>NW_020230710.1:7500-691295 GCF_003227715.2 Harpegnathos saltator
CGAAAGTAAAATGCTGAAGAGACGAGCAAGTGCAAGTCAGAAAGGTTCTAGAGATACTGGAAGAAGACCTTCTAGACAGAAAAAAGGATGCGTCCTTTGAATCCATCTGAGAAGGAGCAGGAGACAGCCAATACAAGTACATCAGAGAAAATTAAAGGAATATCGTCATAAGTCACCACTTTCTCAAGATGTTCGAGATGCAATTTCACCAGTGTATGAAGCACTCAGTACGGACGATTTACTAACGCGGTGCCTGGGAGGCTACAATCAAAATAGTAATGAAAGTGTAAACTCCGTCATATGGAAAATCGCGCCAAAAATATCCTCCGAGGGTGCTGAGGTCGTCCAAATAGCAGCAAATATTGTCTGCAGTTCATTCAACGAGGGAGCAATGGCATATTTGGATATTATGCAGGTGTTGCATATGAAAATTGGCGACAAAGCACATCAGTGGTGCGTGTATGCTGATGAACAGCGCGTTGAAGCTGCCGACCGTCGAGCACAGGAAAGCACGCGAGAGGCACGATCAGCTCGTAGGCTTGAAAGATTGGCTGCAGAGGACATTTTAGCTGATGCAGAAGGGCTGCAATATGGTGCAGGAACAGCAAAATAATGGTAAGATGAAATAATTATCACTGTATCTCGTAGAAAACAGTCACCGAAACTTTAAACGCGTTTATCTCGAAACGACTTTTTCGGTGTACACGGTGTACACGATTCCGAACGTACTTTTATTCCGGCTGTCTTACCTTTTTGTTTACATCAATATAAAAGTACAATGCTCAAGTTGACATAGAGTTTTTTGTCCCCGGTGAACCATGTATTAATAACAATAAAAAGACCGTCGTTTTTTTTCGGTAAAAAATGAACCCTTTTTTCGAAGTGCCATAACTTTCACAATTTTTAACTTTTTTACAATTTTCCTTCGTCAACTTGTAGGAAATATATTCTAGTTTAATATTCTTTTTGCATTTTTGCTTTCAGGCACGCCGTAAAGGAAACACTATGTACACCGTAGTCGAGCGCGCGCGCGAACGGCTTCTGCGAAATTACATATAACTTTTATATTTCTCAATATTTCCTTATATAAAAAATACAGTAAATGCACCTAAACATGTACTTAAATATCGTATATGTCATGAACCTGATTGGCCTACCACTTTGTCACAAAAAAATCCTGAAATTGACCCTCATTTTCGGGCCACCAGAGTATGATACCCCCTTAAAAGTACGATACTGTACCCTTTCTCCTTAGACAAAATTCAACCAATGAACAGAGAGTAGAAAGAGAGATCCATTCCCGTATCAGAGAGAAGAATGAGAGCGGCCACCGGCCGTATTTCGGGGGATACGGCTAGGCGCATTTTAGATACGCCATCTGACAAAATGTGCCTAAACTACGTCCGCTAGCCGCACTTTCGCGGTGGTAAAAGTAAAATGCGCCTAGGTTCGCGTCCGTACTACTTCCATGCAATGGATAGTAGATTAGAAAAAGACAGACGACAGACAATCGTTCCGTCTTTGTCTCACTACTGAGCGACGCGCGGCAGTAAACACGAGGCGAGGTAGCGGCGATCTTATCGCTAAGCGAATATCTCTCCGCTTTTCTTTCATCTTTCACGCTCCAGAGACATCAAAAGACGCGGTAGCGTCTCGTGTCAAGGGAACGTGCGAAGCGAGGAATTATTTTTCACGCACGCGAGGTAGCACATGGGAGACTAGACGAGCGTCGACATATTATCTGTTTCTTTCCCGCTCGTCTAGCTTATTGACTGCGTGAGCCGCGAGATTTTTCTCGCTACTCCTATACCTCGCTCTTTCTCTCTCTCGCTCGTTCTTTCTCTCTCTCGCGCACTTGCTCGCTCTTCCTCTCTTCTCGTGTTCTTACGGCTTGATTAAATATATTAATTACATGACAATATATATATAAATAAATGACACATATATAGTGTATATGTATATAAAGAATATTTAGTATTAATGCACAAATAAAGAAGAGAGAATTATAATGAGAGACGAAAAGTTAATAGAAATCCACTCTTAGCCAATATATACATCTTTTAAAAATGATTTGTTATTAAAGTATATGACAGAATAATTTATTTATGCTAATAAATTTAAATTAAAAATTAAATTAAATGTTATTTGTTTTGTAAAAGATATTCCATTGCTACATTTTTCTTTTCGTAGCAAAAATAAATTTAGTCTAGTAAAAAAAGAAATTAGTTTTATTATCATATTTCAATTACGACTTTATTATTTAATTTTACGAATAGATAACGTGCATATTGTTGCTCAACGGAAACCGCGAGAAGATGGTGATCTCCGTCAAAAAATAAATGCAAACTTTTTAATAATATAATAATTTTTTTACATAAGTGTTTGTTTTTATAGTATAACCTGTTGAATTTTATTAATTATTAATTCAGCATGTTATAGTATAAAAAATATATTTTAATATAAAAATTAATGTAATATTAATTGTTTGCATTTGCAAGAAATATGGATAGAACAGGATAGGTTGCAATGGTTACATAGGAAGAAAAAAGATAGATGGATAAATAGATAGATAGATAGATAGATATAGAGATAGATATAGATGGATAAATAGATAGACAGATAGATAGATAGATAAATAGATAGATGGATAGATAGATATAGAGAAATAGATAGATAGATAGTTAGATAATATAGAAAAAAAGATAAATAGAAATATAATTATCATTATTATTATTATTAATGTTTTCAGTAAAGAGAACATTCGCTTAAACGTAAGTCTTACTTAGGTCCAGTTTCACGACTTATATTATATTAACCGGAATATATTATACGACTTATATTATATTAACCGGAATATATTATACGATTTATATTATTTTAACCGGAATATAATTCGTTAATATTAGAAGTACCGAGCGGTTATTTCTGATCGTTTCTATTTTTTAGATTAACATTCTGTTTCTTTAAGATTACAGGATTTTTGTTTTGAGGGTTTAATGTGATGTTTGTAAAGAATTTCGTATATAAATTTCTACATATAAGATTAAAAATATGAAAAATATTGCAGTGAAAGCAAGGAGGTTCCACGGTGCGCACGATATCTCAATAACTATTTGACCAATCGACTTGCAACTTGGCAGCATTATAAAATAGACTTCTCTTTACCGTTTTAACTACAATTAACCAAATTCATTAATAATTAATATTTTTTATTAAACTTTACCGAGAGGCCAGAAATAGACGATTTTTGTTCTAAATGCTACCATTTTATTATTTGTGTTCCGATTGTAGTTCAGACGATAGCTATACTTATAGAAAATAAAAAACTACTTTAAATAATTATGAAAAATTAAATCACACACATTTAGAAATTCCTTGGAATCGTCTATTTGCAACCTCTTTGCTTTTACTGCAATATTTTATATATTTTTAACCTTACATACTTGTAGAAAAATGTATATATATTCTTCAAACATCATTAAGCAAACTCTCAAAACCCGTAATCTTTTAATCATGTGATCTTTTTCGCTTCCGCAAAAAAAATTAACGAAATATACGTATTTTTTGTCGGGTTGAATAAGATAACTCTTTAAAAGCCTATCTAAACAAAATTACATAATCGCATCATTGATATGCACAAGGAAATCAACCAATTATAATCCGTACAAGCGTGCCTTTTATATTAGACATATTTTACATTTAATTAACCTGTTTCCTTCTCTAGAACAAATAATCATCAAAGGTCAAGATAACGTCAAAATTATTTTGACTTAATTTTGATATCATCTTCACTTTTATATAATTATTTGTTCTACTTCAGTTATGCATATGAACAATACGACTATGCAAGTTTGTCTCAATAAGGGCGGAATTCATAGGCTGGTATTCATAGTCAGGTCTTATATTTAAGACCTGACTAAGAATTTAAGTTCACTTTCAGATACTCTATAGCCAATGAAATGCTTTGTACAGATTTTGAAGATAAACTTAAGACGGTCTTAAATATAAGATCCGACTATGAATACCGGAATTCATCTTCAGATGCTGTACAAATTATTTCATTGGCTACAAAGTATCTGAAGATGAACTTAAGGCGGTCCTAAATATAAGACCTGACTATGAATACCGGCCTTAGACATATCTTGAGTTTCAAGACGAGCTTAAGTTCTCAAGACAGCAGTTAATTCATAGACATAACTTAAGACCAAATTCGAAGCTGAATCTTAAGTTTGTACTTAGTCAAGTAAATATCATTTCATAATCAAATATGAAGTATAACTTGAGATTTGTAGATGCATAGTAATTGCTCAAGCCACATCTTAAGCCGGTCTTAAGCCAGCGGCACACTCTTCCTCCACCAAGTGTGGAAACATGGTCCAAAATTGCAGAGGATTTTGAAAATAAATGGAATTTTCCAAATTGTGTCGGAGCAATTGACGGAAAACATGTTACTATACAATGTTTTAAAAATACAGGATCAACTTTTTACAATTATAAAGGCACTTTCAGCACAGTCTTAATGGGAGTTGCTGATGCTAATCTTCGCTTTACATAAGCATTAGTTCTGCTGGTAGAGAAAGTGATGGAGGTATTTTTCAAAATCTGGTTTTTGGAAGATGCATTGAGACAAATACACTGCCATTACCTGTACCTAAAGCCTTACCAGGTACAAATATTTGCCTTCCTGCTGTATTTGATGGTGATGCAGCATTCCCATTATTGAATAATTTGTTACAACCATATCCTGGTGTTAACTTGAGTGCAAAACAAGTTATTTTCAATTACCGCTTGAGTACAGCAAGGCGTGTAGTTGAAAATACATTTGGAGTAATGTCAGCCAGGTGGAGAATATTTCGACGACCAATTGTAGCGTCACCTTCAACTGTAGATAATATAGTTAAAAGTTGTGTGGCACTGCACAATTGGCTTCGAGATTCAGATCTGAAAGTTTTACCTGGTCAGAGAAAATATATTCCAGTACGATTTATAGATGAAGAAGATCGCTTTGGAAATGTAGAACCTGGTCAATGGCGAAACGAAGCACCATCTGGTGCACTTAGAGATTTAGCATCAAATATAAGAAGAAACTCAGCAAATGACGCCAAGATAATACGAAATACGTACGCAGATTATTTTATGAAGGAAGGTTACGTACCTTGGCAATGGAATAAGCTACCAAACTTTCAACGAGAAGCATACATGCAACAGGCAGAAGGTAAATTGATTGAAACACATAATTAATATAAAAGTGCAATCGATTAATTTTTATTTTGTTCCTCTGTTATAACTTGAGAAAGTACTTGTAGTACAAGTGTCTTTAAGCGTAATTTTGCGTTTACGTTTAGTTGCTGTGAATCCCGAGATATAGATAAATAAAAAAGATCGTCTGAATTCATAGTATCTGCCGAATTTTGTTTTCCCACTAAATTTAAAATTGCTTCATCAACCGCATCTATACCCGTTTCAGACAATTGTCTTTTTGCTGAAAAAGAAAATAAACATTAATAATATAAATATATATTTTATCAAATTTTTGCAATTATGTCGTATAAAATCATTATTATTTTATAGTAAATTTGACACATTAATCAACTATATATATAATAAATTAAATTAAAATTACTTAATTAAGAATTAAACAGTTTGTTCAGTGTGTGTACTTTACAACTGATTTACTTGAATATTTTATTTATACAGTGCATGTATGTACACGCACTGAACAAACTGTTTAATTCTTAATTAAGTAATTTAAATATGCCGTACAATTTTGCACAAACAAAGAAATATATATTTAATAAAAATATTAATTTACTTCGTTTTGCATATTTGCTGGCTGTAGGCTGATTTTGAGAATGACTACTCATTCGATGACTAGTCTGAGGACGAGACGAGACACTATCAGGACGAGAAAGCACTATTAGGACGAGAGGAGGCATAATGAGGACGAGGGGAAGCGTTATTAGGACGAGGGGAGGAGCTATTAGGACGAGGGGAGACACTATCAAGACGAATCAAAGCACTGTTAGAACAAGACAAAATATTATTAGGACGAGGAGAGGCACTATTAGAAGGACGAGACGGCATATTTAATAAATGCGGTGAACAAAAATCTGTTTGTTCTGTCTGTCTTATGTTATCCCACATATTGTCTGTAAAATAATGTTTAAAAGAATGTAATGAAATGTTTATTAAAATATGTTTTACTTAAAAACAATTTTCTTTTATAAAGAAAATTGTTTATAAAGAAAATTTCCTACTCAACAATATAACAGTTATATTGTTGATACAGGTACAGGGGAACTGTAGGACAAAAACTGTAGGACAGTTTCAAATACTTTCATATAACATCCTAGCATAGAGTTATTTACACTACTATCTTTTGTTCCTCTTACCTTGAAACTCTTCTTGTATGTTGTACATATATTCTTCAGATTGAAAAGTCTCCAAAGATGTTGGTGATGTATCGCTTCTAGATAAGGGATGTTCTAAACTTTCGAAGTTTGTTATAGTCCTAATTGAGACATTATAAAACAGTTATTACTTTACTTGAGAGCATACTGTTTATGAAAATGAGAAACTGACAATTACATTCGTTATTGAAATAAAAACGAAAATTAATATCATAAATTTTGTATCAACTACAATAAAATTATTATAACTTCACATTTGAAGAAAGTATAACACCTACTTGCGAGGTTCCACTGTATCGGATAAAAAATGTAAATGTTCCATAAATGACCATGGTACAAAATGAACAGCTGCTTGCCCACTTTTTGTTACAGACTTTTTTTTCTCCTTTATATACCGATCTCGAAGATTTCTCCAACGGTTCTTCACAAATTCCTCTATTTAAATTATATAAAACCATATATAATCCATACATATACATTGTTTTTATACACATTTTCAAATAATATATACTAATAATTCAAATAATAACACAATAATAATACATACCAGTCATATTAAGTTCGTGGGCAACCTCACACCACAATTTTTTTTTCAGACCATTATTTCGGTAGCACTTATCATTCAAATCCCACAATTGTGGGCGGTTTCTTACATAATGAATTATTAACTCATTGATACCCTCAGTACTATATTCCGTACATGAATAGTCCTCACTTATTAAATCCATGTTTGTGTATCATATGACATATAACGTAACCTACAAAAAGGATGGTTGTAAATTCACTACTTTTTGCGTTCTCAAATTCATCCGACGCACGTATGACGTGCGGCACAGTGCGGAAAAATTAAAATATTTTAATCGCAACGCAGTGCGGTGCGGCATGCCGGAGCTTGCCGCAACCGGACTTGCGCCTCCCTCCTGATTGGTCACCGCAGCATTTGCCGGAGCTCACCGCATGCATGGAGTCTTAGCTTAAGTCTTAAACTCCGGTTAAAATAAATTATGAAACTAAATCTTAGCGTTTTTCAATCATCGGCATCTTTCACGATGTTACGATTATAAATATTATCTATATAACCAATTGTAACCTACACAATGGAACGCTCTTCGATTGAACCGATTGAAGTTGCTCATATCAATTATCAATGATATATGGCCTTTCATTACATTCTCTAAGTTTCAATTGTTAATTGAATAATTCCTTTCACAAGTCAAATATTAACATACTGATTTGAAACATAATGCAAAAAGCTCGAAAATAAATGCGAAGCAGAGAAGAGATTAACAATGAATGATTATTATTTAATATGCAACTTACATTAACATGGAATGTCTAATTGGCTTAATGTCTCGAAGCTACTGAATATGAATTTCTGCTCAAATCTCTTCCTTTCTGTAGGAGGTTTTTGGCTGTTTCGATTACTTTCCTCTACATTTATATTGATGAGTTGAAGCACTTGTTTCTACGAGATGTTTAAAATTCGGTTGACTTTAGAGTGTTCAATACTCGTAAAGTCAACCGAATTTTAAACATCTCGTAGAAACAAGTGCTTCAACTCATCAATATAAATGTAGAGGAAAGTAACCGAAACAGCCAAAACCTCCTACAGAAAGGAAGTGATTTGAGCAGAAATTCATATTCAGTAGCTTCGAGACATTAAGCCAATTAGACATTCCATGTTAATGTAAGTTGCATATTAAATAATAATCATTCATTGTTAATCTCTTCTCTGCTTCGCATTTATTTTCGAGCTTTTTGCATTATGTTTCAAATCAGTATGTTAATATTTGACTTGTGAAAGGAATTATTCAATTAACAATTGAAACTTAGAGAATGTAATGAAAGGCCATATATCATTGATAATTGATATGAGCAACTTCAATCGGTTCAATCGAAGAGCGTTCCATTGTGTAGGTTACAATTGGTTATATAGATAATATTTATAATCGTAACATCGTGAAAGATGCCGATGATTGAAAAACGCTAAGATTTAGTTTCATAATTTATTTTAACCGGAGTTTAAGACTTATTGAAACAAACTTGCATAGTCGTATTGTTCATATGCATAACTGAAGTAGAACAAATAATTATATAAAAGTGAAGATGATATCAAAATTAAGTCAAAATAATTTTGACGTTATCTTGACCTTTGATGATTATTTGTTCTAGAGAAGGAAACAGATTAATTAAATGTAAAATATGTCTAATATAAAAGGCACGCTTGTACGGATTATGATTGGTTGATTTCCTTGTGCATATCAATGATGCGATTATGTAATTTTGTTTAGATAGGCTTTTAAAGAGTTATCTTATTCAACCCGACAAAAAATACGTATATTTCGTTAATTTTTTTTGCGGAAGCGAAAAAGATCACATGATTAAAAGATTACGGGTTTTGAGAGTTTGCTTAATGATGTTTGAAGAATATATATACATTTTTCTACAAGTATGTAAGGTTAAAAATATATAAAATATTGCAGTAAAAGCAAAGAGGTTGCAAATAGACGATTCCAAGGAATTTCTAAATGTGTGTGATTTAATTTTTCATAATTATTTAAAGTAGTTTTTTATTTTCTATAAGTATAGCTATCGTCTGAACTACAATCGGAACACAAATAATAAAATGGTAGCATTTAGAACAAAAATCGTCTATTTCTGGCCTCTCGGTAAAGTTTAATAAAAAATATTAATTATTAATGAATTTGGTTAATTGTAGTTAAAACGGTAAAGAGAAGTCTATTTTATAATGCTGCCAAGTTGCAAGTCGATTGGTCAAATAGTTATTGAGATATCGTGCGCACCGTGGAACCTCCTTGCTTTCACTGCAATATTTTTCATATTTTTAATCTTATATGTAGAAATTTATATACGAAATTCTTTACAAACATCACATTAAACCCTCAAAACAAAAATCCTGTAATCTTAAAGAAACAGAATGTTAATCTAAAAAATAGAAACGATCAGAAATAACCGCTCGGTACTTCTAATATTAACGAATTATATTCCGGTTAAAATAATATAAATCGTATAATATATTCCGGTTAATATAATATAAGTCGTATAATATATTCCGGTTAATATAATATAAGTCGTGAAACTGGACCTAAGTAAGACTTACGTTTAAGCGAATGTTCTCTTTACTGAAAACATTAATAATAATAATAATGATAATTATATTTCTATTTATCTTTTTTTCTATATTATCTAACTATCTATCTATCTATTTCTCTATATCTATCTATCCATCTATCTATTTATCTATCTATCTATCTGTCTATCTATTTATCCATCTATATCTATCTCTATATCTATCTATCTATCTATCTATTTATCCATCTATCTTTTTTCTTCCTATGTAACCATTGCAACCTATCCTGTTCTATCCATATTTCTTGCAAATGCAAACAATTAATATTACATTAATTTTTATATTAAAATATATTTTTTATACTATAACATGCTGAATTAATAATTAATAAAATTCAACAGGTTATACTATAAAAACAAACACTTATGTAAAAAAATTATTATATTATTAAAAAGTTTGCATTTATTTTTTGACGGAGATCACCATCTTCTCGCGGTTTCCGTTGAGCAACAATATGCACGTTATCTATTCGTAAAATTAAATAATAAAGTCGTAATTGAAATATGATAATAAAACTAATTTCTTTTTTTACTAGACTAAATTTATTTTTGCTACGAAAAGAAAAATGTAGCAATGGAATATCTTTTACAAAACAAATAACATTTAATTTAATTTTTAATTTAAATTTATTAGCATAAATAAATTATTCTGTCATATACTTTAATAACAAATCATTTTTAAAAGATGTATATATTGGCTAAGAGTGGATTTCTATTAACTTTTCGTCTCTCATTATAATTCTCTCTTCTTTATTTGTGCATTAATACTAAATATTCTTCACTTCCGTTTCCGGCGGCGTAAAGTATAGGAGAGGGTTTCTAGTAGAGTGAAAGGAGGAGAGAAAAGGAGAGTGTAGGAGACAGAATTGGAGGAGGGGGGAGGAGAGAGTGTGAAGAGAGTGAGCGGGAGTGGAGGTGAGTGGAGGCGAGAAGGGAGAGAGAGAGAGAGAGAGTGGAAAGGGGGTGAAAGATACGGGTGAGAGAGTGAGGTTAGGGACGACTAGAGAGGAGCAGGGAAAGAAAGTTTATAGAGGGGAGAAAATAAGAGAAAAGATACGGTCAAGGAGTATAGGAGCAGATAGAAGAGAGGCAAGAAGGAGAAGGAACGACATCTGTAGGAGAAAGGAGGAAGGAGGAAGAGAAAAGAGCGAAGTTTAAAGGAGAGAAAGGGGAAGATAAGAATGGAGGAAATAGAGAAGGAAGAGAGGAGTAAGGGGGAGGGAAGAAAAGGGAATGGAGGGGAAAGGGGGGGAGGAGGGAGGGAGAAGAGGGAGTACGGGAATGATAGGGGAGATGTGGAAAAGGAAAAGAGAGAAGGAGGAGGAGATGGGATTTATGAAAAGTAGGAAGACAGTGAGGTCACCAGTAAAAGGGGAAGAGGAGGGGAGGGAAAGGGAGAATTCATTAGAGGAAATAAGGAAGGAAATAAGAGGAGGGTTTAAAGAGGTAAAAGAGGAAATAGAAGGGTTAAGGAAGGAAATGAGGAGGAGGGAGGAAACATGGGAGAAAGAGAAGCAGGAGATGAGGGATAGAATAGAGAGTTTAAAGAGGAAATGGGAAGAGATAGAAGGGAAGGGAGGGGAAGGGGAGATGATAAAAAAGATAGAAGAAAGAGTAAAGAAGGTGGAGGAAGAGAGGGAAAGGGAGAGTAGAAGAGAAGCAGAAGAGAGGAAGGGAGAAATGGAGGAGAGAATGAAAGTATTGGAAAAAAGGGAGGAGGAAAGAGAGAGGGAGAAAAGAAGAAGGAATATAGTGATGAGGGGGATAGAAATAGGAAAAGGGGAGGTAAGAGAGGAGGTGGAAAAGATACTGAAAGAAATAGGAATGAAAGAGGGGATTGGAAAAAGAATAAGGAGGATAAAGACGGGAAAGGGGGATGAAAGAGAAATAGTAGTGGTGGAATTAAATAGTGAGGAGGAAAAAAGCAGGATAATGGAAAGGAAAAAGAAACTGAAAGGAAGCAAGGTATGGATAGAAGACGATTTGACATATGAGGAAAGGAGAGCAAGGTGGATAATGAGAAGAATAGCGGATGAAGAAGAAGGAAAAGGAAGTAGGGTTTGGAGAGGGTATGGAAAAATAAGAATAAATGAGGAATGGTGGAGGTGGAACGAAGAAGTGAGGGGGGTGGTTAATAGAAAAGGGGAAAAGAAAGTATTGACAGTAGAGGGAGAGGAGAGGAGAGGGAGGGGGAAGGGGAGGGAAAATGGGAAGGAGGGAAACTAGGCGGAGATAGAAGAGGAGAGGGGAGAGGAGGAAATAGGAAGGAAAGAGGGGAAGAAGGAAAGAGAGATTTAAAGGCGACATTCTGGAATGTAGCAGGATTGAGAAAGAAAGATAGGGAGTTTTGGAGGGAGATAGAAAAATGGGATGTAATAACGTTAATGGAAACATGGATAGAGGAAAAAGAACAAGCGTGGTTAAGGGGGAAGCTACCGAAGGGATATACATGGAAAATACAATGGAAACATGGAAAATACGGCAAAGAGAGTTTATAGAAAAGGAAGAGCAAAGGGGGGGGATGATAATGGAAATAAGGAAGGAATTAGAAGCGAGAGGGGGGAAAGAGGAGGAGAGGGAGGAGATGGAGGGAGTGATGGTGGGGAATGTAATAATAGAAGGAAGAAGATGGAGGATAATAGAAGTATATGTGAGGGGGGATTTAGGGAAAAGGTTGGAAAGATTAAAGGAATGGATGGAAGAGGAAGGGGGAGGAGGAAGAACGATAATTGGAGGAAATTTTAACGCAAGGACAGGAAGGAGAGGGGGGAGAATATGGGTGGATGAAGAGGGGATGGAGGAGAATAGGAAATCGAAAGACGAGCAGGAAAATAAGGAGGGAAAGGAATTGATAGAGTGTATAAATGAAAGAGGATGGATGATAGTGAACGGAGGGAAGGAAGGAGATGAGAAAGAGGAATGGATGTACACAGGGGGAAGAGGAGAATCGGTAATAGATTATGTTATAGTAAATGAGGAAGGATGGAGCAAGATAAAAAGTTTTGAGGTGGGGGATAATATAGAGTCGGATCATTATCCAATAACGGTAAGGATGGAGGGAGGAAGAGAGAGGGGAAAGAGAGGGGGAGGGAAGAAAAGGAAAGAAAAAGGGGTATGGACTGAAAGGGCTAGAGAAAGATTTAGGGAAGAGTTGGGGGAAGTGAGAATAGGGGAAGGAAAGGTAGAAGAGGAGATCAAGGAAATGAATAAAAGGATAAAGGGAGCAATAGTAAGGGAAGAAGAAGAGGGCGAGAAGGAGAGGAGGAAAGGTTGGTGGGATGAGGAATGTAGAGAAGAGAAGAGGAAGCAAAGGAGGGAATTGAGGAGATGGAGAAGAGGGGGTGGATAGAGAGAGATATAGAGAAGAAAAATCAAAATATAAAAAGTTATGCGAGGGAAAGAGGAAAGAAGAAAATGAGAGGTGGGAGAGATGGGTGAATAAAAAAGTAAAAGAGGGGAAGATATGGGAAGTAATGAGGAGGGAGAGGAAAAGAAGAAAGGGAAGAAACGAAGAGATTGAAATGAAAGAATGGGAAGAATATTTTAGAGGGTTACTAGGAGGAGTGGGGAGAAGAGTGATAGGAGGAAGGAAGAGAAAAGAGGAAAGAGAGAAGGAACAGGAAATAAGCAAGGAAGAAATTAAGGAGGTAATGAAGAAATTAAAGGACAACAAGGCGGTAGGAGGGGATGAGATACCAAATGAAGCGTGGAAATATGGAGGAGAGAGGATGGAGGAATGGATAAGGGAAATGTGTAATAGAGTATGGAGAGGGGAAGAGTGGCCAGAGGAATGGAAGGAAGGAATAGTAGTACCGATAGTGAAGAAGGGGGAGGGAAGAGTAGTGGGAGAGTACAGAGGAGTAACGTTAATGAATACGTTGTACAAGATTTATGCATCGGTATTAGCGGGAAGATTAAGAAAAGAGGTGGAGGAGAAAGGGTTGATACCGCAAAATCAGACGGGGTTCAGGAAAGGGTTAGGAGTGATAGACAACATATATGTGATGAATTATGTGATAAATAGACAATTAGGAAGGAAGGGGGGTAAGCTGGTGGCGTTATTTGTGGATCTGAAAGCAGCATTCGATACGGTGGACAGAAGAGAGTTGATAAGGGCGATGAGGGAAAGAAGGGTGAGGAAGGGATTGGTGGAGAGATGTGAGGAGGTGATGGAAGAGACGATAAGCAGAGTAAGGGTGGAAGAGGAGCTAGGGGAGGGGTTCTGGACGGGAAGGGGAGTGAGGCAGGGGTGCCCACTAAGTTCAGGGATGTTTAATTTGTTAATGGCGGATATGGAAGAGGAATTAAAAAAAGGGAGGTGAGGAGGAGTAAAGATAGGAGAAGAGAAAATATATTCATTGGCATATGCAGATGACGTGGTGATAATGGCGGAGGAGGAGGAGGGGATGAAGGCAATGATAGAGAGATTGGAAAGATATATGGAAAGGAAAGGGATAGAGGTGAATATAGGGAAAACAAAAGTGATGAGATTTAGGAAGGGAGGGGGTAGAGAGAGAGAGATGAAATGGAGATGGAAAGGAAAGGAATTGGAAGAAGTGAAGGAATATGAATATTTAGGATACGTGATGCAGAAAGATGGGGGACAGGAGAAGCATATAAAGGAAAGAATAAAAATAGGAATGACGGTGATGGGACAAGTATGGGGAATAGGGAAAAGAAGGTTTGAGAGAGAATGGGGGAAAAGAATATGGTTATATGATAGTTTAGTATGGACGGTGATAGGGTATGGGGTGGAAATATGGGGGTGGGAGGAGAGGGAAGAGATAGAGAGAAGCCAGGAAAGATACATGAGATGGATACTAGGAGTAAAGAGAGAAACGCTAGGATACATGGTAAGGGAGGAATTGAAGAGAGAGAAGTTAAGAGAGAGAGCGGGGTTAAGGGCATGGAAATGGGAGAGAAGGCTGGAGGAGGGAAGGGGGAGCGAAATTGCGAGGAAATGTCTAGAAGAGATAAAGAAGAGAGAGGAGAAGGGGGAGAGATTGACGAGTTGGGAGGTGGGGAAGATAAAATTCTTCAAGGAAAGGGGAGGGGACATGAGGGAGGTAAGAAAAAGGAGACGAGAGGGAGAGACATTGGTAACAGAAATAAGAGAAAAGGGAGAGGAGCTAGGAAGAAGAGAGAGGGGGGAGAAGATAAGAGAGTCAAGGTATGATAGGTGGTATGAATATGGGAAAGGGGAAGGGTACCGCAGTACTTGAAGAAGGGGTGGGGAGAAAGTAGGTGGAAAAGGATGGCGAGGTTCAGATTGAGAAATGAGATGAGAGGAGGGCAGTATTGGAGGAAGGAGGAGGAAAGGAGGTGTAAGTTGTGTCAGAGGGAAGAGGAAATATGGGAGCATGTGTGGGAGGAATGTAGGAGATGGGAAAATGGAAGCGAAAAGAGTTGGAAAGAGGAAGTAAGGAGGATATTGGGAGAGGAGGGAGAGGGAGAGAGGTGGATGAGAGAATTGGAGAGGGAGAGAGGTGGATGAGAGAATTGGAGAGGGAGAGGGATGGGGATGAGGGGGGTATGGGCAGAGAGGAAGTAGACAAAGAATTGGAAAAGAATGTTAATTGAAAGGCCAAGGAAACGGAAGTCCAGGAAAAGGGAGAGGTGTGTGTGTGTGTCAAGGGGGAGGACGAGCGGCAAGCGGGACGCGAGTTCTCCCCCAGGACCAGAAAATAAAAAGTAAGGGAAGCGAATAATTGTAAGGAGGAGTTGTAAAGGGTTGGGGAACGCTCCCTGCAAAAGCGCCTTCGAACCCTTAGGGGAGAATAAATATATATACATACATACTAAATATTCTTTATATACATATACACTATATATGTGTCATTTATTTATATATATATTGTCATGTAATTAATATATTTAATCAAGCCGTAAGAACACGAGAAGAGAGGAAGAGCGAGCAAGTGCGCGAGAGAGAGAAAGAACGAGCGTGAGAGAGAAAGAGCGAGGTATAGGAGTAGCGAGAAAAATCTCGCGGCTCACGCAGTCAATAAGCTAGACGAGCGGGAAAGAAACAGATAATATGTCGACGCTCGTCTAGTCTCCCATGTGCTACCTCGCGTGCGTGAAAAATAATTCCTCGCTTCGCACGTTCCCTTGACACGAGACGCTACCGCGTCTTTTGATGTCTCTGGAGCGTGAAAGATGAAAGAAAAGCGGAGAGGTGTTCGCTTAGCGATAAGATCGCCGCTATCTCGCCTCGTGTTTACTGCCGCGCGCCGCTCAGTAGTGAGACAAAGACGGAACGATTGTCTGTCGTCTGTCTTTTTCTAATCTACTATCCATTGCATGGAAGTAGTACGGACACGAACCTAGGCGCATTTTACTTTTACCACCGCGAAAGTGCGGCTAGCGGACGTAGTTTAGGCACATTTTGTCAGATGGCGTATCTAAAATGCGCCTAGCCGTATCCCCCGAAATACGGCCGGTGGCCGCTCTCATTCTTCTCTCTGCCCGTATAGTTAGCTATCTCTTTCTAGGTCTTTCAACGCGCAAGATCAAAGAAGTTTAGCTGAATGTTCCGTCCAGTACTATATGTCGATGGTCTGCACCAGGCTTGATAAACTCTTATGGGAAAATTCTGACTAGTGTTTTAACGCCATCTAAAAGATAGCCCCCAGGAAATGTGAACTACGATGCCAAAAATTCAATATGGCGTCTGTTATAAGACTGGTGCGTGTATATGTTACTTATGTTCGCTGAACGCAGCCAACTATATTTCTACAATAAATATTTGAACGTTGTTTAACACTTCTTGTAATTAAAGGAATTTTTTTGTGTGGTCATCGTCGCTCGCTCCAAATTACCATATATACGGTGAAGGTAAAGACATATTAACACGCTTGTTATTTAGACGTAAGTATTTGTTACGTTACTTTTTATTTGTAGCATCGAAAATGTTTTCAGCGTACGTTGCGTCATAGATTTTAAAAGAACGTCCCTCTAAGATATTTGAGCATAGATATGGGGAGGACATGTTGTGTTCCTGGATGCAAGTCTGGGAAAGAAGTGCCTTCACATCGATTTCCCAAAGATCCTGAAAGATGCTCAAAATGGGTACAAAGTTTGAAATTGAAACATTTAGAAAATTATCCAAGCAATGAAATACAAAAAAATAAAGTGTGCCATAAACATTTTCGTAGAAGACTATAGTCCATGTTTGCATAAACGTGTTTTATTAAATGTTGTGGTTCCTGTATTGTTTATACATAATAGTATAGATGCTTGGTGTACACATATCAACAACATTTTATGTAAAAAGATAGCGATAATTATATGTATAAAGCAGCAATGCGAATATCAACAAAATATGCAAAAAAAACAGTGAAAAAAAATAAAATAAAGAATGAGTATACATTGTTTTAAATTGTTTATTTTTTAAAATTGCTTTTTAGTTATTCATTTTGTTCCAAATCCAATAAATTGATTAAAATTTAAATATAAAATTAAATATACTAAAACGAATAAGAGCTCATCTTTATCGATTGGTAAGTTACTTTGTTACGTAGTTTATATATTATTAGGGGTCATCTTTTAGATGGCGTTAAAACACTGGTCAGAAATTTTACATGGAAGTTTAACAACCCTGGTCTGCACATGTTCAATATTAGAAAGAGGTAGCATACTTTCGTAGAGCAGTCCATCTCTTTCTAACGATGCGTGGTGGGATATTTGGCCCCTCCGCCTGTTTAGAGTGGAGTGTTATGTCTCCGGTTCTCCTTCTTTGCGTGAAATAAAGCGTATGTAAACAAGACGATTAATATTAAAGATTATAAAACGTATTTACTCATAATAGTATAATCATAACACAAAAAGTATAATCGTAACACAATGAGTCTATATTGTTGTGTATGCCGCAGTAATGCATATAAAAGTAACAAACAGATTATTTTCCACCGGTATGTAATTATACCTATCGTCATATGTCCATATTCATCATTTTTCCATACAAAATTGTCATTTTTCCATATGCGTGTATTTATATCAGACGTATTTTCTTCTCTTTGCCTTTCACAATTCCCCTTTCTCTATATTCTCCTACTTCTGTTTCCCCTGTCACGGAAGACTGCTTTACTCCCACCACGCATCGTTAGAAAGCGATAAATTGCTCAACGAAAGCATGTTGTCTTTTTCGAATATAGAAGGCCCCCTCCGCTGAACGCGCGGTCTATTTATTATACGTCTATAGCTAGAATGAGAAAACCATAGACATAGTAAATCTAGGGCGGTATTCATAGTCCAAGCTTAAGACAATACTTAAGATCAACTTGATCAAGACCCTTTTATTCAGTCAAGACCATCTTAAGGCCGAGACACATAAAATTACAGAAGCCATGGGCATAATGCAGAAGCCATAGCGCATGCGCTATATGGTATCTGCAATCTGCCTATGGCTTCTGAATTTCCAATCTACATAAAAATACATAATGCATAGCCATAGGCATAACTCATTATAGCCGGTCCTAAAGAAAAGTGAATCGCGTTTTCATAAAGAACCCTAATAGCCAAGTCTCTCAAAAGCAGATTTTGGCAAATGTATGCAGCAAGTTTTGTCGACAGAATAGCGTCAGAATTGAAGCGGAATCTATTTTATCAAATGATGTCAGCAGGATGTCGGCAATAATACAAGATCTGTTAACAGACTTGATAGCAGATTGACGGCAGAAATCGAACAATCTATCGAACAATCGAACTATCCTTAGTAATGTAACAGCATACTGATAGCAGAAATTGAGCAGATTGTGCCAAGAGCAATTTAACGACATATTTGCAGCAGAAACCGAGCATACTGTGCCAAGTAGCGTCCGACGGCAGATTTGCGACAGAAACCGAGCACACCGTGCCAAGCAGCGTCTGACGGCAGATTTGCGGCAGTAACACAGCACATCGCGTCAAGCACGTTTTACGACAGAATTACGGCAGAATTTGAGCAGATGCGGATTTATTTAAATCCTCCTCCCCCATTTTATAAGCATTAAGTTCAATTTAATTTAAGTTACAGAAATTATTTTAATAATTTATTTTTGATGTTATTATGTATGTGTGCTAATGCATGCTTCAGCGAGAAGCACACACTTTTGCATTAAGGTATAATGCATGACGCATAAAGAAATAAAGCAATCAAAATCCTCATTTTTACTATCACAATGGAAATAAACGACTCTGATCGGTCAATTTCCTTATGTTATGCATTATGCCATTATGCACGAATGTGCGCTTCTCGCTTAAATTGCACTGTCGAAGCGCGTATTTCCCACTTCAGGTAAAACAAGGATAATTATTGGGTATTTTTCAGTAAGGAACACTTGTCCGTTTCTACCAATTTTGATTAATTTTGCCGGCTGTTTACTCCATCGGAATTAACTTATCGCATTAATTGTATATCAGAATTGACAAACGCGATTGGTCAATTCCGATGGAATAACCAACCGGTTAAATTAATCAAAGTTGGTAGAAACTGTATATGTTGCACAAAGTATGCGTTTTCGTATTTTATTGGCTACATATTATCTTAGAAAATAAAAGATGTTTCTTGCTGAAAAGAACCATTAACATTTAAGTGATATTTATTTTTGACATTTTTAAATCTATTGTTCACGGACTAATTTTGGCAATAATAATGCTTAACATATTCTGATATTAGTCACATACAGAATGAGATATTAAGAAAAAAAGTATAAAGAAAAAGGAAAGTTAGATATCTTGTTTCATTAAAAATAATGTAATTATATATAGAATATTATATATATTATATATAGAATATAGAAATAATATACAAGATTATAACGAAATAAATGAAAAGTGCTGTTTGTTGATGTGACACTGAAAAGTACTATTTTATTAATATGAAAACCGATAGTGTTGCAACGAGTACTTGAAATGACATTGAAAAGTGCCGATTGCTTTCTTCCAATTCCTCCAATCACATGGCGATTATCTTCCTTCTGGACGTAAAAATGGTCACCTATGTAGAATGCAATTATGAATATTTTGAGAAGTATCATTTGAATATAAATTACAACACAATATACTAAGCATGACTTTAATTACATGTATCTTATAATGTTCCTGATAGTACAACATATAGAAAATAATATGACTATATCTGAATATATGTTCTAACAATGGAATTACGTTGCTGTTTCAAAATTGACTTGTAGAAATATTGTGTATATATACAAAATTGTTAACTGCTTACACAAGTGTTTTTCTACATACCATTTTAGCAAGACTAATGATTGAGCAAATTATCTTTATGGATTATTTGCAAAATAAAATGTAGAAATAAATATTTCTCGCCAATGGTAATTTACTTTGCTACATTTTGCAATCATTCTGCTAAGATAATTGGGATAATCATTGCTGTTGTGCTAAAATATTTTCAAAAATTAATTGCGTTAACAATTCACAATGTCGTATACGTACACGATATTTCTACAAGTATCTTATAGTTGCATAACAATTCAATCGCAACTCAATTGCATAATAAATTTCAACTGGATACCGTGATTATTTTCTATTAATGCTTTTTCTAATTATTTAAAGTCGCTTGACTTCTCACTTGAGAAAAAATGTGAGGAAGTCCACATCGCTTCTTTATTCGTCGCTCTGTATCGGATCATCAGCTTCTTCACCGTTTGACAAATTGCACGCTTTGCAATCCGGTCCTGCACGCATATGCTCCTGTATCTTTGCTTAGTCGCCCGGAAAGCATCTCGCATCTGCACTTGATATTCCGAACATGTTGACTTGGCAAAGTGCCGGTTACCGCGTACTGCCTCTAAAAGAAAAAAAGCAAATACATACCAACATTAGTATTCCTAACTTTTAAAACATATTTTTATAAAATAACAATACTGTACCGTACATAGCTATAACGACGCGAGCATTATATAGGGGTCTTGGATCACCTTGGCGGCTTCCACTGATGGAAATATTTTGCTGCAAATGTAATAAACTTTTGCTGAAATATTCTTTTAATTTATCCAATGTCGTTATCTTTTCATTAATATGTTCGGAGTTATCAATTAAATTCAATAATTCCCAAAAAATTATTTAACTTTCCTTACTTTTAATAATGTATTAAATTTCATATAATTTCATTTTTTATTATTTCAAAATAAATAATAATTTTATTTCTGAAAGGTAATATAACATTGTATGAAATATATGAAAAGTTTGAATAAATTGCTGAAAATAGTGAAAAATAACAATATTTTATATCATTTCATATTTTTTCACTGTTTTCAACAATTTATTTAAAATTTCTTTATATTTAATATAGCGTTACATTAACTTTCATAAATAAAGTTATGATTTATTTTTAAATAATCATAAAGAATGAAATTATATGAAATTTAATACATTATTGTTAAAAGTAATGAAAATTAAATAATTTTTTTGAAACCTATTGAATTTAATTGATAACTGAATATATTAGCGGATAGCTTAGTATATTAATAAAAAGATAACGAAATTAGGTCAATTGAGATAAAATTTCAGCAAAAAATTCATTATATTTCCAAAATATTTTCATCAGGCCATACCAGGTAAAAAACGGCGTGATGTCGTTTGTTGTTACTTCCTTCGAATACAGGTTAACGGCTTCTTTAAGATTAAACCTCCGATGTAATTAAAGTAGTTTACCTTTCTTTTTCTTTTTTTTTTTAGGCAGGGAAAATGCATTATGCACACCCGGAGACCTGTGCAAGGGACACTCCGGATAGTGTGGTACTCGCACCCACTAAAAACGCTGTAGTACGCCACGTACCATATGTGGAAGACCTCGGAATCATCGAAAGTATATATCAGGATCAATAAATAGCGAACTTGAGAAAAAATATCAGAAATTAATATATGCGCAATATTAAAGTATTATTTTATGCACGTTTACTTTTCAGGATATGTTAAAATATTAGGTGCGCAACTAAGTTCCCGCTGTTTTTCAAGAGATGGCTCCAGTAATAAGTGCTGGTCGATTATGACATAACCAAAACGTCATGAACCAAGCTTAGACATATGGTAAACAAACCGCTTTGACACATTAGTGATTTTGTTTTTGCGTCATATACTTTTGATTGTGTGAAAATGTCTTATTTTGTGCCAAATAATCGTCATTTGCGGGAAGTGTTGCTTTTCTTCTTTCATTCGAAGAAAACGGCGGCTGAAGCGCATCGAGAACTCCAAAAAGTTTACGGAGATGCTATTCTAAGTGAAACAACGTGCCGTGATTGGTTCCGTCGCTTCAAAGACGGTGATTTCGATGTTGACGACCGTTCGCGTGAAGGAAGGCCAAAAACCTTCGAAGACGCTGAATTGGAGGCATTGCTCGATGAGGATCCGTGCCAAACGCAAAAAGAGCTTGT
Organism: Harpegnathos saltator; assembly: GCF_003227715.2. NCBI lineage: Eukaryota > Metazoa > Arthropoda > Insecta > Hymenoptera > Formicidae > Harpegnathos > Harpegnathos saltator. The sequence goes on from NW_020230710.1 coordinate 29,441, forward strand.
TTCAGCATTAGGAGTTACCCGCCAAGCCATTTCCAAGCGATTGCATGCGTTGGGAATGATTCAAAAACAAGGAACTTGGGTTCCTTATGATTTGAAGCCAAGAGACGTTGAGCGTCGTTTTTTCGCCTGTGAATAACTGCTCTAGCGGCAAAAAAGGAAGGGGTTTCTTCATCGCATCGTTACGGGTGATGAAAAATGGATTCATTACAGCAACCCAAAAAGAACAAAATCATGGGGACTGCCCGGTCATGTTTCTACGTCGTCGGCTCGGCCGAATATTCACGCTGCGAAGGTTTTGCTGTGTATTTGGTGGGACCAGGGCGGTGTTATTTATTATGAGCTGTTGAAACCGAACGAAACTATCACTGGGGAACGGTATCGAACTCAATTGATGCGATTGAGCCGAGCACTGCGCGAAAAGCGGCCACAATACGAGCAGAGGCACGAAAAAGTGATTCTACAGCATGACAACGCTCGGCCTCACGTTGCCAAACCCGTCAAAACCTACTTAGAAACGCTCAAATGGGAAGTTCTACCCCACCCGCCATATTCCCCAGATATTGCGCCGTCCGATTATTACTTGTTCCGTTCGATGGCACATGGTCTGGCTAATCAGCAGTTCCGCTCATATGAAGACATCTCAAAATGGCTTGATTCGTGGATAGCCTCAAAAGACGAACACTTCTACCGTGACAGTATTCGAGCTCTGCCAGAAAGATAGGAAAAAGTTGTCGCTAGCGATGGGCAATATTTTGAATGATTCATTTGTAACCATTTTTTCACAATAAAGTTGCATTTTCATCAAAAAAACGAGAACTTAGTTGCGCACCTAATATATTTGCAGACTTTCAAATTGTCTGCTTCAATAGCCTATGGGAAAACTCCGTAGGTGCCACTTCGTGATGTTCTCCTGTTTGTCCTGTTGGAGAAGGCTACTTGAAACTGAGAATGTTGACTACCCCGATATTACAATTTTTGGGAAGTATGACGAAATCTAAATGAAATTTATTATGCTGCAGCTATGTAGCTATAATGCACAAGTTACTTGTAGAAATATTGAATATTTATAAATTGTGAATTTTTTCGGTGTGAGTTATATTTATTTCCTATATATATTACGGATTTTTATATTTTACAAACATTTCACCAAGATGATACGCCATATCGTTATTGTTGTGCTGAATTATTTCAAACTTAATAATAATAAATTAATAATAAAACAATAAACATTATTTTATAAATACTTGATATTTCTACAAGTAATTTGAGCATTATAGACACATAATTGCAACATTACCAATTTCATTCTATCAGCATTTTCTAAAAGTTGTGCTATCGAGGTATTAGTATACTAAGATTTGTGTTTTATTTGCGTTTCTACATGTTCGTTATAAATGTATAGGAAATATTATAACGAGGAAATGCGATGAATGTTTTGCAACATTGTGTACGGATATTGTGTTGGTTGGAATGCAGAAGTTTGGTGGATCCCCCTTCGGCGCGTTGCAAAAACGTGTCCAAGCGCCCGGGGGCAGCCAAAATATGGCGTCGACCCCGGGGCTTATTTCTATTATTTGCACCAGATAAGGAGGGGCAACGGTGGAGGCGGGCATACATGGACAGCAGGTCTTAAAGGATAGCAACCTTTGACTTTGAGATACACCAGCTTGTATCACTAGGTACAAGTAACAATGCCTCTCTCTGCAGTCGCCGTGCGCTCGAGATAGCATTAGAGATGTCACTTCCGAACGACATCTCTCAACGTTATCTAGGGAGAGGAGAGTGTCGTGAGCGTGGAGCGTCAGATAGCTCAGTGGTCTAGAGCAGTCGATCTGTCATCTGTCATTACGACTGGCACTTTTCCCTTCTTTTTGCATTACTTGTTGCATTTATTAGTTGCTCATTAGTTACATTTATTAGCTGTCATCATATCTTATTTTAATTCGACAATATTCTTTCCCACGTTATACGAAAAAATTCTGTCTCCATCACACAACATAACGATTGCATGAATTAGATTTGTTTCTTAAAGGTAATCATTCAAGTATATTATATTTCTCAAGGCCTTTGCACGTAGAAAAGTTTTAACCGTAAAGGCTCTCGCAGCTAGCGCGATGTGCGACGCGATACATGATATGCGACGCACGATATCCAATGAGCGTGCTGTTATTCAGAAAGAGCTGTACGCTTATTGGATATCGCGCTTCGCGTATCGCGTACCATCGTACATCGCGCTGATCTGCGAGAGCCATAAGGCCGGGTCTACAATAGATGTAGTAAGCTTTAAGCCTTAAGAAATTTGCTAAATTTATTCGATTATTCTTGTAAAAATCGATTAGGATTGGTTAATTTCTTAAGGCTTAAAGCTTACTACGTCTATTGTAGACTCGGCCTTAAGAAAAACACGTGGCGAACAATATGCCACCAAAAAGATGTTCTGCGATTGGTACGAAATATGAGTGTAATACTGATTGGTCGAACCCGTCCCACTTATTCTTAACATGTTGCGACTTGCGGCATTCCGAGTTCAACCGCCGTAATGGTAGCTGACCGAGGAATATCCAGTGTAAAATGATAGAAAAAAAGCGTAATCAAGAGCTTTGATTATAAATAGTAAGACTTTAAATAGTCAAAAGACGAGAGCGTGACGAAAGAAGAATTGGTAAATCAAGGTGAGTGAAAAAAGATTAACGAAGTGACAGAAGAGGACATGGAATAACACGGCGATTGCAACAAGTGAAACAAACGGATGTATTTGAAATATTGGTCATTGCACCATGTAGCTGCAGCGTACATTGAAGAAAACACGTCAATATGGAACGTATTAATTATCTACATAAAATTATTTACTTTGTGCAAATCATTGTATATATTATCAGTACAGCAAAAGAGAACGTTAGGTTGTGTTAGGGATTACAAGAAAGTTGCGGTCATTAAATCGGTCAATTTTTTGCATGTATCTTTGTCGACATATATTTGGTTTATACAAGTACAAAATATCGTGCAGCCACATTTTATTAATTTCTGTGAACAAAGTCTATCTTTTTACGATACATTGCTGAATTGATGAAACAAAATAAAGTAAGAAAACATATTTGTCCCTATCTAATGCACCAGTTCAGCAGTGCAACAAAAAAAGCCTCATATAAAATGTTACAGAATGCTTCTTCATGGTTTTATATTAATGGGCAATAACTATAATTATAAAGAGGATCAGTCGGAAGCAAACTGATAACCACCATAGTCATGGAGAGCAAAAATTGGATAAGATAATTTTTGTTTAATTTGAATTGTAAAGTCTAAAACTGCGTTTCTGATATACAATGTCAGTGAATGTCAGAGAATCCATAATATACTTAACAGCAGCTATAGATTTTCCAAATTGACAATGCATATCGAAAGGCAGCCTTAAACAAAAAGAAACAAAATAGCTCTTTATCTTTTATGTCAATTCCAATTAGAATAAAATTGACTTATTTTATTTTTGCTCTTAATGACATATTTCATCGCAGCAATTATACATGTGGAATATAAGTAAGATGAAAATTGACTAATAAATTCTAAAGAGCATGGTCTGCAGCACTTCTTTTCTTGTATATAACATAATACTTTTGTATATTTAATGACTTGCAATTTTTCTTCTCTTTTTACTTGTTGCATTTACTGTAGCAACTATAGTTGCTCTGCCGTCATATCTTATTTTAATTCGACTATATTCTTTCTCATATTATGTAAAAGTTCTGTCTCCACTTCACAACATAACAACTGCTTGAATTTTATTCGTTTCTTGAAGATAATCACTCAAGTATAATATATATATCAAGTATAATATATACTCTACAATAGTTTTCTTACAACTCACTTCTTTCAGAAATGAAAACATTTTTATATGATTTTACATTTGATTTATTATAACAGGCAACAATTAATAAATGATATAGAAGCGTATTATAAATATTAATATTGTTTATATATTATATTCTTTTCCCTAGATGACAGATCGATCAAAATGCACAATAACGAAGTCACCACGTTATCAAACCACGTCATCGTCAGAGGAAGGCCCGAAATGCAGGAAGATGCAAGAATCCTGAGGAGATGTGCAGGAAGATATCGAAGACGATATTGGCGAATTGAGAAGGTTACTCGAACCAGATAACTCTTCCAATAATCTTAATACTATTAATACACAAGAACACACATTCCCGTATGTTATTAGTACTCCATATTCACAACCTCCATGTCCACAAGCTCCATATCCACAAACTTCACTAACTCCATGTTCACAAACTTCTGCATCTCAAGCCACACAACACCCATATACAATGTCCCAAAACATTCCTCGCATTTCCTCATCAAATTATAACGTTTCTCCATACACTCATGATAAACATGTAGAAAAGCAAATACAGCAGAGAACTTATTATAGTAATAGTCAACATTCTCAGTTTCAGATAGTGCCTTCTCCAACAGGACAACCTGGACACGAAATAGCACCTGCGGAGACTCCACGGACTACTGAATCAAATAATCTGTAAGTTTGTAAATATATTTTAAAAACAAATACAAGTGCTTGACAGCACTTCGTTGAGAAATGATTGTATCTTAATGAAATTTACAGGGCTGTAATTATGTTGTATGTGACAAATTCCCAGATGTTCAATGGACGTACATCGGACGTCCTACAGGTCCGATGTCCAAATAAGGACATCCTTGTACATCCAATTTATGTCCACGGACGTAAATCAGATATACGGACATAAATTGGATGTGAAATGTACATCCATTGGATGTCCGGTGATGTCTGGGTTACATATAAGAATATTAGAGAAATATATTAAATATTTTGGTAACAGTTAATACAATGAATTCTTATAAATACTATTTCAAGAAATACTATTTAAGAAAATTAATTGTATAATGTGGTTATATCTGACAAATGTCTACAATATTTGATAAATGTTGAGAGACAGAGCGTGTATATGTGCGTGTGTTGTCAAATAACACACGTAGCGCGTTATAAAAATATGAACTCATTGTATATTACATATAATTGCAAAAGAAGAGTGCATGTAATATCTTACAAATTTGTTAAATCGACTGCAAGTGTTACTTTATGGATATATTTTTATTGTAACGTATTTTGCAAAAATTTTTAGCCTACATTATCTCGCTTCTGACGTCATTAAAAAAGAGAGACAATGCAAGGGGCCGGGAGCCTTAAATGTCAATAAATAAAAACTGTGTCTTGCAAAAAATAATAATAAAGATATTTAGAATGAAGAGATTTATAAAGCCGCAATTTTGTAGTTGTATACAGTGATATAGTGTGTGTAGACTTTAAATATGGTACCGTCAAAATGAGGTCACAATTATACCATTTAAACGATTTTTTTATTTTTTACTTCTGTTCGTCATGTTTCATATGCCATATCACTTTATTTATTGGCAATCGCTCGATCGTCATCTTTTTTCCTTTTTTCTGTTTTTATTATATATTGATTCCTAGACAGCACATTATCTCCTGGGAACGTCCTATGGACGTCCTGAGGATGAAGAAATGTCCCCAGGATGTCCTTAGGACGTACTTTGGACGTCTTTTGGACATTTGTGCTGTTAGGGTTACTACATATACAATGAGTTTATATTTTTATAACGCGCTACATATGTTATTTAACAACATATGCATTACACACTCTATCTCTCAACACTTATCAAATATTTATACAACATTGTAGACATTTGTCAGATATAACCACATTATACAATTAATTTTCTTAAATAATATTTGTTGAAATAGTATTTATAAGAATTCATTGTATTAACTGTTACAAAAATATTTAATATATTTCTCTAATATTCTTATATGTAATTTGTCACATATAACAATTGCAGCCCTGCAAATTTCATTCAGATACAAACATTATTATTTCTCAACGAAATGCTGTCAGGAACTTGTATTTGTTTTTAAAATATATTTCACAAATATGTTAATATGTAGGATTAGTGTAAATACTGTGGCTTTTGTGAAAAGTGAAATATAATAAAAAATGGCATAATGTTTGTCCTGAAGGTTTTTATAATTTTTAAATATCAAGTAATAGTTCCAGGTCAGTTCACGAACGCATGGACCGTTTGGAAGCTGAAGTAGGTTCTCAATGTATTTTTTTAAATTTCCATCTCACTTGTGTATGATAAAGCAATCTTTATATAATACAAATATTTTGACAATAATTTGTTTTAGGAAAATGAACAGTACGCTACAAAGCATTTTAAAGTCCTTGGAAACTAATCGGGATCGTAAACGTTTGCCCCGCAAACCAACCAGCCTGCCGATATCTAGCTACGCTGAGATGGACGCTTTTGAATTAATTAACGACGATGAATATGGAGAACTTGTAAGTAGAGAAAAATATTTAATTATTAGCGTATATTATCTGCAATTCTTGATATTTAACATTGTACATATATTAATTTCTATATTTATTTTCTTAGATAGGTTATTTTAATTATATCGGAGGCTTTAACCTGAAAGAAACTGTCAACCTCTGCTTCAAGGAAGCAATAACAGACGATATCACGTCACTTTTTACTTGGTGGGGTCGCCACGATGGTGCAAGACCCTTATATAATGCTCGCATCATTCTAGCTATTTACGGTACAGTATTATTTTATAAAAATATATATTTAGAGTTATGGATACTGTTTTTAATGTTTATATATATTTCGATTTTTTTTAGAGGCAGTATGCGGTAACCGGAATTTCACCAAACCAACACGTTCGAAATTTCAAGCGCATAAGCGAGAAGCTCTACGGGCAGCCAAGCAGAGGAAAAGAACGAAATCACGTGGACCGCGTGCTGAAGGACCGGATCGAAGAGCGCAAAATTTTTGAAATGATGAAGCGGATGATCTTGCAGACAGCGATGAATAAGCGAAATTTCAACATTTGTTACGTGAGCATCATAAATTATGATTAAAAAAAGCAGTTATAGAAAATAATGACGATATCTAATTAAAATTGTTATGCAATTGAGGCTATATTCTATGAAATCTTATAGGAAAATCGTATATATATAAAAAATTGTGAACTGTTTACGCAATTAATATTTCTGAATACTATTTTAACAAAACAACGATTAAACGAATCATCTTAGCAGAATACTTATAAAATAAAATATAGCAGAGAGAAATTACCATTGGTGAGAAATATTAATTTTAACATATAATTTTGCAAATATAAAAATAATTTGCTCAATCATTACAGTTTTGCTACAACTGTATTTAGAACAATCAAATGCCTAAGCAGTTCACAATATTATATAAATACAGAATATTTCTACAAGTAATTTGTGAAATAGTCACATAATTCCATCATTAGAACATTTATTCAGATATGGTCATATTATTTTTTATGTTGTGCTGTCAGGAACATTAGAAGATGTATACAATATAACTATATATTCAGTGTATTATTTTGTAATTTATATTCAAATTCTACTCTTATTAAAACGTTTACTCCTCCATTGCATTCTATACAGGTGATCAATTCGATGTCTACGAAGGAAAGAAGGAAGATAATCGCAGGGCTGTAAGTAGGACTACGAGGGACACCATCCGGAGGATCGCACGGTGGGCGAGTCGGTAGGAGTCCGGCACTACCTCGGGGCTCCCCAGCACGGGTCCCGGGGTGTTCATGATGGATTTTCTCCCACTGAAAAAAAAAACTGCGATTGACCAAACGGCACTTTTCAGTTGCCAGTTTAATATATATCAAATATTTGTAATTTATAATTAATCTGTTCGTTTTTGAAGAACTTTGAATCTGTTTCCTGTTTCTACATTGCTGAACAGGTGCAATAAGTTAAAGTGAGACAGTTATATATTTTTTCACTTTAACTTATTACTTTAGCTCAGTAGTACAGTAATAGAAAACAGACCTATGTTGGTTTCTTGTGTGTTAAAATTTCTTTTTTCTAATTTTTCAAATATTGTATAATGTAATCGAAAAAACGTGAACTTTTCTATGTAAAAATTTGGAAAAAACGGAAATTTTAATAATATATGTTCGTTTCTCATTCTAACTTATTGAATTAATTCAGTTCTTCAAAAATGAATAGATCTGTTATCAAATATATTTAATTATATAATAAAGTTTCTATTTTATAATCATTGTACTTTTATTAAGTAACTTCTCTAGCCTAATATAAGTTCAATTTATAAAAGGAGGAAGGGGCAATAATTAACGTCACAGTATGCTCGGTTTCTGCCGTAAATCTACCGTTAGATGCTGCTTGGCACGATGTGCTCGATTTCTGCCGCAAATCTGCCGTCAGACGCTGTTCGGCACGGTGTGCTCGGTTTCTGCTGCAAATCTGCTGTTAGGTTATATTCGGCATGTTCAGCTTGGTTTCTGCTGACAGTCTGCCTTAAAATAATTTAGACAGTCTCTGCCGGCACAGTGCAAGCCTAATGGTAGTATACTTGATGTAAATCTGCTGCAAATTTCTGATCGAATTTGCCGTCATTCTGCCGACATTTTGCTATCTGGGTATATGTATCTTATCTCTAACTTATATCTATATCTTATTCATATTGATCTCTATGTAACTTGTCTGTGTATAGACAAGTATATATATATATATATATATATCTATATAAAAGTCAACTTTTCTATACATATAGTTCTTACTGAAATATTTTGTCTTATATTATTTATCTGAACAGTCTTTCAATAAGTGCTGCTCTTATCGCAAAACCTTCACCTGGTTGCCAATGTGGTTCATTAATTGGCACATCAATTTCATTATACTGTTCTTCTTGTTTTTCTTCTAAAATGTCATTAAAAGTTAATGCCAAATTGTATAGTACAGCACAAGCGACTATAATTGTAGTTGAACAAATCAACTTGTTGCTTAACCCTCTCGATAGGCATGGAAATCTACGCTTCCAAATTCCAAACGTTCTTTCGACAACCTGACGTGTCCTTCTGTGAAGTACATTGTAACTGTAATAAGAAATATTTATTTAATTATTACATTTGTAAATACTAAATCGCTGTACTTTTATAACAATATTTTTAAAAACATTTTTTATAATTTCAACAATTTTTAACAATACTTTTATATACAAAATTAGAATTTTAAAATGATGAATTGTATTAAAGATATAATTCTAACGCGATTTCCTCATCTGTTTCTGGATTTGGAAGTGGAGTTAAAAGAAATGGTAGACAAGGATACCCAGCATCTCCTACTAGAGTACCTGTAAGTTGTTCAATATATCTCGTGTATATCCTAGAGTTTTAGAAAATTCGACTGTCATGCTGACTACCTGGCCATTCTGGTATAATATCTAAAAATTCTGTTCTAGGGCCTACGACAGCCCGTGTACAAATACATAAAAGAAAAGAAAATTACTAACAAGTAACACTAGAGAAGTGTCATACGGCGATTTTCCTGAAACTTGGCATACAAATAGTACATAGAAAACTATTGGACATGTATATTGTTATATCGGCCCGAAAGCCGTTTGAAGGGTAGAAATCACCCTTATCGATTTTGGAGGTAAGTTCGACTATTTTACGAATTATTTTTACGATTGTTGCGAAATCAGGTAACTAAGGGTTTTTGGGGTTGCTGATAACAAATTTGAAGTTCGATTTTAAGAATTCAAAATGGCGGATCCAACATGGCGGTCGCATTTTTTCAAAAAGGTTTAATTTTTATGACAATTGGTATCTAGGGGTTTTCGGGGACCCTGAATACGAATCTAAAGACCGTTTTCAAAAATTCAAAATGGTGGATCCAGTATGGCAGAGGAATTTCTAAACAATTGTTGAATTTTCATGAAACTTCCCTAATAACCCAATCTGTCCGAAACAAATTTTGCCAGACGCCTGCTGCAGGAGTCGATGACAAACTGATGTCAAAATTAATACAGATTCTGCAATATCAAATTATGTCGGCAGAATGCCAGCAGCATTGAGACAAAATCTGTTACAGAAGTTTGATATAAGATTGACGTCAACATTTGAATAGATTCTATTAAGCAGCCTGACGGCAGATTGACGACAGAACGGAAACAGATCCTGACGTACGCAGTGTGGCGGCAGATTGACGGCAGAAATACAGTAGAATCTGCTGTGCGCAATCTGGCACCAGAATGATGGCAAAAACGTAACAGTTCCTGCCGTTCACAGCCTGACAGCAAATTGGTGACAGAAATTCTGCCATATTCATTTTTACATCCCTCCTCCCCCCTTCCCATTCAATTATGCACATTACGTGAAAGTAATTATTAAAAAACAATACAATATACGAACGTAATTGTTTTTATTTATCACACAAGACAAAACGAGACAGCCAATCAGATTCACAATAGTGTTTACCGTAAATGGTGGAACACGAAGGCGACGATGTTTCTTCTCATAGTCTCAGGAAGCGACGATACACGATGACTTCGAGACGATGTTGGAGTAACTGATAATAGGGTTTGTGAACGGTGAAGTGGCAATCTGCTGCGATATCTGTAAAGTGAAATTATATTACAGTTGCATCTTTGTAACTACAGTTACGTATAATATGTTTAAGTAAGTACATAAATTAAAAGTTACATTGTAATAATGTCACAATTTCCCACAGTAAATACAATATACGTGTCGTATTCATAGTGGCATAGCAAATTGTAGCATCGATACATTGTAACTCTTAATAATTGCTGGGATGAGACGAGAAAATCAGAGAAATCCGGATAAAAATATTTACCTGTATCTCTTGCGTTCTTCGGTAATAGATTCGTCGATCCTCCGTGACATCCGATCCTCCTGTGATGACCTAAACATGTAAAATGTGCGGGAGACACCGTAAAGTCGACACAGAGTACCAATTGTCTATGCCCAGAAGTTGAAATTATTTGCCCGTTCCAACCGATTTTTGAGAGGTACGCCTATTTCTCTTGTTTCTCCGCTCGTCCAAAGGTCGTTACAAGGGAGGACGGTCACGCCGCCCAGGTATAAGCTGTCATGTATCATTTGTAGGGATCTTCGGAAAGAAAAAAGAAGAGAAGTAGGCGTAGCCTTAAAAAATCGGCTAAATCGGACAAGTAATGCGGAAAGCACACACTTTTGCATAATGCATAACGCATAAGGAAATGAACCAATCAGATTCTTTCATTTCTATTGCCACGTTTAAAGATCGCTTTCCGAAGATCCCTACAAATGATACATGACAACTTATACCTGGGCGGCGTGACCGTCCTCCCTTGTAGGGACCTTTGGACGAGCGGAGAAACAAGAGAAATAGGCGTACCTCTCATAAATCGGTTGAAACGGGCAAATAATTTCGACTTCTGGGCATAGACAATTGGTACTCTGTATCGACTTTGTGGTGTCTCCCGGATATTTTACATGTTTAGGTCATCACGGGAGTTTAGGTCATCATCGGATGTCACAGAGGATCGACGAATCTATTACCGAAGAACGCAAGAGACACAGGTAAATATTTTTATCTAGATTTCTCTGATTTTCCTGTCTCATGCCAGCAATTATTAAGAGTTACAATGTATCGATGCTACAATTTGCTATGCCACTATGAATACGACACGTGTATTGTATTTCCTGTGGGAAATTGTGACATTAATACAATGTAACTTTTAATTTATGTACTTACTTAAACATATTATACGTAACTGTAGTTATAAAGATGCAACTGTAATATAATTTCAATTTACAGATATCGCAGCAGATTGCCACTTCACCGTTCACAAACCCTATTATCAGTTACTCCAACATCGTCTCGAAGTCATCGTGTATCGTCGCTTCCTGAGACTATGAGAAGAAACATCGTCGCCTTCGTGTTCCGCCATTCACCATTGTGAATCTGATTGGCTGTCTCGTTTTGTCTTGTGTGATAAATAAAAACAATTACGTTCGTATATTATATTGTTTTTTAATAATTACTTTCACGTAATGTGCATGACTGAATGGGAAGGGGGGAGGGGGATGTAAAAATGAATATAGCAGAATCTGTTGTATTTCTGTCACCAGTCTGCTGTCAGGCTGTGAACAGCAAGATCTGTTACGTTTCTGCCGTCATTCTGATGCCAGACTGCGTACTGCAGAATCTGTTGTATTTCTGTCGTCAATCTGCCGCCAGACTGCGTACGTCAGGATCTGATACGTTTTTGCCGTCAATCTGTCACTAGACTGTGTACGTCAGGATCTGCTTTGTTTCTGCCATCAGTCTGCCGTCAAATAATGTTGTCAGACTCTGCCGTCAGAATGCGGGCACAATGTATAAGCAGTTGGCACCAATCTGCTGTAAACCTCTGATTCATTCTGCCGTCAGTCTGCTGAAATATTGCTATTAGGGTTGGTATCTAGAGGTTTTTGGAATGGATTCTGAAGTCAGTTTTTGATAATTCTCCATGGCGGATACAATATGACCGACTTGATTTTTAACAAACCAAGAATGCAGGATAAAAATTTTCTCACTCTTTATTGAGCCCAGGAATAACCAACGTGGAGTTAGGGAGAAATTATTCCCTTTTTTTTTTAGTTAAAAATTAAATTCTATTATTTAATTATTATAATTAATTTTTTTAAATTGATTTCTTTTCGTCTATATACAGTTATTTATAACGCAACCTCCATACAAATTAACATTTTTTCCTATACACAAATTGTAAATCTTTTAACGCTCGCACTTAAATTTAAAAACAGATAAAAAAGTTTTCCGTAGAGTATGATTCGAACCTGGGTCGCTTGTATGATACGCACCTTATCCACTATACCACACTCGTCTCTCGAAGATCTTATCTCCAAAATCGGTAAGTGTGATTTCTACCCTTCAAACGGCTTTCGAGCCGATATAACAATATACATATCCAATAGTTTTCCATGTACTACTTGTATGTCAAGTTTCAGGAAAATCGCCGTATGGCACTTCTCTAGTGTTACTTGTAAGTATTAATATTTGTAGCAAAATATGTATATAATAAAACTATATTCACATTAGAAATGTGCGAACTATTCGAATTCGAATCTGAATAATTCGAAAATTTCGAATCGAAGATTCAATTATGAATTAAATATATTAACGTGCATTATATTTACATGCATCAGGTACAAAACGAGTCATCTGGGCCTGTATGCTTAAACCCTTAACTTGTAATTAACTCAACTTTTTTTTTTGTTCACGCAGGGGAAATCCATCATGGATACCCCCGCCCCCTTGGGGAAGGGCGGGGGTTATGTCGGACTCTTACCAACTAAAACCCCTGCGGGATGTCTACCTGTCGGACCGTGAGGAGGGGTAGTTAGGCGAACTGCTCCCGCATTCCCTCCCCAACCCCCCGGCCCCAGGGCTCTAATCCAAGAGCCCCTCGCCTTCTTGTACCGCACCCTCCCTCCCCCTCTCGGGGAATTAGTGGGAGAGGTGCAGTCCCCGGCGGGTATCCCCGCCGGTTGGCCTTCTGATGTCACCTTGGAGGAAGGGGACATCCACCCTTCCTCCTTATCCCTCCCTTCCTTAAGGGAGAGGGGAAGATTTTTGGGGAGGTGGGCCCGACCCCAATCGGGTTCCCCACCTCCCCTTTCCCCCCTTGTCCGATCATTCAGGGGAGCGGGAGGTGTCCTCCTCGCTCTCTTCTGAACGGAGCCTGGCCCGAGGTGGCCGAGGGAGGCGCCGATCTGTGTAGGCCGGCGCTCTCTCCTCGTCCGTTGCCACCTCGGGCCCGCTTCCGACTCCCCCTTCCCCCCCGGGGGAGCACCGGCCCCGCCGTCCTCTCCGACGGCGTTTGCCAGGCCGGCGCCTCCACTCGGCGGCCTCCTTCCGGGAGATTACCTCCCCGCAGAAGGAGGCCGCCGCGTCCCACGCTCTCTCGCTCCTGCACATGGCTCGCACCAGGTGCGGGAGCGAGAGCTCCCCGCCTTGGCAGTCCACCGCCCCGAGCAGGACCCGGCGCTGCTTCTCCCATGCCGCGCAGGCGGCCAGGGTGTGCAGCGCCGTGTCCTCTTGCTCGGGGCAGTGGTGGCACCTAGCGGTGGGCTTCTTCCTTATCCGGTGCAGATATCTCCCGAAGCATCCGTGCCCGGTCAACACCTGCACCAGGTGGAAGGACATTACACGCCCCCTCCTGTCTGTCATTTCCGATAGACAGGGGCGGCCTCGGCCGTTGCGAGACCGGACCCTCGTGGGGTCGGCTAGCAAGCCTTCCCACCGCTCCAGGGTCCGGTCTCTGGCCTAGGTCATCAGGGCCTTCAGGCCCCTGGCCGTCAGCTCTCCCCCCCTCGCGGAGCTCCTTTACCCGCCAGTAGAGGATTCTCCTCTCCTCGGCCAGGAGCTCCACAGTGGAGAGCCGGCCAGGGTGGTCGCCGCCATGTATGACACGGTGCGGAACCCCCGGATCGCCCTGATCATAAGGGGCCTAAGAGTCTGCTTCATTTGCCGCTTGCCCACCGCGGTGGCCAGCAGCTGAGGAGCCCAGATAGGCGCCCCCTACAGGGCGACCGAGAGAGGGTGTGTGGGAGTCCCAGAGAGTCCCATTATCGGTCTGGCAGGTTGCTGCCATATGGCCATAGTGCAGGCATTTATAGCACTGGAGGGGCCGGTCCTCCAGTGCTCTAACAATCGCTCTTCCCCACCCCACTATGAGCCCCCCGGCTGACACTAACTTTTGGGCACCGGACCCAAACCCCCCTAATCCCCCAGACGACTTCCTGATCTCACCGATCTGGAGATCGTCCGGGGGACAGCCTGTGGCCTTTAGTATTGCGGCCCGGACCATTAATCTGGTCACAGAGTCCTCCAGGCCGACGAGGCGGAGCTCCGTCCTCTTCGTCGGCTTGGAGACCACTGCGTCCCCGCACAAGACATCCTGGAGATCCCTAGCCAGGCGGTCGGCTTTACTCCGACCGTCCTGGCCAGGGACCTCCAGTATGACCCCCCCCCATTTCTGACCCTTTTAATTTTGATGCTGCCAGGCTCCAGGCCGACCTCCTGCAGGTCGACCTGAAGCCTGGCTTTAGCCATTACCTCCGTAATGGAGGGGCCCCCCGGCAACGCGGTCACTGTTACGACCGGATTGCGCGGGGGGTTCCTCACCTGTGGCTTCCTTGGGGGGGAGGGGGTCCTTTTTCGGGGCCCCTTTCCCCCCAGCCTTCCCTCCCTTGAGAGGAGGTGCCGCCTTTTTTGCGGCACCTCCACCCTTTGGTAGAGGAGGGTCAGGCCGCACACCCCTCCCTCCCTTATCCTTCCCCTTGCGGGTGGACATGAGTGTCCACCCGCCGCGCCCCTCCCCATCGGCCGCCGGTTGCCGCGGAAGGGGGCGAGAGAGGGTGGCCCCGCTGCCCGCAGCTGCCGCTGCTGGAAAAGGCAAAAGCTTCTCCAGCAGCTGCCCAATGCGGGCGATTTCGGACTTGAGGCCCCGGACTTGCACCTCCAGAGCCCCAAGTAGTCCATCCGGTCCATCCTCCCTCGCCTGCCTCTTATAATCTTCTAAGGCCTCCTCTATGCAGAGGAGGCTCTCCCTAAAGTTTTCGTTGAGGGCCTCCAGGGGTTTTCCGTACCCCTTGGCGGCCCTCAACGAGGGATCCACCCGAACGGTCCTGACGTAGTCAATGCTGTCGAGGGCCCTCTCGGCCAGATTCCTCTCCCTCCTTGCCTCCGCAGCGGGCCTCCGCACGGGCGGAAGGCCCCATTAGTGGTGCCCTTGTTGCCCCCCCATAACTCCTCCCTTCCGCGCGTTTTGGAGAGGAGTCTCCCCAACCGAGGATTCCTCGTCCTCGGCCGGGGGGAACTTCTCCCCCGGCAAGAGTTCCTCCCATCTCTGCGTGGCTGACAGAGCGTCCCCTCCCCCACGCGTGCAGGGAGCTGCACTCCCCTCTCCCCGATGGGAACTAACGCCCCGAGGGGAGGGAAGTGCATCTCCCTGTCCTGCCACAAATGCGAGGCGGATTCCTCCGCCGCGCGCTTCCATTTTTTGGCGCTTTTTGGGCCGGCGAAGGTCGAGGGTGGGTCCATACGACCCACACTCGGTCTCAACCGATCCATAAGCGCCTCCCTTCGGGCGGTAACATATTCAGACGGCGCGCCCGCCTGGCGCGCGCCGTCAAGCCCGTCGCTGGATGACGACGGGGGGGGGGATGCCGGGACGATACGCCCCCTCCCGCCGTGCCCCGGCTCCGAGTACCGTGGCACTTGTCTCCCTATGCGTCATTTCTCCATAAATGCAGGGGTTTTACGTGCCTCTGCAACACGGATGCAATTTCGGGGTTTTCCTTCCCCTAGACCGGTTGCCTGCCAAGGCTAACGAGCCCGCTCTGCCCGCGCTATAGGGTCCTTTGGGCCCCACGAATGAGACCCTCCAGACCCTGAATAAAACCTGAAGGCAGCTGTCCATCCAGGAGTATTATGGACGCTCTTAGTCTGGCCCCTCTGTACAGACCTCTCCGGCATGGTAGAACCTGCCAGGGGTCGAAACCCTCGCCGGCACAGCTCTGTACTTCATCGGGACACGCAAGCTCCCCCACCACGACAAGGTGGCGTCCACGGGGGAGGTAATTAACTCAACTTATAATTAATAACTTAATTATAAATTACTTTAAATATTTAAATATATATTTTACTTTAAGATGATATTATAATATCAATATCCCCTTTCATATTAAAATCTTCCATCATTATGTACATGTTTAATAGTCATGTTAATTTTTTTAATGATTCGATTCGATTCGAATTCGAATTAAAAAAATGAGATTCGATTCGATTCGATTCGACATAAAAATTCTTGATTCGCACATCTCTAATTCACATTAATAACATTATATATATTGACATCAATTATATAACATATAATCAATAACTGTTTTTTTTTTCTAAAAAAGTTATGCGGTTACAGTAATTGTATATTTACAAATCTATTTATACATGCCTGTACATTTAATGAAAAATATCCCTTTCGGTTTCTATAAATTTTCTCTGTTATAGAAATTATTGTAGTACGGACTAAGCGTACATGTGTACAATCAATTGCTCCTTCGATACCAGGCAAACCTCTATTACCACGTCCAATATCTTTAAAAAACCTTTGATTTTCTCGTACGGCATCTGGTGAAAAAAGCATCTTTATATTGGGTGAGTGCAAAAGTTCGTGCGGAGTTTCAATAGATGGAGTTATAAGCGTCGTAAAGTGTTGTCATTAATACTTCCATCTACATATTATATAACGTTGGAAAGGTGACGTCTTCAGCTGTTATTAAAAAAAAAATCATTTGTTTTCATATAAACTGCTTCGAGAAATATCACTTTAAAAATGAGTATCGATAAGGTGCATTTACGGCATGTTATGCTTTACGAGTTTCGGAAGGGAATAAACGTTGCCGCAGCCGTAAAAAACATTCAGGATGTTTATCAGGATGAAGCACCAGCTAAACTAACTGTGGAAAAATGATTTGCTAAATTTCGGCGCGGAGAATTTAACCTTGAAGATGAGCCACGCTCTGGTCGACCTTCTGACATTGATGACGATGTTTTGCGTACTTTAGTGCTCAATAATCCGCGAATTTCAACAGAAGAAGTTGCTACAGCACTAAACGTTGACCGATCAACCGCTTTTCGGCGTTTAAAAAAGATGGGATTCGATTTGAAGCTCGACATATGGGTGCCCCATTTGCTGACCGAGAAGAACAAAATCAAGCGAATTTCTGCAGCCGTTTCTTTACTCGGGCGGCTCAATAACGAGTCGTTTTTGGATTGACTAGTGACGGGCGACGAGAAATGGGTCCTCTACAACAATGTTCAGCGCAAACGGACATGGAAACAATCAGGTGAGCATGGTGACGCAATGCTAAAGGCCAGTTTGCACCCGATGAAGGTGATGCTCTCTGTTTGGTGGGATTGCAAGGGCATAATCTATTTCTAGCTTCTCCCCGCTGGCGAAACGATTGATTCAGACAAGTACTATCGCCAATTAACCAATCTGAATCGAGAAATAAAAGAGAAACGTCCGATTTTGTCAAATCGCAAGGGAGTCGTCTTTCATCACGACAACGCCAGACCACACGTTTCGAAAAAGACGCTGCGCAAACTGAAGAGCCTGAAATAGGATGTCTTAACGCATCCACCGTATTCTCCTGATATCGCACCATCTGACTATCACTTGTTCCGGTCATTGCAAAATTATTTAAATGGAAAAAACTTTGACTCTTTGGAAGCCTTAAAAAACGGCGTCTCTTCGTTCTTCGAATCTAAACCGCGCAGTTTTTATGATCGAGGCATCCGTATGCTGCCAGAACGTTGGGAAAAGATTATAGAAAACGATGGAGAATATATCATTGATTGAATAAAGATTTTTGTTTGCCTAATCACTGTGTGACTCTTACTCACAAACTCCGCACGAACTTTTGCACTCACCCAATAATTTGATTTATGTATCTTGCTAAAAGTAGAGATACTCGAAAAACTGTTCTTGACACAGTTGGCTGTGAAACAATTATTGTATCTCCAAGTACTTGCTGCAAAAATATTAAACTATGTTAATAGCATAATATTATAAAAAAAGTATGTTAAAAAGAGAATGTAAAACAAACATCTTGTGAAATATTTTTCTTATACAGTAATTGGGTGCTTTCCATTTACTGACACAAATGTCGTTCTGTCTGTGTTACTCATTGAATGCGAAGAAAGAAAGGATGACGTTTGTGTCGACTTAGGTCAATAAATGCAAAGTACTCTATATATTTTTTATCTTACATATATTTTATTATACATAATTACATACTCACTTGAAAACTGCCTGTTGTATAGAATCGTAGACAAATTAACAATTGACATAGCGGAGGAATAGGAAGGTCACGGTTATTATCACGTATATGTTCATTTTTTATTTTAGGTAGAATTCCATATAGAACAGATTCTTTATTAAACCTAAAACGTCTTTCAAATTCTTGATCATAATAATATTCAAACGGATTAATCCAATCTCTTATGTATCTTTTCGGAACTCGTACTAACCTTCATCGTCGTCAAAATTGATTTCATTTATTTCGTCTAAATTTCTTATATTTCCCATTTCCATTTTAAATAAAAATCAAATATCTCACACCAAACAAAAATAATGAATTGTATCACTTCAAAAACTGTTGTACTTTATTGGTAAATATATAAGATCAACTTAAGTCTACTTTTAACTCGACTTGGATTTTATTAGATTTTGTCTTGCTAGAGAAATGCTTAGGATCATCTTAAATGAATTTGATGATTTGACTATGAATTTGACAGTAATAAGATAATCTTAAGATCATGTTTATGTGAAATAAAATATGTTTATGAATCCTGTTGAAACGTCTTAAGATTGTATTCAAATAAGATAGGCTTGCATAAGTCATAGCTTGAACTTTCTCTTGAGTTCTGTCTTATTCACTGTCTATGAAGCTAGAGGGCATCTCAAGATCGAACTTAAGACGATCTTATATATAAGAAACGACTATGAATACGACCCCTAAAGAAAGGGGAATTATGAAAGGCAAAGAGAAGAAAATACGTCTGATATAAATACGCATATGGAAAAATGACAATTTTGTATGGAAAAATGATGAATATGGACATATGACGATGGGCATAATTACATACCGGTAGAAAATAATCTGTTTGTCACTTTTATATGCATTACTGCGGCATACACAACAATATAGACTCATTGTGTTACGATTATACTTTTTGTGTTATGATTATACTATTATGAGTAAATAAGTTTTATAATCTTTAATGTCAATCGTCTTGTTTACATACGCTTTGTTTCACGAAAAGAAGGAGAACCGGAAACATAACACTCCACTCTAAACAGGCGGAGGGGCCAAATACCCCACCACGCATCGTTAGAGAGAGACAGACTGCTCTACGAAAGCTACCTCTTTCTAATATTGAACATGTGCTGACAAAGAAAACGTTGCAAATGCGCGGTCTATATATTATATGTCTATGTATGAAACATACTGATCTTGAGACGATCTTGATTGAATAAGACCAACTTAACTAAGATGGTCTTAAGTGCTGACTTGAGATTCGACTATAAATACCACCCTTAGACTCCTTTCTGGATCTTACAAGTAAACCTTGGGAAACGTTAAACGCCGATTTGTTTCCAATTTTTTATAGTTACTTTTATGTCAAAATATGAAGAAATGTGTTATTATTTTTAGCTTAAATTAATTTTTTGGAAATTTTTGAAGTTTTACACAAGTATACTATTTTATACATATTTAAAACAATATTTCTTAAAAATATATATATCTGATTTGTTGAAACTTGCACACACATGTCGCCGGTTATGAATCAGAACCATTTTATAAAATTCAAAATGGCGGATCTAACATGGCTGACGTCATTGTTGAAAAAGTGTTTTACGCTACATTCGACGTTGGGTAATCTTTCGGTTCACTATCCAGCAAACAAGCTCATTTTAACGTCAGAATCTGGTAAAAAATGAGCAAGAAATGGACAAAAAAAGAATTAATAAAAAACTTCAGAAATTTCGAAAAAATTGAAAAAATTAATTTAAGCTAAAAATGATAACAGATTTCTTTATATTTTATCATTAAAAATAACTATAAAAAATTGGAAACAAATCGGCGTCTGACGTTCCCCAAAGTTTAAGGCCATCACACACAAACGAACTTAAGCAGTAAGACGTAAACAGTAAGCAAATCGACCAATCACAATCGAAATTTAAGGACGCCATTTTAAAACTTACGAGAATAATTGATTGTGATTGGTCAGTTTCTTTACTACTTACGTCTTACTGCTTACGTTCATTTGTGTGTGATGGCCTTTACTTGTTAGCTCAAGAAACCGAGAAATCAACCATCTGAACTTGCCGATAATGACACGATGGGTGCAATATCTATACGCGATTCAACTAACTACAATGCTGTCGGTAATGCTAAATCGTGTGGTAAAAAGTTGTATCACGAATTTGTGTACACCCTGTATACCGTTGTTGAAATTTATTTTATCAGCAGCTAACAGAGGCAAAAGTAAAGGATAACCAGTGAATCATGCAAAGTTATAACGCTTTAAAGTCGATTTTGTTATCAGAATCCGATAATATTATCCATTGCCGTATACCAGACAAAAATTTTTCACGGAAAATTCCTCACTTGAAAAAAAGCCGAAAAACTGATTCGAAACAAATTTTATCCGCTTGAAACACTTCCGTTTTAGTTTGAAAAATTTGAACATTTTAGTCAAATGTAAGTAGTGCGCTTTTGTGCCTGTTACGTTTATCAACAGTCAATATAAACGAAAGTATTGAACAAGTAAATCGGACAATTTAGTTTGATCAAGGGTAAATGAAACGATAAATTAATTATCATTGTAATTAGAGTCCTCATTTTCCATTTACAATGTTTAGGATTTCTCTCACGTAACTAAAAACACGTGCGTTTAACAAAGATAATGAAATTTTATACATATATCGTTAATCGGTATTATTTACAACACGATCATAATCGATTATTCTGTAGTTATCTGTTCAAAATGATGCTTTACAAATAATTAAATCATATCGAGTAAAATGAGAATTACTTAATGCAGCATTGACTTTTTACTTGTCATCTGCCGTTACCGCACTCAACCATGTATTAATAAACGACTGAAGCTATTGAAAATCAATTTTCGCCTTATAAGGTTCTACTTGAAATTTTCTTTTTTCTCTTGAATTTATTTGCTAATTTCCTTGGAGGTAGAGAAGACATCTGTCATTTTTCATCAGTTTAGAACGATTTAAAGCAACTTTTTATACAGAGAGTCAAAACGATCCTAAAATCCCTTTATTGAAATAAAATCATGAAGGCAGATAAGTTAATCGATGATATATATCTACGAGCCTTTCTCGTCGGCTCTCAAATCCTTTCGTCGACATCGCCGAAATCCAAAAGCGACGTTAAAGCGCGGAACAATGCATGACTTGCGTCTCTGCGCGGGGACATCAGGAGCGTTTTGATGAATGACAGAAAGTCGAGGGGCACCGGGGGAAATTCTATTCAGCGATTAATTGTTACGCCATTATAGCTTGAACCATCAAGCGGCCTCTCGCGGCACTCAATAAGTTAAATTGAGTGTGAATAATATTCGAATCTGCGAGATCTGCTCCCTCGTCGAAAATTTACGCCCTTAATGTCTTTCTCTCGTTTAGACACCGCGGGTAGATTCTCCAACACGCGGATATCCCAGAATTTCTGCTTTCTTCCCGAGCACGGCGATCTTTAATTGATCGTTAAAAGAGCCTTAACTCACTTCGCCGGCGACGATTGTTTCGCGAATAAAGTCAATTCCTCTCGGTTTTAGTTCCGCTTAGTTTTACGCATTAAGCAATATCAGCGGCGACTGCACGCGTGAATTAATCCAACCATGACAGACTTGTAAGATTATGAGAGTTTTAGCGTCTATGACGTAAATGTGTCGATAATTGAGTAATAACGGACGATCGCCTGGCGGAAAGCACATATAAGCGTGGACGTAATGCAATTACGAGATAATTAACAAAATAAAAGACGCATTTTTGCTTTTCACGTCTCAAATATCGCTACTCTCGCAACGGTTTTCACGCGTTTCCTCAGACTTACGTAGGTGCAATTTCGCACACTCGTAAAAATGATACATCGTGAATTTTTAATGCACCGGCATACCGTGAATTCCGTATTCACTCGAGGCGCGCTCACTTTAATTAATTGTTGAAACGGGATTTTAATTTACCCGCGTGTTGAATATTTCATGTTGGAGAATGACGCAGCTCCCCGAGTCTCCGATTTTGCGTAAAACGTAAGAAAGTTATTCAAATTATTCTCTCACTCCCGTAAGATTATTACGGTTTAATAAAAATGCATTTTGTCGCCATGGAAGAGGAGGGGTGGGGGTTAGAGAAAAAGGAGAAAGAGAGTTCGAGAATTGCATGAATTTTCCTCGTAGTGTGAAATAAGTGACATCGCGTTATTTGTAAGATTCCCTTCGTCGACGTAATTTGCATCGCTTAATGAAGACTGCAGGATGATGTTATTTTAATCGCGATAGTGAGGCAGGCGGATGATAACAGTCCGTCCTTTCGATGAGAGTAATTAAGAAAATTGCATCAATTTTGCAGCATTTCAAACGCGCAACTGCCTCGAAGAGTGTCCTCTGTACATCTCGAACGATATTTATTCACCAAAAACGAATTGCTATTTCCCTTCGCGTTTTCTCCCGGACGCGCTAATTAAGTGATTGTTATCCCTCATTTTTATGCAGTTACTTGCTAATTTCATTGCTTATCCGGAAAACGAGTTACACCAAGCTTCCACGACTCGGAATGTCCCAAATAATTAATTATAAAAGTATAACGTAGAGCGCGAGCGAACAATTACTATAATATAGCATTTCACAATAATTGTGGAATGCGATATATATACATACATATACATATATACAGTGTCCCATTTTAAGTGTCCACTCCAAATATCTCTCTTATTTTTGATTTTAGAGAAAAATGGTTCAGACATGTTTAGTATGGTTTCGAGGGGGCCATAAGATGGTACCATTGATTTGACCTTGAAGAGTCATTTGAAGGTCACGTGAAGGTTACCTCAATTTTTTTAGATAGCACCCCCTATTTTTTATTACATGTTACATATTCTTGTAGCTGACCTCGAGAGCTTCCCAAAACGCTATAATCAAATGTTTTTTGGTGAAGTACTTCTCGAGTTATAAAGCTCCAAATTTACAAAATTTTGATAAAAATACAAAATATTTCGTAAAACATTCACTTTCCGATAGTCTTATCTTACATGATCTAACCAGTCAAGGCAAGATCAGAGCATGATCCAACCAGTCAAGGCAAGATCCAAGCATGATCCAGCCAGTCAAGGCAAGATCCGAGCATGATCCAGCCAGTCAAGACGAGATCCTGTATTACCTGATAATCAATGAACTGTAACAATTGTGAAAGTGCAATTGTCAATTCTTTTAATGAAACAAATATCAAGAAGCTTGTTTCAAATTTCTTGCTTGGGCAACTGTCGGTATTTTGGCGAAGTCTCAGACAGACGCATATTATTATCCATTGACTTTTTTTTGATAAGACAGGAATTTTTGGTTTTTTGGCGCTTTTCTTTTTTATAATTAGGGCTGCTTATCCACCAAATGAAATTGTGGACATGATTCGCATTTTGGGTGAGGCCAGGAATAATCGGCAGCAGAAAGGCTTTATGCTGAAAGATTTCCAGACAGACGCCATCTTGATAGGAAAGTAATAAAAAAGACTCTGCGATAGAGCTGAACAGGGTTTTCTTAGAAGAAACCGGCGAAAATCGGGCGCTGATGAAGTCACATCATTGACTGTTATAGGTGCCGTTGCTTTGAATCCTCAAATCTCTACGAGACAAATTGAGAGGCAATACGGTATATCTAAATCAACAGCCAATCGTGTGCCCAAGCTCAACAAGTTTCACCCATATTCATCTAACTCAGCAATTGGAAGAGAGGGACTACCAACGTCGTGTACGTTTTTGTAACTGGGCTCGACATCAAATCTAACAAAATCTCCGGTTCATTGCTGATACGCTTTTTTCTGATGAAGCCACGTTTTGTAATAGAAGAGGCGTTAATAGACATAACTGCCATTATTATTCAGATGCTAATCCACATTGGCAGAGAAGCCAAGAGTTCCAACGGCAGTGGTCCATTAACGTTTGGGCAGGCATCCTGGGAGATGTTATTGTTGGTCCATATTTTTTTGAAGAAAATCTCAATGCGGCAATCTATCTAAGATTTCTTCAAGATGACCTGCCCAACCTCTAGAGACATGTCGACAATGATTTATTCAGACGAATGTGGTTCCAACAAGATGAAGCACCGGCTCATAGATTTCGAGCTGTTACACAATATTTAAACAACAGATTCCCGAATAGGCAGATTGGTATGGGCAGCCGAGTTCAAGAATGGCCCCCAAGATCACCCGACTTGACACTCCTAGATTTTTATTTCTGGGGCTACATTAGAGATATAGTTTATTCGCAAAAGCCTACAATCGTTGAAAATATGAAAAACTGGATCAGACAGGTTTGCAGAAATATTAATGAAAAATTAGGTGTTCTTGAAAAAGTTAGAGACGACTTTCATCATAGACTAGAGCTATGCATACAATTAAATGGCCAAGTTTTTGAACACTTTAAGTAATTGTACACAAAAGAAGATCTTGTCTTGACTGATTGGATCATGCTCGGATCTTGCCTTGACTGGCTGGGTCATGCTCGGATCTTGCCTTGACTGGCTGAATCATGCTCGGATCTTGTCTTGACTGGCTGGATCATGCTCGGATCTTGCCTTGACTGGCTGGATCATGCTCGGATCTTGCCTTGACTGGTTGGATCATGCTCTGATCTTGCCTTGACTGGTTAGATCATGTAAGATAAGACTATCGGAAAGTGAATGTTTTACGAAATATTTTGTATTTCTATCAAAATTTTGTAAATTTGGAGCTTTATAACTCGAGAAGTACTTCACCAAAAAACATTTGATTATAGCGTTTTGGAAAGCTCTCGAGGTCAGCTACAAGAATATGTAATAAAAAATAGGGGGTGCTATCTAAAAAAATTGAGGTAACCTTCACGTGACCTTCAAATGACTCTTCAAGGTCAAATCAATGGTACCATTTTATGGCCCCCTCGAAACCATACTAAACATGTCTGAACCATTTTTCTCTAAAATCAAAAATAAGAGAGATATTTGAAGTGGACACTTAAAATGGGACACCCTGTATACATATATATAACACATCGATCAATAAGTCCCGGGACTAACTACTAAAACAACATTTGTTTGCCAAAATTCTTTTTTATTCATCAACATAGTCTCCTTCAAGAGCGATACATTCATTCTAACGCGTTCCTAACTTTTCTATGCCAGTCGTGGAACGATCTTTAGTTTCAAAATAGACGTTAGTTTCGGCAATCACTTCTTCATTGGAGCCAAATCTCTTTCCCTGGAGCATCTTTTTTTTGAGGTCTGCGAACAGCCAATAATCGCTGGGGGCCAAATCTGGAGAATACGATGGGTGCGGAAGCAATTCAAAGTTCAACTCATGCAATTTGACCATCGCTACCATCGACTTGTGACATGGTGTAGCGTCACTAAAACCACTGTAACTCAATGACACAATGTCGGAATGTCATGAAAATTTGACACGTAACTTCTAAAGGTTGGTACTAACTGAGAATGGTATGGATTTGTTATTAGTGGCGCCATTTGCGCCTCTAATAACAATAGCGCCATTTGTTGCTTAGTCCCAGGACTTATTGATCGATGTGTTATATATATATATATATATATATATATATATATGACGAGAGAAAATAAAAGAGACAAAAGAGAATGACGATCGAACGCGCTCGAAATGCATTCGGAAAGAACGGTAATGCGGCGGTAATGCGGCGTAAGATGTTTATCAACTCCTTGCACCGCGACGTTAACCTATAGCACGGGATTCGTCTTGGATTCCGGAACAGCAACTTTCCCACATTAATTAATTAATTCGCGTTCTAATCGAATTTCGTTGTTTAGCGAACCGCGACTTCCAGCATCATTCACGATTTCGGTGATCACGTTTTACTGTACATATACTGTACGTATCTCTCTATCTTTCTCGGTCTCTCTCTCTCTCTCTCTCTCTCTCTCTCTCTCTCTCTCTCTCTCTCTCTCTTTCTCTCTCTCTCTCTCTCTCTCCCTTTTTCTCCCTCTGTCTGCTACCTAAAGTAGAAACGAGAGGTGAGAGATGGATTACGCACGTGACTGTTAAAACACTTGGCAGGATATTTATAGCGGCCATTTGAGCAACCATTTTTGGTAGGGTCGATCGATATTTTATCATGAAAAATTTACGAATCTAAAGACCGAAAGACTGACTGCAGGTCGAGAAACGCGGGGAAATCTGTAAAATCAACGGGTTAACAGGGCGAAATTCTATTCGGGACAAAAAGATGTTGCAGAATTCTAAGGTTGCACGAGCCCGGTAACGCTGCAATATTGAAAATGCTTTTACGACTGTAATTCCAAACGGTTGATTTAAGCATGGCTTATCACTCGCTATCTTATCTTCTCGTCGGCGAGATTTGTATCCCTATATCCGATCGTCTTTTGGCCCGAGACGGATATTATTCTTATATCCTCACGGTTCCAATGTTACTCCAGGGAAAGTCATCTCTCTTCTTCACACGAGCGCACGCGGGAGAGAGAGAGGAGAGAGAGAGAGAGAGAGAGAGAGAGAGAGAAAGAGACAAAGAGGGGGGAGAAAATGTGCACGCTGTATGCAAACCTATGTATTATTTCAGTATTCCATACTGCGCAATATTGTGTCAAAAACGAGTGAATCTTTAATACGCCGCGTCGTAAATCTCACATTCCGTTTCGCCTACATCTCACATCCCGTTTACACGGTCATGCGTTATTTACGTGCACATCGCGGCGGCCTCTCTCTCTCTCTCTCTCTCTCTCTCTCTCTCTCTCTCTCTCTCTCTCTCTCTCTCTCTCTCTCTCTCTCTCTCTCTCTTTCTCCTCTCTCTCTCTACTCTCTCTCTCTCTCTTTTCTCCTTCTCTCTTCCTCTCTCTCTCTCTCTCTCTCTCTCTCTCTCTCTCTCTCTCTCTCTCTCTCTCTAGCTCACCTCTTCAATATGCCCTTAACAATATTTCCTCTGTAAATCTGAAAATCTTATCGGAGTCTCAATGCTGCTTACCGCTAAACTGAAAAGAGGAAATATCTTTAACTTTATTCCCACTATCGAGTTAAAAATGTGCTTAAATTGCTGAAATAAAATTGCGCGATGTTATAATGTTATAATTATGCGTCGACGAGATATAACATTGCGATTATATAGACATTATTATCGATGTAATATCATCGTCATAAAACGTTTGCTAATATCGCCCGTACTAATACCAACACCCCCGTACATTTGTACAAGAATGGCAAGTAGCTGTCGCGCAATGTTTGTCCAAAGGAAGGTCTACCCGGAAGTTTTTACTCCCTGGAGCGAAATATCTCCATTACAGTTACTGTCAACTTTATCTGTGGATATTTTTGCGAACGGAAACCACTCCTGAAAGTCAAAAGTTTTAAGCGGTCACGCAAGTCCAGAGCGAATCGTAAAATTATCATTCCACTAAATGCACGAATGACACGGCACGGGAGTGTGTGTGTATGTGTGTGTATGGGCACGCATGTCTTGTGTGTTAATGAATATAATAAAGTCTACTTTAAAACGCACACACAAAATTCGAGCAAATTATTCAAGCTTGTCGTTTAAAAAGTTTATTAAAAAAAAAAGTGAAAAAAAGTAAAAACAAAAAACCAAAAGTCACGGAACTTTTAATTTGAAATATTCGCACTTTTGAAACATACGATGTGGAATTCTATAAAATGAAAATTGCTGTTCCGGTTAGTCGCGCGACTCTCGTTTCTCTTCCTCTCTTCCTCTTTCTCTATCGAATCAACTCCGGTCGCCGTATCCTCGAGCATTACTTTATCGTATATTCCATCAGTCTCTTCCCCCTATCTCTTTTTTCCTCTGTCGCCACGAAAGCACATGCAAACACGTGTGTGTCATTGCGGTGTGCCGTGCTGTGCATAAGTATCGCGCCGAGAATGACTGAATCCGTTAGGGATTTGTTCTCCAGCGAGTCGCGTGTAAAGGATACGGATGCTGGGAAGACTGCACAACACCATGGCTGAGGTATCCGCGCGCCAGCCCTATCCATCTGATCGAGACCCAGCAATCCTTTGATCCCATTCGGATTCGAAGCTCCGCGGCCTAAGAGCGCTCGCGAGATCGATAACTTGCGGAAAGTATTGGAGCTGTCATCGGGATTTTCATCATTTCATCTCCCGCAAAACTTCGCGTCCATGTAAATATCGTTGGCACGCTGTTAACGAGTATCGTCATCCGAATCATACGTACGTTGCGTTCCCGCATGTATGCATATGCATGCTATAACTATATCTTCGAATTGTATTAAACATAACGCAATTTCACACGCGTATCGTCATTACCTAATGGTTTTGAGAAATATAAATTTAATACAGTATAATTTAGTAATATAGATTGATTATTATTAATATGTTGTTATTAAAGTGACGCGTGCGGTAATTGCAGGTAAATTGTTATTAAATGATCGCGAACGATGATTCGTTTTCGAGAGAGTACACGTGAAAGTTTATGTGAGCTGTACTCTCTATTCTTGTTGACCTTTGGAGATTTCAAAATCATCAAGTTAACAAAAGTTAGGGCACTATATAGTAGCAGCATATATTCTTGAGACGAAATAGAGTAAGAGAATTTAGAAGTATTCCCCACTTTTTCTTCCGACGGATAGTTGCCGAGATATCGTAAGGCAAATATTGAAAAAGTTACCAAGTTTTCCTTAAATATTTCAAAAAATACTGGGCAAATAGAAAAATATTCCGGACAAAAGTTGTCCGAATTAAATAGTAGAAAAAGATGATACAACAAAAAATTAATGATATAATAAAAAAATTTTTTATTTAAAAAAAATGATAATTAGTGAATATATCTCAAAAGTAACGCCATCTGTAAACAAAATAATATATCGCTGTCTCCCTTCAAACCAAACAACTTTTATCCAAAACATTTTTTCACCCGACTACTTTCCGTGATGATAATCGGGATGCACAATTAAAATGGGACACCCTGTATATACACTCGGTGACGTCAACTTCCAGTCGACGCCTCGCAAGACCGAGAAGCAAATATTAAAAATACAGCACATTCATTTCTATTCTCGCGGATGTATAGACCCGTGGAATCTTGTCGAAACTTTCGTCGCAATCTCGAGACGTGAGTACAGCGCGCGCGCGCGCGCGCGACCCGACAGCTACCACCTGCTACTCCCACAATATTATTCTCGTAAAATTTTTATCAGAAGCACGTCGAACACCGCGACCCTTCCACCTCCCTCCGCCCCTTCCCCCCCCCTCCCAGGCCGTCACGCGCTTGAACGCGTTGCACTTAAAACGTTTTGGGTTATGCACATGGTGTATGTGATCGCGATATATGAAATCCCACGGTTTGATATTAATCCTTCAATAAAGCTGCGCGGCTGCGAACGCGAGTATACGCGCGTGCGTTGATATTTTGATATTAATATACAATAACTATGCCGTGAGAACTTGTTTCTGAGTTGTGTGCACTCAGGATCTCGTCCGTCGTGTAATTCAAGAACGGAAACTTGCTATCTCGGAAGTATCGCACGTGGCTTCAAATTATGGCCGAAAGCGTCCGACAAAACTATTTTCGTCAGGTCGAAATCGGCGGCGAATAATCCATTTCCTCGTCGCGTTTATTTATACGTGGCAGACATGGGACATTGCATTGAATCTGCGCGGATAAATAATGACAAAAATTGCCTCTTCTTCTTCGCGTCGCTCGGTACGAGAGTTTGAATCTGTCGCGCAGCTTCGCGAATTTGATAAAACAATCGTTAGCACCCCGCGCGGTCGACGTGATTAATCGTTGAAATCCAGCCGCCGCGTGATCGCTGATACCTACATTTCGGTAACGAAGAAGCCAGCGAAGCTTTAATTACGTCGGGTTGCGTGCGGGCGAGCTCGAGCACGTCTGTTTTAACCGCGCGATTTGTTTCCACCGAAGTGTGCGCGCCACTTGGAAAATGTCGAATTCGCGTGATATAGGTAGAAATATACGCGCGAAAACGGGACTCGTGAGAGCTCCTCCGAAATATGCAAAATAGAATTTTCTAGCGCGACCGGCGCACGGAGGCGAGAGACGCGAATATTTCTGCACATACACAGAGTCCAAATTATCCTAAAATTACACGAGCGCCGTTCTCGTATATTTTGCATCGCGCTCTCTCTCTCCCTCTCCCGCTCTCCCGCTCTCCCGCGCTCGCACTCGCGTTGATTACACTTTATGCGCGTCTCTCGCGATCATAATGCACGTTGCATTACGGGGGCATTTAGTGTATCTCCAAATTGTATGCGCAGCCAAAGATCGCGCGGTAATTATAATTGCAACTGCATTTTAAAGTCTCTTTCGCGGCCGTCGCTTTATTAGACCTATTAGAGGTTGTATGTTACCAGATAGCGCATTTTATGGCGGCGCGCGAAACGAATGCGACAACGCCGCGCTGTCTCGCGAATAAAACAGCGGCAAAAGATTTTAATAACTCTTTGTTACGGGCTCCGCAACAATGGCCGGTAATTCCGTTGACAAATGTTAAAGTAATCCTCACAAATTGTTAAAATAAGCGGAAGATGCGATAGAAGCAGAAAAGACGCGTGACCAAAGAGCGCTCTTCTCCCTAATTTTTTCCATGCGAGATAATGTGTACCGCGAGCCGCTTTTTTAAACATATCTAGGAGAAGTGACGTTTCTGAGATATTTATACATTCATGTACGTCACACAACACATGTATGAGGCGCACGCATCTCGCTGTATTCATCGCTTTCCGATGTAAAGTAACTTTAGCAACACGACACACAAGTGACACAGGTGTCAGCGTTAATATTCGTCAGAAGGATCGGATACGCTCTGAACGAGAAAAAGAAAAACAAGCACACACCCCGCGTGTTATTATTTAGCTGTATCGCCGCCATTGTACTAATTTTTTACGGCGTTAGTTAGTGCCGAAGCGTGTTAGCTTGTCCATAGGATAATATTAATGACCCTTCATAAGGGTCGCGATAATGAATCACAGGCGACGAAGGTGATTCGTCGACATCGTACAAGAAGGAGCTGGCTGGATAAGATTTCGAGCATAATGTGCGATTTTCTTTTTCCCCCTTTCCTTTCCCCTGCTTTTTTTTTTGATACACGCTTCTCGCGCAATCGCCCTGCTAACGTGAAATTCTTCGCCATTGCGTTCCTTCCTCTCCCTCTTCCTCTCTGTCTGTTTGTCCGTCCATCTCTCTTCTCTATTCGACACGTAATCACGTAAAGAGGCCGACTCTATAAAAATAATTAAGTGAAAACCACAATCCACGTAGATAAAGGGCGAACCTATCGCGCGCGAAACGCGTGCTCTTGACGTAAAAATGCAAAAACAACATCCCCTAAGTTCCGTTCTGTCCTTCCGCGGATTGTCACGCGGAGCGACATTAAAGCCCTTGTTCGTGTCCCCGTAATTCCTCGCAAATATTTCCGAATCAACGATTTTCAGTTCCTATCTACGGGCCGGGTGTGTGCTTATTCCTCCTTTGAATCCATCTGTCGTCCGCAGTTTCCCTCATTTTTAATTGAATTTTTTCTCCCACGAGGAAAGTAATTTATCCTTTTTATCTCCGGGCAGAATCGCGGATTCCAATTGAAAGAAAGTTGAACTAGTGTCTTCCCCAGATGACCAGCCGGTCACCAGGGGTGCTCCGAAACACGATAAGGTTAATACCTCAAAATCATTATCGGGATCTGACCGTTTAATGGCGCGCAAAAAAACGGCCGTTGATATCCACGTGAACGGCGCACGCGTATGAAGGCCCGCGCCAGACGTTCTTCGTTTTTCAATAATGCCGAATGTCGCGGGATAGATTTACATTAACTGGCCGCGTCACGATGAATTCGTAGTCGCTCGACCACGAATATAATCGATAACGCGGTGCAAAGGTGAGAACGCGGGTTTAATCCCGCGCGTTTACGCGCGACTATCGCTCCCGAAAACGCATGACCGATTTATTAATTAATGCAAAATTACAAAGGATTTAGTCATGTTAATCTCTTTACGTACAAACGTACGTGCCGGTATTTATTCCCTTGAGTATTTGCAAAAAAGTCCCGTTTCCTTTCACGCCGGATAATCCGCGGGGAGAGAGCTCCGCGTATATTTTATTATCCGCTTATTTCACTATTTCATTAGGTAATTAATTTCAGCTTCAATTTTTATAAACGCGCCTGCACACCCCCGGTACGCGCCGCGGTGTAATCTTTCCTCTATATATCCGCGTGTAAGATATTCCTTCTGTCGCGCGAACGTCTCTCGTCCGGACGATAAATTATTGATCCGTTCTTCAATCTCACGGAGATTTCAGACAGCCCGGCGCCGATTAAAAATTACCGTATGTTCGCCCTTCCACCTCCTCTCCTGAGCGTGCATCAAGCCAGCGATTTCCGAACATCCGCTCGTACCGACGAACGAGACATTTTTGCGGGCGAGGTACACGGCTGACTTTTTGGAATTTGGTAAGGCACGAGTTTGCAGCAGTTCGGCTACTGAAAACGAAAAGAGAACCGCGAATAGACTCGCGCGCCGGATGAAAAATGAGCCGCGGAACAATACGAAATCGGCGAAATGAATTAAACGCGCACGGGGGAACCTTTTTCCCCCGGACAATAGCGGTTTCCGCGACGTTCGCGAGGAATTAGGACGAAAAAGGAATAAAAAGTGTAGTCACAGCGATGGTTATCCACCGCTAATAAACCATGCGTCGCGTCATTATTACGGCTGATTTAACTTAATCATCGGCCGTTCGAACGGATTTTCTCTCGATGGGCTTTATTAAAATACACGAGACGCGTAAATCTTTTAAGTGAGGGGGGAGGAAGAGGGAGAGATTCGCCGCACGAACGCTTTTGCGTTCAATTACTTGGCTTTACCGTCTCTTTTATTTATTTCTCCCCTTTATTTTTTAATTTCGATCATTTAATCGGTTTGTCCCACATCTCGGAATGAGTGTTCTCGAATGTCTCCCGATGCACGATAGTCTCGACTTAAGCTATTCAAGTTCTAAGCCGGTCGTATGCAAGTATGACACGCAGGGAATGAAAATCCATCTCGACGCGCAACTTGCGGTGTGTATCGAGGAGATTGAGAGAGCCGAGGGGGTACAATGAAGACCGTGCGAGAAGACAAAGTGGAAAAAGCTGACGAGAAAATTGATAATGGAGAATGGGTCACGGAGACGAGACGCAATAAAGGAATCAAGAAAAAAGAAGAAGAAGCGGCTCCAAAGGGAAGAGCGAAAAATAAAAACGAAAAAATGGATATTAGATTGACACAGAAAGAGAGGGAGAAGGAGAGAGAGGGGGAGAGAGAGAGAGAGAGAGAGAGAGAGAGAGAGAAAGTGAGAAAGAGAGAAACGAGGGAAAAGAGAGATCGAGAGAGTGAAAAAGCGAGAGAAAGAGAGAGAGAGAGAGAGAGAGAGAGAGAGAGAGAGAGAGAGAGAGTATGACGGGGAATAAATGTGGTTAGCAGAGAGAACGAAGGAAGTAAGAGAGCGCCACGAGAAGCCGGGGCGAGATTCGACGAGACGAGAGAAATAGAGCTATAAAGCAAAGACGGCCAAGAATTAAGAAATATCATATTCACCAGAGAGGACAGAGCGGGAGAAGCGATAAGGAAAGAAAGCGAGAAGAATGAATAGAGCAGATAAATGCATGCCGGCATATGCATGCGGATGTCTCCCGCAAAGGATAACAAAAGAGTCGGGGCGTAATGAGAGGGAAGACGACGCGACGAAGGCACGTTACGGGATACCATGAGAGCGACTGAAAGTACGACTGAAAGTAGAAAGTAGAAGGGAGATCGGTAAAATTGCGCTCGCGCGCTCGGAAAGATCGAGAAGAAAATGATAAAGCTGGAGTGACGCGCGTTCGCGAGAACGGAGAAAAGAGAGCGAAGGAGGAAAGCCGTTTATTTTTCGGGACACGAAACCGACAGTGCTGGACGTCGAAAAGTGACGGGGATATACGGCGAAAGAAAGAACGACGCACGCGACTCTCTTGTCCCCCCTCTCTCCCTCTCTCTTTCTCTCTCTCTCTCTCTCTCTCTCTCTCTCTCTCTCTCCCTCTCTCTCTCAAGTCTCTCCCGTAATCGTTGCGAACGTTTTTGAGCGCCCCAAAGGAACGTACTCACTGCACTGCGCGCGACAGCTTCGGCGGAAATAATTACCGCTGCGAATTGGTTTTAGCCGATTATTACGTTCGTCCATTACTCATGCGCGTACATTTTCGCATACGATAGTCGAGTACGGAGCGCGGCTGAACAGCGCATTGCGCTACGATGTACGCGGAACTGAAAGGGTTAATTAGTACACCTTGGGTTACATCGTCGGCCATAGTTAACCAACCATGTATAGCGATATTCGTTCTAACTATAATATAGATAAAGAGGGAAAGGTTAAATTAATCAAGCTTAATACTGATGTCGCATAATCAGTTTTCAGCATTGAATATAATCTGTGCGTTAAACAGTCCATCGCGGGACTAATAAATTATTAAAAATAAAATCAAACGAAAATATTTGCAGGTGATCCAACCCTCGCTGTACGTAGACATGAAGATCGACATTTTAATCTAGCATCTCAAGAGAAATATCCACCCTCTTCTGTCTCTCTCTCTCTCTCTCTCTGTCTCTCTCTCTCTCTTTCTCTCTCTCTCTCTCTCCCTCTCTCTCTCTCTCTCTCTCGCTCTCTCTCTCTCTCTCTCTCTCTCTCTCTCTCTCTCTCTCTCTTTCTCTTTCTTTCTGCGTGACTATTTATCAATTAAATAAATCGAAGAGAGCAATTGGATTTACTTGGGCGACTGCGTCGCGTCGAGTCATTCCTCATTGGGCGCAAGTTGGGTGCAAAAGTTACGTTATACGCACACACGCGTCTTGTTAAAAGTCACACGCAAGAGTGTGCAATCGCCGTCCCCGTGACTTAAGAATGACAGCCACATTATCCGTACGTTACAGACGGAACGGCGGCGGATTAACGATGGCGCAAGATCACGACAGAGATCGCTCCATTACGCGGACATGTTTGCGATGTACCCGACAGAGACATTCCGTGCGATAGAGGGGTGGAGAAGAGCGGCTGAGTTCCGAGGAGTCCTTGTAAAGATATTAGGTGGCGGGTTCGGGCAAGCATGGAAACCCCATCAGCTCGGCGCTCGTAAATTTTCTCGGGGAGCTGCCGAAACTCCACTCGATAGGCCTACATAAGAATATACTGCAGCCCAAGTTGTGCCTTCAATCCGCGACGAGACCTCCCCCGTCGACCGCTCGATCCCTCTTACGTACCTTTGTAATCTCGTCTCTTTGCAAATAGAGGTAAAACGCGGATGACACTTCTTTCCACGGAATAAACGTGTCAGTGATCCCGATCCTTTGATACATCGCTCGATCTTTCTTGCCTCGAGCGCGAGTGTTTCGCGTAACGTAATTTGTCTCTAGCATAGCGAGTACATTTTCTTGTATATGGCTTACGCGGAGTGGACTGATACGGATAAGATGATGCGAAATATATATGTAGACTGCAAAGTGATCGTGGGTAATTAACGCAAATAGGTCACTGAAAATCATTTCTGTCACGGTTCTCACGCGACAGACAATTCGATTGTCCACATTGGTCTTCTCTAACTGGACGCGGAATCGCTCCGTTTCGCGTTATTCTCGTCTTCAATTTCGCCGAGAGAGTTACGACGCATTAATGGGATATCTGCCACAGAGGCGGACTCCTGCAAAACGTCTGATGCAACGTAAGTGTTCGATATTCACGAAACCGTGCGCTATCTTCGGACCGTAGTACGTAAAAATTATACTTCCGCCGGGTTTCGTGTTAAAGGGACGCTCAGATCGGAACTTTTCTTACAGCCCGCGGCTATGTTCGATAAAACCTCCTCTCCTTTCAGTCCGTAATTTTTCTCAGATATATACAGGGTGCCGCAACGCCGCTGCGTCTTTTCCCGCAATTATGAATTGATCGATTAATTCGGGAACTACGCCTGCTCGATGAAAATTGAATCGAGCGACGTGTTTGCAATGTATTAATGTAACCGCCAAATATATAACTACGTCGAATGAATTAATGATTGAAATGCAATCAGAACGATTGCGCACTTGAGGCGAAGTGAACAATTATTTTAATTCGCGGAGAGCTTTCCGTTTGACGTCCCTTGTCGTCCGAGAAACGATACTGTTAACCTCGCATATTCGTCCACGGGAAGATCGATAAGGAATTGATCAAAGAATCCGCAGATGAAAGGAGATGCAGCAAACCTTGGTCACACTCTGTATACACGTACGTTCTCGCATACGTGCACGCGGACATACGCATTCACCGCTCTTTTAAGAATTTCTCCGAGGGGAAAGTTAGCGAGCCGATAGACGCAAAAAGAACACCATGGATCCGCGCTTCTGCACTTTTTCGCGCGAAAAGATTGCTACGCGAGCGTTGAAACATTCACGGACTCCTTATATACTCCTTATATAGTAGACGTCATTTCTCCAATTCACATTTTATTCTCATCGATAAGTCGCCACGTTATTGTCCGTGCAGATAGACTCCTTCGAAAGACTGTGGGTCTCGTTTTACTACACTATTTGCTTTTCATCATAAATTTCTCGTACCGTTAACATCTATCACGCGATGATCGTTCTAATCGTTACAGATTAAGTTAACACCTTGCGTGGCGCAGTGATGAGTATACTTACCACCTTTTTCTCTTTCATTTTTGTGATATACTGTTTACAGTTTAATAAGAATAAGTACGATCTCACATTTCTCCAATATACTACTACATACTTTAAATGTTCCCCATAGTTTTCATATTCGATTGGTCATTTTCAATTATTTATAAACAAATAAAATTGAAAAAAAGAGATTAAAAAAATAGTTTAATTTCTTGGAAAGTATTTAAGAGTACAGGCCGAAAACTTTTTTGAATATTTTTCACATGTCTAAATGATACAAAATATATAAATTTTGTAAATCTGACATGAAATTCGTAATTAACGATCTAAAAAACCTTCATGTCGTATATCTGATTTATATTTATTTAGACTTACACTGAATATCTATTACTACATGGCAGCCATATTGGATCTACTATTTTGAAATTTTTAAATTTGACTTTAGACCTGTGAAATCAGCGACTCAAAAAACATAGAAATACAAAATTTCACAGAAATCCGTCAGATACAGATTGCGTGAAAAGTTCGCGGAGCGAAACTGAAATAAAGAATACCAAATTCCAAAAATGATTTTATTCTTCAATATAGTCTCCATTAACTTTAATACACTTGGCCTAATGGCTCTCCAATAATTTTATTCCATTGCGGAAGTGTGTTTCTGGAAGGACTGCGAAATATGCCTCTACGGTTACTATAGCTTCTTCATTCGACAAAAAATGCTTTCCACGGAGGAATTGTTTCAGGTTTCGGAACAGATAGAAGTCGCTGGGTGCCAAATCTAGCGAATACGGTGGATGATCAAGCAATTTGTACTTCAATTTATTGAATTTAGACATTGACAAAACACTTGTGTGAGCAGGTGCGTTGCTTGGTGAAAAATGATTTGTTTGTGCTGCAAACTAGGTTTTTTCTCACGAATTTTTGCGTCCAATTGATCCAAAAAGTTACAATAATATTCAGAGTTAATTGTTTTACCTTTTTCCAGATAGTCAATTAACAAAATCCCTTTAGCATCCCAAAAAACTGATGCCAAAACCTTTTTTGTCGATGCTTTGTTTGCTTTGCAGCTGAACATCCAGCTTCAGTCCATTGTAAATGTTCCTGTTTCAATTTAGGATCATGGTGATAGATCCAAGTCTCATCCATAGTTATAAAACGACGCACAAAATCGGTTTTATTATTTTTAAAACGATCCAAATGACGCTGAGAAATTTGCTTTCGAGCGAGTTTTTGTTGAATTGTTAACGTATGCGGCATCACTTTTCCAAACACCTTTTTCATTTCTAATTCTTTATGCAAAATATGCCGTACCCGTTCATCTGAAATGGTATGGCCTATGGTATGAACAATTTCACGCGTAGTCACACTTGGATCTTCAGAAACAATAACATGTATTTGCTCAATGATTTCTGGTGTTGATGCGCTTCTTGGACGTCCACTGCGTGGATCATCTTCAATGCTTGTACGACCACGTTGAAACTCAAGTGCCCATTTACAAACCATTGTTTTTGAAGGAGCAGATGCCCCTGACACATTTACCATCTCGGAATGAATTTCCATTACCTTTAAACCTTTTTTAACAAAGAACTCAATCACTGCACGCTGTTTCAAATTTTCCATTGCAAACAAATATACTGACACGTCAACTTCAATTGGCTTGTAAACACAGAAAGAATTAACAGATGGAAATGAAACCTAACTTAGGTTCATGTGAAGAGTGATTTTATATAACCGACTACAATTTATAATTCTACCATTTACTTATAGATGCCGCTCCGCGAACTTTTCACTTAACCTGTAGAAAAAATTTGCCACATAAAAGATCAATTGTTACAAAATTAATATGTAGGCTGCTGAAAAAGTTTCTGCAATCTAATACTTGCAGTGGCGCCACCATTCTGCTATTATCATACCCGTAAAATTAGACATTTCTAACCTATAATTCAGTTGACAGTTTGTACTTAGTCAACTAGTTTTGTTTGCACAGTATTCTAAAAGAAGTTATTTAGTAAGAAAATGGAAATTTCGCGTGAAAATTTTCGGGTAATAATTTTTTACGATTACAAATATAGTCTAACTCCGAAACAATGCATCGATCGATTCATTTGGTTTTTGAGGATGAAGCACCATTCAATAGGACTGTTTATAATTGGTTTGCCGAATTCCAGCGTAAGGTGCGGACGCACCTTTCTTACAAGGAGATGACGCAACTGTTTCATCGATTTCAACACGAGTCATAGCACACTCGATAGCTATGATGCCGTCTATAAACACCCTAACATAATATGCGTGAATGCGTCTTTGTTTACGAGTAATTTGCAGTTAAAGTTTGACTCGCGGAGCCGTGCCCCACATATGGCATAAGTTACGACACTCTTTCACCAAGCCGACGTGGCTGAGCAGACAGAGGCTTCCGCGCCGCGAACACTTTTGCGCCGCCGACGGCGTTCGAGTCCCGCCGACGACTGGTTCGTTTTCTTTTTCGTATGTAAAGACATGTAATAAATATTTTTATATTGTTCTTATGTATAATTCCTTTTTTTGTTTCTACGCTATTAATCAAGGCTAATTAGGAGAGTCAGGTCTTTCAAATATGAACACAACTTTTTTATTAATTACAATAAAATGTTTTTTTCGTGTAAATCTATTTCGCATAAATATTTCGTATGGTATGGGAAAGAAATGGCCAGACAGTGATTATTTTGTGTGAGAGAAACCCGAGAGCCGTTAGAACCGTTACAAGTGGAAAGGAACCCTCTTCCCTTTCCCCTTCTCGCAGAGGGATTCTCATGTTTTGTGACGTGCTCGCTTTATTCTCTGGGCAGTCTTCGTAACGTGAACAGTGAAAAACTCGTGTTAAAAATGGAAACCACGTTTGTAGATGAAGCAACGATCAGCTATGTGCAAAATCTAGCAAAATGTGATATTACGAAAGAAGAGTTGACGGACGCAATAGAATATCTTCGAGGTAAATATATTGAATGTGTGAGCAATGGAAAAATATATTTGTATGTATTGTTATTGGCCTTGTATACAATATCAATTATATTGAATTCATATTTGCAGATGTCCTGATACAATTTCCGTCCAGTTTTGTTGACAGTCGCGAGGTATTTTACAACGTCAATCAAATATGTTTTCCACCAACTATACATACCAGGTATGTCGGTAATTACTTTCCGGTTTTTGTAACAGATGTCACTAGCCATAAGTATGCAATGTTATGATTTGATACATATGTCATTTTATTCTACTGACATTAACCTCAAAACTACACAAGTTACGTTCCGCCAAAATAACAGCGTTATAGATTAATAATTTTTTGAAAATGTCGAGTTTTGTGCCTGAAAACGTGCATTTGCGGCACGCATTACTTTTCTTGTCAAATCAAAAGAAAAAAGCCGCTGAAAGTCATCGTTTGCTGGTAGAGACTTACGGTGAACATGCTCCAACCATAAGAACATGTGAAACGTGACTTCGACAATTCAAATGTGGTGATTTCAACGTTCAAGACAAAAAACGTCCTGGTAGGCCGAAAACGTTTGAAGATGCGGAATTGCAGGAGTTATTGGATGAAGACCCAACACAAACTCAAAAACAATTGGCAGAAAAGTTGAATGTGAGCCGAGTAGCAATTTGTGAACAATTACAAGCGATGGGAAAGATCCAAAAGATGGGAAGATGGGTGCCACATGAATTGAATGACAGGCAATTGGAAAATCGAAAAATCGTCAGTGAAATACTGCTTCAAAGGTATGAAAGGAAGTCATTTCTGCATCGAATAGTAACGGGTGATGAAAAATGGATTTATTTCAAAAATCCCAAGCGAAAAAAATCATGGTTATCATCTGGCGAAGGCGGCTCATCGACTGCAAGGCCAAATCGCTTTGGTCGCAAGACCATGCTCTGTGTCTGGTGGGACCAGGTTGGTATCGTATATTATGAACTGTTGAAACCTGGAGAAACAGTTAATACTGATCGCTACCAACAACAAATGATCAATTTGAACTGTGCATTGATCGAAAAACGTCCACAATACGCTCAAAGACATGATAAGGTGATTTTGCAGTATGACAACGCGCCGTCTCATACAGCAAAACTAGTCAAAGTGTTGAAATCACTTGGATGGGAAGTTTTATCGCACCCGCCGTACTCTCCAGACCTAGCTCCATCCGACTACCACTTTTTCGCATCGATGGGGCACGCGCTTGCAGAGCAGTACTTCGCCGATTTCGAAGAAGTTAAAAAATGGCTCGATGAATGGTTTAGCTCAAAGGAGAAACAGTTCTTTTGGAATGGCATCCATAAATTGCCTGAGAGATGGGCAAAATGTATAGAATCAAATGGCCAATACTTTGAATAAATATATTTTAACTATCCATTGTAAATAACGTGTTTTCTTTAGCGAAAAAACCGGAAAGGAATTACCGACACACCTGGTAATCAAAAGTGTATTTGTGCAAAAAATTATGCGTTCATTACGTGTAGTTGGTGCAAAAAACTTATGTTTTACATGCTTTTATACGGCATTCCATCCGCAGAGTTGCGACAGCATGACCAGATTTTATAATACGTAACTTTGATTTGTGTGCCTTATATTTGTCTTACGTGTGTGTGTATGTGTTTTGATACGGACAAAAACATTTTATTGTAATTAATAAAAAAGTTGTGTTCATATTTGAAAGACCTGACTCTCCTAATTAGCCTTGATTAATAGCGTAGAAACAAAAAAAGGAATTATACATAAGAACAATATAAAAATATTTATTACATGTCTTTACATACGAAAAAAAAACGAAGCAGTCGTCGGCGGGACTCGAACGCCGCACAGTGTGCCGAAAGCCCCGAAAAGTGGCCAAAATTAATTATGGCTGAACCAGGAAGGTTAGCCAAAAACTGATAATTAGAAATAGAACCGTAGCATGAGGAGTTATTTTTCCCGTAAAAAGGAAGTTGCAAAAATCAATGTTGCAATTAATTGTTATAAACAACTAACTAAATAATGACTGTAGAACAAAACTGATTACGCTACTCGATTCTACGGGAAAAAATACGAAAGTAACATAATAGCGTAATAACTAATAGCGTAATAAATAATATTGACATATTGTTTAAGTAAATAACACGTATATTTTTGTTTTTATATTTTTTTATTTTTGTTTATTTTA
Organism: Harpegnathos saltator; assembly: GCF_003227715.2. Classification (NCBI taxonomy): domain Eukaryota; kingdom Metazoa; phylum Arthropoda; class Insecta; order Hymenoptera; family Formicidae; genus Harpegnathos; species Harpegnathos saltator. The sequence continues at coordinate 72,055 of NW_020230710.1, forward strand.
TTTTTTTTGTTTTTATATTTTTGTATTATTTTATGATATATAGTTATTCACCATGCAATAAAACTGTATCTTCTAAAGTTGGAGCTGCTAACAATTGAAGAACTTCTGTAGGAAAAGGATCAGCTTTTTTAACAGAAGTTTGTTTGAAGGACGAAATGACAGGGTCTGAGGAAAGCAAAAGTCTTTTAAATAATAATAATAATAATAATAATAATAATAATAATAATAATAAGGATTCCCATTTCTACCTAGGGGGAGATTTCTGTCACGGTAATGTTATAAAATAGTTTATATATATAAAAACAAAGCAATAAAAAATGTTTATTTTATATAACCTTTAGCTTTTATATTTATAATTTTCATATTTATATTTTTTATTGTTATTAGTTTTTTATATTTATATTATTTATGTTGTTTATCAATTTATGATTTGTTTATTTTACGTTAAAAACTACAATTTTCCCCGCAAATGTTCACGGTAAACATTTTTTGTCATATACGTAACATATATGTTAAATGTTATGTACAGAGATGGTTCTGCTACATATATAAGCTTTGTTGCGTTTCAGATATGTAACAAAAGTCAGATATATAGCAGAAACATCTCTGTGTATAACATTAAACATATATGTTACATATTCGACATAAAATGTTTACTAGGTTGCATTATTAAACAGTTGTTATCGCGTTCGAAATAAATAAAAGTTTAAAGTTTGTGGTTAATTGTTAGTTTGTTTACCAACGTCATAAATTTAACTAGAGTAAATTATTTTGGTCGACAATTTAATTTTGATATGAATCGGTATTATCTACAACTGAGAGGATTTGACCGTAAGCGTATAAAGTATGGACCGCTGCTCATAAAATTTATCATATCTTTGTAACCGCTGGATACCGCTGTTTCTACTTCTGTATAAACATTAATAAACATTCTACCTTTGTTTTGACAAAAGTACAACGTTGTGGCAGATCGTGAATTTTTTGTATGCCACGAAATAGATGATAGACAGTATATAAAATATAACTTCTTTACATTTAATTGTTATGTGATATATATAAGACATTCTAATATTATTTTCCTTGTAAATGAAAGTAAACGGATCAGATATTAAACAGGAAAAGTCATTTTGATCATGGAAACTTTTTCGAAGCAAAATCAGATATATCATTCTGAGGATTATAATCGTGCTATTTCTTACATCTCAATATATATAACTTTCATTCTACATATCTTCGTTATACAGTCGAATTTCGACATACTTTAACTACAATTGATTAATTTGGACCTTCTCGAAAATATACTGTAAAGGAGAACCAAAAATTACGATTTTCATTTTTTTCTATTGGGTGAGTGCAAAAGTTCGTGCGGAGTTTGTGAGTAAAGGTCACACAGTGATTAGGCAAACAAAAATCTTTATTCAATCAATGATATATTCTCCATCGTTTTCTATAATCTTTTCCCAACGTTCTGGCAGCATACGGATGCCTCGATCATAAAAACTGCGCGGTTTAGATTCGAAGAACGAAGAGACGCCGTTTTTTAAGGCCTCCAAAGAGTCAAAGTTTTTTCCATTTAAATAATTTTGCAATGACCGGAACAAGTGATAGTCAGATGGTGCGATATCAGGAGAATACGGTGGATGCGTTAAGACATCCCATTTCAGGCTCTTCAGTTTGCGCAGCGTCTTTTTCGAAACGTGTGGTCTGGCGTTGTCGTGATGAAAGACGACTCCCTTGCGATTTGACAAAATCGGACGTTTCTCTTTTATTTCTCGATTCAGATTGGTTAATTGGCGATAGTACTTGTCCGAATCAATCGTTTCGCCAGCGGGGAGAAGCTCGAAATAGATTATGCCCTTGCAATCCCACCAAACAGAGAGCATCACCTTCATCGGGTGCAAACTGGCCTTTGGCATTGCGTCACCATGCTCACCTGATTGTTTCCATGTCCGTTTGCGCTGAACATTGTTGTAGAGGATCCATTTCTCATCGCCCGTCACTAGTCGATCCAAAAACGACTCGTTATTGAGCCGCCCGAGTAAAGAAACGGCTGCAGAAATTCGCTTGATTTTGTTCTTCTCGGTCAGCAAATGGGGCACCCATATATCGAGCTTCAAATCGAATCCCATCTTTTTTAAACGCCGAAAAGCGGTTGATCGGTCAACGTTTAGTGCTGTAGCAACTTCTTCTGTTGAAATTCGCGGATTATTGAGCACTAAAGTACGCAAAACATCGTCATCAATGTCAGAAGGTCGACCAGAGCGTGGCTCATCTTCAAGGTTAAATTCTCCGCGCCGAAATTTAGCAAACCATTTTTCCACAGTTCGTTTAGCTGGTGCTTCATCCTGATAAACATCCTGAATGTTTTTTACGGCTGCGGCAACGTTTATTCCCTTCCGAAACTCGTAAAGCATAACATGCCGTAAATGCACCTTATCGATACTCATTTTTAAAGTGATATTTCTCGAAGCAGTTTGTGTGAAAACAAATGATTTTTTTTTAATAACAGCTGAAGACGTCACCTTTCCAACGTTATATAATATGTAGATGGAAGTATTAATGACAACACTTTACGACGCTTATAACTCCATCTATTGAAACTCCGCACGAACTTTTGCACTCACCCAATATTTTGGCCACGTTTAACGACTTTCGGCACACTGTGCGCTGTCGGCGGCGCAAAAGTGTTCGCGGCGCGGAAGCCTCTGTCTGCTCAGCCACGTCGGCTTCGTGAAAGAGTGTCGTAACTTGTGCCCTATGTAGGGCACGGCTCCGCGAGCCAAACTTTAACTGCAAATTACTCGTAAACAAAGACGCATTCACGCATATTATGTTAGGGTGTTTATATACGGCATCATAGCTATCGAGTGTGCTATGACTCGTGTTGAAATCGATGAAACAGGTTGCGTCATCTCCTTGTTAGTGACGAGTTTCATGAAGGTCGTCCATCCACGTCTGTTGTTGCCACTAATGTTGATGCTGTGGGTGAAATGACTGAGCGAGATCAGCATATGACATACCGCGAGATTCAGGCATTGACATGAAAGTAATACACACGATTTTACACAATCATTTGAACGTACGGAAACTTCGCAGTTGTTGGATCTAACACAATTTGACCGACGCTCAAAAACAGACTCATATGAAATGGTGCAAAGAAATACTCAAGAAATTCAACCGAGGTCGATCAAATTTGGTCTATAACATCGTTACTGGAGACGAAACGTAAATCTATTCGTACGAGCTGGAAAACAAACAACAATCCACTGTTTGAGTGCTTCAAAACGAGCCGAAATCAATAAAAATTGTTCGTTCACGCAGTGCTACCAAGCAAGTGATTGCTTACTTCTTCGGTTATAGCAAACATGTGGCAACCGTGGCTTTGGAGGATCGAAGGATTATAAATGCTGATTGGTATACAGCAATTTGTTTGCCAGAAGTCATCAATGAATCGCGTAGAACAAACCGAATTCGTCGTATCACTCTTCATCATAATAACGCCAGCTGTCACTCAGCACATCAAACCGTTGATTTTTGTCCAGTAAAAATGTCGAATTGATAACTCATTGCTCGTATTCATCTGACTTATCGCTTAATGACTTCTTCTTGTTCCCAAATATCAAATACAAGATGCGTGGTGAGAGATTTGTGTCGTGTCGCTGAAGCAGTTGTTGAAGCATTCCGAATACTGGTTTCTGAGGTTACAGCCTCAGAGTGGAAAACATTCTTTAAAAATTGGTTCAAGCGTATGCAAAAGTCGATCTTAAAGGCAAATATTTTAAAAAACAATAAAGCCATTTACCGAATTTTACATATTTTTTTTTATATCGTTTGCAGAAACTTTTCCAGCAGCTTACGTATACGAAATTAATTACAATGCTTTATAAGATTTTGTGCATTAAACACTGTTTCTAAGATAATTTTCAACGCTTAGTTACACATTTGTCATCAAAAAAATTGTTATCAGGTCCGGTTTTCGAGATATAAGAAAAATCCTTCTTACAATATATCGCGAATTTTGATTGAATTTAGGAAACAAATTACAAATATAGAGCATTAAATTTTTGTCTTTATTAATATCTCTTTTGTATTGTCCAGCTCTTTTGTAGTGTCCAATAGTAGTCGCCTAGTGCGTTTTCCTCCAAATATTCCTTGATATTCCTTGATTCCTTAATAACATTTCTTGATAACAATTCCTTGATAACATTCTTCACTTTGATCTCATCTGGAAGATGTTTCCATTGCTATGGACGTGATGCCAAAAACTCTTGTGATATACGCAAATCTCGAATTAAATCATTTAACTCTGATTGAGTCACTAAATACCTATTTGTTTCAGCCCATTTGTTTTGTATTCACTGTCACAGCTCCCAATTGCTTCATTACAGAATGGCTCCGATTCAGTATTGCTCGGCATCACTAGGATAAATTGCGCAATAGTTGATGGTTTGAACGAACGATTGGCTTCGTTGCTAATAAAAGATCGACATATCGTGCGGAATATTTGTTTTTTTCCACTAATTCCAACGATTTTTGTTAAGCAAAAGTAACAATCAACATTATGATTTGCAGGCTTTCTCCGAAGCATTGGTATACCGTAAGGCAAATAAACTTTCTCTCCGTTTATGCGAAATGGCCGTATAATTATTGCAAAACAAGCGCGGTAGCCATTGTTTATCTTGATTATCGACCGCAAAACCAAAGTAATGTAAATTGGCGAATTTCAGCGATTCTGTATAATTATGCAGCCCCTCCGTCCAATAATATATTTTGCCCACAGACATGATACAAAAATAATTTGGATCATTCTAACATACTCTTCTCGATATTTTCACGCGATAATATAGAAGGAAACAACGCGCGAGATTTTTGCGAACAAACGGTAATACAAAACAGAGATATTGGACGGCAAACCGCAGAGCTGCTAGCTATGTACACTATAAAATTCGACCCGATGGGACACTCCTAGCGGCAGATTCGACTCAGCATCCCAAAATACGTTAAAAAAAAGTTGTTTCCATTTCCTGCACTAAAACAGTGAAATTTATAAACTAGTTTTATCAGAATTGCATGCGGGCTAGGCTTTACGAAACTAATCCGACGATGGAGCGAATCGGCTTCAATTCATTTTTATGTTATATTCTAGAACTTTTCCGCACATCGTCCGAAACGTCGGTACCGCAAATGTGACGCTGAAGTTGGATGATATCGTTTTCAGAATTTTCCGATTGACCGAGGTAATAACAAAAATGTTGAACTCGTTCAATCTGTGATACTTATGCGGTTATACACATCGCCATCGCCGAGTACACATTAATAACTCACAACGAATACCAGTCCCGCTGCCATTCGTGCACCTGCATCACGCGATGCGTAACGTGTAGTGTGACGCATCACTTTAAATCAAAGTCCACGCTGTATACACGGCTTCGCTGCTAATTGCGATTTGTCAATATTGCCAGCCAGTCAGTCGGCTTTGAATGTCGCGGCAATTTGTCCGCGTATGTCATTCTCAATACCGCGTTCTAACGTCGCGATATACTGCTGGTTACACACGGCCTAACATAATCAAACCCGCGCATTTACGACATTAAACGTCGATATTCCGCCAATATTGACGCGCCGCCGAATAAACATTATGAGCAACGCAAACTTTACGCTGCTGCGCTCATGCTCGCGACGCTCGAGTTGCATTCGTCAGAAGCGGAAGCGTCTCGACTCGAACTTAGTTGCGCGTACTTCGACGTGTATTGTCGTATTGTAAATTTAATGTCGTCGAATTAGACAATTTTACTTGAGCGAGGAACAACTACCGCTGGGTTTCTCGTCGTCGTCGTCGTCGTCGTCGTCGCCGTCACCGTCGGTCGCAGCACCGTGCCGCGAAGGATAACTCGAACGTCACGTAAAGATGAGTCTCAAGAATAAAGAGATTACGCGTTCCCTCTCAGGTTACCACACCAAGCAGCAGTCCACCGACTGAGCCCCAGAAACATAGAAACTCAAAAGGAAGCGAAACTGGAGGAACAAATTCAAAGTCGATATCGAGTTCCTCCTGTCTTCCGGAAGCCTGAATAACATGCATTAGCCTTTCGCGAGATTAGAGAGAAAGAGGAAGAGAGAGGGAGAGAAAGAGAGAGAGAGAGAGAGAGAGAGAGAGAGAGAGAGAGAGAGAGAGAGAGAGAGAGAGAGAAGTCGGAGGGAGCGTCGAAGATGAGCAAGGGCGGAGGGAGGGCAGAGGATAAGAGAGGTGGGAGAGGAGGGAAAAGTAGTCGAAAGAAGAGGAGACAGACGCAGCAGCGGCAACGCTAGAAAAAGAATCCGGCGAGTGGGACGGGCACAGGAGGCGACGTCGGCGACGACGGCGGAGGCGAAGGCGACGGGGCGCGGAAGGACAGTGCGGATTAGCATATTATTTACGCGCGACATCCCTCAGTCACCGGGGCGGCGAGGGTCCGAGAACAGAGTCGGCTAAACTTTAAATCTCCTGCCCGAATAATACCTCGTACTCTGGCCACTCGGCGCGTCTCACCTCATTAAAGCGCGAGATGCCCGGGAATTCGCCGGCGTCCCCGTTCGAACGCGCGTTCGACCCCGGAACCTCGACCCTTGGCCGGGAAGAGATACGTATACGACCGTCGACCGTCGGCCGTCGGCCGTCTCTGCGCGGCCGAGCCGGACAAGAAAGTCACGTGTTCATTTTGAGTCTAATTCGACGTGCGGCAGTCGCGGTGAATGCCATTACGTTTCGCGCGTAGGCTTTCACGTGGAAGTCGCCGGCTATTCATTGCGGAGGTCCGGCAGGTGAGCGAAGAGGTCGGCGACGAGCAGATGGAGGAGAGAGCGAATCAGGGAGGAAGCGGAATCCCGGGATCAGGCAAGCGATAGGAACCGGGGAATTAACGTCTCGCCTGTGCCTAACGAGGTAAATAGGATTATATCATGTGATATCGATTGCTTTCCCTCGGTAGCTATAGCGAGCGCGACGTGCAACAGGATGCGCGATCTGCGAAATGCGACGGAGCGGACGAATGATTCCGCGATAGAGCGCGCGGCGAGTCGGGTGATAACGGACGCTTCAAGCCGCAGGGAAATTTCACCCTCTTTTCGATACGTCGCTCGGGCTGTTTCCGAAGCTAAGAACACGCGTTCGCGCTCTCGGCAAGCCACAAGCGCGGGGGGCAGGACTTTCCGCAAACGAAGTTTCGCGGACACGCAGAGGCAACGAAACGCGACAAGCGCGGATCGCATTTTTCAGATCACTCTTGCCGCGAGTCACTCGCGTATATTCGCGAACGCGAGTGCAACACCGAGCCCGTGACGCGTAGTGCCACATTCGACGTGTACGAGACGGCCATACAAACACGCGCGCGCACATAGTGCGCACATCACTTTACTTAATTTAATTGAATTGAAATTAATTTAATTCGTCTCTAAGTAATTTCCGCCGAAATAGGGCGTCGTGATAGGAATATCTCATATTACCGCGTGAGAGACCGTTGATTTAATTTCCAAGAAAGAAAATTAGGAGACTCTAGCCGGTGTACATGTGGCGGCTCTGTAACTATGGGCCGGAGAGAGCGCGGCCGTGCAGAGTGTATTAAAATCAGGCGGCCGCGGCGCGTGAATAATTTCGAAGCGTTTCCGTTACGTCTCGTGTTACGTCGCTCGCTCTCTAGCATGATTACACTGGGCCGTGTTAACACGCTGTTTTACTTACCACCCTAATGGCAAACAATTAGAACGCAACGACTCCCGCAAAACGGAAACGAAGCGCGGCCGCTGCTTCTAAAGACGGTGCGCGTGTGCGAACTTTACGGCGCATCAATTGAAGATAGCCGGTGTTTAATATTTCATTACCGCGCGAGTCCGAGTATTACCCGAGAGGCGAGCAGCACGAAAAAGCTATCAGAATCGAGGAAGGGCGTAAACTGAAAAAGTTGCAGAAGCCTCGACGCGAAGCGACGACGACGACTCTATCGTGCGCTTCGCCAGACGATTTAACCGTCCTCCTAAAGCGCACTTCCTGCAAACCGACGGCTGTTGCAAAGCCGTGAAAAAAGAACGCACGATGCGGCCTTCATTTTCGTCTCGCGAGGCCGCGTCGGAAACACGCGCGCGCGCATGCTTCTAATTAATCCAGGAGAGCCGGTCTTCTGACGAGCTGCAATCATATTAATCGACGTCGCCGGCCTCTCCTCCTCCCTCTCGCTTCCGCCCGTCCACGCCAGGCCGAAACTCGAGCAGCACGACACACTTTATATTTAGCCGCCAAATTGCCGGTAAACAATTACCGGGCTAATATGGCCGGCGATCGAGCAATTATTATAAAAGCCCGGTCGCTATCAATCACCACCGGGGCTGATAACGCCCCGATAACTGACGTCCCGTTTCGAGAGGTCGTGCCACACCCGGACGGAGCGGCTCCGCTATTTATCTTGCGAAAAAGAAATTATGTTATAGTTATCGGGGCGACGGGAGGAAGGGGGGACGATAAGCCGCTGTATTTTCGACCATCAGAAGCCCACGGAAAACGCGGCTCACATTCGGCGCATTTCTCCGACGCATCGGAATCCCGCGATTGCCGTCGCGGACTCGCCATCCAGCGCACATCAGCAAGTCATTAATGAAATTACTCGACGAGTTCTAATTTACAACTCGGCGAATCTACGACGTGAACAACATTTTTAATGTTACGCCGTCTTCGCGAGAACACCTCCGTGAGCGCCGTCTAATTCGCTCGAGAGACCGGAACTATCAAAGATACTTGGGAGTCCGTAAATGCCGCTTTTAACGCTTCCTCCCATTCACTCGTGCGACACGCCGAGCCTTGCCTCCCCCTTCTTTCTCTCTCTCTCTCTCTCTCTCTCTCTCTCTCTCTCTCTCTCTCTCTCTCTCTCTGTACAGATAGATTATAAATTAATGAAGCGTTCGTCACGAAGCGCGTTATTGCATAGTTAAAGGGTGGCGACGAGGGGAGGGCAGGTATCGGAGTGAACGCGCGAAGATTGTTTCGCGGGAGGACGCGCGGTAAACGGAGCGCGTAACTCAGACGGAATCGCCGTTATTATTTCGCAATGCGCGTGCGATCTCTCGCGGTATTCCGAACACATGTTGGCATCTACGAACGCAGAATATCTCGAATCTTGCGTGTTCGGAATAGCGGGAGACACTCCCCGCGAACCGTCTCCCCGTTCCACGTGGTAAACATCTCGAACGGCGTTGTAAACATCCACGAAGGGACCCGGATACCTGCGCGCAGATCCGCGGAGATCTCGTTGCCGGGGCGATTTTCCGGACTTGCCGTGAGGTCCATTAGGTTAACGGGCGACACAGTGCGAACAACATTCCCGTTTTCCCGCGCCGCTGCGCCGAGTCCTTGCGGTTTTACGCGGCGCGGGAGAAAAAGCGGAATTATTAAAAGCGTGGCATCGATCATGAGACCTGTTGATAGCCCGCCTATACGTACGCCGTGCACTCACGTATACCAGGTGTCTCTCGTAAACCGCGTCGCCTTCGGCGAGCGTACTCGCTGACGGCTGTCCGGAAACTGAAAGATGAAAAGTGATCGATCCGTAACTCGTCGTAAAAATTATTCCGACCATAATGCGCATTTGGTATTCTTAACGGATGTTTTCGGCAGAACTAACATACACTGTTCTGCCCTTGTATGTGTGTGTGTGTGTGTGTGTCGTTTCCAAAATCTGCCATCTCGCTCTGGCAGAAATAGATGGTGTCAGTCGTCGGTGGTCGCGGCATCAAACTACCTCCATTTTGCCTGTGATTCGCGAATACGCAATGTCTAAGTAAAGCGACACCGACACGCTCGACCGACCTGGCATCTGAAAAGCTCTCGCTGTAGAGAGCAAAAGTTTCAAGATCCGAAATCCTTTACTCGGATACCCCGATAGCTCGTTTTACAATCAAGTGTCGCATTAAATCGAGACACACGTTCACGTCGTCGGATATCAATGAAAGTGCTCGAAATCATGTGCGATGCCAAGCTGAAAATATCCTTCGCGACTGCACCGCCTCGGATATCAAGGACGACTCATGCGCCACGATTCTGCGAAAATGTCGCGAAATTGAGAACGCAAAGGCGGACGAAAAGAGACGAAGGATAGAGACGCTCGCGAATTCACCGGACTTTCATCCTCGACGCGGCGAGACAGAGTCGCATATTGCTCGCTATTGTTTCATTACTGAATACACGCTGCCCATAACGTCGCGATTGCTTCGCTTTAATATCCGCGGCTTAATATTCAAAGCTTGCACCATCGTCGACTCGCACGGACCGTGCTCGCCAGCCAGCCAGCCAGCCAGCCAGCCAGCCAGCTAGCCAGCTAGCCAGCCAGCTAGCCAGCCAGCTAACCAGCCAGCTAACCAGCCAGCCAGCCAGCCAGCCAGCCAGCCAGCCAGCCAGCCAGCCAGCCAGCCAGCCAGCCAGCCAGCCAGCCAGCCAGCCAGCCAGCCAGCCAGCCAGCCAGCCAGCCAACCAGCCAGCCAGCCAGCCAGCCAGTCAACCAGCCAACCAACCAGGTCGAAATAGTATTTATGTATGTCCTCATCGCTCTCCGCGTCGCGACGATATTTCCACTTCCTTCACGTTCTACGCTGCCCCATTGGGTAATGGAACGTATTCTGAGGCGCGACGGCTCGCGGATAATTCCAGGTGGAAATGCTGAACTGAGCGCTTTTTCTGAAGAGCGGTCTCATCCGCGTTATTTTTATGCTGTTTTTGAGGCGCGTGCGTTTCGTCGCGCATCCCAATGCACCGTCTTGCTCAAAGCATCTTGTTCCGTCTTATTTCGCGTGGCTGTGAGTTGACCGTCGCGAGACGGACGATGGCGTGAGTCTCCGCGTGCACGCGCGCTGCGCTCTCCTCTATTATTTATGACAAGGTCCCCGGTACTTGATTTGCGAATTATATTACACAGGCGGAATTAGTCTGAAAGGTATCAGGACACCGGTGGCGTGGCGCGCAATTCCATCGTGACCTTCCTTCTTGCTCCGCGAACGACGAGTATTTTTATACTCGCGATAATGTAACGAGCCGATGGATCTAGGGTTGCCGGGGAGGGTGCGCGAAAAAGCGGGTCCGTGAAATTCGAGAGCGATGTTTCCATGATCGAGCTCGAACATTACGGGTGACAGAGAGAAAGAAGTGAAACGAGCAATAAGATTATTATTAGAAGGACGGGAAGCTCTCAGCCTCCCGTTGAGAATATTTTTCCAGTACCCTTCATTAAGTTCAAGTCAATTTATACACCGATAAGCACACGGAAATTTCATCTCTGCAAAATGCTTGACGTGTCGTGAAAACGTTTCGCTATTAATCCCGAAACTGTTAACTTAACACGCAGAGTTCCGAGCGAAATTCGAGGTGGCGAGGATCCCTCGTTCGGAAAGTCCAGGAAAGTGGGCGAATTTTGCCGAATTTCCAGGCGCGCGCGTGCAAGTGTCGGTCGGTTTAAGCGGTAACCGTGCAAACGCATGTATATTCGAGCAGGATTCGGAAACGACTCGATTCGACTTTATGCAGTCAACATATCGCCGTTGCATGAAAATTTTAACGGAAACCGCGCTCGCGCGGTGGCGCGCCGCGACAATGAATTTTCGATGCGGAGCGTCGGGCCAAACGTGGTGTGAAAGTGATCCGTTTATCGTTTCGGCGTTTCCAGAAGCGAGATCCCGAACGGAGATATTGCTCCTGCGTTAAGAATATCTCCGTGATTTATGGTACGATCCGGTGACGCTCGCTCGCGCGCGCAAGCTCGAAAGGTGGGTTCAATGTGTCGGGATAATAAACAGAAAAGGGTCAGAGGTGGGAAGACCCAAAGGGAAAACACTCCAGATGGGAAAACTATGGTTGCACTTTCAGGCGAAAGTTTAGCGCAGAGTTTAGCCCCGGTCGATCCGCCAATTAAATATTAATCCGCCATTCACCGCGCGAGTCCTTCTTATTCGCCTGCCGGATAGCGTCTAACGGGTAATTTAACGAAAATCTCTCTAATTTTTTATCATGAAAATTGTTTATCTACTTTTTTGAGTAATTTCTCTCTCCAGAATTTTACAACAACAATTGGACATCGCATGAAGAATGTCGAAGAGCAAAAGAGCAAAATCTATCGCGTTGAGACCAACACAGTTGACAAAATTTTACAATTTCTATCATCGTTTTATAATGCGCGGCGAAAGATTTTCTCACATTAAACGTATCAAGCCACGATACATGAGACCCGCATGTGTGCGAATCGCGAATATGGAGTCGCCTTAAAGAAAATTGTCAGGAGGCCGATAATCAACGGCAAGGAGGAAAAATCACTTCACTCTGCCTCAGCGGGCGTATCGCGGCTCGCTGAGTAAATCAGAGCGGCCGGGACGGGCTTGCGTCATGAAGATACGGCGGAAAGTCGGACGCAGCCGAAAGTCTGGTGGGTCGGAGGGAGGAAGAAGAGGGCGCGCACCCTTCGCCCGGTCATCTGTCTAATCCGCGAAATCACTCGATCGACCACTGTGGCCGTTATCGAACGGCACTGAATCATCCCGCGACACAGCGGTGCAGCCACGCCGGAATCGCGATAATTCGCCGCGGGTATCCACCTGCGGTGAATCCACTCGCCGACGACGGAGACAGTGGAAACGTCATCGCCGCGTCGTAAGGGCGTTGGTGGATGGAGGATATGGCTCACTCCACTTTAGTCTCCTCCTAGAGGAGAGCTCATAGAGATAAGCCGCCGCCCTCGTACCTACGTCGGGCACGATGGGAAGCGCGGACACACACACACACACATCCACACATATATGTGCGCGTATACGCAAACACGCAGACACGCACAACACGGAGGGACACGAACAGCAGATTCTCGTCCACCCTTCAGGCGCTCCGTTGGGGTTTTCTAAGGAGGTGTAAGACGTATCCTTAACTGACAGGGTATACAAAGTGTCTCGGACCGACCGCGCGCGCCCTTCCGGCGATTTGTATTGTACGAGAGACCAAGAGAGCGCGTTGAATTTTTTAGCGCTGCTCAAACAGACTTCCTCTCGCGCACGGAAATTCGGCCGCGCGACAAAACGAAAGTTCGGCCGAATTACGTATTTAGCGTCGTCGGACGGAATGAGTTTGACGGATCGAAAGTGTCCTCCTCGCGAATTTGCACACGCTGTGAATAATTTGGGTCGAGTTGTCTTTTTCTTCTTCCTTCTCTTTTTTCTTCTTGCTTTCTTCTTCTCTCACGATCCCGCGGTGGATTGATTAAAGAAACACGAGGAGGATACACGCGCTGTTTTCCGGTTGCTACGGCATTCCGGTAAGTAGAGATTGGAAGTATCGTGAGAGTTGAGTTCGTGGGGATCTCCCTCGGAGTTTTCATAATGATATGTATGTCATAATTCCCGCGAGGTTTGGAATCCGCTGTAAACTGCAGATACTAAGGCAATGACTGCAGCACTCCCGCGTGGTTCGGGATGCACCTTACACTGTGTATGTTCTGGGCCGATGACTGTAGCGATCCAAGATACAACTACAATACAATACAATACGTACTATCTTGAAGCGCTCAGGGACGTAGATACTCCGGCGCGCGATGTCAATATGATATTCGCGCGTATCGCGCGGAGGGCGGGACGGGAGGAGAGAAGAAGGAGAGAGAGGGAATAAAGGAGCCGTCGCCGCTCTTCTATTTTTGATGAAATCGCTGGGACAGAATTTCGCGAGCTTGCTCAAAATTCGACCGGCGAATCGCGCCAGCTATCTGCGAAAATTCCTACTCCCAGCACCTGCGGAAAATGGTTTAACGGAGAGCTACGTTTATCTTGCTTTTCATAAAAAACACGGACGTCGCGCTGGAATTCCAAGATGGGAGATTCGCTCGACAACACGTCGCGATACTGTAATCTGCCGCGAGAAACGACACGCCACGTCGGTAATTAAAGTCCGTCATCTCGGAGATCTCGAATAACGCCTCGCCCGGCGGCCCGGAAAAGCGCGGGAATTAACTACCGATTGGCCACTTAAAACGGAGACTGCGATCGGCATTCCGTGAGAAGAGCGTGCGAGTTACTTCTCGATGCGCCTGGAGGTACACGTACATATCGCGCGACTGTCTCGCACTTGAATATTTATTTATTTAAGGCTACCCCTGACCGAACGGGACCGGATGCAGCAATTCGGCGGGACGATTTTCACCGTGGCCGGAGCGGCGCGAGTGTGCGCGGCGTGTACGTTTTTGCGAGCCGCACGTCGTGAGCCATTGGGGTTAACTCTTCTCCTTCTCCTTTTTTTACCGGCGCCGGAGTTTATACGTCCATCGAACTACCGTGTCTATTTATTTATTTATTTATAGGAAAGAGTGAATCCTGTGATTATTTATTCACTCGCGAGAGAAGATTTACTCGCTATAGGTAAAATTACATACACATATATATGCAGGATGTTTCATTGTAACCGCTCCAGGCAAATATCTTGAAAAATATGAAAAATACGAAAAAACGTTTTAGACAAAAGCTGTTTGATTTAAAGGAGGACATAAGACGACAATATAATTTTTTACAGAGGCACCACTTTCGAGATATTCACTGATCATCACTTTTCTTAAATGGAAATTCCCATTTTTTATTATATCATCTTTTTCTACCAATTAGACAACCAATTTAGACAACTTTTGTCCGGAACACTTTTTTATATACCTAATATTTTTTTAGATATTTAAGGAAAACTTGGTAATTTTTTCAATATTTACCGATATCTCGGTAACTATTTGTCAGAAGAAAAAGTGGCATTAAATTTTTTTACTCTATTTGGTTTTAAGAATATATTGTTACAATAGTGCCCTAATTTTTATTAATTTGATTTTTATGATTTTGAAATTTCCAAAAGTCAACAAGTTGACAAAAGTTAGGGTACTATTATAACGGTATATTCTTGAGGTTAAATAGAGTAAGAACATCTAGTGTCACATTTTCTTTGGGATACAATTCTCATTTCAACAGAATAATAAAAGAGGGTCTAGCCTATGATATTTTTTTTACGAGATATTTAGGTAAAATGGGAAAATATTGGCTCCTCGTATATATATATAACATCAAGTTTGCAACTCGTGCTCCTCCTTCTCATTCACTCTCCCTCCCCTTTCTCATATTCATTTTCTCTGAATAGTTTCGATGGCCCTTCTCGGTTATCTCGTACAAGATCCTTCCTTCATAGACCTTTACGTAGCTGGTAGGAGGAAACAGACGGCTTGATACGCCGTCATGCCGACAACATATATCCTGCGGGATCTCGAGGGTTGTCTCGACGCGCGCGTGTGATAAATAAATCTGCTTATTGACTCCTTGCGGCACTCGCTTACCTTCTTCCTTCGAGGCATCTCTCGCATCCCTCGCGATCTCCGGCTTTGAGGCGGTTGCACGTTTCGTAAAATGTGGCAAGATTGCGCCGACATCGTCTTCTTAGTAGACGATATAAGCTCCAAATTCACATGCCGCATCTAGCACCGAATGTGGCTGCTTGATTTCTAGTTTCATTCGCCTCTGAGGATCGCTTGCAATGACGACTGTTAATCTGCGAATGTGTGAAATCGAAGAAAGGCCGATATGAGGAAGAACATTTTTTTCTACTTCCTCGCACTTCTTCGCACACGTGTGATCGCGCTAAGACTTAATCGAAACTGCAAACACTTTTACTCGTATATATCGTGAGAGCTACGCAATTATTACAATCGAGAATGAAGCTTGGTGCCGTAACATGTTGAAATTAGACTTCGTCGGAACCTCGGGGATGCGAGAGCTGACAGCGTGCAACACGTTCAATGAATAATTTTATTTGTCAAGCTTCTCTTAAAAGATTCGCGTCGCGCGCGCCTCAGTTTCGAGCCTAATTTATGGAAGTTTTACGACGATAAATCAAGACTTTGCAGCATTTCCATGAGGAAAAGAGAGAGATGGGCGAGGGGGGAGGGAGGTAGGGAGGGGAGAGAGAGAGAGAGAGAGAGAGAGAGAGAGAGAGAGAGAGAGAGAGAGAGACAGAAATATCGAGGATACTCCAAGTACTTTGGATTTATGAAATTAAAAGTGGAGACACTTTCAACTTCCTTATCGATTACCGCCTCCAGGCGTGTCCTTGTAATTCCAGCACCGAGGAGAAAAAATAGTTGACGTTACTAAAATTATGGTTATTTTTGGCTTCAACTATCTTCAACTATCTTCTTGTTGTACCAATCAAAAAAAAATATCGGGTATACAAATGAATAATCCAAATTTTTCAGCTAAATTCCAGGTTTATTTTGAAAGAAAGAAAGAAAGATTTTTTTTTCCTCCAAAGACCAAATTTTCCAATCAAAGTGATTCGCTTTTACTTTCCATAACTTTTAGCCATCTTTCAGGCAGCTGATGAATTTCATCTCGGAAAGATGCTGTGTCTTTGGACACGATAAAGTCGTCAAGCCATTTTCGGATCTCATCCACTGATTGGAAGTGCGTGTTGAGCAAGGCGTGTTGCATCGACCAAGTGATGCATCGAACAAGTGATAATCGGATGGAGCAACGTCTGGTGAATATGCCGGGTGTTACGAGACGTCTCAGTCAAGATTCATTATGGTGTCTTTTATCTTAGAAGCGATATGTGGCCTAACGTTGACACACAACAATTTCACAGGACGTTCTCCTTCGCCAGAGTACAATGTACTTGTATTTTCGTTCCAATTCTTGACCTGAGCGAATTAATTAGCGTCTGTAGCAGTCAGTAGTAACTCTATTCCCCGATTCCAACATGTCATAATAGCACACCTTTATTATCCCACTAGACGCAGAGCAGGACCTTCTTTCCGAAACGATCGAACTTTACGACCGATGTTGATGGCCCGCCGTGATTTACCCACTTTCTGCATTTTGAGTTATCATAGAGTATTCATTTCTCATCTCCCGTAATGATTTTCCACAGGAAAGACTTTCGACGCTGCTTATTGAGGAGAGGAAGACACGTTGTATTCATTAATTTTTATTGACTTCAGTGAATTCATGCGGAATCCACTTTCCTTCTTTTTATGAATCTTTCCCATCTTATATAGGCGTTTGGAAATGGTTTATTGTGTTACTCCGAATTGCTCTGCAAGCTTTTTTTACGTTTGTGAGGAATTCTCCGTGAGCAGTTGGTCCAAATCATCATTGTTGCACTTCCAAGGGCCTCCAGGGCGTTGTTTGTTGATCAAACTGAAATCATCGCTTTTAAACCGTTTAAGTCAAAACGCGCACACATTGTACGATAAAACATTTTCGCCGAGAAAGGAACAAATCGATTCGTATACTTTTGCAGCATTTTTTCCTCATTGGAATTCGTAAAGAGTACAGTGTCGAATATACACCTGTTGCCATTTTGGCTGTAATGAACTGAATACTTTTGAAGGTTATGTTAGGCTTTTCGCCATACAAAGGGCAAGAGCACAGGCTTTTGCATAACACAAAATGCACAACGCATAAGAGAATCAACCAATCAGAGTTCTTCATTTCTGTTCATTCCTGAGGAGGGTCTTATGCAAAAGCCTGTGCTCTTGCCCTAAATGTCATTTTTAACAGCTAAATGTGAACACTACCTAACCGCGAGAGAGTGGAAAAATCAATTGATTTTAAAATGAATTTCTCAACCGTTTTAAAAATTTTTTTAATTTTAGAAAACAATATACATCTAAGTTATTATCGCCAACATTGTATAATAATATACTTATGTAGTATTGTGTACAACATTGTGTAATAATATTTGCCACAGAAATAGTTTTCTTCACTATAATTATTCCACCTTGCAATTATACAGAGTATATAAAAAGTACCGGGATAGCGAAATATCTCGAAAACTAAGCATTTTAGAAAAAAATATTTCAGACAAAAGTCGTGAGGTTCCAAGGGGGACATAAAACAACTGTATTATTTTGTTTACAGATGACGCCACTTTCGAGATATTCACTGATCATTACTTGATCATCACTTGATCACTTTTCTTAAATGGATAATATACAATAATAGAGAGAGCGTTCTAATTTTTGTTAATTTGATGTGATGATTTTATTAATTTGATTTTGAAATTTCCAAAGATCGATAAGTTAACAAAAATTAGGGCATTATTGTAACAATATATTCTTCAGATTAGATAAAGTAGAAAAATCTAATACTATTTTTTTTTTCGACAAATAATTAGCGAGATATCATAAATCAAATGTTGAAAAAGTTATCAAGTTTCCCTTCAATATCTTAAAAAATATTAGGCAAACAGAAAATGTTTCAGATAAAAATTGTTAAAATTAGTTGGTAGAAAAAGATGATATAATAAAAAATGTGGGTTTCCATCTACAAAAAGTAATGTTCAGTAAATATCTCGAAAGTAGCGCCATCTGTCATCCAAACTGCCATCCAAACAAAATGATATAGTTATTTTATGTCCTCCTTAACACCATATAACTTTTGCCTGAAACATTTTTGTCTAAAATACTTAGTTTAGATATTTCGCCGTCCCGATACTTTTGATATACCTTATATAACAGTGCCAAATACTAAATACTTCTCGTAATAAACTTTGTGACCACACGAGATATTCGATGTTCTACGGGCAGCGGCCCGGAGTCGCGTTTGACAGCAGCGCGATATTTACTATGCTTTCACGACAGATTTGATTCGCGCGAATATAAATGACGAAATGACCCGAGGATAATGCGCCGTATACGCAGTTTTGTCACATCGACCGGATTTTTTAATGAAAATTCGCCGCTTATAGCAGACGCGTCGACATTTGTGCACAAATAAGCCACGAAGTCGAATTCCGTCTCACCCTCATTCCCGTCTCCTTATGTCGCTGCTGAACCACGACGAAAGTCAGAAGCGCCTCGGAACCGGCCCGCTTTTACTCGCCCCGCGGTATCGTCGCGGTCGAAGTATCGAGCATACGCGAGAGAGCGGCCGCGGTCGGCATACTACGCCAGTCTTTTCGTAGCTTTTCGACGCGGCACCGAGTATAACCATACGCGGTTTCACGACCCTCGTATAACCGTTACGATCCGTACGCGCTTCTCGCAAATGCGTTTCTTCCCTTTAGCCCCGACGCAGGTTTTAGTCGGGAGCAGAACTGCACCATTATTGGTACACTCGTTTTGCAGATGGAAATCAACGTGTTCCTCGAACGGTGTTATCGTTTTCCTAGCGTTTTCCTCTCTTAATTAAAAATCGCTCGTCGAACAACAGGATGAGGGAAGAAGAACGTCGAGACATACAAAACTCGTCATGAGATTTCGGCCCCACAACGTTGTCGAGGCTCTTTTAGATGTTACATATTTTATAATCTCTTCAGGTATATATTACTCCTTGCATTAAAAATATTTGATAATATACGATCTAGGACTTTCTCGCGTCACTGAAACCAAATTTGTAAACAAATTTTTTTAATTTTGAAAATTCAAAATAGAAAACCCAATATATGGCAGCCAAAAATATAAAAACATGGATCCATTTTTTACAAACTTACGTTTGTAAGAGTTTTTCTCGAACCGTAGAATTCAAAATCCCACGATCAAAATTTTCGAATTTTTAAGATTCAATATGGTGCATCTAATATAATGGCTAAAAATATCAAAAAATTCAATCATAAATTTGAATCCAACGATCTCTGAAATAACCCGTACGAAAATATATCTCTTACCGATAGAACTGTCTTTTATATTTTCAACCGTCATATTGGGTTCGCTATTTTAAATTTCTCAAAAAAAATTCAGATTTGGGAAAGTTTTTAAAAAATATAATGGTTTGGATATTTAAAAAAAGGTTGCATGTTTTACATTTTTTTTTTTACGAAAAAATGCTAATAACAAAGAAACAACATGGTCGGAAATCCTGCTAAAATACTGAAGAGTATTACGCGGTTAAGTATGAAAAGAAAACTTGCTTAATAAGACTTTCATGACTGCTAATTTTGACCATTTGCCTATTTATAATACTCTTGTAATTAACAATTAATGATTGTATATACTTTTGTTACACTTGCTAATATTCATATTTTTTGTTAGAAAATCCTCGAAAATTTTGAAAAATTGAAAAAAAGGTGGGATCTCAGCGTCCCACTAAAGAGTTATTAACGGTGGCGCCCAATCGTCAAGATAATTTCTTCGAGTCGGAAACTCCCGAAGATGTTAATTTTTCCTCCACGACCGCGCGGTGGAGCGCGATCGGGAAGCTATTAATTATATTAGTCGTCGCGTTTGCTCGATCAACCGGGACGGAACGTCACGTGCGAATGCAACGGGAACTGGGTCTCGTAGCACATTCTCGAGCCGCAGCCGCGAAGAAAGCGCTCCTTCGTGGATTTCTCATTCGCGCGCGGGCACGCGTTGTGCGCGCGTTATGTCGCTATGAAATTCTTCTTGTCGTTCCGCGAAACATTGTTGGGGCGTTAACGGTGACACGCTGCTTTAGCGTGAATTGGACTTTAACGTGCGCGATTCCTACCGCCACCTGCGTTTTAACTTCTCCCGCTGTTCCGCGGGAAACTGCGGGGAAACCCGTCGCGTCTCCCGAATGGTTACAACGCCCGACACGTTCGCCGCGGATTCCTTCGCTGAGGTGGAGGAATACGAGGAGGCGCTGCAGGAATCTCGCACTAAATGTAATCTGTTCGAGAGCGCGCGGTCATATGCCAAATCGAAATCGATCGTCGCGTATATATTTACGCGACGAAATTTGCGGAAAGAGCACGACGCCCGCGCCGCCGTCGCGCGCGCGGTCGCCCGACAAAAGCGAAAAGCCGCGGCTCTCGCAGTCGATTAAAAAATCCGCAGATATGTAAGGGCGAACGGGGAAGGGGGAGGAGAGCGCACGCGACAACAACTTGTCGTGTCTTATTTGCCTTTCGCTAAATTATTACTTGGCAAATCCTTCGTTCATTTGCAACGTTGCAACTCGCTTCTTACAACCGAGCAAATTTTTCCTACGGCGCGATAAATTTCCGCCCCTGTGTCTCCCTCTCTGTCCTGTCTTTCTTTCTCTCTTTCTCTCTCCCTCTTTTCTCTCAGTTTTTCGCCGGACCATCGTTACGAAACGCAGAAGACCGCGTTTGTCTTCTGCGTCGACGGCGACCGCGTTAAACTCGCGTCCCTGAGAGCTTGTACAAACACAGGTGGCCCGGGGGAGGGGGGAGGAAGACAAGAGATATCAAGCAGGATATACGTCGCGCTTTTCCCACCCTCTCTCGTTCCAGCGCCGGATAGGAGTCAACGAGTAAACTTCAAACGTATCGCCGGCCGTTAGCAGCGGATGAAATTGTCTCACGCGGTCGCGGCCGATTAGGTCCTCGTCGCGTCTCGCGATAGCGAATGTTATCTATTTAATTTCCTTTTCTCGAGCCTCGAGACGACGAGTCGTATCCACCGCCCGCAAAGGGGTCGGCGGCGGATTCTCGCTTCCGTTCCACCCCCGTCCCTTGCGACGTCGCGTGAGAGAGCGAGAGAGAGAGAGAGAGAGAATCGGGCACAGTATCTTGGCCGAAAATTTGCAGGTGCACGGTTGCATCGTTTTAACCGCGCGACGACGTTTGTCGTGACGGAACACGTCCTCTTATCATGTACGTGTACGTTTGTACGCGTACATGGCGTGCAACGAGAGATCTTCTCACTTCTCACTTGCCGAAATAAATGTCGCAGGCTTCACGGCGGGAATCTCCTCTTGCGCTTATTATTCGATATATTTGCTTTCTATAGTCAGCCGGAGATTAGTTTCCCTGTAGTTAATAAAGTCCGACAGCTATCGGCGGAATCGATTTAATCGCTTGATTGATATCCCACGAGCATATGTGCGCTCATCGACGTTTCGCGTGCACTCGTGCGGGATAGTTTTCGATATTCATTTTGCAAGGATGCAGATCAGGCGTTATTGGCTCCAGCGAAACATTCAATTTTTGCAAGAGGATTGGCGAGTGGTTTTCTCCCTCTTGAATATCCGTTCTTTATGTTTTATCTGGGTCTTCCACGCACGCGTTCAACGCAAACGATTTGTTTGATGCAAATCTCTTGGCTTTCCTTTTTCTCCCCCTCTTTCCCTTCTCCTTTTCCATCCGTTTTTTTTTCCCTTTTTTGTTCCTCCCCCTTCGTTTTTTTTTTAATTTCTCGTCGACAGACACGAGGCTTTGAACCGCACAGAAGCTGAATTCCCGTGGCGTGTAATATTTATTCGTTTCTTGGCATGTCGATGCACGGAAAATCTATTAACACCATCGCGGTTTGCATTTGCATTGACACGCTTTTCACGTACGAACTTTCGCAAATTGATGCGTGCCAATTTATGTTCCGACACGGTCAATCAGATTTTTCCAAATTGCTATCAGTCTTTCCATCTCTCATCATCCGGTGTACACACACAGCCGAAAACGTCACGCTTGTCCGCGATGAAAAAAATAGAGAATAGCCATAAAGAATGCCCAACGACACGGTTTCCTATGTTTGCGGTATAATTTGCAACATGGCAGTGCGCTAGCACATGACAGAGATCGTTAGCGTTTGCAAACGCAGCGATCAAATAAAGTCAAGTTCCGGGACACAGACAGTTTAAAGGAGATAAAGCAATAAACGATGTACTCGTTGATGTACCGCGCTCGGTTATACAAAGTATAATCTTGGACAGCGATAATCGGAATGACGAATATCTCTGCTCTCGCTTCGGATATTACTTGAAGAAAGATTAAATGAAGAAAGGTCAAAGGCGAGAGTCATGAGCTGAAACAAGAGACTTAACCTGGACTTCAGCGCATCACAAATATTCCCGCCTGAAAAAGGAGGATGTTAAAAAAGTGTCAATTTTGGCCCCTAAGGGGAAAGTGAATGGACCTTGAAAAATCATTGCTTGGGTTCTCAGATGACAGAAAATAACAATCATTTATCCGACCAGTGGTGGGAACATTGCAAGAATGGCCTGAATATAGTAAAAAATGCCACAAGCCAAAAACTTGCAATTACTGATTATTCTAAGCGAATCACACCTCCGTATGATTCCTTATAAGTCTCTCCTATAACGGTGTATAGAATGAACAGCTTTAAATGATAAAAATAAAGTCATTGTTGCGTACGGCACAAGTAATCGCTGACAGGAGTACGCTCAGCGAGAGTGCGCTGCGCCTGACGCCGCGTCTGCGGTTGTATAGTAGCGTATAGTGGGCCGTTTGCTCTTCCGTATAGTATTTTTTTAACATCCTCCTTTGACCACTGCAGCGCATATAGACGCGGGATCTGCGCTCCCAGATGTATCCAACCTTTGAAATGATATTCCACGCGCGGAATATTCCTTGTTGGTAATCAGGATAATCGAACGTAGACGAGCGTTTGTGCGGGCGCATTTGCGAAAGAAGAGCACGCGGGAAATTGCGATTTACTTTACAGCTGCAGATGATACCGGGCGGAATGTAATACGACGTCCGAGTCACTATTGTGATAAGTTAATCGCGAGTCGGAGAGCGCGGAATTCCGAGGGCAAATTTTCCAGCGAGTATGAAAGTGCTGCCGGATGCGAGCGCACGGGGGTGTTTACCCTTGGAGTTTGCGACTTGATAATGCGCCATTGGCTTGTTATAACGGCGGCCGACGTGCGTCACGACGCCCCGAGAAGCGTCTCGCGGCAATAAGATAGCTGCAAGTTTGCGGTTCACGGATTTGCGAAGCTATTCTTAGCTGCGAGCGAGCGAGCGAGCGGGCGAGGCGCTGCAAATTCGGCTAGAGTTGCAAAACAGTCCCTAGCCTTCGACTAAATTAAACGGGTGAGCCGGCACGGTATATCTCGCGCACCGCGCTGTGTCAAAATCGCAGGCTGCATATCGCGGGGGAACAGATTGAAAATTAAGCGGAATTAAATAAGCAGAAAGATAATTTTGTGTTGCATGCAGTATCCCGCGGTGCTCTCCTTCTTCGTACTTTCCACGTTTCCTCTTTTGACATATGTCAGCCGACGTACAGGATATCACGAAGAAGAACACGAGAGAGACCGTCTTTAGTCGCACAAATGTGCGTTGGAATTGTTGAAGAAATTAATTAAACTTTCCCAGAGGAGGCAAGCAGTGAGGACCATTAAAAAACTCTCCGGACGCGACTCGATAATAATGCCATTGCCGGGCGAGTGACAGGTGTTTTTCACAATAGTCACGCTAAAGAGTTATAGCGTTAGCGGGCACGTTCAATCGATTGTTCTCTGACGTTTCCGAGGAGATCGCGCAGAGCCAAGCTATCTTTCGGAATTAGTTTCCTCCGCCGAGAGTTTCAACGTAATCGCGGATATTATTTTCCCTGGCACTTCGGAATATTATTTAAATTGGAATTACTTTTCTCATTATAACCCAGCCAAGGAGAAAATCTCCTCTCCCGCCGACTTTACTTTTACCATTCCCGCCGTGGGAGAAAAAGTTTATCCGCGACAAGTGACAACGCGGGATGGCGGACTGCCGCGCACCTTCGCCGTATATCCCGCGACTTCGATCTCGCCGTCGCCGATAAACATTGCACGAGTCCACGATCGCGCCATATGCATCGCCAGCGTGTATTCTAACCTGAACGTGCGCTCGGTTCGAGCTTCACGGCGTCAATAACAATTACCGGAGGAGAAATCGATGAAACGGTCAAACTTGCGGGACCGCCGCCGTCAGTCAACCGACCCGAAATTCGGGTATTCGCGATTTTGAATAAAATAAATAATACAAAGCAGCGTTGATCTTGCCATTTTACTTTGAAATTGAGCAATACACGATACGAGTTCAAAAATTCACCACACGTCGCTTGAAACGGAGTAAATAGACACATAGGAATATCACGAATATATCCGAAATATATCCAGAGAGAGAGAGAGAGAGAGAGAGAGAGAGAGAGAGAGAGAGAGAGAGAGATGCAATTTGAGCTCCAGACCAGTTTTATTTCACACTTCTGTCGAACTTTGAACAAACTAGTCCATTTGGCCAATCTACGTCGTTGAAAATACCGTAACGACTCACTGATACCTCGTCTTAATTATTCCGTTCGTTTATAGGCAGAAAACGCTGAAAGTATCCGACCGAAACGGTCATCGGTGTGCTACACAGTCAAAGCACTCCGAACGCGCATTCGGATGGAGAAGAATATGTGGAGGAAGAAAATTGAATTCGCGATCGTGGATCAGTCGGAGATGCGGGGCTTGCCTGGACGACGACCTGCGCGTGTTTGCGACTTGTGTTGTCGCAGCGACATCGAAATGCGCGGGTTATCGTATCAATTTTGCAAATTTCACAAACATGATGTATTGATGGACGGGTTTCAACGTCGCGCTTGATTCGCTCGCGCGATATCGACAGAAGCTTAATCGACAATAATACATAATGCATTAACCACTGATAATACTCGAATGAACGTACAAAGAGAGAGGTAGAGAGAGAGAGAGAGAGAGAGAGAGAGAGAGAGAGAGAGAGAGAGAGAGAGAGAGAGAGAGAGAGAGAGGAGAGAGAGAGAGAGGAGAGAGAGAGAGGAGAGAGTGGATAGGAGAGAAAATAGAATTACACGTAACGTTACGTCGGAAGCAATTAAAAGACGATCGATGAGTAATTGCGTTACCGTCGCGCTGCTATCGGTCGCGCTGCATCTCGGCCGGCGACGTGCATTATTTACACCGCGGCGTCGAATCGATGCGAGTTACGATGTCGCGACGTGCGAATATTGTTTTGCGCTACCCTCTCCTTGACCGGCCTGCCCCTCCGGGCGGCAGCCTTTTTGTCTCGCTTTGTCTTGATTTATGAAGTGACGTCAGTCCGACCGAAATCGAGGCACCGCTCTCATTACACGCGCGCGCGTATCGAGTGCGACAAGGTGCATTGCTCTTCTTGAATATGAGCCACTCGACCAGAAACAACGCAAGAAACCCGGCGCGTCAGCTCGCGAGAGCAACGAAACTGTCGTCCTTCCAACGAGAGCTGTTAACCCTTTATAGGGTAGATGAAGAACACTTGGGATAGTTTTTATATTTTGTCTCCTACAACTTGTGCTTCCAAATTTTTTAAACAACAATTGAGATTGATTTGTTGTTCTATTGAAAAATATAGTGCAAAGTTTGAATAAACTGTCTTGACAATTAAGAATATTATGAAAGAAATTACATTATGAAGAAGAAAATTTATTCCAACTCTTCCCTCTACCAGGAAGAGGTGAGATAGATGGTTGGGAGAATTGGGACAAAATAAAAAGTAACTATACTTTAATCATTAATGCATATTACTTTAATTATAACACGTATAATGTAATTCATTTATTAACAAAACATAAACTATTATGGTTGCCCGAATAAAACAAAAAATAAAGTTTTTTTTACTTTGAACAACGTATTCCTAAGAAAGTTTTAAATAAAATAAAGCAATTTTTAGAACAAATAATAAAATTAAAATTACAGTTTTGTAAACATAAAAAAACTGTTATAAATAAAAGTTATTTATTACAATTGGTATATATGAAAAAACAACAAACCAAGCAATAAAAACGAATTTTATGAAAACAATGATTATAATATAATGTACCACATGTAGCAAAACGCAAGCATAATTTCTTAACTGTAAAGAAGATAATTGGCTGTAATTACTCAATTTTCGTCTACTATCTACGTTTACGTCTTATAGTGTACTTTCATTTATGCTACGTGTCACGGCCCTATGGAAGTTTAAAAATATTTTTCAAAAGAGAATTGGGACGTTCAAACTTTCCTTCGATGCAATGTCCCGTTTCTTCCTCATTGACTTCTTTCCATTAAAACAGCTGTTACAACTTTTAGGTTAAACATCGAGGTTAGAGTATATTTATACTGTAAATTAAGAACTATATATAGGAATATATTGCATAAGATTTTTATAATATTATTAATGACTAACAAACGAGATATCATATTACATATTACAAAAGAAAATATTCACTTTTAATAGTTGAAAATAATTTAAATTATCCTCTTTTAACACTGTACTTCTTATAACCGTGGTAAGAAGCTTTTTATAGACATCACCTTGAGACATATTAGCTATGTTTCATTCAAAGTGTACTACCAACTGTTAAAAAGAAAATAATACTGTCCTACCTCTCTCATGGTATCAACTCTCCCTCGCCTCCCCTATCATGCGGGTACTTACAAAAGTATAGTTCTATACAAACGTTATGTCTTACCGACGTTCCTATCGGTGCTTGTAATCATTAAATTGTTATAAAATTTATTTTTCTGTTCTTTATGTTTATAATATTCCGAAAGCTATTTAATTACGCAAAAGTTTCGCAGGATCTTGAATAAATTAATTCAGGATACAAAGGATTATACTCCGCCTCCATATATGTATAAATCTCGTTGCGCGTTTGAATGCGATTGAATCGCATTTCGACAAATATCGCCCAAATGCTCATAGCCTCTTTCTTAATCCACGAGGAGAGAAGAGGAGAGGGCAGATATTGTCCTACTCGCTCCTCGGGCGGGGCGATGCGATTCTTGTCGTTTTAATTTTGATCGACCGCAGCATGCGAGATCGCGCATCGCGCGAAAATTACGTCCTTCCGGCGATTACTCCACAACTGCGCTGTACGCGGTAATCCCACTACCGCGACGTCGGCGAATACAGCGCCGTCGGTCATGTACGCGAGATGATCATTATAATTCCGTTAAACGCCGGTAAATGACGAGCGTGTTAAGTGACGCTGACTCAGTTTTAATCATTGTCACGTAGCGCAGCCCTGCACGATACACACGGAGCCGCGGCCCCTGTGCCGCCGCTCATGTTCGCTGATCGCTTGTCGGCTAAAATGCCGAAAGGTGTATCGCCGTCGCCCGTCGGCGACGGCGAGCCTACCCCGTTGACGCGGTTTACGTTCTTCACGGTCTGTCGCGCCCCCTGCCCACTCCACTCCCGCCTCACGCGAATTAACGCGACGATACGTTTCAATTCCGGATGATTACGGGTCCGCGGGACTCTTCGTTGAATTAATATCGCGACGCGATTAATTAAACATAACGAACAGCGGACGGGACGACGCGGGGAGTTAATCACGGATAACAAGGTCGAGCCGAGACGACGGAAGAAAGGAATAAGCCGGATTATGCTGCCGTACCGAAGATGGCAGTTTCTTAATTATTGAATCTACGTATATATCGAGATATATCTATGAGGGAGTGCGGTGGACGTTTCGAGAGAGAGAGAGAGAGAGAGAGAGAGCCGCGTCATTCGGAAAAATTTTCCACGCGAATTATCCAAATCAAAGGTTTCCCTTTCGAATTAATGAAAGACCTGACACGTAATTGATACAATTAATCAATTCCTTACTTAACAGTCGCGCATATTTATGCCGCTGGCGTTTGAGCGAATGCGAATCGAACGTCGAATTATCCGCTGTTAATCGCTTCCTGTACACTTGTCTCGTGATATTTTCAAGCCACACCCGATTTAACCCCGCGATTGAGACAACAATGGTGGCCGCAAATGTCGGACTTGCTTCGAGACGTACCCGTAAATTAGAGGGACCAGGATTTTTATGCGCAGCTAGCGATCGGTCTCTCGACGTTACGGAAATATGTAGCCGTCGTATCTCTAAAACGGAGGCAGTTTCCGTTTTGGAAATGGCGCGTGTCGTTCACGGTTTTACGACACCGTGAGGAATCGGGTTAACGTCTGACACAATGCTGCCGGAGTTCCGATAGGATTTGTTTCGCATCAGGCCGAGGAGGAGGACGGAAATTTATATCGTGATCTAGAAAAGATGTCTCTTCTTGTACTCGCGGGCGCAACGACTGGCAGGATCATCGGATCTCCGATAATTATTTCTTGCGTCCATGATTAGCCAGAAGCGAAGAACCGGCGAGCACTCCCCGGGGCGAGGGATTACGCAGGATCTTCCGACACTCGGGCTGAAATATCTTCCCTATAAATCTCTGATTACTAACATCACATTTGCATCTCCGCGAGGAATTACTGATCTGTTTATTACCGCATTATCGTATGACTTTATCCACCACCCCTCCGCATTTTCTCGCTCTTTCCCGTGTAAAATGGGATATATGTAAAACGCTACAAGCAAGCGTATGGGCGGCAGCGGCGATTACTTAAATTCGCCCAACTAAAACGAAAAGTTTCGTAACGAGAGACGAGTCTTGAAAATTTTTAACTATTACTGCAATGAAGTTACTGCAGCGAAGCCGCGGGCTCGAGTGTATCGGATAGCTTACATGCTTCCAATAACAACGAACTTTCGTTTCTGTGAGGCGCGGTAAAGCAGAAGTAATGGGCCCCGCAGGACTTCTTAAGGTAGCTTAAGGTTTATCACAGTCAAGTGAATATTTAACAACTTTCCGAGGAAAAAGCTTCTCAAGGTGCTCGGCGCGCAGGCTGTAACAAAAGGATTCCGATTTGCTGCCGTTACATTCATCTGACGCATTTTTCACCCTAGCGAATTATGTCATATCCACAGAATGCGTCTTCCTTGAACAATTCTGCGTAATAGATTTTCGAGTCGTCGCTGTCGGCGATTCTGCGATCAATTTCACGTATCGAGAAACATCACGTAAGAGAGCGGCGATACAGAGTGCACTCTACGACTCACAATGTGATCGACCGTTAAGAGATTAGCGCGCGCGGACAAGCGACGAGAATTACTTTGGAACTCTCCTTCCGTCATGCTATCTCTGCTTTTTAATCAATACGTATCCTCCCTCAGCGGCGCGGTACGATACATATCAATACCAGCGCGCAATCGTCGTTTGTCTTATAACTCGCTACTGACCTGCGCTAGCGGCTGATTTAATGTGAAGATAACCGCGCATAAGGCGAGCTCAAAAAGCAGTAGTACATTTATCCGGCAGCCTAAGTGAGAGAGTGAGAGAGAGAGAGAGAGAGAGAGAGAGAGAGAGACATTTCCGCGACGAAAATGCGGTGTGGAGACGCGCTCGAGCGGGAAATCACGGCGAGAGCCGAAATCAGTTCTTCCTCCCGAACGGAGCCGAACTCGCCCCGATAACCGGTAATGTTTCCCCTAATTTTTTGAACGCAACCGAAGAACGGTTCGGAGATAACACTGTCGCTGCGGTCGGTTGGCCGAAATGACATACGCGACACGTCCTACGGCTTACCAGCCAGCAGCAGCAGCAGCGGCGGCGGCGGCGGCGGCAGCGGCAGCCTTCACGGTATAAGAACTCGCAAGATAGTTGGCCGCGTTCGTTCGTTCGTTCGTTCGTTCGTTCGTTCGTTCGTTGGTTCGTTCGTTGGTTCGTTCGTTGGTTCGTTCGCTCACTCGCTCACTCGTTCGGCCGCGGGCGCCGGCTCAATGTACCAGAGGAAATCGCTGACTTATGGCTGCGCCGGGGAGTCATACCTTTTTTCATAAACCCCCAGTCAACCCCAACCTCGCGACTCTTTTACATTGTACCCAGATTTCAGCGATTAATTTTCCCCATTGTGCCGTGGCGCGTCTCTCGGCAGCTCCAGCTCTCCTCCCCCTCTTGCGTCTCCTCCTCCTTCTGCTCCCCATCCTCCTCACCCGCTCGCCCTTCCACCCTCGTCGCCCTCTGCGCCGCGTCTCCCTTTCCGCCATACAACCCTGCTTGCGACCGCGCGCGGCCCCGTTCCATCTCTCACCGACACATCGCATCGCCTCTTCACAGTCGCTCCCAGGCCGCGCGCGGTCCGCATTGTCATTGGCAAACAGATCTCAATGGCGGTATTAAAAGTATCCGCTCTAATGGAACCCGCTATATTCGGCCCAACGAAAATTCCGCGCCGCCAGGAGGAAGCCGGCGTTCGTCAGCGCGCTGCGAGAACGCGCGCGGACCTATCTGCCTACGTAAGTGTAATTGAACGTCATTGTATTGAGCACTTGTGTGCGTGTGCGTACCCGCGCGCGCACGTATGTATATACGTGTGTGTGCGCGCGCGCCTTGGTCTCTATCCCTTTCTTTCTTTTCCCCCGTCGAAGACCGAAGAGTGAACGTAAAATATTTGGCGACTACTTGACATAGGCGAGCTTCTCCGTAGCGGACTTGCACGGCTACGGCAGCGTGTTATTTCGCGCAAAGCGCAACTCGCTCATTGATAGTCCTCCGCCACATTTTCAACATTACTCCTTCATTCCCGACGAAGAAGGAATGCGCCGTTCCTCTCTCGCAACTCCTTCCCCGGGGATTCTGCATCTTCTCTCTACAATTCCCAACTTTTTCGCAGCATTAAAACGATCCGGACGTAAAACTAAACGGGAACAGCACTCTCTCTCTCTCTCTCTCTCTCTCTCTCTCTCTCTCTCTCTCCCCCCTCTCTCTCTCTCTCTCTTTCTCTCCCTCTCTCTCTCCCTCTCTCCCTTTCTCTCTAACCCTCTCTGTTTCTCCGCACCTCCTTTTGCTTCCTCCTTCCTCTCCATCTCTTTTTCATTTCTCTCTCCCTCACTTCACCCCTCCGACTCTTTTTCTTCTTCACGTTGTCAAAAAAAAAGGCGAACAGCTTGAAAAGTGTGCTGTGACGGCGCTGCGACACACGGCC
The DNA here is from genome assembly GCF_003227715.2 of Harpegnathos saltator. Taxonomy (NCBI): domain Eukaryota; kingdom Metazoa; phylum Arthropoda; class Insecta; order Hymenoptera; family Formicidae; genus Harpegnathos; species Harpegnathos saltator. Next base: position 103,565 of record NW_020230710.1, read on the forward strand.
GTATCTCAACGGCGAACATTTACAGCGTCGCGAAGTATTATTTCGGCCCGCGCGACTGGCTATATCGCGCGCGCGAGCGGCCGGTGTTTATATTTTATATAAAACACCGGGTAAACGCACGTACACGTATATACGCGCACACTCTCACACCCACATAGGAACCTGGCGCGTATAACGTGAGCGGACACGGACGATTATGGCGGCTTATCGCCGCGGGGCGCAATACCGAGGTGTTCCATGACCGTAACCATTGTTTCCGTCCTCTTCGCCCTGGAGAACGTTCGGGCTATTGTTTAGATTTTTTCGCGGGGGATCGCGATGACCGCAATGCACGACGACGAGGACCCTCTCAACGCGGCTCGTGATGCGCGACGAATAAAAAGCGAAGATCTAACCACCTCTGTCGCTATCAGATAAGACCGTAGGTCTCCGGCGTATTTTTCGACAACGAGGAAACTCCGCCGTTCGCGATCCCGAGAGTTGCCTCGCTTACATTCTTCCAAATTATGATCGTTGCGCGCGTTATTTTCAGAAGAGTCTCCTCTCGCATTGGAAAAGATGAGCCGAAAGATTACTTTCTTTTTTTTTTCGGAGAAAGAGAAGGGGAGAGAGAAGGAAATAGAGAGAGAGAGAGAGAGAGAGAGAGAGAGAGAGAGAGAGAGAGAGAGAGGTACTTTGTTGAGTAAAAATAACACATTAAGAACCTCAAAACGAGGCTACGTTCAATCATAATGAATCAACGACTTCTCTTTTACTTTGTAATTTCGCGAGAGGCGAAAATGTGTGCGGAAGATTCGTAAGAATTTGCATTCATTAAAATGCATTCTGAATTAAGTCGATAAAAGAATTGTCTTAATGTGTGCCGAACTTGTGCCGATAGTAAATGACACCAGCGGACTGAGCGTTATTACACTTTAGCGCCTTTGCCAGATTTGTTATCCGCTGAGATGCATGACGTAGCGTGTATTTAGAGCGATACCGGCGTCGCAGCAAAAATAAACGTCGCAGACAATCCTCCGCATAAAACGCAGTTTTTCGCGTGACAGTGATGCGACCTGTCGGTGAAAGGAAATCATTGCCGGAACGGGATATGCAAAGAGAGACCGTCAGCGAAACGATCTGTCAGTAACTTCATCTTTTTCAGGCATTCCGCCGGAGAATTCGCCGTTTAACGACGAGAAGGTTCAGCTTCGGTTTCCAGCTTTAACAGCCCGGCTTTAACACCCTAACAATTGATCGGCGTGTTAAGAGCGCAACGGTGATTTTACGGCCTCCGGACGAGGAGGGAACAGAGAAACGAGAAAGAAAGAAAGAAAAACAGAAATGAAACGACGAATAAATCACCGCGGCAGGACAGGGAAGGAATTACGACGCCATTAATTGATTGACACGCGATAGCCCAATTAAAAGCGGCGCCGGACGTCGACGGTAAGCGAACTGCGCGCAGACGAGCCGGCGTAACCCGTGAAATATACATTAACGAATGGCTCGATTTTATCTCGGCGCGACGGTCATTCATCGGAGCCGACCGCTCGTTACGGATTTCATAAAGAGCGCAGCGATTGCCCCCGGATATCTTTGAACTCCCGCGATGCATGCCGCTCGTCTCGCGTCGCCGGCTCCATCGACATCCCAATTTATTTGCCGCCACGCGCCTGCGAGAGAAGTCCGTTTAATCAGCGAGCGACATATCGCGACGAGACGACATGCGGCGAGAGCGGTACTTTCGTTAAGAGAGCTAATATACGCGGGATTTTATTTTCCAATTTCCCTAGCCCCCTCTCCTTCTCTCTTGACGACGGTCCTCTGAGGAACGAATCAGGCGATCGCGACGAAACGACAAATAGCGTAATTGTTAGCCGAGACTCCGTATTTCACCGCACGTGCACGATTACGGTCGATGGACGGGCGGCGCCGCGCTATAAAATCGAAAGATCTCACCGAGATTGAGATCGTAATGCCGTGGAGGGAGAGAAGGGGATCGCAGCGAGCTGTGACCGGCGACACGGGGTTTTACATCCCCGTCGACGCCACGCGTTGCTTACGCTTACGCGTCGTCGCAACTCGATATTTTCGTCTACACGGCACTTCCGTCGACTGGGTTAATAAACGCGCGCGAAGATTCCACTCGCGAGTGCCGCGGTGCAACGCCCGGCCGTCGCGAGACCGCACGGAGGAAATGTAACGTCTCGGGGAGAAGGATTTATAATACATGACGCTGATCGCGAAGGACTTCGCTTCGGCCTCTCTCAGCCGAAATGGACGGCGAGCGCGCGCTGTAATTATGACGAGCACTGCAACTGCTCGCCGGCTGTTGCCGGCAAACTGCCTCGGCCAGTCGTCTCTCAGTTCGCGACAACAATGGCGGTAATACACGCCGTTGATAGCGTGCCCCCCGCGCCTGCAACCCGCGGCGCGCATCTATTAGCAGCTAAGTCGACGGCGCCCGGTTATATGCGCCGGCAGTTTGTTAATTAGGCGAGGCGATCCCCTTCTTACACATCGCCTCAAATCCTCCGAGTCCCAGGGTGTCCCTTAACTCAGCCTGACGCGGCCGGGAGGGCTCTTGTGCAAACCGCACGAGTCCGAGCCGCCGCCGCCGCCGCCGCCGCCGGCGACGGTGACGGCGGCGGCGGTGAAGTCGACGGTGGCTTATTATGGCCATTTGCCTGCCCGTTTAAGAGGGTATACCGAAAATTGTCGTAAACCCCTCGGAACGACGCTGCGAGAGCGCTCGCGCGCGCTCGTATACAACGCGTTGCGCGTCCGTAATAAAACGAATCCCCGAAATTACGCGCGAGACGACAAAGAGCCGCCCCTCACCTCGGTTCTGGGTACCGGCGAATTCTACACGGCAGTAGTAATAGACGAGCACGGCCAGGTACGGGGGACGCGCGAGAAACTCTATCGTCGTCGTCGTCGTCGTCGTCGATGACGACGATGGCACAATTGTGGCACTACTGTATTAAAAAAAGATTTCCAGTGTCAATTATGGCCCGTCTGACGGGAGAGTTTCGCGATCCGAAATAGCCGAAACAGCCGATAAATGGAAGCACTCGATCGTACGAATAAATATCTGTCTTTTATGGAGAAGAGAGACGTCCGATTCGAAAGTTAGCATAATACAGCCCCGCACGTTTTCGCTCACGAGGCGAATGGCCGAAAAGCGAGAACTGGTCAGACAGGCTGAGAATGAAGTTTCGCAAATTCTCAACGGCGTTCGCTCGCGCGCGAGGAAACGTTATAAGTAAATTATAAGAGCGGAAAGGGAAACTTTATTGCGCAATCGGTTGCATCGGCCATGTAATAAGGGCGGAGTTTAAAGGAAAAACTTGTGCCCGGTAGGGTGAAGTTCTTTATATCGCCGCTGTTGTGTAATATCGGCCGTTATAATTATGCTTTGCCCCTTTCAAAGAAGCTGTTTAATTACTACGATTAGGTATTATTTCCAGGATCTTGTTCGTCTCCCTCCCCTCTCCCTTTTTCTTTGCGCCGTGTTTAACGAGAAAAATAAGAAGTGAGACACGAGCAACTTCGCGAACGCCGGGAAAACTTGTACGATCTTTCGAGACAATCGATACTTCACGCCTGATGTTCAGACCCTGACGAGTGTGACAACATCGTCCTCAGTGAGCCGTGCGAGTATGATTGGCACACCGTCGCGAATATACCTGTCGCGTTGTTTAGATCCCTTTGACAATCTTCCAAGTCCCATCACGCAAAGGGCCGGAGAAGATTTCTCGTCAAAGAACACCCGATACGTTAGCGGGAGGGCGTGCAAAGTGCTTTACGAAGATCCGTATGAAAATTCCGTACACACACACACACACATCTAGTGTGCACCGGATCTGGCATTAATTTCGAGTCAGAGCTTCCTCGACGAAGGTTCACACCAAACACCATCTTCCCTCGCAATTTTCAACTTTTATCGCGTAACGTCGATCCGGAATTACACGGAATGCCCTCGTCAAATATTCTCGGTCCTTCAATCAGCAGTAAACGCCCGCAATAAGCGGATATGCACCGCGGTAGGAAGTAAGTTGATCACCGGCGTCCACACGAAGACACCTCGGTGACAAGAGGAGCTGCAGAAGCAGCGATCTTGCGAAGCGAGGCGGCGACGGTGCGAGAGGGGTAACGGGCCCTGGTGTGGCGAGTTAAAATTCGCCGAAATAATATTTCGATGATATGCCGAACAGCGTCACAGCTGCGACTCACGAGCAAAGGTGCCCGGACGGCCGGACCCCAACGTCATACAAGATTGTTAAAGCTTAGAGCGGCCGGAGGCGGCGGCGGCGGCGGCGACGGCGGCGACGGCGACGGCGACGGCGACGGCGGCGGCGGCAACGAAGACCGGGTCGGAGAAGACGGTATCGCGGAGGGGGGAGACGGCTAGTAGTGAAACAGCTGGCACATACTGGCGACAGCCCGCCCGTCACTAACTCAACCTGGATACACACGCGCCATGTGCACCAGATACAAACTTCATTGATGTTGGGCGAAAAGAACGAGTGAGACTTCCGACGTAGAAGTAGGCCCTGCCGGGAGACCAAGAAGAGAAGATTGGTCTCTTTGGAATTCGCGAGCATATAGCTTCATATCGAGCACGACGATTGCAACGCTAATCGCGAGCGCAAGGTTTCATTTCCCTTAGTGGCGGTTATCGTAAAGTCACGGCGCCAAGGAGCTCCACGTGGTCGACGTAGTTGACGTAGCTCTTTCTAGTGTATTTGGCCGCACACAAGCAAGTATCAGGAGAAGCCTCGCCGATAACGTGACGTTATTAATTATGTCCGGCTGAGGAAGCGCGTCCGATCGACGATGACGGATTTCGACGTTGACAGCATGAGACATGGAGAGAGTAGAGGAAGACAGAGAGAGGGAGAGAGAGAGGTTACCATACCCTTATTAATATCTGGGTATCAGGGCGAGAAGGTATCGCGAAAACGCTCGCGATCGCACGCGGTGAAATGGTCGTCTTGTGTGATCTAATCTATTTCGCCATTACGTACAGAAGCGGGGAAGGACGTGGAAATCGCAGCGACCGCTTCCAATCGTCGATGCGCTGAAACTCGATTTCACGGTAACCCGACGAAACAAAGCTCCGGACGTGTCCATCACCGCGGATCGTTGTGCGCGAGAGCGGTAACACTCCCCGTTCGATTTCGCGCGTGTCGCTGCCGCTACGTTTTGTCTCCACCCTCTCTCTCGCTTTTTTTCTGTCATTTCTCTCCTCTTTTTTCCTTTTTCCTCCATTTCGTCGTCTCGTCTCGTCTCGTCTCGTCTCGTCTCGCCTCGTCTCGTCTCGTCAGCCGCTGCCTTCGGCCAGCGTCGACGACGGTTCCGCGCGCGTCGAGCGAGCATGACGAGCAGCCCGTACGAAATATCGTCATTTTTCGTAATTTGCCGCGTCCGTCGTTTGTTCGGCGGAAGAGTCGTAAAATACATTGAAAAAAACGGCCCGCCGTAAACGCCGGAGAGGCCAGTCGGAGCCACGTGGAGCGCGTGTCAGCTGCGCGCTCTGTGAAATCGTCGGCATCTCTACGAAACGCGACGTCATTCAGCGGCGCATAATCCCGCGTGACGTCCGCGCTAATAAGCCTGATAAAGATTTAATCCCTTCGGACGAGAGCGAACATTAACGAATACTGATAGCGATTGTAACTTTTGCAGCCCGAGCTTCCGCGCCACATTCGACGACAGCTCTTGTTTTAATAGCGTGTTCGACAAGGACACGAGGCGACGGCGACGACTAGACGCATGCCGTACATATTTCCGCGGATAATTTAATACTCGCATTTTCTTGTCGCCCTTCGTCCCCGTGAAAGACGTTCCCGCTTATTAGAGCAGAAGGAACTCGCGATTTTGTGCATGCCTTGCAACGCGTGCGTTGTTTCGATTGTTCGACACGTTAAATCGTGTGCTCGAGAGCCCTGGACAATGGCAAACGGCATTATGGAACAAAGGCCTCCGCTTAGAATAAGTTAATTTGATCGTGCAATGCTCTGTCGTAGGATGTAGCTAATTAAAAGTTTGTATATCAAAACATCAAGGCGCGCGCATCGTGCGATTGTGCATCTCGGAAAGGAGCGCGGCATAATCTAGCGTGCAAATAAAAAGGAGTTAATTATCTGTCCGGGAGAATCCACATTTACTTGCGACGATTTAATATCCTATAGTTATATAAACTAATTAAAATCTTGTCACGTTAAGGAAGTAGCATGCGCTATAGCGCGAAGTAGCGATATTAATTTCCTTAGTCGGCGCGCGCGCGCGAGCGCATGAAAGAGAGAGTGACTCTGAGAAAAAGAGAGGAAGAGCGAGAGAGCCCGCGCGCTTTTGGAGCAAAATTATATAAAAGTCAAGCATGAGTCGTAACTTCGTAATATTATGCCAGAATAAATTCAAAGGCCAGGGAGATTAATTCGATCCTGCGAGACCGGCGCGGGCGATGTCCTGCGACTCGCGAACGAAAGGGTGAGTTTGTTAATTGTTATCGCGGAACTCATGAAGAAGCGGAATCGAATTCCGCGTGCGAAAAATTTGCCCACCGCTTACGATATCGTTCCTTTTGCGGTTGCGAAGAGACGCTCCTTATCGCGTGCTTAATTCGCTCGCGACTCTCGTCCGATTCTCGTCTCTTCGATATTCTCTCTCTTTCTCTTTCTCGGACCGGCCGTCGTCGTTTGCCAGCCGACATTCGCATCTTCTCGCGAACGAACGACACCGGTCGTTCCCGCTCCGCCGCGGTATTGAGTTCCTCGCCACCAGCAAGAGCGGCAAGACCGCGAAACGCTGCTACGTTGCGGAACAAGCGCTCCTTCCCCCCTTCCTCGCCCCTCCTGCGTTTCCGATCTCCGTCGTCGATGGGATGCATTTTTCTTCGGGCTCTCCTATCCGTCTCGCGCGCTCGTCGGTCGAGCTTTGCGAATTTCCCCGGGCGCGCGCGGACACAGCGCGTATATCCACCCCCGCGCAGACTTGAGCCCACTCACACCCGCGCGCGCGCGCGAACGTCCACACGCAAGACAGCCGATGTTGCACGTGCACATGGAGATTATTCAGGGTAACATCAAAGAAACTTTACAGCGCGGGGTCGGTGTCGCTTAACTCGTTGCCACAAGGCCGCATAGATGCGCTCCCGCTGCCGGTAATTGCTATAGTCCGCAGTTTTGAAGCATTGTGCCACACACGTATCGCTACGCGCCAACTCGAATGGAAGCAAATGGAGTTTCGTCTCGAGGCGTGTCGAATCGACCGCCCGCGCGCGGTTTTCGCGGATTCCGCTCTCTCGCACCTCTTTTTTATCCTCTCTCTTTCTCTCTCTCTCTCTCTCTCCCCCCCCTTTTAGCCATCTCCTGCGCTCTCTCTCTCTCTCTCCCTCTCTCTCTCTCCCTCTCTCTCTCTCTCTCTCTCTCTCTCTCTCCCTCTCTCTCTTCTGTCCTTCCCGTCCCTCTTGCGCCGTTTACCGTCGATTAATCCGTCGCGATGCACTCCGCATTCGGCGCCGAGCAACGCCGCGACGAACTGATCGACGGAAAACGTTAGCGAATCTATGTACGTACTCGTCTACTGTACTCGAGCGACATTAATCCCCTACGAACGATGGATTTTCCCCGCACTTGCGTGCCGAAATTTATCGCTCGCCTCTACGGCGAGCGACGCGAGCAGAAGCGTTTCTTCTTACATTTCGGCGCATTAGACGGAGTATTTTTCAATCGAATCGGGAATTACGTCTATTAGCGCCCCGATTGAAATACCATCGACTTCTCGCCCAAATGTCAAGCTATATAGCCTCGCTAATGAAATTTCGAATGGAAATTTCCTAGCACACACATATACGCGCGCGCACACACATACACACAATAAAGTTCAGCCCGCGTTCCGAATGCCAAGACCGATTCGCGAAGATCAACGGAGTTGAGCGCGAACTTAGCGATAAAAAATATATATGCGGGATTTAAGATGCAAGCCGGCGGGATGGTATCTCTGACGGCGCGAAAAAGCATATGGAAAATTTCGTCGCACTTATTTTCCGATATCACGCGCGCTGCATTTTGCATAATCGCATAATCTATTGCCGCGAACGTAGCGTCGTAATTTATCCGCGGCCATTATTATCCACAGCGCGCGCGAGCCGGGTATCAGGAGGATGATAATTTAATTTACTGCCAATTCTCTGTTTCATACCTCTGCGTCGTTCGGAATCGAGAGACAAAATGCCGGCGTCGCGTGAAACACGACGTTTATATTCGTTAATTGTTTGTGTTTCACGGCGCGTTTATTGGTTAATACTATTCGTTACATCGCTTACGATCTACAATTTCGCCAAGTGCGTATCTCGCACGCAGGCTCTATGAAAATAGACCCGCGGGAAACAAACCGCGGGTCGCTAAACGCGGGGAATCAATCTTAACGATTCCCGCCGCGCCGCGTCGCCCTTCCTTTCGCGTTCCTTTCGCCTGTGCCGCGTGCGGGATTTACGAGGGTCTGAAAAACGCGTTGTTGCATACGTCTGTCGGATTATGAGTCGATTCGCTTCTAACGCGTTACCGCGAGAGATTGCGCATTGTACGTTAGCCTTACAACCGCGTAGATACTGCTGTGATATAACCCGCGCTCCTAACGGCCCAATGTATGTACGTATGCCATGATCAGAGCTGCAATTCCAAGAAAACGCGGTGCTCGCGCGAACGAACGAGCGGACGAGTAAATCGCGAGATGCCGACGAGAGGCGATCGTCCTTTAACAATATTCTCGGATTAACCCGCGGTACAGTTACACAGAATCGTGCACGTTGCGCATTCGGATAATTACACACACGAAACAATAGCGAGCGAGCGGGGCATGCCGCAGTATCGAGACAAGTTAATTAGGTCGCCGCCGGTATCTAACTCGTCTAATGACGTGCAAGCCGTTACTCCCGTCATCCATCAAAAAGTAATTTTCACTGTCGCCTCGCGATACTCGCCGACGAATGTCTTCGTCCTTCGGCTGACGACCTCCGCCTACAGCACGTCGCTTGACATTAACCGGCGCGGATAACGTTTTAATAATACACCTTCGCGCCTGTGACTCCATTTAACGAGTACCTGGAGATTCGAGCAATTCCGACAGCGAGATACAATTGATAATTCGTTGAAATTTTGTCGAGAAGAGACCGACGCGTCAGTCATCGCGAAGTTCGTTCGAGTACATAATCGGACGCGAAACACGGTGTTAATACGGAAGAAGGTTAAAGTCTCGCTTGAATATCGGCAAAGGCAAAACTCGTCTATCTCAATATCCTCCCGCGTAAAACATTCTTGCGGCGACCTGCATGTAGGTCGATTTAGCGACTCACCGGCCATCGGCAAAGTCGACGCGCTCTCTTGAGCAGAAAAAAATTTGGGTTAATTAAGCCCTATCCGTACGAGTGCCTTTTACGAGCGGGCGCTTTGAGAACGCAGCGCGGAAATCCGTGCGATGTATAAATGATACGCGGTTAAAGCGCATGGAAGGATTTAGCGGGCAAAACAGCGGCGCATCCAGTTAACCGGTAGCGTTTCATTATGCAATAGTACGCGTTCGCCCTCGGTACGAGTAGCCTAATCGCGGCGGCGGCGGCGGCGGCGGCGGCGGCGGCGGCGACGGCGGTGGAGGCGGCGCGGCGGCGTCAGTTATTGAACTCTTGAGCTAATGCATTCTCTCTTCTTTACCCCGAAGACTCTGGCGAGATTTTCGATAGTTTCGATCTGGTCGGCGTTTGACCGTGCGCGTTCCATATTCGAGACTTAATAATCTTATACTCTGCTCCCTTCCCCCCGCTCTCTCCCTCTCTCCTCCTCGACCGGATTGTGTATAGTGTACACGGAAGAATTCGAAAACTTCAAAAAATGTGCGGCATCGCACGTAATAACTTGAATCTTCGGCATAGATACGACGACACAAGAAAGAGTATTTTCTGCAATAACACAGCGCACGCGCGCATACCGATAGAGAACGATCCGCGAGCGATCCGAGTTATTCCGTAGTTCGTCCGTAACAGATGTAACGGACAGGTGGAACTGCAAATAGCTATTACTTATTAATTACAGAATGCCGGAATAATCGGCCGATTCGACCATCACATCGCACTCGAGAGAGATTATTAATAACCGAATTCGTATGGTTTATTAGATATTTATGACTGCGATACGCAGTCACAATACGCCGTTATTTCGTAATTATCAGCGCAAAGCTGTTATAATTTCCCGGAGTCTCCTATCGCGAAATAATCGGCGAGTAAAATTGAGAGCTATTTAATCCTTTCCGGCCGCGTGGTTATGCCTATTTATGCGCTCCCCCGAAATCGTGCGCGGGCGAAGATTAAATGCGAAAATAAAAAGCGACGTGCCCAGTCAAAGACCGAATTCACTCTCGCGAGCGATTTGAGATCGCTGAAAATTGGCTATCCCGCGGAATAGAGCGAGAGGGTCGAGTGACGTCATGATTGCTATCGACCGCATATCCGCGTGAATCGTTATGTCTAATATCGCTTTCGTCGACCGACGCGAGCGCGAACGATTCGATTCGATACGTACACCTCGCGCATACCTCATTCGGGCTAAAAAACGCTCTCAGTCGCGCCTTCAGGAAAGGGATCGTTAAGGGAAATCAAATTCTCCCACCGGGCGACTTCCCTCGAGCTCATGGTAATTATAGAGCTCTTCATGAACATAGCTGCCTCTTTATGAAATGTATTCTCAAGAAGTGGATCGGCCTAGCCCTCCCCGGGCCCCGTCACTTTTCCTCCTCTCAGGCAGAGGAGATACATCCTTGAAAGCACGACCGTCTATTAATTTTCAGACGGCAGTGACGCGCGGCCCTTAGCTGCGCGCTAACGCGATTACGACTTTCTGGATAATCAGAGCTTCTCGAGAGAAGGAGCACGAAGAGATACACATCGAGCTCGCGCTCCGTGCCGCATCGCTCGCGTCCGGGTACGAACCTGCCCCGGACTTCGTCTCCCGGACCGGACGAGAGAGAGTGAGAGACGGGGGAGGGAAAGAGAGTTCTTCGTCGAGGCGCGCGTGGCTTCCTTTGAGGTGAATTCTCTAGCGTTTCGTTTCTTGCGCGAGCGTGCTCGTTCGGATTTTCGGGACGAGCCAATTTGGCTTTGTTTCATTTTTCATTTAGTCCACTCCCTGCCCCCCCTCCCTATTCCCGTAACTCCTTTTTCGTCTTATCCACCGCCGCGAGCTCATTTTTCACTTAACCCGTCGCCCGATCTATATCCGATCCATGAGCCGAGGCAAGGCGATTTTCGCGAGCAAACGGGTTCTCGCTTTTTTCATAGATCACGTACGTTAGCCTGTCGAACGCCCTCTAAATAATAGCGGAGTTAATTCCGCTCCCGGGAGTGGAAGAGACGAGCTGTATATGGCTGTATGTGTGTCCGTATGTATATATATGTACCCGAGCGCGCTCTCTCACGAAATTACATAATTTTTAATTATGTTTTTCTTTGCGTTTGCACCGGATGGTTCTCGCTTTTTACACGCACATGCGCAGCGTGTATCGTGTCTATCGACGTTGCTTCGACGTGTTGTACGAGACGTGTGTATTCGACATTTTCATGCGATATTCTCCAGTAATATTCGGTAAACGATGTTCTCACACATACACGCACACACACACACACGCGCGCGCGCGCGCGCGCGCGCACATCTTGAATACTTTTATATGTTCCTAAGTCACAAATACCCGCTGCCTCGTGCATCGGCGCGCGCGACGATTCCGAGTGAAATTCGGTAAACAGTAACTTCCCGCCGGAGTCGACTTACTCCATGAGGCTCGTCGTAAAGCAGTCATAAATTCAAAGAGTATCACGAACGCGTCTACGATACTCGGGAGGAAATGTAACACCGTTGTCGTCGCGTCCTCGAACGAGGAAGGCCTTTGATACCTTCGCCCTACTGTCACGGTAATCATGGAAACGCACCAAATCTCGGTATCCAATAGAAGATACCGGAGAACAATGCTCTCAGCATCACAGCGATAAAGGTCGATTCAATTATCGTACTGGAGGACCTTCGCTCGTTGCGCTCCGCATCTACTTTTGTGCGCTTCACAATCCAGTTTATTTCTTAGATCGGCCACGGACCGTCGTTGCGATTGAATAAGTGGAAAATGCGTCCTCTCGCGCGAGTGACGACGGTGTCGCTTTGATTAGCCTTCAAAATTGTCGAAAATCTCAAAATCAAAGTGAAGAGTGCGCGCGACGACGTTCCGTATTATGAGTGATAGAATGTCGGAATTGGTCGGACATTTGAAAATTGAAAACTGCAATCTCTCTCGACTTGACTGTCAATCATCTCACTGACGGTCTCTTTTTTGACGAAGTCGATTAACTCCACGTGCCGATATAACCAGATTACCCAATCGCGCATTTACCTCTACAAAAGTTTAAGATTTCGAGAATTTAAGCGTCTCGCGTCTTAATATTCAAGATTGAAGTTACGGCGCGCGATGATTTTTCGCCCAATTTCAGCCGGATCGAAATTCATCGATTTCATCAATTATTAACCAAATTTTGTGCCCGTTGCGCTGAGATTACAACGGAACTTTCGACAAACAACGCCGGTAAACAGTGATATTTTGATAATCTTAGCACGAGAGGATTGTGAACGCGCGCGTCTAACAGATGCAAGTGACAAAAGGCATATAGTAAGTTGGTACAAGTAAGTTGGTCTTCGTGAAAAGAAACTCCTGCTAAAGGATAAAGTTAAATCATTCCTCGCGAGGACATCGAAAAGCAAAACAGCGCATTGAAGTAATTCCTCAATTGTCACAGCCCGCGGCGAGGAGCGTTTCAAACTTTCCGTCCTTACTGACTCTTTAACTAGAAAAGTTTCCTCCAGTCTTCTAATCTTTAAACAGCAGATTCCTAAACTAGTAAATTGTCTACTAAAGCGACATATATACACGCCGAAAAAACACTTTTGAAAGAGGTTTTACAAATACTTGGGGAAAAATGCTCTATTTCCCAACGTTCTTCAATCTCTTGATGACGGAAATGTCAAATTTCAAAATATTAAAAAAAAAAGAAACTTATATCGAAGTAATTGGAACATGACACTATAATTTTATGAGGTCGGTTAATTGAAATTGCGACTTTTTCTTCCGCTTCCGGATATTTCTGTCCTCAATACAACTAAGGGGCTAATTGCCTATAAAATTATTCCTGTACATGCGCCGATTAAATCTAACAAGTTATTAAAAAAATATATATATTTTCCATATTTCATATTTTCGATATATTTCAGTTGTTGCATTCATCGTGGAGTTCACCTTCCATCGTTCACTCTCCAACAAGTTCGACGAAAGCGACGATAGCAATCGGACTGAAGTTAAAAAGTTTGTCCGGGAAATTAATATCAACGCCGCGCCTTTGCCTCCGAATAAAAGCCGCGCTCATCGATCAGCAAAACGACGTACAAACTTTTTCGGCAGCCCGAAAGATCCCGATAACGACGACTCGGCACGAACGGCCAAGGGCACAGTCGATAATGCATTCTGATCCAAAATAAGCCACGACTTGGAATGCTAATGATATCGTAATCCTATAAAAATGTCGGTACTCTTCGCTGAGCGCGAGCTGCAACATTTATGATATTGATGCTTCGGTCGCGATATTAATGCCATCAATAATCGATCTACTCATACTGAGTGTTAATATTTAAATAGAAATCGAAATAGAATCGTAAAACAATACCAGCGGCATTCTCATATATCTCGGTACATCAAAAGGCAAAATAACATGCAGCAGAGAGATTTTTCATTAGAACTTAACAGTCGACTCCAATCGGCACGAATCACCATGTCTAAATCGAGCAACATGTTTATTTCAAAAATTGATCTCGCGGCGAGGCGCGTATCCGAGCTGCATTCGCTCTGCGTTTGAAATATAATTAAACGAGAGATCTGGAGTAACACGAGAGATTTGCTCGGGAGACGTTCGAATTAACGCTTTCTGCCAGCAGTCGCTCGTCGATCCCGCGCGCATCGATATTTCAGCGCACGTCTCCAGCCGCGCGTCCCGCCTTTCCAGCTGTCTCGCGGAGAGGACTCGCGAATTGCCTCCTTCGTTCGTCCCTTGCTTGCGGGCCAGTGCAAATTACCGGAGCTTTTTATCCTTTGAAGCGGCAGCCGCGCGCGGTGCTGTGTCCTGCCGCCTTTGCGATTAAATCAGACTCCCGGCCGTGCCTCCTCCAGCTTCTCCCTCTCGTTCACCCCAAAGCTGCCGCTTTCTCGCGGCCTCCCGCTCGCGCTCGCGCTCGAGCGGTGAGCTTGCGCGCCTCGTCCTGCACCCGGAGGTCTCCTCCGCGGAGGAGGACCATCAGGATCCCGATCAGTTTACCGGCGTCCCTCAGTCCGTACGGTCGCGTCCGTAACTCGCGCCCGAGCCGCCGAATCGCACGTGCGTCCTCTCGCAGAAAGGGTGAGAGAAGTATAAAAGGGAGCGGACGATGTCGGCCTTACCGTCGACCGCCGAGCGTGTCACCGCGACGTCGTCGTCGTCGTCGTCGTCGTCGTCGTCGAACCGAGCCCGAGATGTGTGAAAGTCCTCCAGGATTACTGCAGCAGGTTTGCGATTCTTTTCATTCAGACATCGGCAACGCGGGGGGAACGAACGGTGCGTTGTGCGCGGCACGCGCAAATTAACGCGGGGATTAACTTCGAAGAGCTCGCGGGACTCGCACGGAAATGAACGCGACGAGCTTTCGCAGCGATGGTGCGGAAAATCCGGAAAAGCTAGGTGTTGTTGTTTAAGTTATCGCGATTTATGCCGAGTCTCGCGCGCACACCGCCTTTCACAGCGAGACTTTCCGCTCTCAAGATTTTAATCATAACGCGCGGCGAAGACCTCCGTGAGAGTTTTCGCGCGTGTCTCGAGCGAATCTCCGCGGAGTATGTTGCCGGCTCGCAGATCTTAATTCGCCCGAGATCTCGTGTTTGTTTTTTAACATTCGGATACGAGAAGAATTTCGCGGACTCGGGCGCGAGTCCCGCTAAAGTTCTTGATTCACTCGGCCGACTTGTGAATTTTAATCCAGACGCACAGTTGCGGTTTATCTTACAAAAGAGAGAAAGTTGGCAAATCTCGATGCAACCGTGCATAGAGATTTTGCGCCGGCCTTTGAGCAATCCATAAAGTGTGCGGAACTTTCGCGGGACTCGCCACGCGGTATCACGAATTTTCATTCGAATCGGTTGCGATGGTGTTTGATCTCCCGGCCAGGGCGGCTCGCATTTTTCGTGCGAGCGACGTGAAGAATTTTCGAAGTGGTCTTCCGGGATTAACGTTGCTCTGCGGGTTCACGAATTTTAATTCCACTCGGTTGCGTCAGGATTTGCCCATGGAATGGGAGAAAGTTACCTTTGAGGCGATTGTGTGTCGAAGCATTTGCATAGCCGACTCGTGTTGAAGCCCTGCGGAACCGCCGTATCGCGTTTGCTAATTTTATTCGCGAAAAACTTTCTAACTGTTTCCGTTCCAATGGAAAGATTATGAATTCGCGCGCTCACGGGGAACGGATGTTTGCGCGAACGCGTGGACGGGACCCTTTGGAAATTAATTCATCCTTGATACGCGATTTTAACCTACTCCCTCGAAACGACGCTCGCTCTCTTATCGTCAAAGAAAATCAATCTCTGCACGAGTGTGCGTCAAAACTGTCGCACCCTCGAGCAGTCCTTGAGATGCAAAGCTCTCCTCGGATTCGTGTAATGGGTTTGCAAATTTCAAATTACATCGATCGCTGTCGCTGGGAGGAGAAAGATGAGGGGCCGAGAGAGTTATTCCGGAATTACAATGAGAGACACACAGAGAGAGAGAGAGAGAGAGAGAGAGAGAGAGAGAGAGAGAGAGAGAGAGAGAGAGCCAGTGTCGACATATCTGGTAAGGAAAAAAGTATCTGGCTGATCGCGACTGACAAGAATCCAATGTACTTAATTTGCGGCCGGAAATGTATATTACTTCGCAATGACTAATGCAAATCAAACACGGCTATCAGCTTGCTGATATGACAGATGCAGATGCTTTTTATTAATAATCCGTGTCTCGTAATTGCGCGCGGAGTGCAGCACGAGTCGGCTCGCGCAGGTCCCATAATATCGTTCTCGCGCATTGCGGCAAGAAACAAATTAATCTCGCCCGTGCGCCCGTACGCAGGAGAGACCGGGCTGGCTCCCGTAAGTTTTTAATGAAAGCTTCGATTTTCGGCCGTCGAGCATCATCCAGAAGTTCCCGGAGAGCCGAAAACGCGCGCGACGCAACTTTGCACATCGATATTCCCGTATTCGTTTATTTCGCTCCGTGACGTCCGTATCCCGGGACCGGCAGGTCGCGGATTTTGCGCGACCTGCCACGACTGAGCGCGACGCCAATTATAAAATGTGTAGAGGCCATTTTACCGCTTGCGGTCTTTGCCTGAGAGCTGTCGCTCCGAAACGGCGCGCGCGCCCAAATTGCGTCGTGATTCTTCAAAAGTCCGCTCGCGGAGAACGTCGATGCGCGCATGAGGGAGGAAGAGAGAGAGAGAGAGAGAGAGAGAGAGAGAGAGAGAGACAGCGAGAGAGAGAGAGAGAGAGAGAGAGAGAATCAAAGCCACGTGGTTCCTCGGTCACCGAAATGGACGGTAAAAATCGCCGCGGGGATAATTGGATTGCCACTTGAGCGAGACGCTCGTCGTTATCTCTTTTAATTGAGACATTGACGGTACACACGCACCACGCGAGCTCGACTCGGTGCTTTTCATGCAAAACGCAGGTCGAGCGAGCGCGCGCGCGCGATTGTAGCGGAAGAAAAGAAAATGGCTAATGCGCGAAGAGAGACTATTTGTATTCCGAGTCGAGTCGAGTACGTAGCGTCCGCCGACTTAGTTAATAACAAATCACAACCGATCCGACGTCCCGCTGTCGTTGTCTCCGCAGAAGCAGCAATCGTATCCGATTTGCATAAATTGTCGTCGCTACAAAGGCGACGGATGTACGTCGCGGCAAGTTCGCGTCGGAATGGCTCCTCCTCGTATTAACGACATTTAATCGCCGACGTCTGCCGGAAAAGCAAACCGGGGCAATTACCGGCGATCTTTGTAGCGGCGCTCGAGAGCGGCCAAGCGATATCCTCAAATGAATATTCCGCAAGTGTTCCGAGTGTACCGCAATCGCTTTTTCCGGTCGTCCCGATTATTATTGAGCGGGATCAGCAATCGACAAATCGCGAAGATCACAACCCCGAGAAGAAGAATGACGACAATAATCAGAACAGAAAGAGAAACAAAGAAAATGTTCGCGCCGTCGCGCCACGATGAGGAAGGAGGGGCGGAGGGGGACGGCAAATGAAATCCGGCTTGGAAATCTGCTATCGCTGTCGACGCTCGCGCGCGGAGAGGGAATTTCTGAAAAATAATTTATTGCCCGGACGACATCGCGTCACATCCAGCAGCAGTGTCTGAATGACTGCCGTCGCGCTCTCGAACGACTCGTACGACATTCTCGAGCATCGACCACTTTCTTTGACGGCTGGAAATCAATTTTCCGCCGCTCGTGTTCGAATCGCTTGACATTTAATGGGCCGCATATTCGCGATCCGATCCATGAGAGATTAACTCGTCGCTGAAAGTACATACATTAGCGACGAGCCGATCGCGCGGTAACGGCCTTTCATTCACACACACACACACACACGCACACACACGCATGCACGCGCGCGCGCACACTCACTCGATCGCAAGATCGCGAGTCTTGTTGATAAAATCCGCGAACGTGAATTACGTACAAGTAATCTCCGATTTATCCCCTCGTAATTCCGTCCTTTTTTCTTACGGCTTAACACGCTTGCTTGATACTTTATTGCGCGTTCGATAACTATAGATTATCGGCGGATTTGGCCGGAGTTCCTTCCTTGCGCAATTTCATCAACTGCAAATTGTCGGCAGCGCGTAAAAACGTCGCGATTCACGGTTAATTCATATTTTTTCGCCGACGTCGACAACTCGGCGAGACAACTTATTATCTATGCAATTTATTTACGAGGTACCAGAGCATGCCGGTATAAATATAAACGCGTACATATATCGATGCATGTGTGTGTGTGTCGGAGCATGGAAATTATATACCTTTCAAATATAACATTTCTATTGATAAGCTTTCCGTGTATGTCTGTGTGTGCGCACATGTACTTGTGTGCACAGTTGTGTGTTGAGCAGTCACTGTTGAGATAACTACCGCGAAATTGCAGTGCCGTGATAAGTTTTAACGGATATTCTTTATCACGTTAGGATGATCCTCGGGACTGAAATGCGCAAATATTTGGATAGCTAGAAACTAAGTTCTTCTACGGCTATTCCACCCCGGGTACTTCATGTAACGCGCGTAATGGTGTTTCTCCAGTATACATAGTTATCAGCTGACTGCCAAGTTTGCCGGAAAAATCTACGGTCAAGTCAACCAGGTCAATCAACCCCCAACTGTTACGCTTAGATTTGGATAACTTGTAATCTCGAGTACCGGAAACACCGCGGCGGGACTTTCCTCCCGCCTGGAAGAACTAAAGAAGATACAAGATGACCGTTACGACTGATGTTAACGTTGTTTCGCTTAATAATCCAATTGACCTTGAGGCAGTCGAATGAAAGTAGCCGCGATAATACCAGCACATTTCCCCTAACGTAATCCGCGGCAACAACGTTTCACCATCTCCGGGATTACGCTAATGGAATGGTATTTATTTCCTCGCCGCACCGCCACTTCATTTTTAATCATATCTGAAACCGGAGAACAAATACAGCTGAACACACGCATACACACACACACACACACACACGCATACATGCGCGCGCGGTTATAAATATAATCGCGTGCGGCTACGCGCGGAAGGTTGCTGTTTCTTCATATTTTCGCGGAGCAACCACGCGGAGTCGCGAGAAATTGTTTTTGAGAAGGAGACCCCGTTTCTTTCGCGCGACGAAACGAGCGACAACCTTCAGAGGAGTAACGTGCGCGCTACAGAGTGCGTCTCTTCTCTCCGTGCAGACCGTCTCTCTCTCTCTCTCTCTCTCTCTCTCTCTCTCTCTCTCTCTAAGCCTCTCTCTCTCTCTCTCTCTCTCTCTCTCTCTCTAAGCGTCTCGTGTCGCCGGTAATGGAGCATCCGGTCCGGCATAAAAAGGTACACGTTTCAATGATGCAAGCGGCGAAAGGATTGCTCAAAGCGATCATTAGCGCTCGCGCTCGCGTGTACACTCACGCTGCATTACCAGGTTATTAATAATATTCCGCACTTGTAAAAAGACGAGGAGCATCTCTTAGAGCCGGAATTGATTAAAGAAGCTACTTTGAGAGCATTTCTGGCTCATCGTGCGTGTTTGGCGAGAGAGGAGCGTATCTTGCACACGCGTTCTTGAGATTAGCATCGTTTCGCCGCGTTTCGAGAGTCAGTCGCGTAGTAATAGTCGTCCTTGTCGTTTTCGTCCTCGTTCTTGTCCTCGTCCTCGTCCTCGTCGTTGTGGACGTCATCTCGCAAATGGTAGGTAAGTTTCATTTGGAAATTCTTCCTCGCGCCGTCACTCATCGCGGGAATTGTTTCTCCGGGCGGCGGTCCGCGTTTTGACCTCTCCGGCTCTCGCTCGTTTTCCGGGATTCAAAACGCTTGTCCTTTTCTCCTTCTTCCTCCCTTCTCCCACTCCCACGGTATCGAGATATCAAGCGGGATTCACGCGCTTCTCGGAGGAGGTGCGAGCTGGAAGTTTTTTGAGACGCCAAAGAGCTAAGGCGAGCTAAGGGCGTACATTAAGCCGCCACTAATGGTGTCACTGGGTCAGATATTATATCCGACTCGAATCTCTCGAAGGTTGCCGTCGCGAGCGGCAAGTTCTGATTAGGCGAGGCGCGAAGGGAAAAATCAGCGTCGCGCGATGAATATGATTTTCACGTTTGATCTTCGCGCCAAGTCAGAACGTGAATTGTACAGATGCGCCGTCACAAACGACGCGGGTACTTTTGCATCGCGGATTAATCCGCGACATCGGATCTTTGACAGCTTGGGCGACAACTTCGCGACGAATTTTGTTTCCGCCGAAGACCGACGCTATCGTAATTCGAAACATGGGGGATCGAAAGCGCGAGAAGGAATTTTGCCGTGCGCGCGCGGCGAGTTCATTATTACAAATTATATATTTCCGCGTCGCGTGCGCTGCGTCGCGTATCGCAAAATACGCTCACGTGGCGACGTAACGATAAATTTTTATGCTCGTGTCGCGCAAGTGGATCGTTCACCGGCCGGTGAGAAGCACTCGCCATGTAAACGTTCGGCGCGTTCGCACTTGCCGTAACCGTGAAACGTGAAATCGCGCAGTTAAGAGTTCGCACAGCCGACTAATTGGTCGGCCGACCCGAGGCGAATGTTAATTCCTCGGGCCGTTGCGATTTATTATAGAATCGCTCCCTTCGTTTTGGCCCACGGTTACAGCTGCCTCACTTTGTTTGCGGGCTGATTGATAATACTTAATAAGCGACCGGCACGAGACGTGATTATTAAGATGTATACTTGCTGACATTTCAATGATAAAATGACCGAACTTCCCTTATTAGTCGAACGTTCGGAGACGCTTGCGTTATACCGCTGTAATACTCTGAACGCTAAACATAATTTATCGTCAGCTACGCGTTTATTCTTACCCGCGAATTACACGCTCCCTTTTTACGATAATGTTTATCATGCAAAATTAGAAACAGACTTCTAGAACGACCAAAGTACCGATCATTATAAACGAGCGAACGAGAGAGCGGACGAGAACTGCGCAGGTAACGTTTCGTCAGGTCTTAAAATGAGCTTCGCGCTAAATAATATATTTTTAATGACGGGACAATAATTGACTCAGCCTCTCGGCCTCTCTTGTCCTGCCTGTTTTAGTTCTTTGCATCACCGTCCCACACTTTTGTCACCTTGTTAGACTAAAGAAATATTTGACCTTACAGGGGCCAAGGGATTTCCACGAGGCATAGAGACGTCGAAAGGAGATGCCGACACGCGGACTTTCCGCGCGGAAATTCACGACTTCGCGGATCTTGAAGATTACGCGTGCGCGCGCGCGCGTGACCGAGGGGAAAGTCCGCGGTTTCTCCGACGCTCTCAGCCCGGCGACCTGCCGCCGGTAAATAAGCAGTTAATTTCTTCGTTTTTGCCGAGCACGGCGCGGCGCGTCGAACCAAGTTAGATTGCGTTGCGGTTTCCGCTTTTTCCAGAAGGGAACAAGCATCGATAATACAATACGGCGAAAGTAGGATACAATCGGACAAGAAGCACAATGACGAACTTTCGCGACTTTTCTGCTACGAATCACACGACACCGTCATTCGCCGACGTGTAAATTTTGCTTCGTCAACTTTTTAATCAGCTAAGTATCCCGAACAGTGACGGATGAAGGAATACCTGCTCGAGATGTATAATTCAATTAGTCCGATGTGTGAGATTTATTAATTAGAGTTGATGATTTTCAGATAGCGCGTATACACATTTATGTACACACACACGGCTTTCTTTCTCCGTACACAGGGTGAGGAAAAAAGGTCTTAATATTTATTATATTTATAAGGCTTAATATTTTTAATGATATATTTAAGGAAAACTTGATAACCTTTTTAATATTTGACTTACGATATCTCAGTAACTATTTGTCGGAAGAAAAAATAATACTAGACTTTTTAAATCTATTTGGCATCAAGAATATCTTGTTACAATAGTACCCTAACTTTTGTTAACATGATTTTAAAACTTCCAAAGGTCACTGTCGGCATATTTTCAAAGTTATTCAGGAGGTTCGATCTCTTTTCCCATCCTGTATAAATCATCGGTTCCTCCCTCAAGCGATTAGATCAAAGGGACATTCGATGACACTGCGTCTGCATGCACACGTACGCGTTTTCAGTGTGAAAAGCAATGATTCTCATTGCTCTGAAGAAAGAATCCAATTGCCGTCTTTTTGTCGGTTTCTCCCTCCGGATAATACGTGACGAACTCGAGGAATGACCCAAGGTAGCAGACGCGCGTGCATTCGCCCGCTGAATAATGTATCTCGTTACGACACGTCGATAGAACGCCGGAACAGATCGTCTCCATGTGGCACGCGGATGCATCTCCTTGCGTAATAACGCGCCGATAAAGTTCGACGGTGTACTTATTTCGCTCAGTATGCAAGGTCGGTATCGTCCACGGCCTGCAAAATGTTCCCTCGCCGCCCGCGCGCGATAACCAGGCGGGATGATCGCGCATTACAATCGTGCGATTGCAGGCTTGAATTTCGGCGGGAAAAGAAAAGATCTCGGCGAAAACGGCCGGCGGGCTATTCACGCAGCGCTCGAGCGTGTAAATTGCCATCTGATAATCCACAAAGGAACTAATGTAAAGCTCGATAAATATTTAACGGTCGTGGACGTGAGATCTAATGATCGCGTGGCGCAGTACGATTTTACAACTGAGAACGTAATTCCTCGTTAATGCAATAGACGAAATAATATTTAACAACGTTCAATAAAAGCTGATTGCGAGAATAATAATGATGAGTCCTGCAGCTTTATAAAATATCCATCACGCTGAAAATCACATCTCGGACGACATGTATATATCTTTGTTGGCCCGATAAAAAATCGAGGGGAGGGGAAGAGAGGGGGCAGATACGCGAATAGAGGGAAAATAATTTGACTGAAACTCGTGTACGTCATGCAGACCCGTGTTTTAGGTCAAACGATCGCGCATTCGCCCTTCAAACTTTTTTTTCCGAAAATCCACCCAGCCATTTTCGCGCGATGCGATAACGAACAAACGGACGAATAAATAGGTAGGGACTTACTTTTATTTCCGGTAGATAAATGCAGGAAAAATATGTGTACTTCGCATCGCTCGGTATACGGAGCACAAAACAAATCCGGCGCATCGATAATATTTTGTAAATTCGCGACAAATATCACGCAGGTTTTTTTCAGTCGCGGAGCGAGCATACCGAAGAACGCTATTTCGTTTTTCAACGGCCGCCTGGTGAATATATAGGTGCGCCCGCTCGCTTGCGCGCGGTAACTTCCGCGGCCCGAAAAACTTCGGGATTTATTCATTACACCTGCGTTGTTACCATCATACTCGCGTCACATACGTTTCCATGAGATACGAACGCGCCTTGCCTCGTTCAAGCACTTCCGGCCGGGGAAACATTTTTCTACTACATTAAAGGGTAGGAATGCGTCGAGCGTGAAGTCGCGACGTTTCGCGGCTCGTCATAAATCTGCAGGTAGAAAAAAGGAGAGCGAAATTTATTCCCCTCTCGCGACGCGCGCGCGAGCCGAGTCTCTTAATTCGCAATTCCCCGTAATTAATATTAATCGCGAGACACCGGCAATGCGCAAAATTCATATTCGCCGATGTTTTTCGTGCGCAAATAAAAGAAAGAGAGGAGACTATCGAAGGGATGTTTTATATTATGCGCGTCCGAATATATGATTTCGTGCGCGAGATCGCGAGTATCTCTCTCTCTCTCTCTCTCTCTCTCTCTCTCTCTCGGCACATCGCTCTTCGCCTTTATTTCATAATGGGGAACAGCGGCAACAAATCGCGTGTTCCGTATAATTGATTATGATTGAATTTAATTACGCACGCGTGGCGGCGCGGAAACGGCGAGGATCGAGCAAATTTCGTCGCGCGAAACGCGATAAGAATCGCTTCAAAGGACGAGATATTTTCGTTCGTCGCCGAATATGTCGGATATTTCTTTGTGACGGGGCGGGAATTGATATCCGCGGCTCCACAACCGCGGCAAGGTGCACGTAAATGAAACGCATATTTCAGGCCAAAGATTTCTCGCGGTCGCCTTTTGTAGCACAGATACTTGTTTGCCGCCGCTACATGCATCGCGAATGCAAATTATGCCGCGTGAAACGCAGATATCAGACCTCCCTCTCGGATCACTTAAACGCCATTCACCAAAACAAACGAAAATTCTTGCGAATTTTCTCTCGCCGGCATCAAGCTCAAACTGCTCCAGACGTTCGTTTGTCGAATCCGCCATTTAAAAATCGTTACCGCCTTCCATCTCGCGCAAGTGGGGAATTTCACCGCGCGCGCGCGCACGTAATGTGTGTCAAGCTCGAGGTAAAAATTAGCGGATATTACCTAGCTACACGGCAAATCATTATTTGCAGCCCACTACGCGCGCTCGAATACATCATAAAAATCGCTCAAGAGCCGCAGCCATTGCCGGTAATTAATTAATGTCGCGTTTCTCGCAAGTGCCAGGGCACACACACACACACACACACATATACACACGGACGCGCGCTCGACGTCGGGAAGGAGCTTCTCGCCGGTAACGGTAATATATATGTACACGTTCAATAACACAACGAGGCAATAATTTACAAAAATATACGCCGGCGAAGTACATTTGCAGCGGACGAGGCGAAAATTAAAAGAAGCAACGCGCGCGCGGCGTGACGAGCGGCGGGCGGCTAGCTGCGCCTAAGAGCCTCGCGGCGCGTCGCTATCTTCGCTCCCGGCTTCGAGAGAATTGATAACATAAATATCGCGGCGGACAGTGGCCGCAATTTATGGGCATTGTAATGACCCTTAATGCGCATGAGTAGTTTGGCTACAAAGCCCTCATAACTCTTACGCGGAGCAAACGTTGCTAATTTTCTTGCGCCCGCCCGCTTAGGCTGTCTTGCGCTAACTCACCCTCGCCTTCGCCCTCGTCCCCTCCCCCTGCCGCCCGCCCGCCCATCCGACTTCCGTAAAAACGTAAATTACAGCCCGGCCAGGCGAGATCATCGTTTCCATTCTTATCTCTCAGCCTCCGTCCGGCCCCGGCGGCGGATGATTCATGCACATTTTCCAAAGTCCGATCTCCGCGATTTTAATCCGCCGTCGTATATTCCCACCGATGTCGCGGCCGGTATTACAAGTCGCGGTAATTTGCGATTCGGATAACCGACGATCCGTTTGGATCATCCGCCCACGCGGCGGTACTCTGACTTTCGTTAAATCTCAATAATGCGCTCGGGGACGGCGGAACAGTCAGACGGGATAAAATCGCAACGAGAGCTGCACGCACGCGCGCACACTCGACCGAGTAAGAAGCGCCGCCGACTCTCTAGCGGGACTCGACCGCTTGACACCACAGGTGATCTACAATGATAATTCCATCGTGATAGCGAGACAGTGCGACAATTGAGAACGTTGAGCGTATTTTTCAATCGATTTTAACCGCATCAAGTGTAATGTATTAAATATAAGTTGGCCCGCGCGCGCAGTTATTCGAGAGCTGCAATTCGCCAGCGAAAGATTAATAATAAATCTCTTATAATATTGAGAGACGAAACCGTTGCCTTTGTTCATATATTATATCGCTTATAATCGGATGACTTCTTACAAAAATACTCACACATGAGGTACATTCGAAAATAGAATATCGGCTGATAGACATATTTTAACGATTCAATCGTGGATTCAAGCGCGTCATTATTTCGTCCGTATCTGTGCTATTTTTCTTTTTCTCTCAAAGAATTCCCGCAAGATTTCCACGTATGCCCCAAGCGTCCCGAGCGGACGTTCCTCGTCTTACGGTCTCTTTCCAAGTAGGAGCGTCATCGATCCCGAAAGAATATCCGCCCAATTCGAACAGGCGGCAATAATTGACGCAGTGTTCTAATTGCCTTCGCATTGTTGTCAGCTGCGATGGATCGGCCGTACACA
Organism: Harpegnathos saltator; assembly: GCF_003227715.2. Taxonomy (NCBI): domain Eukaryota; kingdom Metazoa; phylum Arthropoda; class Insecta; order Hymenoptera; family Formicidae; genus Harpegnathos; species Harpegnathos saltator. Next base: position 129,324 of record NW_020230710.1, read on the forward strand.
TTATGCTCGCCGCGAAATCGTACCCTCCCGTTTGCGAGCTATTATGACAGACAGAGCGCGGTATTGCCGTTGGTAGGATTGAAAACCTTCTCGTGCTACGAAGCTAAATAACGTTTATGCTTAATGGTACTAATCGGATAACCTCGTTTCCGAATGATCATTCGACGCGGGATTGCCGATTCGTGAATAAAAACGTCAGGCCTGATTATAATCCGCGATTTTATATTTTATTGTTTATATAACTGCGGGCAAATTATCGCGCAAACAGCCGTCGTAATGCAATTATTCCCGTTAACTCCGTAATTCTAGAGTAAAATTTTTGCACCGTAATTACATTACCGGTAATCAATTTCGTTTTATTTCCAATTTATTTTCACGATGCCGGGAATCCGCGCGATCTCCGCGAGCGGCCGCTTCGACGAGTCGCGTCAGTCATTCGAGTCGGCTATAAGCGAGGCTGCGAGGGCAATAGAATTAATTCCACGGCTGCTTTTTTTCCCGCGATTGTCCGCCTAATCCGGAATTAAATAACGGCGCGTTGAATTAGCCTGATCCCTTTAAAGTCAGATTGATGAAAGACACGAGCAGAATTAAACAGCCTCTCGCTCAGCTGCTCCTCCCGGAGCATATAGCGGGAATAAAATACCGTGAACTCGCGAATTGAATGTTCAATGTTCCCCGACCCTCGGCTCTCGGCCGTTAATCCGCAAAGATGTGCTTACATTTTAACGTTCGCGTTGCCATAGTAACGAACATACACGTCTCTCGGTCGCTTGTAATATCCACCTTATTCAATCCGGAAGCGCGTGCAGATTTTTTTCATATTCCTTCGATCAATTTCTACGTGTGCACGCTGTTTACCGTGCCGGCTAACGACGAACGCGTCTGACACACCTCTGAGGATAAATAAAATTGCGTTAACGTCGTTACAGCTGCAGTCTCTTTGCGCATTTCGAGCGCTATTATCGTTTTAACGTTCTAGCATTTATCTTTAATCGTCCGGATAATCCTATTATTGCATTAAATGCAGATCTAATAATAATGGAACGTCACGTAACTACATTGACGGGTATCCTTAGCTTCCACCCTTATTTATTCAATTGTTCACAATTATGTCTCATCTGAAATGTGAATTATTACGTAAGATAGAAACTACGTCGAGTCGTCACTTCAACGAAAGTGGGCTGCTTTTTCTTTTGTTGCTAAATACGGATGGATAGACAGAATGAGAGGTAAAAATCATGGAGTCGTAAACACGGAACTCCACTCGGCCGAGTCGACATCGATCGAACATCCCAACACCGAGGAGTGCCATGTGGATCCTTATAACTCTCGGGATACTATGCGAAGATTTTTCCACGAACCGAGCGCGATTGTAGCACGCTCGAAAATAACCACGCGTAAAAGTCAATTTTGCCTAACGTCTCTCGGTCATGCTAGCCGGCACGAAAAAGAGTCGCGGTGGTCCTCGTAAATATTTCGGGAATGATGTTCGGCCCAAAAGTGTACTCGCGCACCTGTTAGAAGCATCGCGGTCCTTTTTACTCGCTGCCTGCTCCCATAAGTTTCGAATGATTGGACCATGTATATGCGGTTTAATGACCGCGGTAAATGCGAAGCGAACACGAGATATAATATAATATAAACAGCACCGCTCGCAGATTGCTGGTGAACTTTGCGAGAAAAAGTTCCGGGACCTTAAGGCTCTCATCGGGCGCTAAGGAATATCAAGCATTTCGCTAAGCTTTCCCTCGCTTTTATCGCGAGTTATAAACTTCCGCTCGAGGAGGTGACGTTGTTGCGAAATCACTTCTCCGTGCAATAGATCGCCATAAATGTCCCGAGGAAATGTTGCGTACTGTGCAGGGAGCTTCCTCCGTTAATGCGGGAGCCGTTAGTGTAGATAGAATTTCAATTTACCGCTACTTGGTCGGTTCTTCTTTTTCTAAGTTGATTTTATTTGCCAACGCGTGTGGAAACCGAACGAGCAGGAGTCGTAAGATTTCCCCAAGAATTCCACTGTATGCTCTTTATCCGCGAAAAAAAAAGAAATAAGCTTTTTCTCTCTTTCTTTTAATTAGCTGTGTGATCTCTCCCTCTCTCTCTCCCCCCCCCTCTCTCTCTCTCTCTCTCTCTTTCTCTCTCTCTCTCTCTTTCTCTTTGTTGTTGTTCCTCGAGATATCGCAAAGCCGGATAAAATGCAATCACAAAGTTTACGATCGATAATCGAGTTCTGCGGAAATCTTTCGCCGCGCGTATCTTCGTGTGGTTCAAATGATGAACGGTGATGAGTATTATAAAAGTAGCAGTGGAAGGAGATATTACCGTCGGACGTTACGATGTCTATTTATCTCTGCAAGTAATTTTAGAGATTCTTCACATAGCACAAGGCGTGCATTTCCAGTTTACGTCGAAGTCGGTAAAATATAACTCGCGGCCTTTATAAAGCTTCCGCCATAAATCTCTGAGAAATTTTTCAGCACCTGCAATACTACGTAATGTCGACTGCACTTTATGAGCCGTTACAATACGCGTGTACAAGTGTTACCTTGGCGCTTAAGAAGTAAGAAGTGAGAAAACATCAGGCAATGTTGAATAGAAACTGAAAAATCATCTCGTACATTCGGAAGAGTAAAAACACGTTAGGTGTAAAAGTAAGGTAAAGCCATCGCAGCGCATATTTGAGTGAAGCGTAACTCTATCTGCAACGGTCTTAAGTCGCAAATTCGGATTTATATTTATGACATCCCTCTTCACAACGACGTGCCATACGAGAATATCTCCTCCATTTTCCAAAGCAGACAGGTATCAAGAATCTCGAATTTTATTTCGGTCAAGCGAAGCTATTGCATTAAAGATCTCCATTTATCGGCTGTAAAGAGCAATAAATAAATAAGTTGGCGCCGTCGTTGTGCATGTCGCGTGCGGAAAACTATCAGGCCGAGAGAGGCAATTCAATCGCGCGACAATTCTGCCATTCGTCTCTCCGATGCTCTTCGCGTTTCTGATATCCCATCGACGGTATTAAAAATGGGAAAGGGTAAAGGATCCTGTTATCCTTTTACGTCAGCGTTGTTACAATGCACGGCTATAGGGAGGCGCAGACAAGATCGAGTACGTCGCGCGTGGTGAAAAATAGTTAAATTCTCCATAGTTTATAGTCGGCGAGACTGTATTTGCATAATCTCTATAACCGCAAAACGATTGTTGGGGCCACAATTCACGCCATTTTATGGTGAGAAATGGTCGTAATATATTTTCCTCGAGGGATAGCAGCCCCATAGAGAGAAAGAGAATGAGCTTCGACGAAACCTGTTTTTACAAGTTTCTGGAAATGTGCTCTTCTCCCGCCTGTCGTTGGCTAGAGGATGACAAGTGGAATTAATTAGCTGAATCGCGCGTCGGATAAATTTCAACGTTATTTGTCAGTCTCCCAACGTAGCTTGTCTATTTGCTTGTAAAATATTCACACGCTCTTTCGCGTAATCAACGCAATAAAACACGCAACGCGATAAAATATTTTGCTTGAGGAAGAACTAATGAAACGTTTACCACTCCTTCTTCGCCATCGGGAAAACCTCTGAGAGGCAGCTTTATAATTCATGAAAAGAGTTCAAGTGGCGTCATGTGATCAGAGTGATTCAAATTACGATATTGCAAGATGCCCAAGTGATCGTGAGAATTCGGGGTGCGCGCGAGTAAGGTATAATTGTTTCGACTTGTATTATTTCCCCGTCCCCGCCCCCCCCCTCCTTCCCAAGGATGCCGTCCAATGGTTCCTTTCCAAAGCGCGACATTCAGCGCCGCTGAGGCGTCGTTTTCGCGAGATCTCTCGAAATCGATTTTTCCGTCGGAATTTCCGTCCGATCGTCGTCGAGCTCATGATTATATCGACATAATTGGAAGGCGCTTAACTTCCGCGTTTGCTCCGCGAGCGAAACGCGAACGTCGGGTCGTGCGTACCGTTGCCGTAGGTAAGGAATTCTTCGGAGATTTATGGAGAAAGACGCAGCATCCCCTCACCCTTCTCCTCTCGCCTTCTCTCTCTCTCTCTCTCTCTCTCTCTCTCTCTCTCTCTCTCTCTCTCTCTCTCTCTCTCTCTCTCTCCTGCTCTCTCTCTCTCTCTCTCTCTCTCTCTCTCTCTCTCTCCCCTGCTCTTTCACCCTCGCTCTCTTTCTATGGCGCTCTGACTTCGACGTGAGCCAAATCTATAGAGGCGCGTCGGCGGTACGACGGCACGGCGGAGCAACGAGAACTTAAGGAAGGGAATATAGCCGACGTGCCGGAATATATCGTCGGCTAGATCTCTCACCCTGTACTCTGATTTATTTTACGCCGGCGAGAGCGGCAGCGCCCGCCTACAATTTCGAAAAGTCAGCAGACTACCGCGTGTCATGTGTACACCGCGTGTACGGGATTTCGGGAATTTAAGAGAGTCTTCAGGCTCTCGTCCGCTCGCTCCAGTTCTCCGACCGCCATGCCGATCGGTGTTCCACATATGAATGTGTCTTCTTGCCGCGGGAGAAGAGAGAGAGAGAGAGAGAGAGAGAGAGAGAGAGAGAGAGAGGGATACAGGGAGAGATATGGAGCAACGAGTCGGACAAAGTCGTATTTTCAAGTCAGCGTCTTCGGTAAATAGAAATTCCAATTATAGGAGCATTCTCGTACTTCACGCGACATCGCGCGAGAAACCACGTATGCGCAATACAAATATGTAACTCGTGGCTTCGTGAATGGGGGGAAGCTTGCAACCAGATGCCGCCGCTAAAAGTATCTGCTCATATTTTTGAATACAACGGTCAGCAACAGAATTATCAAAATGGAAGCACTTTGGCGAATTAAAAAGCTAAGTGGAATTAAATCAATGTTTTGCGCGACGCGGTTGTCTCATTTACAATATAGAAAGCCCCGAAGAGAAAAATTACGGATTTCCTTCGCGGCGAGGTACGAGACGTCTCTAGGACGGCGCGGCGGCGGCGTGTCCCTGTGCATTCGTATAGAAATTTACACCTCGCGCGCGCTGAATAAAAACGATGCTCCACGTTAGATGTCCTTTCTGTCAGATTTCCGCAGCGGATCCCGCGGCGTTGCACGCCGCGAAATGGTCCAAAGTGTTATGACTTTATTTTTCCATAACGACGGGCATCGCTCGTTCTCGGGCTTCCGTGAGTGTAAAGTTTTTATTTCGCCCGGAGGCGACAACCCCCTGTTGCCGCCTGCTCTGCGCGCGCGTACACGGAAGGAGCGAAGCGCGGGGAAGCAATTAAAACATAGCAAGGTGAATATTTTCAGGTGTACTTTTTCTCATCCGTTACGTACGAATTATCTGCGAACGGGCACGATTGCGTTAGCGAACGAACAGAGATGAAAATCCGCGACACTGCGGTTTTATTGGTCCTTAAATGATTAATTCATTGATTAATCGACTTAATTGTAAGAGATACTAATCTCGCTCATGTGTGTGTGTGTGTGTGCGTGCGCGCGCACACAATTTATACGACTTTTATATAAGGTAACCGTTGCGGAACACAACTCGTATCAGAACGGAAGAATGGACTTTCAAGATTGCGCTCACTCGAAAAAAAAAACACGTTAATGCCCTGCGCGATAAAAGCAATTCATGTTATGGTAAATGAAGTTTTAATCCTTTGCAATTAATTTGCTAATAAATGTTTTCCGCCGGAGTTAACGAGAGCTGTCGTCCTGAGTACTTTACGGGACGATCGCTCATATCGTCCTCATCGTTCTGCGCAAGTCGCAAATCAGCACAAAGACAAATCCCCACAGTGTGTAAACACTGAAATTTAATAACACGCGCTTTAATGAAACGCTTTCGCCTGCGATTGTCCCGTCTGTAATTGCGGTCCGGTTGGCGAGTGGCGAGTGAATTTTTTATTGCCTGCCACTGCACGCGAATTTTAATATGCGGTGTACTACCTTCGTTAAATAACATCGGGATTTAATTAGGATTCAACGTCGACATTTCCAACGTTGTCGCACCGAACAACAAAAAATCACCACCCGGGCCATTCGCGCATTGCGCGAAAAAATTTTAATTTCTTACAGACTTCCCCGCGAGCGCGGCCCGACGGGAGCGCAGAAAGCTCGTCAACGCAATGTCTCTCGAAAGAGAGCAAGAGAAAGGAGGGAGAGAGAGAGAGAGAGGGAGAGAGAGAGAGGGAGAGAGAGAGAGAGAGAGAGAGAGAGAGACTAGATCAGAAAATGTCGGTCGTTGAAATATAGCGCGAGCTTAAATTTAGAAATAGGACAATTTAAAGGCAGCCAATCGGCGTAACGACTTACGGCTTGTCAAGAACGGCTCCTGTCGTTCGTGCCTCAACGAGGATCAATGATCCTCGAGGTTGAACGCGCGGCCCGCTTAAAACGAGGAGCTTAATTCGTGCTAATTTCCTCGACGTAATATTTCAACGACATCGTCGGGCAAACGGAAAGCACGAATTTTTCGTAATTTCATGCTCCGTCTGCCAATACTCGCGATGCGGTCGACATAACTTTCGCGCGTTACGCTCAGTTCCGCCCAAAATAATATTAACGAAGCGAACCGTTTATTATTTAGCCAAGAAAAAACAATTTAAACTGCCGGCGCGCCAATACGCGTACGTTCTGCGGGAAAGCGTCGCACCGTCGACAACTTAAGCGCATTTCGATTAAAAGCTTGTTCTCGATATTCCATTTCACAGTCGTTGACGGACTTGCATCTCGCAATTTTTCGAACTTGCACGACTGTTGCGAAAACTGTCGTCCATATATTTACGGCATTCATACTTAGAGACTCATTAGTAAATCTAAGCGATATCGCTTGGGAGTTCCGACATTGTTCAAAGGATAGCAAAAGAAGAAGGAGGAAAACGGAGAAAGCGAGGAATGCAATACGATGCAGGTACCCTCACCCTCTCTCCCTTTCTTAGCCTCTCGCTTTCTCTCCTCTCTCGGCGCGACGATATATTTCTTGAATTATAAGGACGTGTTGGTAGAGGAGCGAAGAAGGTGGCGAGTCTACCACGAGCGAGCCGACACGTGTGTGTGAAAGAAGCGGGCGGAAAGACCTGAAAACTTTCCAAGATCGAACACGACTTCTTCGAGAAGCGAAGTCCTGCTCCATTATAGGAGTACGAGCCGTCCTCCGTTCGCCCCCTCCCCCTCAGCGTTTGTTTTTGCAATATATCCGTCCCGACTTCCGTTCACTCTTTTGCACTTCCGATCCCAAAATTTCGCCGAGAAAATATCGCCCTCGGATTCGCCAGCGCGAGACGCCCTATTTCTTAGGCACCGCGCGCTAGCCGGAATGATTAGGTTCTCGATTAATCCCACCGTGAACGAAAGCGCCGTTCCGAGTTTTTCTCCGGTCTGCAGCGGAGTTTAAACGCGGAAAGTCCGACCGGTTTCTGTAATTTTGCGCCGCATTAATCAATCAATCATTATACTCGGAATATAATAATATATTCTGACCTCCGCGAGAAGAGGACGGCGGATGGGGAAGAGGGTGGGGAGGGACTGAGGATCATTAGTCAGAAACGTCAAAGACAAGGCGACGGTTCCGCGGATAGGACGCGGGGCGCGGTCCTTTGTACGATTTATTTTCAGCGGTGGGAGTTATTATTCCGCGGGTATTAAAGCAGCGTTTTCCAGCTTCGTGCGCGTTTTTGCGCTTTTAAGCGCCGATTCGAGCGGTGGACGCCTGTGTGTGTGTGTGTGTGTTGGTGGGTGTATATGTGTATGTCACATCACACGCAAATAGTCAAAAACTAAGTTTCGAAGACACAAAATAACTTCGTTCACGCTAAGTATATTTCCAAATCGCTCTACGCTGAATCTATTTACTTATCGATGAACACAAAAATATACGTAAACAAATTACGCCACACATTAATTACCCCGTCCGAACCATGGAAGAAGGGAGAGGGGAGAATAGTTTCAGCTATCGCTCCGATTATTTTCGAGCCAGTTTTTCCGCCAATGCAATACTGATGCAACAATGATCATCAAATTACAAGCAGCCGAAAACGGAAACCGATGCACGCAACTTTAATCACAACTTTTTCGATCAGAGCGCTGTTTTTCGACTCGGGCAGATTCTAGAGGGGCGATTCGACAATATTAGGGCCGTCATGAATCCCCTTGAGGGCGGTTCTTACACGAATCCCTCATGTTAATGAGAGAGGTGTGTGCTACGGCAGAGCGCTGTCGAGCACATCCGCATTTGCATAGCACAATCAATAAGGCTTTTTTCTTACCGGGGATACAACTGCGCCATTGTAATTCAGAGTTCTAAATGTGGACACTGGCTGAAATTCCGAAGGAACGCGTTCGCAAAGATATATATTGAGAAACAAATATTGTATCACCGCGTCGAAGGGAAAACCGGGGGAAAGCCGAAAAATAGCTCCGCATCTCCTTTTTTTTTAAACAACCAATTGTAATCTCACAACGTACGGATTCGTCGCACGAGACGCGACTCCTTCCGCTCTTCTTCCTCAAATATGAAATTTTTACATATCTCCGTATCGTCCAAGAGTAGCTTCAATAAATGCACCGAGAATGGAAGTCCCGGCAAACACAAGAGGGCACGTACAGACATCGTACAAAGTAATATCTGCTGCTATCAGGATATCGAAGATTGCCAATATCAGGATAAGCGATATCGTATGGATTTAGACGGAGCCTCGCGCGAGTCGTATTTTCCTGACGTTTCCTCCGCCCGGCCGTCGCGTTTTACGACTTTTTGCACTTCCGCGATGCACTAACGCCCACGGCGCGCCATTAACGGAGATGACCGCGCTTTACCGCGCTGAAATTGCGGCGCGGCGCCGCTAATCCAGAAGCGCACAGCTACAGGTGCTCTACGCCGGCTGAGAGAATATTTATCGGCCGCTGGACTCCCGTTTCCTCTTCTTAAACTAACGAATCACGCTACTTGTTTGCCCCGCGGCGAAGTTGCGATATTGCAACTGTCGCGTCGCGGTCTTTCTTTTCCAAAATCCCTGCTGGATGATCGGCCGCGAGCGAGAGCGAGAGGATCTCTTTCGAACTTTGCCAATCAACCCCGAGATCGATGGCGATCATCAGGAAGGAACGCGACTTCTCTCGGACGCACGCTTGCAGGCAGTCGGTTGTATCGCGTTCGAACTTGACGCGAAGGGCTAATCTTCGGTTACGAGCGAGCGCGATTATCCGTGACGAGTTATCGCAGCGGCGCGCAGTCGTTACCGTTGAGGGGAACGCGGGGCGAGATAAAAACGAGGAGGTGGGAGGGGGAGGCAGGGGTTCGATCGGTCGGTTCTCGAGATCGCGTGGAATCTCCGCATATTGTACGTACCGCCAAGTGCTCGAAACTATTTTCCAGCGAATATCGAGACGCAGGGTGGAAAAGGGAAGACGAGAGAACAGAGGAAGGCGGAAAACATTGAGACCTATCGTCGGCCGGCGAACACGAAGACACGAGGGGATTGCAGCCACCCCCGTCCTCCCTTTATCAGCGACGGGAGCGTCTGTTGCTACGATACTGTCCCTTTCGTAATATCGCGGGCGATAGTCGTTGCTCTTTTTATCGCGACCTTTCGCCGCGGTAGCGGCGCGGGCGGGATCGAAACGAGCCGCTCGCCCTCTCCCGAAAGCAGTAACTGATAATAAGAACGGAAGAAGGAGCGATCCTCCTTCGGCTGTCGCGTTCGTTACCCGAATCTTCATTCATCTTTCTCTGTGTCTCACCTCGCGAGCAGGAGCGAGACACGAGCAGCGATGACTTCGCGACTCATCGAGGACACGAAAGATAACGCGTTTAATCCTAGTGGCGCGCGCGCACGCCCGCAAAATGATAACGGATAATATTTCTATCCACTCTACAAGGTACCATGCTTTCTGTAGCAAAATCTGGTTGAATGTTGCCAAGTTTGAAGAAAATATACAATAACATGTGCACAAAGAAAGATTATATAATTATATATTCCCATATACAGGGTGTATAAAAAATACCGGGATATCTCGAAATATTTCGAAAACTAAGCATTTTAGAAAAAAGAATGTTTCAGACAAAAGATGTATGGTTTCAAGGGGAACATAAAACAGGTATATCATTTTATTTACAGATGGCGCTACTTTTGAGATATTCATCATTACTTCTCTTAAATGGAAACTACCATTTTTTATTATATTTACCATATTTTTCTACCAATTAATTTTAACGACTTTCCGTCTGAAATATCTTTTTATTTGTCTCATATTTTTTCAGATACCTCGCTATTTGTTGGAAGAAAAAATAGTACTGGATCTTTAGAAATTTCAAAATCGTCAAATTAACAAAAGTCAGGGCGAGATATCGTAAGTTAAATATTGAAAAGATTCCAAGTTTTTCTTAAATATCTCAAAAAATATTAAATAAATAAAAAAATGTTTCATACAAAAGTTATTCAAATTAATTGCTATGAAAAAATGATATAATAAAAAGTTGGGATTTTCATCTGAGAAAAGTTCCATCTAAGATCAGTGAATATCTCAAAAGTAGCGCCATCTGTAAACAAAATTATGTATATAGTCGTTTTATGTCCCCGTTAAAATCATACAACTTTTGTCTGAAACATTTTCTAAAGTGCTTAGTTTTCGAGACATTTTGTCGGTACTTTTTATACACTCTGTATAATAAGATATATTGTATATTATTATATGTGATCTATATATTTGTCTCTATACCGGGTGTTTCAGATCATCCGGGTCACACGATTTTTTCGTTAACGCGACATTTCAGAGAAAAATATTTTAGACAAAAGTTGTAGGACTTCAAATGATCTATTTACTGACGCTATGAATTTGACCTTGAAATAACCTTGAAAAGTCCAGTCAAGATCAACATAAAAATCTTAAATGGATACTCCAATTTTTTATTGCATCATCTTTCTCTAGCAATTAATTTGAATAACTTTTGTCTGAAACATTTTTTATTTACCTAATATTTTTTGAGATATTTAAGGAAAACTTGATAACTTTTCCAATATTTAACTCACGATATCTCGCTATTTGTCAGAAGAAAAAGTGGTACTAGACTTTTTTGTTCCATTTAGTTTCAAGAATACATTTTTACCTGACTTTTGTTAACTTGCTGATTTTTGGAAATTTCAAAATCATCAAATTAATCAAATTCAGGGCGCTATTGGAACAACATATTTTTGAGACTAAATAGAGCAAAAAAATCTAGTACCATTTTTTCTTCTGACAAATAGTTAGCGAGATATCGTGAGTTAAATATTGAAAAAGTTATTAAGTTTTCCTTAAATATCTCAAAAAATATTAAATAAATAAAAAATTGTTTCAGACAAAAGTTGTTCAAATTAATTGCTAGAAAAAGATGATGTAATAAAAAATTGGGATATTCATTTAAGATTTTTATGTTGATCTTGACAGGACTTTTCAAAGTTATCCCAAGGTCAAATTCATAACGTCAGTAAATAGATCCTTTGAAGGCCTACAACTTTTGTCTAAAATATTTTTCTCTGAAATGTTGCGTTAACGAAAAAATCGGGGTGACCCGAATGGTCTGAAACACCCGGTATAATCATATTTTTTATTTATGCCCACACTGAGGCAAAACGTTGTTAAATGAAGAAAAGAAAAAATTATTTCGTTCAATTATATGGGTCTGCATCCCGGGTTGCCATGAACAAAAGTAATTGCTTTAATTGTATTTATTGTACAATAGCATTTTTTCAGTGTGGACATATATAATTATGAATGTTTATATATAATTATATAGAGACAAAATTCATATATAATCATATATAATTATCTTTTCAGGTAAATATATATTATTTTAAATATATATATATATTTCAGGTAAATATATATTATATATTACAGGGTGTTCCATTCTAATCTTTCCATACAATTATTTCCCAAACTACTTGCTATTTGACTAGAATATTTTAGATGAAACTTACTCAGTTTTAAAGTGACCGAAATTTCAAGGTGATCTTTGTTTTTTAAGTAAAACTATATATTTCTTTTTAGCTAGTCCTATAGCCCACGCCGAAAAGAATTCAATAACATATGGGTCCTCCAAGATCATTTCCGATTGATTAAGGTTGTTAAAGTCTGTCATACCTTAACGGCCAGAAAACTTTCCTGCCTGTAAAAATTTGTCGGCACGACCGTAAATGTAACATCAACTCCCCTAAATGATATCTTTGCAACAATATCATATAAATAATGTATGAATTTACGCACATAGAATATCTATATTAAAGCATTAGATCACTATTTTTTCGATGCTATTAGTATAGTATTGTTCTGTCCAGGATTATTTGTATTTCGTTTTTTTAGCTGACGAATTTGCAAAGGCGGATTATACGCCTAGCGAAATTGTCGATACTCTTTTGATATTTGAGAAAATATCGGCAAAGTTGTAGAAAAGCCGGACGGTTGTTTCGAGCCCGTCGGCATCCTAGTCATGTGGTGATTCGCGATTGTGAACTTCGTGCTCGGCGAGGATTTTTGCGACGGCACCACATTGCGCATTGTTCAGAAGACTGTTACACTCGCAGCTGCAGCAGTGAATCCTCATATCAGCCTCCGGTTAGTAGAAAATCGTTGCAGTGTATCGCGACCTGCTGCGTTCAGAATACTAAGACGACGTCTCACTTTCCTTCCTGTTACACGTTCTTGCATCAAGTATTAACTAATGCCGACTATGCGACTAGATTGCGGTTTTTCTGTGAGCTCAACGAAAAAATATTACATGGCTCCCTTTCTTCTTTCCTTCAATGCTATTTTTCGACAAAGCCGCTCTCAACAACAGTGGACAAGTAAATAGGTACAATGCCTGTTATTGGTCGGACACGAATCCGCGCTAGCATTGGACGACTAAGCGTCAGCGTCAGCGATCGGTGAATGTTTGATGCGACATCGTAAACGGTCATTGAGCAGGCCCACACTTTTTTAATAATACACTGACTGCCGTTATAACGATTTTCTAACCAATGAACTTCAACTACTTCTGGACGATGTCCCACTCACTACCAAAGTACGAATGTGGTTTCAGCATGACGGTGCTCCTTCTCGTGGCGACCGCAGGGTTCGAAGAGCGCTCAATAACATTTTTCCTGACCGTTGGATAGGAAGAGAAAGTAGCATACCTTTGCCATCGAAGTTGGCGGATCTCACGCCTCTAGACTTCTTCTTGAGGGACATTTTAAAAGATAAAGTTTACCGGAAAGAGCACACCAAATGATATGAAAACCCGAATCACGGATGTTTGCCAAGGAATTACCCGATGAATTTTGGCGGAAGCAGAATTGTCAGTCAGAGACAGAATCGATCAATGCATTCATGCTTACGATCATCGATTTTGAATACAGGAGATAAGAAAATCTTTCAACCGAAATGATTTTGCAGGACCCGTGTGTTATATATCAACGGACTTGTGTCAAAGTGTGTTATAGGACTAGCTGAAAAGAAATATATAGTTCCACGTGGAAAAGCAAAACTCATTTTGAAATTTCAGAGATGCGTCTACCTAAAAAACAAAAAGGAAAAAAAGCTGCTCGTCGTAAAACGTTCCCCTTCAGAACTGAGTAAGTTTCATCCGAGAAATATTTTCTTCAAATAAAAAATAATTTGGGAGGTAATTGCGTGGGAAGATTAAAATGTGATATCCTGTCCTATATAAATAAATAAATAAATAAATAAATATATATACATATATAAAATATATTTAATTTTACATTTATAAATATATATATATATATATTTTTTTTTTGCTTACGTATTTCTACGAATTTATATCCTTCATAAGCAGAGACAGAGCTTCCGAATTTTCAAACAGAGCTGAAAACATGAGAGGAAGAAGAAAAGATTAATCGCAATTGCGTACGGCCGCAGCTTGCTCCGAATTGACTCTCGCCCCGCACAAACAGGTTAATTAATTATTTTGGACGTGACTGAGCTCGATCGTCGTTTATTCACGGCCCGTCAAATTGCATGGGGGAGTCGTATCGTCTCGCCGCGTCCTCCCGACTGCCCGAGGAAGTCGAATTAAAAAACGCTCTCGATCCGCCGCGATTCTCCGCGTTGCGTATTGAATCCGAAGGGATGAGAGAAACGCGCGCGCGCGCGCGCGCGGAAAATGGGAGTTTTCTCCGAGCGAACTTCGTTAAAACGGTTGCAGTCGCTCGGCGGACTTCTTTCTTCATTAGAAAGGGAAACTTTCCTCATCCGGAGGGGAAGAGAAGGAAGGGGAGGAAAGCAGCAACGTGAACGGTTTCTTTTTCTCCATTTACGACGGCAGTGAAAGCGCTCACGGACAAATTGCGATCACAAAGCCGGGCCCGTCAGTAGCACGACACGCCGCGCGAAATGACGATCAAATTAGCCCATCGTTCAGATTACTTAATCACGCGACACAGCACGACCAGCCGACCTCTTACGAAACACGAATGAACCCTCCACCAGTATACTCGGATTCACTCCCCGAGCTCTCAGCCCTTCCCCCGGCTACGTTGTTCCCTGCCTGGATTGTACTTTCCAAAATATTCATAGATTCCACGATTCATAATTAAATCAGCTTCTCAGATAATCGAGATAAAAGCGCGGAACTTTTTCGCTTGGAATAAGACAGGTCGTGCGGACTGAAGTTCGTGCGTTCTCGTCGGTTTGAAATCCCGTTCTCACCTATCTGCACCTTCACGACGCCAGCGTGACCTGTCGCGTTCGCGTGCACCGAATAAAATGTTTCGTGCCCGCTCTTTTGATTTTTCCTTTATACGCGCGAAATTATAAGGCATCAGGATGCCCGAAAAACCGCAGCGCCCGAGGCTCTCGGGAGACACAAGCGCGCCGTGCTTAACCCTTTCACTGCTAAAGGCGTATACATGTATACGCCCTCACAATTCGGTCCATATACGCGAAAGGCGTATCTATACGCTCTCACAAGTCTATCAATATATACGAAAGCCGTAAATATACGCAATCTACGTTTTCCTTACTGTTGCACACTTTAACTGTTTTACCAATTGCTTCAACATGGAATTTATAAAATAATGTATATCAAGGGAAAAGAAATACTGACGATCTATTACGTCTTATTGAAAGGCATTTTCCAATTAAATATTTTAATCCGTCCGCGAAAAGAAAAAATCAAGCGCTAAAATGTGCGGTATGTAGTAAACATAAAATCCGACGGGAAAGTAGATATCAATGCAAAGAATGCGATGTAGGTTTATGCGTTGATCCATGCCTCAGAATATATCACTCACAAATTAATTATTAAATTGTTTCTACTATCTTTATTTGTTTATATTATATTTGTTCTCATTAATTATTAAATTGTTTCTACTATCTTTATTTGTTCATATTATCTTTGTTCTCATTAATTATTAAATTGTTTCTACCATCTTTATTTGTTTATATTATCTTTGTTCTCATCGTGTTAAAATTGTGTTAAAACAAAATAAATTTGTTTCTCATTATCAATTTTGCATTTTTTTCACGAATTATTATTGAAGGAATGTGCAAATTAAGTAAATTAAAAATAGCTTAGAAAACCACTTAAAATAGATCAAATACTGGATATTTTCAATTTATTTGCAATTATTTATTTTTTCAATCCCTAAGAATAGTATGAAATCTCCAGATACTGTATTGATCAGTAGTCAATGGACAACCAGTCGCAAAGACTAACATGTGAATATCGCGCCGTCTGTATTGATGGTTCGCTCCGAAAGTGCGCCGCAGTGAAAAGATTAATATGTTCCAGCGGTCACTCCGGCGGTTACCAACACTAACCATCCCGCCTGGATTGACATTTTCCGGCAGTTACTATCAGCGCCCGCACGCCGCAAAAAATGTCCAAGATGAAAAGGGAAGAGCTGCTCTTACCTCTCCATAAGGGACAATGACGTAAAACGAGGACAATGACGACTCGAACCGCTCGGATTTGATACGATGATCCCGAGTCTCGGGTGTCCCTCGGAGCCAATCGTGTTTACAGCTAGTCGGGTAAACGGACATTCGCACGAAACGAGATCGCGACGCGACGCAACGCGATGCGATGTGACGCGATGCGATGCGATGCGATGCGATGCGATGCGATGCGATGCGAAACGATACCAGTTTACGAACGTAAACCAATGAAACGTTTCGGCTTCGCCTTGGGGCTTCCTTAAATGAACGCACGTGCGCCGCGCGACGACGTCAGCGCACTGGAAATTTCATTTCACATTCGACAAGGATGAAATTTCGGATGCAGATTAGTTTCTTGTGCAACTGAAGCCGCCGCCGCCGCCGTCGCCGCCGCCGTCGCCGTCGCCGTCGCCGTCACAGCATGGCACGGCACAACGACGCAAGCGACCGGGGCAGCTCGGAGTACCGCAGGAATTACAACCGCCATAATGCTCGCGCTGTAAAAACCATTTGCTCATATCCGCACGCAGCTACGCTCCACGCCATGTTACTTTACATACGTGAATCACATTACAGCATCAGCGATACGTGCCGGTGAATCTTTCTTTTTTCTCCCTTTTTTCTTCTTTTTCCCCTTTTTTTCTTTTAAAGATTCATGTAACCGGCACTTGTCGGGAATAATTTAATTCCACGTAACAAAGCGCTTGCGCGCGAAACGCGTTCCCAGTGGTTGTACGAGAGACACCGTCGGTTCACCGTCAGATATAGAGGGACGCTCGCGGATAATCAGATAGGATAATCGAGAGGAGGCTGAATTTATCACGGCAAGATTGGCCGTTGCTCCGATCGCGACGCCCGCGTTGGCGTTCGAATTGTGGACGCATTTATCATGCGACCGCGGCATAGTTTAATTTCCAACTGTGTGCATCTAAAAGTTCCGCAATTAGGAAGATCTGAATTTTATGCGTTTAAATGAACTCATTAGAAGGGGAAACTTGGCCGGGCTCGGGAAATTTTAGATTAAATTTCGAATTGTTATATCGCGCGAAATATTCATGGTATATAACGATTTTATGCAATTTCTTCCCGGCCTCTGTCGAATCCCGCGATCAACCCCATCGCGCGAGCGCAAGTTGACTAAACATTTCACGCAGATGGAAGAATAGTACAAGAGTGCATTCACAACGTGATAAATCACAGCTCATAGTTAAAACTGCGCGTCAAGTCTCTTCCGCATATTTACGAGCAGATAATATATTATTGCAACACGACGAAACGTAATAATCGTCGAAGCGCGACGCGCCTTCCACCGACCGCCTGTTCCCATTCAATTACGAGACGCCGGTAATAATCGTGTGTTTCGGCCGAAAGTGTCATGTATACTTGCACGATAAATGTTACAATGGCTCGGTCGTAAATTACCGAACTCAGGTGTACACGACTGGGCTTAGCTCGGCGCGTCTGACTAATCACGGACTGTAACCACTGAGGTTACTCTAATACTTCAGAGATCCCCAATAATTTGCGTCCGGCCGAACGTGGCGTCCCTTCGTTACCCACCCACGCACGTACGCACACACACACACACACACACACAACATCCGCGACTCTTCGCCGTTTCTAATGAGAAATTCCCGGTCGTTCGTTGACAAAGTCGACAAAGCTGGTGCAAAGTCGTCGGAGATATATTATTTATTGCAGATAATCGCGGCGGAGAGGGAGGGGGGAGAAGGAAGGCAGCTCCCCGGTGACGCGTGGGATCTTATTCGAGTCACGTCGTGTCCTTCTTCTTCTTCGTACCCGAGCGAATGTAAAGCAGTGCAGCGCGAGCGTTTCTCGCTTATACTGAGCGACGCGCCATGGCGAACGAGGGGTGGACGCGAGTCGAGCGGACGGGAAGAGTTTCCGCTGAAAATTCGCGCGGGGTACACAAAGGATGCGCCGTAAGACAAAGAGCCGCGGCGTCTTCATTCCGGTTTCAAATTGTCGTCCTAAACCCGCGTAAAATAATACGACCCGTCCTCCAAGCCAAGGCGGCTGCGCAGCAACGGGGCGCTGTATCTGTCGGGGAAGAATCGCCTTGTATACGTCTAATTACTCGATGGCATTGTTTGCGCGGCGCGCTCGTCGCTTGCCAGGCCGTCTTTTCATGCGCCCGGGCTCTTGTTAGTCGAAATCCAAACTCGATATTACTTCGGCCCGTGTGTATCGAGTAAACGACGAAATCCGCTTTGAATAAAGTCACGTCGCCCGTGGTATATGAGCGCGGCGGCGGCGGCGGCCCTTCGTACGGCGGACGGCCGTATCGTAAGTGTTAACAACGGGATATCGTAAGTGTGCACAGCGGGATAAGCCGCGGTTATTTCTTTACCGTTCGTTCCCCTCGCCGAGCGAATATCCCCCGATAACGGGCTATCTGCATACGGCCGATTACTCTCATTTTCGGCGTCTTTTCTCCGAGCGATGTCTCTCGCGTCTCACAAATCTCTCACGGCTTTACCGCGATCGCTCGCCCGCAGACGAGTCGCCCACGACAGTTGCAAATTTCGCGAGATCAAGCGAGCGAGGAGAAGAAAGAACACCCCAGGAAAGAGCTCGCGAAGCTTGGACGGGCGGGCGGGGGTGGACGCTCCGTCAACTTCGCGACGGCGAGTTTTATCGTCTCGCCCCTTCGCGCTCGTCACACATTCGAAAGTTGCCGGGCAAGGTCGTGGCTATTGCTCGTCGCGACCGAGCGGAAGGGCTCGCCGCCGGTACTGTGCAACTCGAGAATCTCGCTTCCTGAGCGTCGCGCGCGCGCTCACACAATGACGGATACACTTCGCTCTTGACGTTGCGTGCGCGCTGCGGACGATAAATGTGCTCAACTTCCGTCGTTTCCCAACTTTCACGCTCGCGCGCGCGCGACGACTCTTCTTTCTCGGCGGTAACCGCGTGTGGAGACGCTGGCGCGACTTGGCGCGTTCAGAGGCCGGCCAGCCGCGCGCGAAGGAGAGCGCTCGAGTGTGTCCGATTGGATCCTTTGGCGCGTACTCGCGAGGAAGCGAACGCGTGGAGGCGACCGGATGAACCGCCGGAGCGTCTCCGTGCCGCGCGATCGATTCGGTCTCGAGAGCGAAAGGGGACGACGGATGAGCGCCGCCGCCGCTGTCGCCGCCGCTTATTGTAAGCGCAAACGCAAGAAGGTCGATATGATTGTCACATCAATTTAATGTTATGATTCGAAGTGTCTAACAAGTCCCGCTAGCTATGCAGCGTCCCGTAATGGAGTTATCAGTGTGCCGCTGCATAAGGGAAACTTGCCTGATTGGCGTTTAACGTGCGCTACGCTCGCCAACCGGGTCGCCAAGGGCGACGTTATTGTCGCGCGCGCGCGAACGCTCTACACTTTTCGAGCGCGCGTCTCCCTTTAACCGCGATTCTTGCGCCTCGACATGCGACGTGATTGATCGCCATCGTCGTCGTCGCGGCACCGCGTTGGGGGTTTGGCCCAAGATCCCTCCCAACCCTTTTCATCCCCGATCAATCGCGCTCGCCGCGAAAAATCGGCCGAATGTTACGACTGCCTTAGCGAGACGCGTCTCGATTTATCGCGGCCGAGATCTCGACGTATCGTAACGTCCGATGACGATCTTTACACCGCTCGCAGGATTCTCCTCGCTCTCAGCTCTCCGGCTCTCAGCGAAGAAATATTCCAGAGAAACTTCGTCGCCACTTAGGCTCGCGGGAGAGTAGATCACACGCGGGCGAGGAGGACGATCGTCTTATTTCCCGCGCGCGCCTCCCATTCGCGCGATTCCTCGTTTCTTGATGTTTGATGTAATATCGCGGAAACAAACGGGCCGTCATCACCCTTCTCTCTCCCTCCCTCCCCCCCTCCACCTTCTCCTCCTCCTCCGTCACTACCCCAATATAACCGGAAGCGGACGCGGGTGCGCGGTTTGATCTGTACGCGAAGTCTAGATGAAAGGATAAGGAATATCCCTGCGGAATACCGTCACAGACGCTGACACGACTTTAATGTGCTCCCGTGTCAGTAATATATTCCCCCCTTGCGCGCCGCCCCCTTCGCGCTCGCGCTCTCGCGCATCTACTTTATTATTTTGATTTTCTCCGCAGCCGCGCGAGCGCGAACACGTCCGAGGCCAATAACGTCATGGCCACGGCGCGCGGCGCGCGTTTGGTCGAGATTAATGCTTAGAGAATCCTGTCGGTTATTTGCATATCGGCGATCAAACCGTTACTCGCCGTCGTAATAGATAATTTGAATAGAATCGATCGACGATGGGGTCCCCCCCCGTCCCCGCCTCCCGTAAGTGCAATCCAGACTGTATTCGTTATTCAGCAGCGTGCTCGAGAGCGCGCGGTCTCTTTCCTTGTAATTGCGTTGATTTCATTTCCGACTGTCGAGTACGAGAATACGATGAATTCATTTAATTGTGTGCGTCGATAATTTATACGCGAGCCGTCAAAAAGATACGCGGAGGATAGACTGCGTTTATAATTAACTGACACGTTGTGTTCAATTACGGTTCTCGTTAAATAATATTTTTTTCCGCGAATTATACGGTACATTTGGCATGTATAAGCGATATTCTATTAATCACATCGCACAATGTGAAGGGCTTCGATATGTTCACCTTGTCGAAAACGATAATCCTTCGACGGATGGCGATTTATACGAGTGCTCATTATGCGCGGTGTTGCGTTTTCAAAAGAGAGCGACGCAAGGCAAAGAGATGGGGAGAGGGAGGTGGAGAAAGTATTATTATACCACACATACCACACATACACATGTACATACATATATAGATGTGCGAGAAAAAAGTGAGAAAATGCAAAAACTACTCGCTGCGCAACGCGCACACAATAATAACGCTCCATGTTGCAGCTGGATCCATGATTGCGTCAAAATGGTGGATCGGCAAAAGGCACTACTGATGGTGTTACTGGCACTGTTGATTTACCCAAACGACATCTTCGGTAAGTATCCTTGAAATTGTTTCAGACCGACCGATCGATTGGCCGTATATTAATCGTGTCAATCCGAGGATCGTGCAAATGACGCTAACGCGAAGTAATCGCACTCGATTTTTAGATACATTTTTCTTCAACGGAATCCGGAGCACCGCAAGTCGTTACAATTTTGAGTTACTGCTGACGGCTATGCGCGGCAATTTTAACAGAAGCCAAATTTTGACAGTACACGATATAGAAATATTGCTTTTTTATTATATTCTAATCTGATAGATGAGAATGCAATAAAGATCTCCTGACGTATTCCTATATTCTCCGTGGCAATTGCCACGAAGAATATCTCTATATTGTCACTTTGGTACTTGATCCCACAAGCTCATGATACGCGTCTGACCGTATCAGGAAAAATGTGTCCAAACTGTCCTGCGACTGAGTGTGCGGCAAGCATACGGGACTCTTCATAAAAAACAAGATTAATTCAGCGAAATCCTTACGAGCGAGTACGAAACTCTCCAACTGATCCACGCGATATTAGGACTACCGGTAGAGAGGGGAGAGAGAGAGAGAGAGAGAGAGAGAGAGAGAGAGAGAGAGAGAGGAGAGAGAGAGAGAGAGAAGAGAGAGAGAGAGAGAGAGAGAGAGAGAGAGAGAGAGAGAGAGAGAGAGAGAGAGAGAGAGAGAGAGAGAGAGAGAGGAGATACCTATCGCGTCACGCGAGCGTTCGCGTTTGCAGATTTCGAGAGTCGTCGAACCCGATGAATACGAGAGGCCACGAGATATATATCTCGCTGTGTACGGGCAATTTTGCAACTAAGCCGCTCGGTGCGCACGACCACCTGTAAATACAATACCGGAACTAATCCGCTTTTGAAACGCACACTCGTACGGCACGACATACGGCGATATTGGCCTTACGACCTTCCGCCCTCTCAGTGAGATATTACTTTTTGTGAATACCGACGCGTGCTGCGCGGATAAAAAGCGGATAATTCGGCGTTTCGGCTTTTAAAACACGCCGCATTATCGTTCATTTCGCGCTCTTACCGTTCGTATATGTAAATAAAGCCGTGTCTACTCCGCTGCGCGACGCGGCGATTTCGCTGGAATATCGGTGAAATTATCCGCACTTAACGCGACGTGGCCGCGCGATGTGAAAGGAAAACTTCGAGTTTTTCTTAGCGCGCCACTTCGACCGATGGATGCGGCAGGAAGGGAGGGGGTAAAGGGGGCGGAGATTCATTTGATATTGGAATTTAAAAGGCTCCCCACGTGGATTAAGCTTTCGACAATGCAAATGGGTTTTCAATTCGTTTCAAGTGTGGTTTATTTCGGAAATAGAAATAAAGCAATTTTAATGGAGACGCGTATCAGAGTATCTCGTTTTATGTTTACATATTCGAGCATCGATACAATAGAAGCTAATTAACAAACCGATAAATCGGGATTATTTCGGCTATCATATTAATCAACCATTAATATGGCCATATACGTAATAATTAATTACTACATAAACTTACATATACACACACATATATACACGTGCCATCACGATACCGATGTTAACGCTCTTTGAATTATAAACAAGCGACGAGATTTCTAATCAATACGACGGTAGAATCGAATGCGGTAGACAACAAATAAATTATGCGGCAGCGGAACGGAAGAATTTCAGCGAGCCAGCTTCGCCGACGCAAGCATCTAAATATCGAATATAAAGTTATACCGCATTCTCGACTATCTCGCTGAAGAGCTAAATAGACAGCGCGGACGCTTCAACGCTACAAGCACGAGTGTCCGCGGAAGACGATAAAAGATTATGATTTTAATAAAAAGTGCAGATGCGCAGAGAGAGAGAGAGAGAGAGAGAGAGAGAGAGAGAGCAACGCGCGACGTGATGAGGGGGAATGCGAACGTGACAGAGGAGGCAGCGGGGGGGAGGGGCGGGGAGGAGGCTGACTGCGAAAAGAGATGGGGGATGGATATTATAGTTTGACGTAGACAAGAAAATTTCGCAAACTATCAAGGTTTTATCGCTTCCGCCAGTCGCGCATTCGCATGATAATTTCCATCGAGGCGAAACGTCTTCATAACGGGTGAATGGCATTTGATTACTGACGTCACTCAATTTCAGCCGACCACCCCCATCCTCGCTCCGTTACTCGATTCCCATCGCCCCTCCCCCGACCCGTTTGCTCTCTCGCGCGCGCGCAGCGACGGGTAAATAAGATTTCCTAGAGGAAAACTAGCGCGTCTGGGATATTCTTTGCGGATCCGTTTCACGCGAGCTGGGACTCGCCGTGACACCTGCACCCGATACGCATTGCCTTAACGACCGAGCATTCTTCCGCTCTCTTTGTAAATTGGCCAATTTGCATCACGGGCCCTGTCGATGCGAACAGTCGTCGCGCGGGGGAGTCCCTGTTAGTCCTTTAGGCTACCGCTCAACCCTTCCGCGCGCCCGAAAGCTCGCACTCCGACTCACGGCTCTCTGTAATTCTCGTTTGCGCTCGCGCGATATGTGACGTAAGGAGAACTACGTACGCACATACACATACACATAGGTCGATCGGTTCGCGGTGGTTTCCCGGTGAATTTTCTGGACGCCAAAATAGCATCGCAGCGAGGGGCCAGAGAACTCCGGAAATTTGCAAAATTGGAATCGATAGTCCATCATGCGAGAGCCGATGATTCGTTTCATTCGACGAGTACCGCGTATGGTCGATACGAAACGCTGGTCGACGTGCGTTTATTAGGCCGAAAAATGAAATTTGATTATCCACACAGACCGCACTGCTCCGTTGCGATGCCGCTCGGGCTTCGATTTAACATCCGTCGCAACTTATAAATATTACCGGCACGAATCGACATGATTCTGGAGCGGCCATAAATAGCCGCTGTTCTTCAACCGGCGTGCTCATTTCTTTCACTTGAAAATCCACTCTCCTTCAGCGACGTGCCTCTCGCGTGAGAACGGCGAGGAGAAAGACCGAGTGCTTAAGCCAGCCAAACGTATTTCCAACGTACAAAAATGTCGGGCTCGTTAATCGTGCGAGCGGGGCGCGCTGTAGTTTTATAATTACAAATTAAATTACCTCCGAGTAACTCTCGGGCGTAATCTAGAGCGCTACTCGTCCCGCCGCTCTTTTCGTGTACCGTCCGCGAAATAAATATGACACGAGCGATCCGCTGACCCGGAGTCACGCTTGCATCGAATAGTTGCGGGACGAACCGCGTCCAAAACAAACCCAGAGGGGCACCGTAGGCGACACTGCAGCATCCGGATTGCGCGACTAGTCGTGGAGTAGTTGCGACACGCTCGAGTAGCCGCGAAACAATAATTACGAGCCGAACGAAGTGGCCGTCGCCGGCCGGGAAATGCGCGAGGCGTCCCATTGTATATCGAATATCGAGCGGTAAATGCGTGACGCTGAAAAGGATAAATAAGGAGCGGGACGTGAGGACTGCAGAGAAAGGAGGCAGCATCCGGCCAATCGGGCACTTCCGCTTATCGGCCGCTTAACGAAGGATGAATGGCGAAAGAGGAGGGGTCGGGGGTGTGGGGGATGGGCTATTCAGAGGCGTGCAAACGGAAGAATAAATTGAGTTGAATTAAACGAGCGCCACCTTTTGCGGCTGGCTTTTCTAAAGGCGAGCGATGTCATCGATGAAACAGCACCGCCGCGGATGCAAATTTCCCCTTATTTAGAAATTTTTTTCATTTAACCCCGGACACACGCCACTTTTCATAAACGCGGACTATCTCCCATCAAGTTCCCGAGCTGTTTTCTTTTTCTTTTTTCTTTCTTTCCTCTCCTCCGCACGAGAACTTTGCGCGAGAAAGTCGCGTTAAGAACAAGGCGCTCGGTATTAATACCAAACAGGGAAGTAAGAAGAGCGACGTTTAGCACCGCACACGACATCTCAGCATGCACGATCGAAATCACTTTTTTAACAAAACGATACTTTACTGGAACCATCGGAATGTCGCACGAACGTTCACGTCTCGTGCGAGGAAATCTTCCGTAGGTCGGCGTTCGTTTCAGAAACAACCGTTGGCGCCGCGCTGCGATTTCGAAAAGCGACGAACAAGAGGATTTCATAAACACGCGTCGATGTGACTCGTCTCTCTCTCTCTCTCTCTCTCTCTCTCTCTCTCTCTCTCTTTCTCTCTCCCCTCGCACTTATATGTCCTGATGAATTTAGCGGGCACAAGACACAAGGGCTCGTCGACAAAGCTCTCTCGCTTATGTTTTACATTACCGGTACCACTCTGTCGAATCGCGACAGAGCTCACGGACGTCCCTCGTTACGATAGGCAAAGCCGCTTTCGCGAGACAATCGGAAAACTGAGACCGGCAGAGAACGAGGTAGAGAAAGGGAAGAGACGCGAAAGAGAACGAAATGAAAAACGGGGCGAAAAAAGGAACGAACAAGAAAAAGAAGGGGAAAGAAAGAAAGAGAGAGAAAGAGGGTGAGAAAGAAAGAGGAAAGGAGTAGAGCAAAGTTTATCAAGACTCGGTAGTTCAGAACCGAGTTTAGAGTTTACAGTAATTTAAAGTAATAGGTGGTGTATTAAATGAAATGACGCTAAAAATTGCGAAAATTAAAAGTAATCGAATGCCAGTCCAATGCCTGAAGCATTACAAGACTCATATCAAATATATCATCGAGTACTTGGCGCATACAAGTATGTAGGCTGCTGGAAAAATTTCTGCAAACGATATGAAAAAAAAAAACATGTAAAATTCGGTAAATGGCTTTATTATTTTTCAAAGTATTCGCCTTTAAGATCGATATACTTTTGCATACGCTCGAACCAATTTTCGAATTCGCATTTTTTCCACTCTGAAGCTGTAACCGCAGAAACCAGTTTTCGGAATGCTTCAATAGTTGCTTCAGGCGGCACAAATCGCTGGCCACGCATTTTATGTTTGATGTTTGGGAACAAAAAGAAGTCATTAGGTGATAAATCAGGTGAATACGGACAATGAGTCATCAATTCGACATATTTACTCGATAAAAAATCAACGGTTTGACGTGCTGAGTGACAGCTGGCATTGTCATGATGAAGAATGATGCGACGATTTCGGTTTGTTCTACGCAATTCATTGATGACTTCTGGCAAACAAATTGCTGTATACCAATCAGCATTTATCGTCCTTCGATCCTCTAAAGCCACGGTTGTCACATGTCCGGTATAACCGAAGAAGCAAGCAATCATTTGCTTGGCAGCACTGCGTGAACGAACAACTTTTGTTGGTTTCGACTTATTTTGAAACACCTAAACAGTGTATTGGTTATTTACTTTCGGGCTCGTACGAATAGATTCACGTTTTGTCTCCAGTAACGATGTTATAAACTAAATTTGACCGACCTCAATGGAATTTCTTGAGCATTTCTTTGCATCATTTCACACGAGCCTGTTTTTGAGCTTCGGTCAAATTGTGTCAGATCCAACGACTGCAAAGTTTCCGTACGTTCAAGTGATCATGTAAAATCGTGTGTATTGCTTTCATGTCAATGCCTGAATCTCGCGGTATGTCATATGCTGATCTCGCTCAGTCATTTCACCCACAGCATCAACATTAGTGGCAACAACAGACGTGGATGGACGACCTTCACGAAACTCGTCACTAAGAAAGGTGCGTCCGCACCTTACGCTGGAATTCGGCACACCAATTATAAACAGTCCTATTGAATGGTGCTTCATCCCCAAAAGCCAAATGAAGTCGATCGATGCATTGTTTCCAAGTTAGACTACATTTATAATCGTAAAAAATCATTGCCCGAAAATTGTCACGCGAAATTTCCATTTTCTCACAAAATAACTTCTTTTAAAATACTGTGCAGACAAAACTAGTTGACTAGGTACAAACTGTCAACTGAATTATAGGTTAGAAACGTCTGATTTTACGGGTATGATAGTAGCAGAACGGTAGCGCTACTGCAAGTACTAGATTACAGAAACGTTTCCAGCAGCCTACGTATGAGACAGGCTTATGGTAAAATAAATATAATAAAATAAATGAATAGTTAAAGACTGAATGAGTGGAATGCAAGTGACACAAATAAAATAACGGACGAAAAGAGAGGGAAGCGGAAAAAGGAAGAGAGGAGGAAGAGGAAGGAATGGGAGAGATGGATCTAGCGATAACGCTGAAAAAAATTGTCTTGTAAATAGGATATAGTAGCTCACAACGAATTCGCGAGAGGGAAACAGAGAGATTCGCAAAAGAATGTAATTAATTGCATATGCCGGATCGTAGTAACATGAACAGTGTAACTGGAGAAAATAAGAGCGAGCGAACCGAGTGAGTAAAAAAGAGTCGGCGGGGAGGTCGCGAGAGAGGGGTGGCGGCGGCGTGGAGTGGGGTAGGGGGCGAGAAGGAAAGGTAAAGGATACAAAACGAGAAAAATGAAACGCTGAAACTCCGGAACGACTTTCCGTCGAGAGTCGACTTCGCGAATATTTCTTTAGCCGGGCAGAGTTATACGTACGGGTGGTGGCTGTTGGGTGACGAGATTTGTAGAGTGTCTGTTTGCTTGTTTGGCCGTTTACTTTGGCCACTCGCGAAGGAGAAAAGTGCGTTTGCTCGCGCGCGCGCAAGCGGCGCCAGGGCCGGCGATACAATTTCCCGTTTCAACGCAAGGTGTTAAATCACGCGTCTCTCGGCTCGCGAAGAATTGAACGACGCAGGCTGATCGCGATAATCAGTTTAGGCCGTTCCAACGATTCTCCCCGGGATTCATTTTCACTGGATCGTTCGGATGTCTCGAGCTCTAGCTATTCGACCTTATCGAACGACCATTCAATGATGTAGCGTTATCAGCGCGTCTTTTCGAGGAGCGATAAAACTCGGCCGAATTTGCGACAGTTCCGACACACCGACGATGTGACGCGCGCGCCAGACGAAGTTGTCACAATTAATACAGCGGACGAGAGCGCGTAGAGTGCATTGTAGCGCGACGAGTAAAACAGGTAATTAATATTACCTCAATTGATACACCGCGCAGCGATAGTTCAGTCAACACTCCCGATGCTCAATTACGCTCGCGTGGCACGTGATGGTACATCGAGTAAATCGCGCAAAGTTCATTCGCAGTGGATTTCCGGCGAGTGGAAAACTTCGGGAAACCCAAGATAAATCCATTGCTCGTCTTTGCGACGCAGTAACATCGGAGACGTTAAGATCTTATGTATTTAACGATTAATTGCCGGAATATTTTATAAAATGACAGTTGCCGCGCGCGAATCCTATTAATTAAATTGATAATACGATTAATTCTATCACATAATATCCAGTTTTGTCGGGAGATAATTAACATTTCACAAAATATATATTCTCATAATTTACGGAGAAATATTTGACATTATGTCAGCATTAAATTATAAACAGATATCCCGATATGTTCGACAAAATTCGCACGATGAGGGTAAAAACACGCTATATATCGAATAAATTAGAGAGAGAGAGAGAGAGAGAGAGAGAGAGAGAGAGAGAGAAGAGAGAGAGAGAGAGAGAGAGAGAGAGAGAGAGAGAGAAACAAGTCGTCATAATTTTGCAACTGACGAACGTCAAAGTTAACCGACGGCGGCGACCACGGACGACCGGATATTCTTGTAACTGATTGTTAGTATCGCTTAAATTTCATTAAATACGCTTTCGCATCGGCCGATGTGCGCGTGAACGAAGTGATGCGCAAAATTATTGTCAAATAACGCTTGACCAGTAGGGAGTAAATAATTGCGCAGTGCGATACCATTTATGGGACAAATTGCTCAAATCATCGCGATAATCGTCAACCTGTTTTTCCTACTTTGCCATCGACTGTTTATTTTCTAACGCACCGGCCCGCTCGTCCGTTCACCCGCATACGCGCTTTAAAGCAAACACGACACACGTGTACTAGAAACACTTGCTGTTATTATATTTAACTGTCAAATATTGATCGACGAATGGCACCCGCGACAAAAGGCGCCGTTGCGCATTTTATCTTTTCACTGGACAGATTTAATTCGACGGCGATTTGACGGGGTAAAGCGTCGCGTTATCAATACCGTGCTGATTCCCGACGAAGTTACGGCCGGCTATCAGCCGCCCTTGAGGGATCAATTTGCGGGAGTGAGTAGGAAACCAAGCGGGGAAGCTTTGTGATTTTTCAGAGCGAGCTGTCACTATAACGACGTTAACGAAACGAACAGCCTCCCCGCGGATAATGGGAAGCCCAGGCGTGAAAATTGCCCGAATTACCTCGAGGCAGCGACACAAAGAGTTTACAGTGCCCGGGAATTAATGAAACTCCTTGTTACGGCCAAAGGATTGTATGTCGAGCGGCGAGAGCTGCTAATTCGGCTACCGACTGTACATTCCGGCAGGGCGAAGAATTTTACGATATTTAATATCCATAACATCTTATCCGCGCCCTCTTTTTCTCTCCCCCTCCTTCCCTCCCTCCCTCCCCCCTTTCCAGACCGCTCCCCTTCTCTCTTTCCCTGACGGAAGTTCGATAATAAGCAACTTACAATTTTCAACTAAGTTTCCGGACGGAAAACCGTGGCCTCCTGTGTACTCGGCCGTGTTGCAGCGTTGACGAGTACGACGCGCCTGAGTAATTTATGCCAGTAGAACTTTTTAATATTGATAGAATGCGGATGGGTTATCGTCAATTTTCCGACTTTTCCGCCGGCACCTTAAAACGTCTTATGACCTACGTTCGATTAATTAAAAGACCCGACCGAGCGCCGGCGCTCGTAAAATAGAGACGCGATATGTGTGCCTCGGTTCGTTCAGTGCCCCTCTAGAGTTTTCCTTTCGTCATTTTCTAAAATCTCCTCTTGCCGACTTGCGCGACTGAAACGGTAAATATTTGAAAATACTCTACCGCGCCAGGAACCGCGATCTTCTTTGTAGTAATCAACAAAACAACTTATAAAAAGTTACATGACCAAGTTCCTCGAGGTAAGGTTTTTGCAAATGTGTACCGCGGTCTACATCGACCGCGGTGCTTTCCGCGCAAAGTTAAATTTATAATTATATTATTTCGCATGTATAAAAGTTTGCAAATTTCCGTGAAAAAAACTGAAGTCCATCCCTTAAGCCTAACCAGACCTAGCTTAACTTAACGAAATTAATCTCGGTTAGGAAATGTACGCCTCAAACGAATGATGAGAAATTTATTTATTTATTTATTTATTCATAATATACGGGTGTAAACCCTTTAATATCAGTACTTGATAATGGTATAACAACCCACGAAATTATGACACAGTTAAGATACAAATGAAGTTAAAATATAAAGTTTCCAGTTATGCCTTTTTCTTTACCATTTTTATCATTTCTTTTTATCTCACACAGCATCACGCGGACTGCAAATTCCGCATTGATACAGAACGAATTACTGTGGCCCTAAACGTACAAAATGAATCATGAAAGATATCTGAATTATACAAGTAAGTATTAGCGAGACGACAAATCCGAATGATGCTGTGGAATTTACCATAATCCGTTCGGTGATGTTCAACATGAAACGTATCGGAAGAACGAACGCGTTTAGACGGCACATGAAGCCCACAGAGTTCAAGGATGGCAGGACATACGGTCCTGCAACGCATCACACTATAAGAAGAGCAGATCAGCAACTATCCTTCTCATTTCCAAGGACAGAAGTCCGTGCCGCAACAATTCAGGTTCATAATTATAGCAAGTAGTTGGCATAGGATCACTCATACAATATCTCGCCATTCTGAAGAATCGGTGCTGTATTCTCTCCACTAGGAGAATAAACTTACTCTGGTATGGTGAGCATATTATTGAGCTGTATTCTAAGTGCGGGCGCACTAAGGCCACATATAATCTTTTAAAAGTAACAACATTACTAAAAAACTTGGATGTTCTGTAAATAAAGCCTAAAACCCTACGTACGCAAGGGCAATTATTCTCCGAGTATGATAACCAAAATCACCAGATCACTGGCGAACATACTCAAAAAACGAGGGAACTTTGCTTCTAGAGAAGTGAACGACCCGACACTTAGCGGCATTGAGGTGAAGTCTATTGCGATCACACCAGTCCTCCAGGCGTCGGAGATCCTGCTGAGGAAGGAGCTCATCATTGTGGCTGTCGATATGTCTATATATATTGTTTTGAGGTCGTCGGCATACAATAAAAAGTCACAATTCTTAAAAACATTAATGTCATTGATGAAAAAGTTAAAAAGAAGTGGACCGAAGTGATACCCCTGCGGCGCTCCAGATGTAACATATATGTCTTTGGAATAAAATTCCTTGAATTTAACAGTCAAAGTCAGAAATAAAACTAAAAATCCACGATAACAGATTCCCCCGCAGGCCCAAAGCATGAAGCTTCGCCATGAGGACCGAGTGATCCACCGTGTCGAACGCCTCGCGAAAGTCAATATATATGGCATCGACCCGAGACCCCGACTCAATTGTCGATACCAAAAAATGCTGATATACAGCCAGATTAGTGACAGCAGAACGTCCAACCACAAAACCTGCTGCTCATCGATAATAATGTTCTTGGCCTAGGATGACAATTTGCCAGTAATAATGCTTTCAAAAACCTTGGGCATAACGTTTGAATACGTTTTGAATACTAATAGTAGTTACTTGTATCTTAATTATTGAATAGTAGTAATACTTGTAGTTAGATACATTTATCACTGTCCTTATGGGCAGGGACAACCAACTCTTCCAAACAGTAGGAAAATAACCACATGACAAGGATTTATTGAACACTATCCACAAAACATGGGAGAGGACAAGTCCACAATATCTGAACAATAAAGGATTGAGCCCGTCGGTTCCAGGTCTACTGTGAGAATCCAGATGAAAGAGTCAGAGAGCAGTAGACCTCACCAATGTCAATGCCAATGTGTGTGAAGGCATCGACACAAAGATCACAATCAAAAGTAGGGATAGGGCCACTGTGTGAGACAGACACTGACTTAAAATAATCAGCGAAACAATCCGCAATTTCAGATTCATACTGAGTAGTGTAGTCATTATAGGAAACGATGTTTAAAATGGGAATCAATAGACCGCATGGAGTTAACGACCTCCCAAAAGTTTCTTGGATTCTCGGAGATGGAGGATTCAGATCTGTTTGTAAATTGCAGCCAACATTTGGATGTTAGCACTTTGCATCTAGCATGCAAAGCTAGAAAAAGACAGATAATCACGGAGTAGATTGGACTGCTTATATTTGGCATGGGCAATTTTTTTTCTTCTAATTAGCGAGATCACCTCCCCACTGACCTATGTTGGAAAGATATATGAACTCTCCTAAGTGGTACAAAGGTAGACACTGCTAAATTAAGATGGGAATATGTAAAATCGACAGATTCGTCAACCGCTAAAGATGACAGTGCATTGTCCCAGCTAATTTCTCCCGGACAGCAATTGATAGCAGAGTAATCTGCCGCTCTAAAGTCCTTGTAAAACCTATAAAAAGACGGAGACCCACCGCATGCTGAGTAAGGCACCGAGAAGGTTAACGCTGGATGATACACATCAAGAGGCAATAGACTGTCAGAAGCATCAGAAACAGAAACACACTCATAGGAAGAGAACATCAGGTCCAATGTCTGTCCCAGGCCATTAGTAATATATTTAGTTATGTTGGTAAAGATGAAGGAAATTAAAATATTCTAAAATAACATTGGCCTGAGCAAACATAGAAAAGTGGCCATTAGTCTCATACTGCAACGAGTTCGAGTTGAACCCATCGTTAATATTATTCCACGTCGCGTGTGGTATATTATAATCTCCGACAATTACACCACACTCGCTGTTCGCATAGCGAGACATTACATCGCAGACAGCAACATAGTGATTCTCATAAGCACCTGGGCCAGAGTAAGGCGGAATGTAAACAGTACCAATAATAATAGATTTAAATCCCAGACAAATTCTAACGAACAACTGCTCAACCCCAGGTATCGCAGCATTAATTATCTGACTAGAGATCGATTTCCGCACAGCGATGAACATGCCGCCGCTCCTACTGGTCGAGGTATCAACGCATTTATCAAAACGATAGACCATGAAATCATTAAGACCAAGCTCGGCATCAGTAATACCCCTACACAGCCAAGTCTCAACAAAAATGATAATCCAAAAGGACTCCGCCGCCGAGGCAATAGAGCATCTTAGATTGAGCAGCTTTGATCGCAAACCACATTTTGAAAGTACACCGAAAGGTATTCGGTTAGTTTTTTTTACTTAAAACAGTTTTCCTATTCACAATTTTAGGCACGCCATCAAAATATCTAATTATTTTATTAATATCACCAGAGTCGTGGGCAGCCTTCAATTCAGATCGCAGACCCGCAAGATAACTTCTTTGTTTATTTGTCATGCATGACGGATACGAACAGGACCGTCATACCGTCTCGAATTACAGACGATCGTCAAAGCCTCATTCTTGTTTTGAAAGGTGACTTATATTGGTCTATGAGAACCAACATGTTTCTTCCCAAGTTGAACCAATTTTAAGCTGTAACGATTATTCGGAATTATTAACTAGGGAAGCATCCTGATCAGAAGAAGATGTATCCTGTTCTTCAAGATTAAAACATATTAGATTGCGAGCTCTGCGTTCTCTATCCAGCAGTTCTCCCATCAGTTCCTCCTCGTGTACGTGGCACGATGTCCTGCGACTTTCACATGCAGATATCCTCGCAGACAGTTCCCCAATTTCTGACTTGAATTTGTCAAGCTCAGCAAGGCACACCTCTTTAAACTCGAGACGAAGCTTATCAAATTCCGAGCGTATAATGTCTCTTATGCTCCGTAGCAGATTGTCATCCAATGGTGGTCCCGATGAAAAATTAGACTGCATACAGTCCGTTATATGACCCTTAGAATTAGGATGCCCAGTTGACAGAGTGAAAGACATCCCGGATGGGAGATCAGTCCGCAAGAGTTGCACGAAACAGGCTTAACAATCCGGGCGGAGCAACCCTGGCACACCTTAGGCTCCATGAGAAAAGGTCGCGAGTTCAGAAGCCTGGAAACCGTCACACGCGGAGCAAAAACAAAACGCGGTTGGTCTGACACCGACGGCGGACAGACCAAGAATGGAATTACTTTTGTGTGTAACGTTTATCAAAGTGTAATAAAATAAAGGGATTTTTCAACCAATTTTCGAAAGAAATACAAAAAACGCAGTAGGTTTTTTCCTACGATAACTTTATGTGCCTCCTTGAAAAGTTGCATTAATTTTCTTTATATGTGACTTTATATTGCGGTCTTGCATTGCGGTTCTCTTGGTGGTGTTCAGTGATATTTCCAAACATTTATCACCTAAGCTTGCAACTATAACGGTGTGTAACAACGCTCTCGCTCGTTGAAAATCAATGCGATTTACTACTACACATGCATTACGTAAGACATGCTGCGAGTGTCGAGATTCACCGCTTACCATTTCGCGTCGAAGTCCACCGCCGTTCAGCCAGATCTATCGCCGAAACTCGTCGCTCTCCGCATCCCAAGCCACATCGTCTCACATCCGATATACTCGTCGACGTCCAGCCTCGTCCCACGTTGCTCTTGCAATGTGCACATTTCACATTGCTCTTCACTTCGCTATATTACTTGCGACGCGGTTAATATTTACGTCTGAACCGCGTTTCGATTGCGGCATGTATAAATTTAATTATCGGAAGATCATATGAGATTTTACGATTTCGTTTAGTGAAAATTTAATCGCGAAACGACCGCTTCTACTACTTCACGAGCACTCCTGTAATACAATAAATCTCATCGCGATTAGTGGGTAAAAACTCGTATGAAAAAAGATCGCAAGCTGAAAAGACCGACCGCGAAATCCAAAATACGAACGAAATAATCGAGAGTTATACATGCAGATGCGTGCAAAAAGTCGCGCACGTAAGTATGTAAAAAATGCGTGGATGCGCACGAAAGCGCATCACATAAAATATATATTGCCCAATACAATCAAAAGATGTAATAAATTTCTGGTCAAAAGATCACAATAAATAATTGTTTGAGCAATATATATATTTTGTTCAACGGCATGAGCACATAATCATGCAAAAGCCAACGTGCAAAGATCTGCGGACAGTAAGTCACATTGATTCTAACGAATCTTATAAATATTCATCATGTCAAAACTTTAAGCTTTTCATCTTTCAGTTTTTGTATGTCAGTTTTTATGACTCACCAAAAGTTCTCGAACTCAGAGTGGGCCGCATTCTGCAACAAATCTGGAGCAAAACAGTAGAATTTTGTTAATTAGAGTTAAAAATTCAATTTTTTACGAACAAGGTCGTGTAAGTACGAGTGAATTATTAATCCTTTACCGTGGCGATTTGACATGATTTCTCATTCTGACAACACTCTATATTTCAATTCACGATCGCGAAGAATTAAATGAAAGAATGTAAACGTATCTTCGAGTCGACTCTGCTCGGCCCGAACTGAATCCTCCGGTGTTGCAGTTGCATCTTCCGCAATTACATCCGCAGAACTGATCTTCCTCTTGCTCACAAACTGTCAGGTCTGAAACACGAAACAGTTTTCCTGTTTAGTGCAAGAACAAACCGGTTATTTAATTAGAAGCATACAAAGATTGTGCTCTGCTATAATATTTAATGAGAATCAAATGTATTCACCTAGTGAACTTTACGATAGACCTCTTCTTATGTTTACAATAATCCCGGCGTGTTGATCGCGACGCGAATATCGCAAATTACGGTTACGTTAACTTGGAGTAATTTAATAAAATCGGGAACAGTGAACGACGTGATTTTACGTGCTAACTCGCGTCTATGCTTGTTATGGCTCTTGGAGTGGCTCGGCTACTGACGCCCAAGTATTTTAATACGTGCTGAAGATCGAGCGACCTTCGATATAACAACACGCGTATACTCAAATCCGTCCGTTACGAGATATCTGCGCAGATTGCCTGGAAACCATTGTTTTGCATTAGGAGATTTTGGATTCTAATTCAACCGCGGAGAAGAACACGCAGTTTTTCAAGAAAATTTTTTTCCGCCGAGCAATTAAATTCGTATACGTCGCGACGCGGTAATTACGCGCGTTAGTTTTCCGAGATAAACGATTTTGCGGGCTTATGCATATTCTGGAACTGTGTTGCAATTTTTAACACAGCGTTGAGAGTTCTCTCTCTCTCTCTCTCCCCTCCCTCTCTCTCCGCCTCTCTCCCCCTCACCCTCTCTCTCTCTCTCTCTCTCTCTTTCTCTCTCGTATCAATCCGCGCTTTACCGTCGGCGGTGGAATATCAGGCGGCCCATGGTGATTGTCGCTTCTGCTTATAATACTTCCTGATCCTATTATTCGTGTTATAAGATAAATAGGTCAAGCTTGCCTCTCCTCTCCTTAGATCCTCCCTGCCAGATCTTTTACCGTTATTTCCTTCGTCGCGTTTCCTCGCGTAGGATTTTCCTACCTCCGGAATTTTCTTTCGTCTGCTACACGACGCTCTACACAACAACCATTCCGCCTTATAATTCGCTCTTAATCGCCTACAGTTTTAATTGCGTCGGCTATGGATGAAACGGCGACATTTAGATTAGCCATTTAGGTATTAAAATCAACTGACACAATCTTCGGGGACTCTTTTTTTCGTCTCCCTCTCTTACTCGCGGAAACAAACTGGAATTGTTCGAATCGCGTCTCTCCGTTTATATACGGTAAATGCCGATTGTCGAGCGCAGGTGGATTCGTATCAATAGGTAATGTTTATGTATTATTTGCGCTAAGAACTCTCATTGTTAAAGCATTACCGGGGTACAACAATTCGCTCGCGAAAGCGCGAATGTTAATTAAAATTATTTTATAATGAATTATATTTTCATTTTACGTACACAGTTATTTTAGACTCTTGTCACTCTTTAATGGATTTCGAATGTCCGGTGTAATTAAAGATCTTTTATTACGGTTACAGGGCTTCGTTGAAACATATCGTCATGCGCGTTGTAATGAGAGGAATGAGGATAATCGAAAATTAACAGGTCGTTTTACAACTGCGCAATACGAAATTGTTTCGGTTCGTACATATTCGCGTAGTGCGCTCTAATTAATCTCGCATACAACTTATCGGCCGTGTACAGATTGCAACCTTGAAAACAATCTCGGTAACGACAATTTTATTGACTTTAAAGATCAGACTTTTAAATCTTCTCTCTCTCTCTCTCTCTCTTTCCCTCTCTCTGTCTGTCTAAAATTCAACGTACAAGCGATGTACTCGATCAAAACGAATTAAAAGTCCGTAATAACAAAAGACTTAAAAGTGAACTGATAGCCGGGATTTAATGTCGGAGAAATTTCCTTGCCATTAATTAGAAATTTTCTATATCCTGCTACTCGCAAATATACAATCAATATTTATCGCCGTCGTTTTTTACAATGAAAAAATTACGATTACCGGATATTATTTTCTCGAAAATAAGAGAGCAAAAGGGCGGACTTATTTGGAAAGGTGAAAAAAATTTGTTAAGTTTACAAATAAACGTATCGTCGCATCCGCAGCGCGGCGAATATATACAGCGGGTATTTTTTCTAGTTTATTCAATTAGCAGGAAAATGTTATTGCTATGTCGCATTTTTATGACGCCAAGCTGCGCGAGCGACCCCGCGTATTGCGGAATATAAAAACCTCTAAATCGAGTACCTTATGCAGCAGCTGGGACAGAAATTTCTGCGGAAGTATCATTGTCCCGTTTGCCCTGTTGTATGCCGGTGGCGAATACTCTCGGCGAAAATTCGTACGAAAATATTATCGCGCACATTCGGTTTATACTATTGAAAGCCACGCGTTGAACTTTACCTCGTGTATCGCGCGCTTCCTTTATACATATATATATATATATATATATATATATATATATGCACGACGTTTTTTTCTAGCCTCGGCGAATTTCGAGGACCGAAACACACAGCTTATTGTGTAAGAAGCGCGGTATATGAAAATAATATTTTCGCAAAACCGGCTCCTCCTATTTGCCCACACGGTGAAACACTCGCGAAAGAATTCTATTTGCGGTGGGAAATGCGTTCGAGCGCGGCGGGCGGCGGCTTCGCGCCCCCGCCCCGCACGGAACTCGCCTCTTTCCAAGGTGTGATCGATTCAATCAACATCTACGTCATTATTCCGTGAACCACTGGGTAACCATCCCGACGCGATACTCGCTCGCCGGTTACGGGATTAATTCGATTCGCTCGACGAATCGCTCGGTATCGCGCTCTCTGCTTCACTGACGCGACGCGACGCAAAAATCAAAATTTGACGGCGCGCTTGAACGTCGCCGGTGCGTTTCGACGATAAATTATCTCTCCCAAGGCGGATGCGCGACGCGAGACCTCCGTAACGTGGAAATCTGACGAAGCGCGAAAGCGGCAAGCGCGGATTCCGCGGCCCTCAATCTCGATTTCGCCGGCGAGGCGATTTTATATACGTTACGCATCGTATTTTTCCGCATCTCGCCTTACCTCGCCGACGGCCGCCGCGTTGTATCGGGCGCTATCGCCATCGCCGCGGTATTATTCATAGTGCAGCTGCGAAACAATCCGGGAACGCGTGAAAAATATGAGAAAGTAAAAGGAGATGTATTCTATTCGTACAAGAGGCGGCGCGTTACTTGTAATCGTGCAGGACGCGGGATATTTATGGCAATTGTGTGCACTGCACAATAATTTTGCGTTAGAAAGATAATGCAGTGTTATGTGCGCTTCTCTATGCGAATTGGATTTATATACATACACATATATATGTATATATATATATATATATATATATATATATATATATATGCGTATTTACAAAGTTAATTTATTTTGACCAGTCGCAATTATTACAATCGTCTCGGACGTTTTTAGTTTCGCACGTCGACAACGTGTTCACGTTCGGAAATTGCGTGACACTTCATAATCACTCCATTTCGAGCATATAACGAAGAAAGAGAGAGAGAGAGAGAGAAAATATATTTCACAGAGAAAATAATTAAAAAAATCTGTATACAGGGCACACGTGTCGCTTGACCAAGCGTCATAATTAAATTTTCGTGAAAACCAAGTTTTCCTATTTTCATTGTCATCATCCTCTTTTCAAATATGTAATATTCAGATGGCGCGCGCGCATACATTTCGACGAAATTTCACATTATCTGATTTAAAAAAAGTAAAGTATAATGGCAATGCAAAAGATTAAACTACGTAAACTGATTAATTGACGCCTGATCAAGCGATGCGTGATCTTGTCCGGCTGTGTCGTCGTGTGCGACTTCGCAGTGACAAAAGTGAGATTTTTGTTTTCAACAAACGCTCGCGCATTCAGCAGCGAGCGATCGCCGCGTGGAATAGCCGTCGCTCCCGTAAATCCCGCAAATGACTATCGAAGCGGACGGAGCCGAAAAACGCAATTGTCTAGCGGCAATTGACAGCGCTCGCGTGCACGAAAGTTCGCTCAAGTGTCGCGCGCGCACACACGGCAGCGCGTGTGATTCCCGCTAATTCGACGTCACGTCTGCGCATTTAATTTGCAGTCGTGAGAGACGCGCTTCCGCGCCCGCGTCGCCCGAGTCGCGTATACGTCCGGAGCCCCTTTTGACGTTTATTCGCTTTTCCATAAAGTGCATTCTGCGCGACGGCGAATTGACGTCGCTGTCGAAAAATTGCCGGCGCGGCGCTATGCAAATGGCGTATGTATTTTTCACGAACGTCGTACGTATTTTATCGTTTCAGGAGGCGCTTTTCAGCCCGAATTTTCCGGCCCTATCACCAATCTAACCGTGCCGCTCGGGAGGGACGCCACTTTCACGTGTCTGGTGAAACATCTAGGAGGCTACAGAGTAAGTTACATGAAAAGCGACGCCGCGTCTGTGATGTCAGTAACGCTCGCTTAACTTCTCGGGCTCTCACTTAACTTCTGAAAGGACGCGTCTTTAAAAAGTCATATCTCCAGCGCGTCGCGCTGGTCTTTCGCGGTGTGTGTGTGTGTATGTGTGTGTGTCTGTGTGTAACGTGCGCGCCTTCCTTGTCGCGGCGTTCATTCGGTGCACCATGTTAATGTCGGCCGGGCCGGGCGGCGAGCGCGCTGCGAAAAAGAATCCGCAACGAATGCGCGGTACAAACAGAATGAGAGATAACGACGATAGCGCCATTGCACTCGTCACATATCGCGGACGTGACTATTTTTCGATACTGTCTTTATACAGAAAAGTCCCGGCGCATGTACACACACGCACACGCGCGCGCGCGCGCGCACACACATTCGGAAATTACACTTTCTGCCGAACGGAAGCGCGCCCGTAATGAGAAAAGTACACTCGACGAGACGAGCGTATGAAAGATACATTCGACGCTTGAAATAATCATCCGAGCGTACAGTTTTCACGGAATCAGTCGCTGATCTTGACACCAGCGAAATTCCCCCTCACAGGTGAGAGAAAGAGAGGGAGCACACGAGAGAGGAATTTTTCCGGGCACTTTAGCCCTTTGCTCTCTTCCGCTTCTCCCTTCGGATCGTGGTAGCGAGAACTTTTATCGATACACGCGCCCATAAGAAGATCTCGCCGACGCGTTAACGAAATCTTTCTACAAAGCTAATCTCGTATTATACGGATCGCGCGCTATCGATCGCGCTCCGCCGCGGAACTTGACTTCAGCGCGCTTGCCGTTACCGGCCGCGAATTCGCGCCTTTACGCGGCCGGCGGAATTTAATAACACTTTTATCTCCATCGCACGCGCGCCACGCTCTACGCTCGGATTATCTTTTTCGCGCATTATCGTACCTCTTCGCGCGCGTCCGCAAATTGCATTACGGCCGACGGCGAGCCGCTCTCTCATTATGGCGTAACCAGTTGCTTCTGAACCAGTATATTTGCTCGTCCAGCGCCGGTCAGACGCGCTCGAATCAAACTCGGGTTAGAGAAACGCCGCGCCCCGGCTCACGCTATCCATACCGGGGCGTCCGTCGAAATGTAAACCGTAGAACGGAAGACCCGATTACGTTTTGCATCGATCCGAATCCGCGGCCGAGAAAGAGAGAGAGAGAGAGAGAGAGAGAGAGAGTTGCGGCTGAAACAGAGGCGAAACATCGCCGGTGTTCCGCGAAATTCGACGTCCGTGCGCGCGCGCTTGAATCATCGCCGCACGCCAAGTAAGCCGACCGTGTTGTCTCCGCCACTGCCATTTTGCATCGCACGCGTCGCGGATCGCATAATTATTATTGCCGTTAATTTGATCGCCCGGCGCAACGAGTTGACGCCGCTCGCATGTAAATAAATGTCAGCGGCGCGACGCGACGTCACGCGACGCTCGAATTACAACAATTCCGGCGAACGGACGCGCGGCGGCGGGAGAGGGGGCTAGGGGAAGGGGCGGAGGCGGGGAGCGCGATAATTAAATTTATACGAAATGCAACCGTGTAATGCGCTGGAAATCTGTCGGTTTACGGTAGGAGCCAGTCGCCGAGAGATAGCCTCTCCATTTATAGTCTACTTCCTGAGGGAATCTGAAAGTCAAATCCGAAGAGTACCGCCATCGTCGAGCGTGAGCGCACGTTCGTGACCCATTTTATGCTGACGTTTTTATTCTTTTTGTTTTTGTTTTTTTTCTTTTTTTGTAAATTCCGCGCGCCGAGCAATCGAGACGTACGCCGAGTAATTTTTGACGGCTATGATTAAGGCCGGCGAGGTTGTTATGAATAAAAGCGGCGCGCAAGTTCATCGGCATCTCTCTTGCGCGCGAAAGAAACAAAGATCGGTGAGAGGGGGGAAGGAAGGGGGAGAAGACCGGTGTCTCCTCTGGTAATTGGAACGCCCAAGGATCACGTCGGCGTCTTCGCTGTTATTGAAAGAAATAAGGATCGCGAATAATTACTCGTGTACTCCGGGGAACAACATAAAAGTTCCTTTATCGTCGGAGGACGCGCGAGGATCATCGAGATCCCCCCTCTCCCACTCTTTCTGTCTTCTCGCCGTCGCTGTCGTTCGCCAAAGACACGAAGATCGCTGACGATCTTCTCGCGAACGGAACGTGTAACGCGTGTGCGAGCGCGTGAGGGCGCTCACTATCGCGCGTACACACGCGAAGATAATGACAGAGTCGCGGCGTAGTCGGGAGGGAGAGGGGGAGGATATCCGGTTTTCTATTACTAGACCGGGAATGGGCGCGTACGCGGTGTAACTGCACGGTGCACGGTGTGCGTGTATTCGTTCCTTCGTTCGCTCGTGTGGAGTCGCAAGAGAGAGAGAAGATATATATATATATATATATATATATAGAGAGAGAGAGAGAGAGAGAGAGAGAGAGAGAGAGAGAAAGAGAGAGAGAAAGAAGGGGGAGGGAGAGAGCTTCACTTTGGGATTCGGAATATTCTAAGGAAAATGCAAATACCGCTGGAAGTTTGGCCAAGGGGAATCGCGCGTGTCGATCCGCACGTGTGAGTGCGCCCGCGTGCTTGCGTGTATGCGTGTACGTGTATGTGTGCGCGCGCACGCGAGCGCATGCAAGCACACCTCGGGATAGGCGTCCCCCATACCTGTTTGTATTCCGCAGTCGGATGCCTGTAAGGAAATTGCGGCGTCTTCGGCGAAATCCGCGGTGCCGTCACCGCGATTTCCGCCGTCAGCCCATCTCCCCTCGCCCCCGCCGTCAGCCCTCAGCCAGAGCCGCCCCTTGCCCCCATTAAGGTCTCGATCTGGCGATTGATGTTCCAGGTCGGCTGGGTGAAGGCGGACACGAAGGCGATCCAGGCGATACACGACCACGTGATCACGCACAATCAGAGGGTGACCGTGTCCCACAGCGACCACACCATGTGGAACCTTCACATCAAGGGTGTCCAGAGGGAGGACGGTGGCCTCTACATGTGTCAGATCAACACGGATCCCATGAAGAGTCAGGTATGTACCTCACCGGAGCTGCCCATCGCTGCAGTGATACGAGTCGATATACGACGCGGCGACAAGTTTGCCTACCGCGTGCCTACCGCCGCGTTACTCCAGATCAGTCTGGGATCTATTTTCTCCTCACAAGCCAGAGAAGAGTACGACCGCGAAGTACACTTCGCTATAATTCGACGAATATCGCGATTTATTGATTTATTCGCGTCTCACCGGCGGCTGCCGCTTGCGTGCCGCTCTCTCGTCTCGGTAGACTTTTTTTTTCTTTTCTAACGCAGCGCGTTAGCGAGCTTTTTTCCCGAACATGCTGTTTTCCTCTCAATTACGAAGTTTCCGCCGCTCATTCGACTCGGCAGCGACGTCCGTTTCGGGAGCGACGCACGCTCGCGCTCTTCCGTTAAATACCGGCTAGCGGGTGAATTTAACGAGGCGCAAGTTTCGCGAGCGATCGCGGGCTTTGCGAGAGTGACGACATCGCGGCGGCGGCGGCGGCGGCGGCGGCGGCGGCGGCGGCGGAAGTATCGTTAGGAAGTTGCCGAGAGAGCGCTTCTAATAGCAGTTTGCCCCGTTTTAGAAACGCGCGAAGCCACGGAAGGAACGCGCGGAATTCGCGTAGGCGCGGGGACGGACGTCTGCTTGACGCTTCGAACATTTTCGCCGAAGCCACGCACGCGCTCCACCTTCGCTTATGTAACGAAACCGGTCCCGACGCTTCCCTTGGAATCCTTTCGTGCCGAAGGCAACCTCGCGGCACGCGCCTGCTCTCGATCGGAAAAATTTGCCGTGGTTAATTCACCGAGATTCACGACGCAGACGCACGCAACTTGCAAGCCGTTTTTCCACAATTCTCGGAACGAACGTTAAAGTGACTAGTAATGAGAGCTTAATCGGGCAGTGAATTCGGGGGTGTTCTTCTACTTTTTCCTTCCGCACCGCTGTCACCCGTACCTCCCTTTGACAGTGATTTCGATATTTCGCCTGGATGCAACGAGCCCGGATACGTATAGAGCTCGTTTGAAACTAACCGCGGTAAACCGACAAACTCGGTGAAATAACTAATTAGGGCGGCCCTATCGATTGTATTTAGGTCGGTAAAGCATAGAGATGCATTATCGGTGGTCGAAAGACCATCGCGCGATTTGGACCTGGCAAATTCACTACTCTCGTATTATCACGTATATTTTATCGCGTACTTCATTTGACAATTGTACGCGTATATTAATTTGCAACGTGAAGATATCGCTTAATATACTTCGGCATAATCCAAATTACGCGTGGATTAAACTGAAGCTATTATAATTAATGTGCGCATTAGATTTATCGCAATTTTAGCA
The DNA here is from genome assembly GCF_003227715.2 of Harpegnathos saltator. NCBI lineage: Eukaryota > Metazoa > Arthropoda > Insecta > Hymenoptera > Formicidae > Harpegnathos > Harpegnathos saltator. The sequence continues at coordinate 173,454 of NW_020230710.1, forward strand.
GGCGACACTTATTTCGAATATCGGCTCGATGTAAAATAGTCCATCCGCGATGCGATCTCGCCGCAATATCAGTGCAAACGTATAATGCCGGGGAAAAATGTCGTAAAAAACGACAATAATGTTTCCGCGTATAAATAAATATTCCACCGTTCCGCGACAATCGGCTTTAAAGAGAGATGCGATCTTTCGACCTTCAACGCGGACTTAACTTCGTGAAGGATGACGGTTTTCCGATAGAGGCTTAGCTTATAAAGGAGCCACTGAATATGAATCATATCTTTAACGCGCTTCTCTCTCTCTCTCTCTCTCTCTCTCTCTCTCTCTCTCTCTCTCTCTCCCCTCTCTTTTCATGAAATAATCCCATCAAGAGAAATTGCTCCACACGTCATAAGTGTCCCGCAAACAAGGTCGAATAAGAAAAGTTTTTTTTCGCAAAGGATTTAAAAATATGCAGCACATACTAGATGTTCGATAATTTTGGCGTGAACTTTACGGATAGTGCTGCGTAATCAACGTTCCCTTTGCGAGGATTGACGGACGTGACACAATTTCATGGATTTTCGACATCGAATTTTAAATGTCTTTCCGGCCGAAATAGATCCTCTCTCTGGGTTGACAAAGAATATCGCGAAATCGATCGCGGCGAGCAAAACAATTAATCGAGCGGCCCGCTCGCTCGCTACCGATGATGCCCGCATCGATAAAGCGCCAAGATGCGCTCGAGTTAATCAATAGTTGCCCAGTTACAATCGGACCGCGCCCCACTTGGCTCACGCAATTAATCATCTCGGCCTCAGTTCGCCAACTATCATTAACATAATCCACTAGCGTAATACGCGTCGGCCCGCTCTCACATTACAACGCGGGAAACGAGTAAGACCTCTCGAAATTTGCATTCGTCGTCGCGTCAAACATTCTCGCGCGATATCGACAAGACTCCCTCTCGGCGGAACTTTTCGCTCTCACTTTCGGCGCGCAACAACGTTCCGAAAGAATATTCTTCTGGAAAAAAAAACGAAGAAAAAACTCGGCTCTTGAGTTGAGAAATCCGGGATAGAATTCAGAAGTCATTAACGGGGAGAAGCAGATCAGCTGGAAATTGCAAAACCGCGCCATTCACCGCAAACATAATGCGATCTCTAACCATGGAGATGGGACCTTTATTTAATATCATTGGCTTCTGTGTATTAATAATAAACGTCGCGTTCATTATCGTATTCATTACGTTCGTAATGAAACCTCCGATAACACGAACAATCGTGGCTACGACAGACAGAGAAAGAGAAAGACAGAGACAGAGACAGAGACAGAGACAGAGACAGAGACAGAGACAGAGACAGAGACAGAGACAGAGACAGAGACAGAGACAGAGAGAGAGAGAGAGACAGAGACAGAGACAGAGACAGAGACAGAGACAGAGAGAGAGAGAGAGAGAGAGAGAGAGAGAGAGAGAGAGAGAGAGAGAGAGAGAGAGAGAGAGAGAGAGAGAGAGAGAGAGAAATCCAAAGCTCTCACCGCATTCGCGAGTAGGCGAAATGTACACTGAGGAAAAGATTTCTATTGTCACAACAACAGAACGTTTGCTGTTTGATTATACGGGAAACCAATTATACGGGAAACAAATCAAACAGTTACCGCAACAAATTGTTCTCTGTTATTTGTAATTTTAACAAATATACATTACTGGAGATACAAATCATATATGTTTGTTGGATGTGCAACTTCTAATAAAAAGAATAGCAACGTTGTAATAATATAATATTGTATATATATATACGTGACTCTTCTATGCTCCATATTCTCAACTTTCATACGTAGATAAAAGCATCTCTTAAAGTGATTTATAAGCTTTTCTAAGTAGCTACGAACCACTTTTACAGACTTTTTTATTGATAAAAGTACGTTTACAGTACGAATCTTTGTATATATATCCCTTAACTTTACTTAACCTTATCTAATAGTTTATTAATTTTATACAATATATCGTGCTGAGAATAAAGATTAATGTAATAATGCGTTGCTCTATTTCTTCTCCCGAATTCCTGCAAAACACACGCACACATAGGATTATTATTTTATTAATCTTTCTCCGCCAATGTTTGATTGGATATAATGGAGCTACATTTGAATTATATGATAATTATGATACCTACGGTGTAGCATTGCGTGTGCGGTTTCATCGAGTATTTCACGTATTTTGCTATACTATATTATTATACATTGGTGAAGAAGAGTTAATGCAACTGATTTGCTTATACATAATTTCTAACTTTCACTCATATTCTGTATTGTCGACAAATCAAACATTTGTGATTTATTGGATTGACTAACAATACCATTTGTTCCCATTATAAAATTGTTGGTTAGAGCAATAAACAATTTGTTACCACAACGGAGTCAATCATTTGCAGTCTCGCATTAAAAAACCTAACCATTTGTCGTGGTTACGGACATTTTGTCAAGCCAACAAAATCTTTTTTCTCAGTGCAGTCGTTGCGCAACCTCGTTTACACATCTCGATACTTTCCGCCGCCTGTAATCGTCGTAAGCGACGCGATAGCAAACCGCGAGAGTATTACCGGGCCGCGTCGAGTTGCTGTGAGTATTAGCTGCCGCCGACATAACAATCTGTACAAGTATCGAAGGCATTTCGCCCTCCGCGCGCGGCTGGCAGAACCACGGCATACTTAACGAGCCCGGGAACTTAACGAGCCGTCTTCGCCAGTTCGGGAACGTCGGTGCCCGTTTATGAACCTAGTAGCACTTAAATCCTCCTCGCGCCTCCGATCACCCTCTCTCTCCCCCTGTTTTCCCACGTTACAGTACAGCCGCGTTATAGTTTTATCAGAAAAGAATTGGAATATCAAATCGCGCTTAATGAGTATTACACGCGACTAGTGTAATAATCGTCGATAAGAAAACGAAGGCGCGACGAGTCACGCGGCAAGATGACTTTTTCGTGACGTGAAGAAACGTCGAAGAGTCACGAGTCCGTGCCGCGATCGAACGACGGCGCTGTCGCTCAGCGCGTTTCTCGCGGTCGCACGACGACGACTTGCCAAATTCCGCACTACCTTTCTGAATGCGCGACACGTCGTCCCGTCGTGGTCGGGCGGCAATTAAACGCACGAAAATTTCGCGTTACGAGAGCGCGTCGTGGAGATTTTTCTCAAGGTGCGCGAAATGCGCACTTAACGAGGCACTTTAGATAACGCGCCCTGCACTCCGCTTCTCGTCCCCTATCTCACTGGTCAAACGTCCTCCGCTGTTGTTGTTTCATGAGAGGACGAGCAGGCACGCGAAAGACGCGACCGCGCTTGTCTTTGGCGGTCTTAAAGTAACGCCTCGTCCGTCTTCAGCAGACAGCATCCGGCAAAGTGATATGGCACGAGAGACGCCGCTGGAAGTCAAGTCGGGGGATCTAATTTTCCGACATTTCGGATTGAATTCGAGCCCCGCCCTGCCTGCCTGCCAGTCGGAGTTTCCCTCTTCTCGCGGGAAGAAAGCTGTAATCTTAAATAGTGCACACGAAGCGTAACGCGCGCCGGCTGCCTAGACGGTGGCAGGTGCCTCCTCCTTCCCGCTTCCTCCTCCTGGTCGCCCTCGTCGTTTGCTTTACGAGGCACTAAGCTAAGTAATGAACACTCCGCGAGAAACACCGATGAATGCCCTGGCCGATCGCCGGGGTGTCCGTGAGAAGGGTGAATATGAAATAGGGATAATCTGCGGCGGACGAAATATTAAGTGAGGCGAAATTTAATACTTGGAACGAGCGAGGGGAGAGACTTCGAGCTCTCTTCCGCATGTGTAAAAAAGGAACGAACAATCTCTTGTTTAACGGTTTAGCGCTAGTGAGGGAGAGAGAGAGAGAGAGAGAGAGAGAGAGAGAGAGAGAGAGAGAGAGAGAGAGGGGGGGGGAGGGGCAGTTATCCGTCGCGAGTGTAGATTCTCCGCGATACGCGCGCTTTTACATCGAGGAAACCTTGATGGAATCTTCGTACTTTGTCACGTCTTTCATTCCTCAATCGCATTCACCCTTTAATTGGCTGAGTTCTGTGATTGTTATCTCACCCGCGCATCGCTGCTATCTTCTTTCTTCCGTCTCTGGCTCTCATGCCGCGCCGCGTGTCTCCTTCTTATCCGTCCCGCATTGGTCCTTATCTGGCGAGCATCTTTTGCATGATTCCAGTCTCGAGCATGATTACAGCTCTCTTTCGAGCGTAGACACACAGTTTGCCGCGAGCGGTCGAACCGCGGAACGGTGATTTGCCAGGACGTTCTTCGGCAAATCCGATTGGGGAGCAAGTCGAAATGTGAATCTTGTAACTGCGCGAACTGTGTGTCAAATGAGCGGAAAACAACGATGCGGGATATTAGTTTGCGCGCGCGATTTCGAGGTTTACGAGAACAGACTGCAGAATAAATTTCACTCGTAAATAGAATTTGCGCGATGAAATATTGCTGCACACACCGTGTTTTGTACGCGGTAATAATATATTGTATTATAATAAAACCCATTACACACGCGTGCCTGTATATAGCATATTGTTAAAATATTAACCCGCACGACGTGACACAGAGAGTTTCGAGAAAGCGAGACGAAAAGAGAGAGAGAGAATATTTCTCGAACGGCTCGAAAGCCAAAGCCGCCAATATTTTCTCTCGATACATTCATCGGATCGCCGGGATTCAGCCGGTAATCAAAGAGATAAACCGCCGCTCTCATACTGACAAATCCTTCCTGCGTAAACACGAGCTCTCTCTGTGTTCCGGATCATCGTTCTTTTCTCCTTTTCTCTCGAGCGTTTCTCCACGCCCGCGGGCGTATATATCAGCAGTTAAAAGCACGGACGTCAACCTTGGCAAAGGGTGCAGTCTCGCCCTTTCCCCCCGAGGACTAACTATATTTCCCCGCTCGTTACCGAACGGCACCCTTCGCGCGTCGCTGCGTATAATTCCGAATGCGCGTCTGATAAAATTTGCATGTACCTATGTAAAGGAGAGGCGTCGGCTTGCGCGTCGGCTTTCTTGGAGTTTCATACAGAGTCGCTTCTTCTTCAAGGTTATTTGCATAATCTCGAGCCGCCACGAACGTACCGATTTAGCGTCGGGTAATTGAATGGGACCTCGCGAGAACACCGCCGCCGCTGCTGGTGTCACCTGTCACTATTTCGCACTTAGAAAAAGATTTGTGTTGTCACAACAAATGAACGTTTGCTGTTTGACAGTTGCACGGGAAGCAAATCAGACAGTCACCGCAACAAATCATTTTTCATGATTTGTAATTTCAACAAATATATTAAGTTGGTGCAAAAATAATTGAAGTTTTTACGCATCGAGTATAAAGATATCAGTTAAAAATATTTATTACCACAGTTAAAAGTATTTATTATATTTATTATATTTATTAATCAAAATAAAGACCATCGGCCTGCACACATTTCTCCTAATGGGAAACAAGTTTGTTTATCCCTACAAGATAGAATTGTGGAAAAGATAATGGTAATTAGAAAAATCGGTGCTAAACTTAAAATGATAATAAAAAAAAAATTATTTTTATACCAACCTAATATATTGCTGAAAATGCAATACATTCGTTTCCATCATAAAATTGTTAGTTGGAGCAACAAATCATGAGTAACAAATCATTTGTTACCACAACGGGGTCATTTGTTGTCTCGCATTGACAAATCATTTGTTGCGGTTACTGGTGTTTTGTTAACCCAACAAAATACTTTTTTCCGTGTATGGGGGCGAATGCGAAAGTACATGGGGCTAGATAAGTTTTGCAATACGCTAATTATTATTTTCACCGCAGTTCCTTAAAATTGGCATCAATGAATAATATACTTCGATAGAAAGATACGTGCCAAGTTTGATTAGTCTGAGTCGAAAGATTCATCTGCTGCGCACGTTTGAGTGTTGCGAGTATGGCGACTTGGTCCAAGAACAAAATTCGAACAATTTTAGAGTACAATTTTGTGAGGGAATTATCAATCGATGAGTGCATGGACGAGTTGAAAAATGTGGTGGCCGATGATCGTCTTCAGGGAACAACCGTGTTTCATTGTTGGTATTGAAAGTTTCGACGCGGAAATTTCTCTACTGATGACGTGTCGCGTTCAGGCAGTCTGTCTGATGTGGTGACTCCAGGTGTCGTCGAAAGAGTAAAAAATATTATTACCGAAAACAGACGACTGACTGATCGACAGATTGAGGAAACATTGACGATTGGTGCACCAAGTGTTCATAAAATTTTATATGAGCATTTAAAAGTACGTAAAGTTTGGACACTTTGGGTCTTTCATTCGCTCATAGCGGAGCAAATGGCACGTAGAGTGACTTGGCAGAAAATGCTAAAAGTCTACGAGAACAGAAGTCAACCTGAACAACCTTGTTACGAGTGACGAAACCTGACTGCGTTACTACGACGTAAGAATAAAGCATAATAACCGAGTGTGGTTGTTTAAAAATAAAGAAACGCCAATGGAGGTACGAAAATCGCGATCGGAAGATACGAAAGAAGATGATCGCTATATTTTAATTAGGGGTATTTTAACGCACATTGTCTTTGACAGTCAACATACAGTTTCTCGGTACGTGGAAGAATGCCTAATTCAAATGGTTCAGAAGCTGAAAGCACTCCGTCCGCGTTCGAGAATGAATACCTGGCATTTTCAGCACGACAATGCTAGACCACATTCGGCGCGATTAACGCGAGACTTTTTGGCAAACTCCGGCTTGAAAGTGCTCGAGCATTATTCCTACAGTCCTGATCTAGCACCCTGTGACTTTGGTTTGTTCCAGTTAGTGAAAGAAAAATTAAAAGGATGGAAGTTTAGCAGCGATGAAGAGCTTTTAGCAACATGCGACCAGGCATGTGCAGATCTACCGGAAGAAAAGTGGCAGCAAATTTTTACCGATTGGCTTACTGGTATGAAGAAGTGTAAAGCTTGTAACGGAGATTATTTTGAACGAAAATAAATAAAGAAGGCTGTATTGCAAAACTTATGTAGTGACTTGTGCACAAGAAGCCGACAACCTCATTCCGCGACGGCGAAGGGCGAATTTGTTCGTTGCTGTGGGCGAATCGGCGGAAAAAATCCGAAGGAATGACGACGTTCACGAATCGAGGCAGCAGGACGATCGTCGCCGGCGCGGCGGCGGGAACAGAGGTCGATCGACGCGAGACTCACTCATTCATTGTCAACGTCGTCGTCATCGTCCTCGTCGTCGCCCCGGCGTGGACTGATACAGTCATTCGCACGCGCGTAATAATTAATTTACGGCGTGCGCGGGCGACGTAGTAACGCGGAGGAAGGGAGTTTCATAATTCAGTGGCGACACGTACGAGTTTACGCGCTCGGGCACGTGTCTAGCGGCGCTCGTCATCGTCGCTGCGGTACGCAGTTTGCATTCGTCGGGGCTGTTTCGAGCGGCAAAGCACGGCGCGGCTCGGCGCAACGCGACGCGACGCGACGCGACGCGGAGCGACGAGGCGACGCGACGGCGGCTTGCCAGACAACTCGGTTATAACGATTGAAGTTTCGTCGTGGCGTGGATTACATCCTCGTAATTGCGCGCACACCTCGAGCGCCTCCGTCTTGCAAGGACGACAGAGGGAGAGAAAGTGGGAGGGGGAGAGAGAGAGAGAGAGAGAGAGAGAGAGAGAGAGAAGGAAAACGAGAGAAGATGAGAGGGGAGACGTCGGAGGGGGTTCCTTTAAATCGCATGTAAAACGAGGAGGTTTGAGGGGGGTGGAAGTACTCGGCGGGTGCAAGGAGGCGTGGAAGCGGAGAGGTGCGCGGGAGGGAGAGGTTCTTGCACTTATACCAACGCCTCGTGGCTTGACGTACGACAAAAGTCCCCGAAGCAGTCGTGACTCGCGATCCTCACTCGTCCCCGATCCCGCGCCACGTCTCTCTGTGTCGACTCCTCCCCCGGGAATTATAACGCGATAACGCGCCGCGTGCTCGCTGATAAGCGTCGAGAGTGCATAGTTAGCGCGAGGCGCTTTGTCGCGGAGGAGGATTATTTCGCGGCTCGGCCGGCAAAGTATGTCGCAAATCGAGCGTTTCGATGACATCAGCCCGGCTCGTGTAAGTGCATCCGCTCCTTCCCCCCCCCCTACCTTTTGCGCCGCTTCGCCACGCCGGCCGTGCGAGATTAGCTTTGCGCATGTTCTCGGAGCGAATATTTTGCACGTATTTTCGTACAATTTACATTCCGGCATTCTAAAATCGAGAGTCGTCCTCTCTCGAACTCGTCGGTATTACCGATAAATTCCGCGCAGCGTGTAATTCAAAAAATTGTATTATTCAAAGCTTTGTTATTATCAAAGCATATTAATCGAGTTAACGAGACGCGCGTAACGAGAGTGCAATTCTTCAATATGTAATGAACGTAAACCACCGCCGAGAGAGAGAGAGAGAGAGAGAGAGAGGGGGGGGGAGAGGGCGAGAAGTGGCCGGATTACACGGTGCGAATTTATTTTCTTTATTTCCGTTCGCATTCACACGTAACTCACACGTGTGTAACATGCAACGCGTGCGCGACATCGTCGCGTATCGCGACGGGTGATAATAACGCCGCCGACTGTTAGCTATGATATTTAACGCCACCGAGTGCCGTTAATTAACGAATAACCTGTGACACACACTGGCATCCGCGCTGGCGTTACCGGCAGGTTGCGCGCGGCCATAATACGTTAGCGGCGTCGGGCTAAGGTATAGCGTACAAGCGCGAGACACTTGAGATTTAAGGAGCCGCCACGCATTATCCGACTGCCTCGCGCGCTACTAGTATAGCTGTTGCATCGCGTAGTTTACTGATTCGCGGCGGCGCTGGCGAAGAGAGGAAAGAAAGGACGGGAGCGAGCGAGCCGTTACGAAGCGAAAGTTTAATAAGTCGGCGCCGGGATCGCGCGTTCTTCCGAACGCGGCAACACAATTAATCCCGGAGAATTAAGCACTCGCGGGACAGAGAGATGGAGCTTGTTTTCATTAATCTCATGCTTTTATTTACCGTACGTCCGCCAGCAGTCGCCGCTATACAGCCGGCTATTTCAAATATTGTCTCCGCCGCGCCGGTCCGGCGCGGCGTGTACGCGGCGCGCGCGACGAGGGAAACAAAGCACGCTATATGTCATCGGCCGGATTCGCTCCGCCGTTATCAACGCCGCGCGCGTCGGACGAGAGAGCCGCATTCGGCGATGCCGTATTATATTAATGGAAAAAAATACCGCGCTCTCTTCGCGGTGCACCGCGTATTACGGTGTCTCGCGAGGGGGGGAGGGGGAATAATTGAAGTCAGAAATATAATTACAACCTCGGCCCGTCGCCCCGCTCCGCGCCGCACCCCGTCTGCCCTCCCCCTCAAGTCATTATCGCGAAATTCGCAAATGCGTTAATTAAAATTCGCGCGGCCAATTGTGAAAAATCCGACGAGTCGAGGCGCGATGTTCGCATATGAATGATTCCGCTCTATTATTCGAGGACGAATAATCCGCGATAAAAAGAAAGGGGAAATTACGACGCGCGCTCGCGTCAAGCGCTTTTGTTTAAATACGAATTTTCGGCCGTGGTATAAGAAGTGGGGGGAGATTCACGTTCGCTGTGAGAGGTAGATTAAAAGGGCGTCGCCCTTGAAAGGAGATAATAAAGTGCGCGAACCTCGACTCGCTGCGCTAGCCGTGACTGAATGAACGCTAACCCCAAATCATCTGTTTCTCCTCCAGACAGGTATGCTGACGATTGTCGAGCCCCCCGACATCATCCCCGAAGGTACTTCCAGCGATATGAACGTGGGCGAAGGTGGCCAGGTAAATACTTTTCCTTTAATTAGTCGCCTCGCTACTATTCTCGCTCCGTTTGGCAAGAAGCGACACAGCATCGTCGGTTGCAATAATGAACGAGAGTCGCGACCTTTTAACGAGGGAAAAAAGAGCTTCAGACGGTCGCACCTTGAAGCGTCACATGAGCTTCCGTCAAGGGTCGTTTCCGATGCCGGTTAATTAACCGCCTTCGACTCAGCGTCGAAGTATTCCGCAGTACGCGAGTGCGCGCGCACGCGCATGCACGGAAATAAATTTGCGAGTAAATATGCCAGAAAGAGGGATGCGTTATGGCACGCTGCTAGGCCGGAGGTCGTTAAATAATTTACCCCGTGCAGGAGCAGTCGTGAATAAACGACGGTTTATTACTTACAAATGTGGGCTGATTTACGCGTGTAGTAAATCATCAGGGCAACGTTATACCGCGTGATTCATGTCGGAGAAATCTATATATCGGAGAGCGGCAATACGGCACCGCGAGTGCCGCAACGGTATCCGCGGGCGAGCCCGCAAATAACTCGCAACTTCGCCTATTCGTCGTCATTAACGCCTTAAGCGCGGGCTCGGCCTCGCCGCTCGCGCCGGCCGAACGCCGTGCAACCGGCGCCTTAAACCGGCCGAGTCGGATTAAAACGCCGTCAGTGGCTTCGACACGGACCATCGGTGCGCGCGTTATCAAGGTCGCCGATCGATCGGCCGACTCAAAAAGACACGGGCGCTATTTAAACTAACGGAACAAGTGCAAACGTAATATCGCGGCGCGCTTCATGACGTGTGTGTAAGCGATAGCATGACTGCAATTTGCGACACCTGTTGCGAGAGCCATTTTAACGCGCGCTCCGCGCTATGTCACGGGATTCCCTTCCTCGCTGTTGTATATATATATATATCCGGTCCTCCCATTATTTAGAAACTTCAATCGCCGGGCGCCGTAATTTCGCGTAATCCCAGACAGATCGAAAGAATACAGTCGGGCGGAAGGGCGCGCGCGCGCGCGATCGATTCCCCGGCCAAGTACTCGCGAGTGATTCGCTCGATCCGGTAATTCCTCGCTTTGCGTAATTGCGCGAAGACGCCGAGGCGCCGGCGGCGGGGTCTTTGCGATCGCGGCGCACGCAATCCGGGCGCAACGCACGCAGCCAGCCGGCCAGCTGGCTTCGGCGCTTCGCACTGGATGTCGTAAGTAAGCCATCAGTTAAAATAAGTGACCTGTTGCTCACAATTCATATTCCGTGGCAGCCGTGCAATTTGCGCGAATACCCGTGCGTCTCATCCTCGCGCGTTTTTCCGGTGTCGCTCCGGTGAGCAAAGAATATTGCGCTACTCCCTCAGAATGTCTGACAGGACGCTTTTACGAAGACGCGACAGCCCCGCACAGCCCCGCCGTCACGCGTGGAGCGTTTTAAACTTTGAAATTATACCGGCGCGAGCGGACTACAGCGGCCCTCCTCTTATTATGCGCCCGCCGCGCGCGGTCGGTACACTCGAAAATTGCACCGCCGTCCGTTTGTCCAAGTTAGCTCCTCGCCTCCGACAACGACATCGTCGCGTGTCCGACTATCGCGCGTAATTCGTCACGACGGAATTACGTACGGTGAATATGCGACGCGCGACAGGCGCGATGTACTCGCTGGGGGATGAAACTATACACCACCGCCTGCTTTGATTTTTCTGGCCGGCTTGTTTCCGCGCGGGTGATTTCCTTATCAACGTGCGCCGCACACATGCCGGTTAAATGTAACGTCAAGCGTAACCTTTTAAAATGTTGCGTTTCGTTGATATCATGCATGCGCGAGTGAAGAATATTAGGAAACGCATTGACAAAAAATAAACGCCTCGGCCTGCAACGCGACGCATTATTCGCGTTAATTCGTCGAGTGTATCACGTCGCACAACACGCGTAATCATCTTTAATTTCGCGGACTTAATATAACACGTACTACAGGCAGCAGCAACGGATTTCCAACATGACTGTCAGCCGACGCGCCGCGAACGTCGGAAAAAGGGGTAAAAAATATTCTAGAATCCCGCCGCACGCCCGACGCACCAGATAAAGTTGATAAAAAATTGAAATTTCAATCGCGTTTCGGGTTCGTGAATTCGTCTCCTGTCGGCGCGCCGTCCGGCTCTATCCGGATAAATAAGTAATTTTGTCGGACGATAACTGTTGTTATTAACGACCCGCCTCTCTCGTGTGCTCGCGGGAAAATCTGAAGCTTGCAAATTTTCCACGATGCGTCGTCCTCTCTCCCTCTCTAACTCATCCTCTCTCTCTCTCTCTCTCTCTCTCTCTCTCTCTCTCTCTCTCTCTCTCTCTCTCTCTCTCTCTCTCTCTCTCTCTCTCTTTTTCCGCTGCGCGAAGCGACGCGACGCGCTTTTTCCCGTTCCGGTCCGAATGAATTTCGATACGCGGGGATTACAACTTTCAAACTCGTTTCCTCCGAGCAATAGGATGTCGCGCGTTTAGGATATTTGTTCCCTCCCCCCCTCCAGCCCTCCAACCGCAGCGTCGAGATTCGAAATTGATAAGACCCGCGGCGAGAACGCGGGAGACACTCCCTTCACTCGCGTAAACTTTTTCGTAATTCTAGAGATAACAGCCGCCGAAAGCGTCGTCGTCGCCATCGGCGTCGCCTCGGAGTTCACTGCGTTACTGCGGCGATGAATATACGAATAACGCGCATCACGTCGACGGTGCGACGATATAATAAACCTGAAGCGCTGATGAAAACGCTACATTACGAGGCAGCTAAAAACGCCTCGTCGAATTAATTCTTTTTTCTCTTTTTTTCCACTAGCTCCGTAGGTAATGTAATTTACACACGTACGTGCGAGCATTACATGTGCACGCGGCATGCGATGTGGTAACTTATGTTACACCTCGGTAACGCGATGTTCATCTAAAAACGTCACAGATATTGCGAGCTAGCAGGCGACCGCGCGTCAGTAGAGTGTAAGCCAACAAACAGCGCACTATGCCGCGACACGTGTCGTGTCGTTAATTGTCAACATGCCGTTTATATTTTCCATTGTGGAACACGCGGATATTCATTTCGCGCGCGCGAGTTTCCCAACTCGCAGCTCTGCTATTGCCGTTCGATTCGAATATCCATAACTCCGTAACAGATGAGGATCGAACCGATATTCATAATTGATGGGAACAGGGAGGTGACGACAAATTTTGAGGTTCGAGTTGACGCGCGGCCGTTCTGCGAATGGCCGCGGATAACCGTTCGATCGTGTTAAAGAGGAGCAAGCGATTTGGCAAGATCGTCCGATCGAATTGTCAAACGTCAAATCCGAGAAATTCGAAGAGCAGCGTGGGCGCCCGCGCGGTAAAAACTGGCCGCGCGCGCGCGCGCGCGAACGTAGCGGAAGGACGCAAGTAGCCGTTAAAAATTCCTCGGTACCCCGGATGTTTCATGCCTCTCGCAACCATAGATTCGTTTTCCGCTCGAGTATACGCGCGAGCGAGCGACCATTGTTCCGGACAAGCGTGCTCGCGCGCGTACGTGTTTTACATAGCGTCGCAGGCAGAGGGTCGCGCGCTCGCGCCCATTTCTCCCCCTCTCCCTTTGCCACGCTCCTTTATTCCCCCCCAAATATATTTGGATGAAGCACGGCATTAGTGGAGTGCAATAACGAACTCGCTTCTCTTTATAATTCCGGTTTCATAACACGTACAGGTGAAGTTAACGTGCCGGGCGAGAGGCGTACCCGCGCCGCGCGTATCCTGGCGCCGGGAAGACGGCAAGAACATTATAATTCGGGAGCAGTCTGCAGTAAGCGGCCAGAACCAGAAGTCTCACGGTAAGATTTAATATAGATGGTACGCCCATACGCGCGCCGCGCCGCGCCACGCCGCGCCGCGTCACGCTGTTCCGCCGATATAGCGCGGAATATACAATTATGTTTTCCTTAGACGCACTCTCACGCGCACGATCCCGCCGCTATTCAAATCTCCTCATTACGGGAGGCGCGCTTACAGATCTTAAAGACAAATTCCGCAGAGAGAGACCGATTCCGCTGATGCTTCCTGGGATGATGCCGTCCGCCGCGACTTCTGAATAGCCGGCCCTCATACCGCGGGATCGTTCAGCGTAATGTCGAATTTCATCGCGTCTAATATCGGGCCAATTATAGAACGCGAGCGAGCGATGCGCGCGCATTTGCCCTCGTCGGCAATTCTCCCGTAATTTATGAGGAGCCAGTAGCGGATTCATTTAAAATAGAAAATCGTGCTTCGCCGGGAGTTATCTCCAGCGACGTGCCATGGACTGACTCTCCCGTACGATCCCGCTGATCCCACGATCGATTTTTCTCTCCAATTAGTTCAATGACATCAGTCTGAAGCTTCCTCCCCCCCTCTCTCTCTCTCTCTCTCTCTCTCTCTCTCTCCCTCCCTCCCCTCTCTCCCCCCTCTCTCCCTCTCTCTCCCCCCTCTATCTCTCTCCCTCTTTCTCTCTCTCTTTCTCCCTCTCTCTCTCCCTCTCTCTCTCCCTCTCTCTCTCTCTCTCTCTCTCTCTCTCTCTCTCTCTCTCTCTCTCTCTCTCTCTCTCTCTCTCTTCTCCCTCTCTCTCTCTCTCTCTCTCTCTTTCTCTCTCTCTCTCTCTCTCTCTCTCTCTCTCTCTCTCTCTCTCTCTCTCTCGATCGTTCACACTCCACTTTGCCCGCGCGAGATCGGTTTCGAGGAAGACCTTCCGTCGGGCAGACACATCCTCCGCAGTTGCTCGCGCCGGTATCGGGGAAATTCGAGACGGGCGAGAACGGCGAAGCGAATTAAAATCGTCGCTTGTTCTCTGACGGAAAGCCGGAAAGGCGGAACATCCGGACGCAGACCGAGGGGACGGCGCTTGTGGGTCGAGCGAGAGCGCCGTTCCTTCGTCCTCCTCGCTGTCGGCTCCCGGCTAAACGACGTATTTAGTATTCACTTGAGCGTGGCGTTGCTAATAGCGGGCAAATTTCACCGTACTGTCGGCGCGCGGTCCAGGGTAAGGATGCGCGCCGCTGCAACCGGTGCACACGACACATGCCGGGCGCGGCCCTGCACCTTCAGATGGCTCAGAGTCGGCTTATTGTCGGCGCTACAATCGCGGTGATTATCAGAGATACGTCGGAAAAGTTCGCGCCTTGGTCGCGCACGGCGGTACAATTAACGTCGCGCGGCCGTTTCGCGCTGAAGCGCCCGGCGGGAAGAATAAGCGCGGGCGAAGGGAGACGAGAAGGCGAGATAAGAGAAAGAGCGCGCGCATGGCGATAATGAGGATGAAATTTTCACATTCAATCTCGCCCTGTAGATATCGTATTAGATTTAAATCCCGTAGAAATCCACGTCTCGTTAATTTTTCCCGACTACTAAACATTTCGAATGAATGCCATCCAGCCGAGGAGACATTTCTGAAAAAAGAAAAACAAAACAGAAACTTTATCCGCGTTCGTTTCCGGTTCTCTCAGTCGTGCTTAATCGATCTTGATTAATTAATTACTCTCGTTTGATTTTTCGCTAGGATTATTTCGAGTTTTTATTAATATCCTTGGGCGCGTAAGCGCGAGCAACAACCAAAGTGTTATCGCTGAGAGAGAGAGAGAGAGAGAGAGCAGTTTGTGCTGGCTCGCGAGATAGTCGCGAGATTCGAGTCGAGACTTTATGATATTTCGGTTTAGAGATTCCGCAGCGTGTGGTGTTAAAGCGCAAGCAAAACACCGGCGCTCGCTCGTTGGTGCCGCGTAATTAATTCGCCAGGCGGAAAACACGAACGTGTGTCTCAAGACCTTCGGGAAAATCGATGTTTTTGCGAGCTGAATTGCGACGCGAGCGTAACGAGGCCGCAGGTGAGGAGGGCTCGTGCGTTTGCTCACGGCGCCCTACGGTAAGGAACAGATGCAGGTGCAACAAATTGCGCTCGTCTTATCCGCGTGCGCGCGCGCCACTTCGTTGCTTGCATCTGAATATGCTCGTGAGAACGATATACGTTGGCCCTAACGAATGACCTGAGCCGGCATTTTAGTTCTACATTAACCTTACAAATTTTGCTTGAATTTGAAGAATCAACGAAGAGTCTCGAGACATCCCGCGAGCTGAAATTTTGCTTCTATATTAATCCGTCGCGCTTGAAGGACCGGCTCGGAATATCGCGATCTAACTATAGCGACTTAATACAAACTGCATCTAACTATAGTAACAAGCTATATTGTACCACCTTGATTCTGCATATGGTCATTTACCGCTGTATTCTCTATGTTGAGGTTTAAACAATGAAATTCATTCGAGAACGATCCGAATTATCCGATTATCTCTGCATTTAATCGTTATGTTGTACGTTTCTTATTATATGTGGTACAGATTGACAAGCAATCAAAGATTTATAAAGTTAAAATTATTTATCAAAAAATATCGCTATGGGTGTTAGCCTAAATTTCGAGTCTAGTGCCTCATCATTCTCCAAGTTCGCCAAACGGCATAATAAATGATTTGACATATCTAGAAATACATGACGTATCGCTTGCCCATGTCTCGGCATTATGCGTCCTTTGTCCTGGCTTCCAGCTGCTTCGTCGAGGCACTTCGGATATTCACTCGCGACACCGACGCTCGCGGCACTGCGATTTAATCGAAAGTTAGGTTAGGGTTAACACGTCTTAACTAACGCGATGCCGATGAGAACCCGATGGAGTATCTCAAGAAACCCAGCAGGATATTCGATTTACCTGACGAGAATTGTAACCAACACAACACGACACATACGCCACGTCGCGATGCGATACATGTTATTCATTTCTCACTTGCTCGTAATAATTCGATCGAATAATTGTATATAATTATATATGAATTTTCTCTCTTTATGACCATATATAGGATGTCCCATTTTAACTGAACCAAGCAAAAATCTCGAAAAATATGAAAGATACTAAGAAACGTTTCGGACAAATATTGTATGATTTCAAAGAGAACATGAAACAACTTTATATTGTTATCATTTTGTTTACAGACTTTCGATATATACTGATTACTTTTCTTAAATGGGAATCTCAATTTTATATTATATCATCTTCTATCAATTAATTTGAACAACTTTTGTCTGAAACACTTTTTTATTTATCTAATATTTTTGGAGATATTTATGAAAAACTTTGTAATTTTTTCAACATTTAACTTACGATATTTCACTAACTATTTGTCGAAAGAAAAAATAGTATTAGACCTTTGTATTCTATTTAGTCTCAAGAATATATTGGGTTGGCAAGAAAGTAATTTCGGTTTGCGCCAATAGATAGCGTTATGTTTGTGTCGTTATTCTTCTGTCAATGTTATAATTTTTTTCTTTTCAGATTTGGTAGTTGACACTCTTAGGTTACTATAGAAACAAATTCCGTGTAATTTTGTTTACAACTGTTGGTTTACGGTCGATTTTAACATGAAGTGCAAAAATGATCATTTTCGACATATCATATTTTACTTTTTTATTTTCGTAAAGGCAAGGAAGCGGCTGAGGCTCATAAAGAGATATGTGAAGTTTATGGTGTTGGTTGCATAACAGAACGCACGTGTCAGAATTGGTTTAAAAAATTTTGTGGAGATTTTTCACTTAAAGATGACCAACGTTCTGACCGACCTTCTGAAGTTGATGAAGACAAAATGAAAGCCATAATTGAATCAAATCATCATATAACTGTGCGAGAGATTGCAAAAAGGTTAAATGTGTCACACAGAACAATTGAAAATCACATAAGACGTCTTGGACTCGGTAAGAAGCTGGATATTTGGGTTCTGCACGAATTGAAAAAAATTCACTTGACACACCGGATCAATATTTGCGATACGCATTTCAAACGTAATGCAATCGATCCTTTTTTGAAGCGAATTATCACTGGTGATGAAAAATGGATCGTCTACAACATTAATCGAAAAAGATCATGGTCCAAGCATGATGAATCGACACAAACCGTATCGAAAGCTGAATTGCATCAAAAAAAGATCATGCTGTCAATTTGGTCGGATTACAAAGGTGTTGTGTATTTTGAGATGCTTCCAAGCAACCAAACGATCAACTCGGATGTTTACTGCCAACAACTTATGAAATTGGAGGAAGCAATCAAAGAGAAAAGGCCAGAATTGGCAAATCGTAAAGGAATCGTGTTCCACTACGACAATGCGAGGCCCCATACATCTTTAGCAACACGTACGAAATTATTGGAGCTTGGTTGGGAAGTGATGTCGCATCCTCCATATAACCCCGTTCTTGCACCATCGGATTATCATTTATTTCGAAGTTTACAAAACTTTTTAAACGGTAAAAATTTCAACAACAACGATGATCTCAAATCGCACTTGGTTGAGTTTTTTGCTGATAAGGACCAGCAGTTCTATGAGCGCGGAATCATGAAGCTACCAGAAAGATGGAAAAAGGTCATCGAACAGGATGGAAAATGTTTGACCGATTAAAGTTCATTTTTTGTATAGAAAAAATTGAGTTTTATTTCACACTAAAAAACCGAAATTACTTTCTTGCCAACCCAATACATGTGTTACAATAGCGCGCCCTAACTTTTGTTAACTTAGTATCTTTTATATTTTTTGAGATTTTTGCTTGGTTGATTTAAAATGAGATATCTTTTATAATTATATATGTTTGCATTGACAAAGATGCTGTTGTACAAATACAGTTAAAATAACTAATATCTATGATTATTTATAATTGAATGAATTTTCTTGATTTAATAGCGTTCTTTTTCAGCATGGACACATAAAGAACTTGATATGATTATATAGATGATCATATAGAGACAAAATTTAGATATGCGAATCACATAGGAATGTTGATTATTGCCGTTCTTCAGTCACTGAATGCGAACGTCGTGTAGTCGGGGACTGATAAATGTCGCGCGTGACTTTACTCTTGTCGACTGTTTACTCGAGCGTTGCGTACTTTTTTATAAACGAATCTTACCTTACGTCCCGATATGGCGTGCGATGCGGAGAATGTACGTCGGTATGTTACAATTTCCGGCAGCTGATTCGAATAT
This sequence comes from Harpegnathos saltator, assembly GCF_003227715.2. Lineage (NCBI taxonomy): Eukaryota > Metazoa > Arthropoda > Insecta > Hymenoptera > Formicidae > Harpegnathos > Harpegnathos saltator. The sequence goes on from NW_020230710.1 coordinate 192,310, forward strand.
TTCGTACATGAGCGCCCTCACCGACGTGGAGAATTATAAATAGAACTACAATGTGATCTCTTTTGGTTGCATTTTGCACTTTCCGTGCCATTTTTGTACTTTATATTATCTTGCAATCTTTGTACTTCTCCTTCTTATTTATATCGAATCATGGAATACGTACTTAATTTGTAAGCATAGAACACATGTCTGAAAAATATCCTATATAATAATAATACAATGGAAACTCTATTGAAATTTGATGGAATTAGCAGAATTAATGCAGAACCAATATTCCGACACGTGATATTTTTTCTTTTTTGATTATTTTATGGCAAGTTTAGTATATACAGGTTATATCTCAGGTTTTAATCTTTCCGTGGAATTATCTCCCAAACTTTTTCGAGAAAATGTTCCAGATGAAATATGACTTACTCAGTTTTAAAGGGAACATCCTACGCAATGAACATATTATTTTTAGGTGAAGGCACCTCCAAAATTTCAAAGCGACTTTTACTAGTTTCTTTTTCTTCTCTCTCTCTCTCTCTCTCTCTCTTTCTCTCTCTCTCTCTCTCTCTCTCTCTCTTTCTCTTTCTCTCTCTCTCTCTCTCTCTCTAATGAGACTATTTCTTTTTGATTATAGTCCCATAGTTACCTCTGAAACAAGTTCGTCGACACATGACACATGGGTCCCCCAAGATCATTATGATTGATCATTCAAAATTTATCTTAGTCGAATGGCTAAAAAACTTTTCTTAACGTAGAAATAGTCGGCACGATTGTAAGGGTAATATTAACTCATATAAATGATATGAATTCCCGGAGCTCGTGTTTACAAACACGATACTTTTATTAAGACATTAGATTGTAATTTTTTTCATGTTATTAATATATTATTTTAGTATTACTCGTACTTTCTTCCTGTAGCGAATGAATTTATAATAGGTTATCCGCCTAATAAAATTATCGAGCTCTTGATTTTGTGTGAGCGTCGGTAAAGTTATGGGGAAGCTAGGCAGTTGTTTTGCAGTCTGTCGACATTCTGGTCGACATGTGGTGATTCGCAATTGTAAACTTCGTGCTCGGCAAGCATTTTTGCAGTGGCACCGCAATGCGCTGTTTGGAAGATTCGAAAATTGTCATCCTCGCAACGATAGTAGTAGATCCACGTATCAGCATTCGTTTCATAGAGAATCACTAAGACACAGAGAAATATTAAGACGATATCACATTCATCATATATCCCTGCATCAAGCGTTAACTAATGCCGACTGTGCAACTAGATTGCGGTTTCGTCTCATGGACTCGGTGAAAAATATTACATGACCTCTTCTTCCTTCGTGCTATCTCCCGACAAAGCCACTTTCAACAGCAGTGGACAAATAAATAGACATAATGCCTGTTATTGGCCGGACACGAATCCGCACTGGCATTGAGCGTTTGAATGTCAGCATCAGTGATCGTTGAACGTTTGGAGTGACGTAAACGGCCACTTAGCGGACCTACATTTTTTTAACGGTACGCACTGACTGGAACCCGTTATAACGATTTTCTAATCAATGAACTTCAACTACTTCTGGAAGATGTCCCACTCGCTACCAGAGTACGAATGTGATTTCAGCATGACAGTGCTCCTGCTCGTAGTGACCGCAGAGTTCGAAGAGCGCTCAATAACATTTTTCCTGGCCGTTGGGTAGGAAGAGAAAGTAAAATACCTTTTTCACCGAGGTCCCCGGATCTGACGCCTTTAGATTTCTAGTGGAGCTTTTTAAAAGATAAAGTTTACCGGGAAGAGCCCACCACATCAGATAATATGAGAGACCAGATCACGTATATCTGCCAAGAAATTACCCGAGTAACTTTGAAAGGAGTAGAGCTGTCATTCAATGGCAGAGTCGGCCAAGGTCTTTCTTCTGGGAACAGAAGATAAGAAAAATTTTCAGGCCGTTTAGCTAAGATAGACTTTGAGTGACCTTATCAATCGCAAATGATTTGGAGAGACCTATATATTATGGGTTAATAAACTCGTGTTGGATGGGCTTTAGGACTAGTTAAAAACAATATATATATATATAGTTTTATTTTAAGAAATAAAAGTCACTTTGAAATTTCGGACGTGCCTACACTTAAAAAAAAAGAACTGTGCTCGTTCTCCTCGAAATTGAGTAAGTTTTACCTGAAATATTTTATTTTTTTCGAGTAACAAGTATAGTTTAGAAGATAATTGCGTAAAAAAATTTAAATGCGTATATGGCAATTATATTTAATATATTCAATTTTTATGTCATTTTTTACCGAGTCTGCAACGCAATTATTAAAAACTTGATGAATGTTTAATTTGTATCCGGCACATTTTTACATGCAAAGTGGCCATAAAATGTACGACTGAATTTAAAAACTGCAATAGGGACCTCATATAAAATATTAGGTGTACAAATGAATAATCCAATTTTTTCAGCTACATTCAAGGTTTATTTTAAAAGAAAGTAAATTAAATTATTCAATCAAAGTGTTCGCCGTTGCTTTCTATAACTTTAAGCATCTTTAATCTTTCAGGCAGCTGATGAATTCCATCTCGGAAAAATGTTACGTCTTTGGACACGATAAAGTCGTCAAGCCATTTTCAGATCTCATCCACTGATTGGAAGTGCATATCGGACAAGGCGTGTTGCATCGACCGGAACAAGTGATAATCGGATCGAGCAATGTCTGGTGAATACGCCGCAAGTGCTGCAAGACGTCCCAGCCAAGACTCATTAGGTGTCTTTTGTATTGGAAGCAATGTATGGCCTGGCGTTGTCATGTAACAATTTCACTGGACGTTCTCCTTTGCCAGTATACGGGCGTTTTCGTTCCAATTCTTGACTCAAGCAGATTAATTGACGTTGGTAGCAGTCCGCAGTAACTGTTTCAACCGGTTCCAACAACTCATAATAAATCACGCTCTTGATATCCCACCAAATGCAGAGAAGAACCTTCTTTCCGAAGCGATTGGGTTTTGCGACCGATTTTGATGATTTGCCGGGATTTACCCATGACTTTCTGCGTTTCGGATTGTCATAGAGTATCCATTTCTCATCGCCCGTAACGATTTTCCACAAGAAAGACTTTCGACGCTGCTTATTGAGAAGAGAAAGACACGCTGCCACTCGTTGATTTTTGTTGGTTTCAGTGAGTTCATGCGGTTAGGCACCCATTTTTCTTCTTTCTGGATCTTTCCCATCTGATGTAGGCGTTTGGAAATCGTTTGCTGCGTTACTCCCAACTGTTCTGCAAGCTCTTTTTGTGTTTGTGCCGAATTCTCAGCGAGCAGTTGTTCCAAATCATCATTATCGCACTTCGGAGGGCCTCTAAGGCGTTGTTTGTCGATTAGACTAAAATTACCGCTTTTAAACCGCTTAAACCAAAATGCGCACACATCGTACGATGTACAACACCTTCGCCGAGAAAGGAACAAATCGATTCGCGCGCTTTTGCAGCATTTTTTCCTTGTTGGAATTTGTAAAGATGCAGTGTCGGATATGCACCTTATCTGTTGCCATTTTCGACTGTACTGAACTGAATACTTTTGAAGGTTATGTTGGGCCTTTCGCCAAACTATATATTCTTTTTAATAGCTATATGTCAACATTGCATAATCACAAAAGAGCGGGAAAATCTATTCAATTTAAAATTAATTTCGTAACTGCTTAAAATAATTTGGATTATTCATTTGTACATCTAATATAGCGTACAGACATGGCGTGTTTTGCGATAAAGTATCGGAGAAGCATAATTAGGGCGAGTATAATTTCACTACACGAGGATGTTACTTTATTCATTATCGGGCGTTGCTCTTAGTAACTTCAATGACAAATCGCTCGCTTTATACTTTCTTCATTCGTTTACACACCATCATTTATTAATTTCTGCAAACGCAACAAAATGTTCATTTTTAGCTCGCAAACCACGAATGACGAAGTAAACTGCAAAGCCGGAAGATGTTAAGTTATTAATAAAAATATACAGCCCTAAAAGGTTCCATATTAAATAAGAATTTACGAGAAATGTCTTCCCTCTCTCTCTCTCTCTCTCTCTCTCTCTCTCTCTTTGAAAGCAAAGCGCGACTTAAAAAAAAAATAAATTAAACTGCGTTGAATTTAATGGACGGTAGCATATTTAATAGTTGCTCTCCATTAAAAACAAAAGCCACTAAAAACAGGTTGTCACTTAGCGTTCCTACTAGCTACGTAAACATCGGTCATTAAATTAGGGTACTCTACGGGAAAAATTGATTTGAATAAAGCAAGAAAGCACGCATTCAAATCAATAAGTTTTATATTATTTTACACTTGCTATTATTGACGATGAAATTATTCTGATTGTATTATACATTTATCTTTATTAATCGATAAAGAGAATTTTCATCCTTCTCCAATGCACAGGCTAAAATTATTCATTCCTCTTTTTGTACGATAAATATTTGTTTAAATTTTACATTGTGAGAGTGAGTTAATATCATTAAAATTATATACATAGTATCTTGAATCCAACTGTATCTTTTTTGTTCTAACGAAAAAATAGTTGCAATACACATATATGATTATTCCATCGCCAATATTATAGTAATACTTATAAAAATGGTTCTCTTATGACTATGATTCTTTCTCATTACGCGATTAAAGTTACAAATGCCAAACACTTTTTTCAACATCTTACGTACCGTTAGATCTTAATGAGCTATATTATATGCCGAATAAGCTAATAAATTAAGTTGAACTAATGTTGATTTTTTCTGAATCGAGAAAAAAAACAGCTTACGGCTGAGGCATACGCCTTTACGCCTTTAAAATACTTTAAGAAGAATTATATATAGTTTATTGTGTTTCCGTTCTTAGTATCTAATGCCATGACCGAGTACTTTGGCGAGGACCTGAAGATAACAAAGATCTCGCGGAACGAGATGGGAGTTTATCTGTGCATCGCCAGTAATGGCATCCCGCCCGCGGTCAGCAAACGTATTTTTATCAACGTTCATTGTGAGTAATAGCGGTTACCGTTCGGACAACGTCCGACAGAGTTCCGTTGCACTTCGATCCCGCCGCCCACCGAAAATGCAATCGTATCTTCCGATTTCGTTTACAGTTTCGCCGGTGATTCACGTGCCCAATCAGCTGGTCGGCGCGCCTTTGGGAACCGACGTGGTCCTGGAATGCTTCGTCGAAGCGTCCCCAAAGTCGATCAACTATTGGGTCAACGACAAGGGTGAGATGACACGCTTGGTTCATTCACTAAAAACTCTCGTATTGCGCGCCGTAAGAGGTTCAAGTTTCCCGGTACCGCGGTACTTCGGCGCTACGATATTTTAGCGTAATAGCGCGGCAGACTGGCGCGCGTCGATCGCGACATCAGATTAGAGGACATCAAAGGACACGCCGCATACTTCCTCGTATCGTTTGTGTATCAGTTACAGTTATTACGGAGATGTTGTTTATAGACGCTGAAAGAGATGTTCTCGATACGTCGTATTGATAAAATATAAATATAAATATTGAGAAAAATACGCTACATTTAGCGAGACACAGATGGAGCTTATGGGCAGACTAAAAATATATTTAAGGGAAAAGGAAAGGGACGAAAATTTTAGCGATACGCTGCGGTTTGATCGTACGAGCTATTTGATCGTACATTTTCAATTACGAATTTCTTTTCCTCAACATTTCATGCAGAATAATATCGACGTTCAGATCCTTTCGATTCGACACGTATCTCTTGAGTTACACGATAAGTGCGTTCTCACGAATAGCCATGCAACTTTAAAGCCGCCAACTGGAAATAACTTCCTCCGCAAAGCCTCTTAACTCTTAATCTTGATACCCCACACGTGCATATGCATGTGTTATCTATTATTCAACGATACGACGTGTATTGATTTTAATGAAGAAATAATGATAAAATGAATAGTAACACGCTAACGATTTATGTTGCGCTTCCTCGCGGAATAAAGTTATCGAATGCGACGATGAATAATTCAGAAACTATACTCCAATTCGCGGGCGCACACGCGAATAAATCGCGTCCACGTTGAAGCAACTCGACCGGCGCGCTACTTGCCGCAAATAGCACGGTCCGTTACAGCGGCGATTGGTTTGTTAACTAATTACCGACTGTAACAAGCGGAGAAATGTTCAAACGTTAATTACCCTCGCAAGACAAATCCGATTATGGCCCGTACTTTATAGTCTAGGCGATTCCGATGTACAAGGGTGGAAGATACCACGCGAGTACAGGCTATCGAACGCTATCGCGCATTCCCTTCCCATATCATCGGCGCATCGGGGAACTTATTCGGCGTAATTGAAAGCCTGCGCGCGCGCGCGCGAGTGCGCGTAAGTCCCTCCCGTTCTAAGCTAATTTTCTCGGAGTGTCCCAGACGCGATGCGCGCACGAGATAACACGCGCGTGTACACACGACGACGGTAAGAAGCAGCGGCTCTTCCATCGGGAACATTGAAAAATTAGTTTCGGTATCGCAAATTGCTTGACTACGCGAGCAGTCACATATCACAGCGATATATAATATCGCGGCTCAGAGAGAATTTCCCGGGAAAACTTTAGATAGATATAAGAGAATACTACTTATTCAGACTCGCGGAAATATTCCCGCGGTGGATTGCGTCTTGCAGGAGAGCAGACGTCCTCGCTGCCGGTTTAACACACGCTCAGCTATCCGGAGCTCTTCGCTCCAACGCATTCGTATGCAATTTCGTCTCGCGTGGAAGATACCTTTCACTTGTTTCCCATTATATGCAACTGTTTCAACGTGTAATAAGAAAGCATAGCGGCGAACCGGCGAGAGATGTCTTATTTATAGTAGAAGATGTAACCTCTCTGGTGCCTTCAACTTCTCGCAACGCGCGCGCGCGCCCGCGAGCGCGATGGCGTCTTCTCTCTGGAGTTTAATTAAAATAATTCGAAACGATTCAGCTAATCCAAAGCAAATGCACGCAGCGGTACACCCTTGGATTTTATCGTATTACCAGAATACTATCATCGAAATAATTGAATAAACAGAATAATGATCAAGACGAACAGTTCGTTGCGGTGTTTGTTTGGCTGAATTCAAATATCCTGGAAATAAGTGCGATTGTCGGAAGAAACTTTAATTATACATTCCAAATGCATTCCGTAAATGTTACCCGCATTCTCCGAACGCGATTCACTTGTCCCGTGACATACACCTTTTGCTTCTCTCTCTCTCTCTCTCTTTCTCTCTCTCTCTCTCTCTCTCTCTCTCTCTCTCTCTCTCTCTCTCTCTCTCTCTCTCTTCTAATCGCACATACGATCGGTCGGTCGACGGAAGGTTGCTTGTTGTTGCCGGCGTGTCAATCGATAGAAATGCATGCTCTCTCGTGGAGAAATTCGTGTCGTTCGCGGCCTCGTGTCTATTCTATCGGAATCGGGATAATCAACTTTGCTCCCCGCTTTGTTCCCAAGGCGCGATGATAATATCCAGCGTCAGGCACGACGTACAGGCAGTGGCGAAGTCGCAGTTCGAGGTCCGGATGATCCTCACCATCCGGAACCTGCAGAAACACGACGTGGGAACGTACCGGTGCGCGGCCAAAAATTCCCTCGGCGATGTCGAGAGCAGTATTCGATTATACGGTGAGTACACAGCGCGTTTTCGACCCGTTATCAAACGAAGTTTCCCGGGGAGCCCATAAAGAATACCTAATTCGGTTACACGACGGAACGCAGTCAAAACGGGCAGAATTTCGTTATCTGCGCTGCATTTCGTTTCAATACACGTGTACATTCTTCCCACCGTCTGTGTTCTCCCCGCCGTCAACCCCCTCAACTGCCCGCCTCAACCATTCTCCTCTCGCTTCCGCGTAGTTCCGTGTGTCTACTCTCTTTTCGATATTCGTGAACACCGGGGATTAAGATCCGTGCCGCGAAATAAAATCCGCGGGTAGACCGCGGATAATTGCGCGCGGCGCGGGCAGGCCGCAGGACGATGAAAAGTTCGCCTCCGCGGCCTGTGAATGAATTACCGTACTTATAATCGCGCGCGGTAAGTGTGGCGCGTACCGCGATTAATTTCCCGCACGTTCCCGGCTGATAACAATTATTTCCTCGGAGATAACGCTGCGTCGGGATTTATTAGTACCGGCCGCGCCCGGGCGTTTCTCGGCTCGGCTCTGTAGACGTGGAAAATTGTATTTCGTGACTAATATCTGGAAAATCGTAGCGAGTATATCGGAGACCGGCGCCGAGGGAGGGAGGGGAGTCATTTGCTCACGTTCACGGGCGGGCGTTTAAAGCGAGACGATGCTCCCTCTCCGTGCCTGACTATGGCAAAAGGCAGCGCGAATCGCAATCGAATCGGACTCCGCTGTGCTTCGAGCGCTCGTTATTGCGGCGTGTTCCGCAAGATTTCCGCCGGAACTTCCCGTCGGACCGGCAAGCGAGTCGCGTGAATCAAGCCCCCGGTCGGGGCGACGTCCGAGAAGCTCTCGTCCGACATTAAATAAAGAATAAGACTCCGCCGTACAATATCGCCGAGTTCTCTCGCCGAAACTCCCCTGCTCCCTCCCCCCCCCGTCCTCCCTTGCCAATCCCCGATATGAACGCCAACCCCATTGCCGTTTTTACGCCCGGAGATTTAAAGTTTTACCGGAGAGGGTAAAATCCTCTCGTCTCCGCGAGCCCGCCGTGTGTTTGCCGCTGGGGCCAACACGCGTTACGGCGCAAAATGCGCTGTACGCCGGTGCGTAGCTGCGTACGAAACGATCTTACGGGCCGCGGCCGGGTAACAAGGCTCTCGACTGCTCCCGCAGCGCGCGGACCAAGTACGGCGCGCGGTGAAACGGCTTTTTGCCACGTTGCAACTCGGTTACACTCATGGTGTATCTCGCGTGGCGACGGAGCGCGGCGAGGCGAGGGGTGAAATCTGCTCTCGCGCCGCACGACCTGTTATTCCTACATTAATGCGGCGGGTCGCGAGGTTAACGAGTCCTCCGTACCGGCAGCTCGACGTGGAAATTGTTGCTCGAGTCTCGACCGCGCCGCGCTCTCTCAGCCGAGACTGATCGCGGGATGATAGGAATAAGAGGGTTTCCTCCTTACGGCAAACACGCCTCGCGTGTACAAGCATCGTCACTTTGCGGACGGAAACCTCCGAGGATCTGCCTCCTATATCACAGCGGTAGACGCCCTTCGGTCAATCCTCATCTTTTCGCCAGGACGCGCGCGCGCGATGTCGGATTTCACGGCTGGCTTGCGACTCTCCCGGGATACGTTCACTTGGGGCGGGGGGAGGGGGGCGCAGGCTTGCAGAACGCGAGTGCACCTTGCGCGCTTTCGTAAATCGTCGTGCGTTATCGACCGATCGATTTCGAGAGCAGGCTCTCCAGCCGTTACGCCGGACCTAAGAATCGACGTATTTGCGTGGCGGAATTGAAAGGTGACGGTACAAGAGAAAAAGGAAGAAAGAAAGATGCGCTCGCAACAGCTCCATTCGCGTTTTCGGCCCGCTGACTGACTGACTGACTGACTGACTGACTGACTGACCGACCGCCTGGCGCTAACAGGGTCCTCGCAAAGTCGAAAATAATATAAAGTTGACGAAGGAAGATGGCGTCCGATCGATTTTCGTCGTGGGACAATCTGCGCCCGAGAACCGCCCGATGGGATACACTTCCAGGCGTATTCGAAGGAAACTTTAGAAAACACGCTGTACATACACGGATGTTGTACGCACGTGTCCACCCGCGGCCGCTATTAAAGTCCCTGCATGGGAGTAGCATGCATGTGGGTTAAGCTGTCTTATCTCCGAGCGCCTCTCGACCTGACCTTTTTTCCTTTGTTCACGATACTCCCGACGGGTAAAGTTTGCAGCGTAAGTGTCAGAATTCTCGGGGATAAGCGCCGATAAATTCGCAATGTTGTCACTCGTCGAAGCAACGACTACGGGGCTACCTCGAGGTTCGTCCCGAGGTGATGCAGAGATACGCGAGTATCGGCGTTGCGAGAGAGCCTAATCTGTCCATCGTCGCGCTGATGATGATCGTTGGAACGTGGCCGGTGATCGCTCGACGTCGCAGCTTCATTTGATACTTGGTTCGGTCGCGCGACGATAGAACAGCATTATTCTACGAGCCACGGCTGCGAACCGCTCTCCGCAGTGTCTCCGCGAGTGACCGGGGGCATTTCCACGCCTCCTCGCCTCGCCGTAACTCGTAAGTGTTTCTTGCCCGCAGCCGGAAACCGCGTTTCTTCCCGCTGTTGCAGATATCGCCGCGCCGGCGAAGACGCAGACAGCGGTGCAGCTGTCGTTCGAAGACGAGGAGGACGAGGTGGTGTACGGCTCGGCGGAGATAGACAAGATGGAGAACAGGCCACTGCCGGTGGACAACACGGTGCACGGACACGTGGGCTCAGCGTCGGTCGCCACGCCGTCGTCCGCAATCCGCGGCGGCAAGAAACGGCCGATGATCAACGCGAAATCGGGCAGCGACCCGTGCCCGCGGCGCTTCTCTGTCGTCTTGTCGTCGCTGGTGTCGCTGATGGTCGTCTGCCGGAGGTGGTGGTGGTGAGAGGCGAGAATACGCGAGCCGAGAGCGAATCTCAAGGAGAGCGGGTCGTGGCACCGATTTCGGCGACAGCGTAACCACATTTGGAGAGGCGTGTCACTCAATCGACACTCGACGACACAAGTTGTTCCGAAGTTGCTTCTGTCGCGGCCTGCTGAGTGAGCTCCGGCAAAGGGAGACACGTCGGCGACGTGCCTCGTCGTTGACCAGGCTGTCGGGTTGACTCTTTTCGAAGGCAGCTCCGGTAAGCTATTCTTCGAACGCGTGACTCTTTGATTCCAGTGGCTGATCAGCGGCGGCGGCAAGTCGCGTGGAACGAAGCACAGGCGTGCATCTCACGCTCGGCGAAACGCCGTCCTCGCGTAGGAGGCATGAACGCGAATTTCGGGCTTCGTTGAGCGCTCAACAACTCGCTCGACAATACGCGACGGAAGCAGCTTCGGGCAGGCTTAAAAGTCTCCTCACCGTCACCCCCACCACCACCATCGCTTACGACGACGTATCGTTGTCCTCGAGCGGCTTATTCGTAATCCGTAGACCTAATCAATGCCGGAAGCTCGCGGAAGGGATGAACCAGGTGGGGTCGAAGACGAACATACGCGACGCGGGGCGTATCTTGATCGTTGCGACTTAACGATTGCATCAGGGACCGATCGGTGAGTGCTACGTTAATTCAATTCTGAGCTGACGTTCTCAGATGAGCAGCTTCTCATGATTTCGCTCGGTGCTATTCTTCACATACTTTAGGCAATACCCCCGATTTCCTCATTTGTACAAATTTGATTCATGTAAACGCGACGTAACCTTATCTTGCGACGCATTCGCGCCTGTCGCCGTCTCATTTGCCGTCTTCTCTCTCTCTCTCTCTCTCTCAGCGGCGATTAATAGAAAAATTAATGCACGACTGGCTGTCGAGCAAAGCAGCGAATTTTACGCGACAGACGATCGATCCTCTCTGCGCTCGATCACGCATTATCGAATTATCAAATCGAGCGCGAACGCTCGGTCGATCGAGGTACCTTCGCGCATGCGCGCGCCGGTGTATCGGATAATACAAAGTAGCGACAAAGGAGCGACCAAAGCACGAGGGAACACGAGAGAAGACAACGAGAAGCAATAGAGACCGAAGGCCGGAAAAAAGAGAGAGGACACATCTCACGAAGCGGCGACAGTCGTCGCGCGACGTCCCGCGGCATTCCCGCCAATCGGGAAAGCATAACTCTTCAGTTCCGGCGGCGTGACACACAAATCTATGTGCGCGATGTATATATGTACGTGTATCATATAGCGGGCACGCGCTTGCACGTGTATATGTGTGCATACTGACACGTCAGGGTAACTAACACGTTCGTGCCACTTAAAGCCCTGGATTAAGAAGGAAGCGCAAGCGTTACCCTCTCTTCATGCTTTCTATGGTCGCCATGTTGGGCCCACAGCTGTTTAGTGGTCTGCTCTTTTTAATTGCACTGCTGAACTGATGCGATAAGTTAGGGTGAGAAAAAATGTAGTGGTCTCACTTTAACTTACTGCAGCAGTTTAGCAGTGCAGTCCAAAAGAACAGACCACAAAAGCAACCTGCGTGTCTGATGTAAAGTCAATCGTAAGTGTCAATTGTAAGTCACTCAGAAACGCTCTTATTTTAATTCCAACGTTGTAATTAACATTAAATAAGAGATTCTTGAAATTATGGAATATCATATCGAGTTGAGAAATACAGACCACCTTGATACATGATACATCAATATTTCATTAAAGTAAGTGAGGTTATTATCATAATATGATTTTTTTTGTTTGTCTCATAGATGTCTAAAATGTTTTTTATAAGGAAATAACGTTACGAATATATTATTTTGTCACATACGATACGCCAGTTGAGATTTGGTTTCACACGAGATTCATTACGGGACCAATATGGCGGTCAGCCAATCAGCAAACGAGACCTCGCTCGCGCTTCTTTCTTAATCTAAGGCTTTAGTGCCACCTACACCTCCCCCCTCCCCGCCGCTCCGTCAGCGAATACGCGCGAGCGGCGTAGCGATTTCATAGGTAGCCTCCTTGTACGATCGCTGGTGTGTAATAGAATATGTATATCGCGATTATAACGAATATCGACGCAGCTTTAAACCGAGTTCGGAAGGCCCGGAAGTGGCGAGGCCGCCTCGCGTGCGAGCTTCGTCCGTCTCGGCGAATCCTCTCGATCGACCCCACCCCGCCGGACCACTCGCGATTGCCGAAGAGAGCGGCCCCGAAGTTCTGCCCGCCACACGCCCCAGTCGCGGACGCGCGATCGCACCTCTTCTCCTTCTCCTTCCGCTTTCTCTTCTTGTTTTCTTCGTCGCCAAGTTTTCCCCTCCTCGTGTTGCACGTTGCCGTTGCCGCCTTCGCTGCTGCTCATTACTCGAGGGTTTTCCGCGGCGCTGATTACCCAACGGCTCTCGACAGTGAAACTCCGCCGATGGTCAACGTGGAATTAAGTGTGACCCTTTCGAGGAAGGTTTATTTCGGAGAGCTCCGCCGGAGCTTTCGCCGACTCGGATATCTCGGCGACTCTCGATAAAGAAACTCCGCGGTGAGTGATTTTCGATGACCGGTAGAACTCAAGTGTTCCACTTTCGAGGGAGAGAGAGAAAGAGCGACCATAGATATTAGAATTCTCCGGTTCAAGTCAAATCGAATGATATTCAACGGGTATTTACGCGGGAACTTTGTTCTTCGAGAGCGACTGTCGAGATCGTAAAGCTCTGGGTTCTGATTGGAGATTGAAATAAACGACGCTAAGAGCATCTATTTAAAAGCTTTTTTTTTCGCTTTTTTTCTCAGAGACAGAAATGATGTAATGATATAAAAAACTCAAACGTATACTTTGTAAGACACTGTGACAAGTAGTAACTGTTCGCAAAACTAAACAAAGAGCGGATAATACATTTGTAATCCGAAAATAGTGAGCAACAAGGCCGCACATGTGCGCGAAGAATAATTCCAGTTTTCTCACATCAGACGGCTTAGTGACAAGACAATAAATTTTCACTATTTTCATGCCGGTGAATCTGACATAGTATTTCGGGCTAACGGAACTAGATATTTTTGCAAACGCATCGGTTGGCCGTGTATTTTCAGTTCCGAGGGGACACAGACCTTTATATAGGAAATATGACATGAAACTTATTATTTCACCTGCACAGCCCCGACATGTAAAATGAAATTATCAGCAAAAGTATAAAAAGTAACAATTATAAAATGACGTTGACGCGTTTCCAGTGAACCAAGTGAATACACATAGAAAATACTTGCGACAATAACGATATTTACGACGAAGTCTACGTTGCGCGTGAATTGCCGTTTGTGATTATTTAGGAGCAGTCTAATCAAAACGCAACGTGTACCGACGACAAGTCTCGTCGATCGCGCGTTCTACGATCCGATATCCGGTCTGATATCCGATTGCTCGTTTCCGGCGTGAGCGAAACAACTCGTAAGTGTTCGATCCTTTTTTTGACACGCGAGTTGCTCCGGGCAAACGTGCCCAAAAATGCGCGCGCGCACGTGTGTGTGTGTGTGTGTGTATGCGTGTGCGTGTATGTGAAAGAGAGAGAGAGAGAGAGAGAGAGAGAGAGAGAGAGAGAGAGAGAGAGAGAAAGAGAGAGAGAGAGGAAGAGAGAGAGAGAGAGAGAGAGAGAGAGAGAGAGAGAGAGAGAGAGAGAGAGAGGAAGAGAGAATGTAAGAGAAAAAGAGGAACTGAGAGTAAAAGAGAGAAAATATAAGCGATATTAATTATATTTTTATATTTCTATCCCATAGAGGGCGTGCTTATGTTCCGTAACGATAGATTCTTTAATTACGGTCAGTTTTATTCAGCCACACCGCAGTAACGTCGCTACTGCGTGACGTTTTTGCAATGATTGCTTTAATTACACTAGATGTCGCGCAACAGCGAGCGTCGCGACGTTAATGGCGTGTGAAAAATGTCAGCCGACCGGGCTGTTTTCGGGTCTACATCCTGCATCCTTCGGACGCGGTTCCGCAAAGCGGACCCAGCACGGCCGCACGGAATAATAAAATCGATCGCATCGGCTTCGCCACGCGCCGCTCCCGCCACGACAGAGAGAGAGAGAGAGAGAGAGAGAGAGAGAGAGAGAGAGAGAGAGAGAGAGAGAGAGAGAGAGAGAGAGAGAGAGAGAGAGAGCGTGTTGTATTCACTCGCCTAAATAAATCGGCCGTTCCCGCGGGCACGCGGTTTTTGGATTTTTATAGCGAGCGAAATTGCATCTCGTTACACCCGCGGTTCGTTATCAGATCTCGTCGACAGCTCTCGCAGGCGCCATCGTATATACATACGTATATGCGTGTGTCCAATCTTCGGTGAAATCCATTCCACCATCGCTGCACTCCCCACCGATCTGTCGCTAATGTGTCGCTTCGCGGCCACACTTGTGATTATTCTTAAATAATCTTCTCTCATGCGAAATACTCCTCGGGAGCGGCAGGAGCCAAACACTTTCGCCGTCCTGCCAAATTACAAAGTCATCGGCGAAAGTTCCGAAACAAAGTTCCGAGCGCTACGCGTTCAGATCACAGTCTCTCCGACTGCCGATAAGGACGAAAGAACGTTTCGGCGCCGAAAGGGTCCAGCGTGAAAAACCGTCAGTGTTGTTCCGCTTTATATAAACCGCTTTTGTTTATCCAAATGCGGTTGTTTGATTTTTCTTCCTTTGTTTCATATTTTATTTTTTTCCCGCCGATAGCAGAAATTCTCGCGCAAAAATAAAAAAGAAGAAGAAAGTAGCGAATTCTCCCCTCGTGAGCGCCATTTTCAGAGAAGCGTCGCGCTAATTTGACAGAAACGCTTTATTCGATGAAATATACAACCACACGGGTGTACCGAGGAGGAGAGGGAGAGGGTTAATATTTCAGAAGAACCATTACTCCCCCCGTCGTAGTCCATTCACATTGCTCTACTGAAACGTCGCGTCTGATAAACTTGTCGCTTGCAACGCTTTCCCGAGGAGCCCTTCAATTAACCAACGGCCCATCGCGCGTTCGATGTAATATGCAACGTGTCGCATTCGTCATCACCACCTACGTCGAAATGGGCAGTCATAAAAAAATAAAAAATAAAAAATCTGCGCTCACGCGCAAAGTGTCCTCGAGCGTCCTCGCGAGTGCCAATGAATGGTTGCGCTCTCGGCGTGTGAAAAACAGCGCGTGAGGGGGAGGGTGAGAGAGGGGGGAGGAGAGAGAGAGAGAGAGAGAGAGAGAGAAAGAGAATAGCGAAGCTTTTCCCAGCCAGCGGTCCGAATCGCGCTCGTTTGCGACACGCTCGCGGCTCACTCCCTCTTATTTCGTCGCACGGAATTCTCGTTCTAGGACGATTATCGTCCCTCTTCGGGACCCGACGCGGGCAACGACGTAGAGGCGGGTCGCCTCTCTCTCTCTCCCCCCCTCTCTCTCTCTCCCTCTCTCTCTTTCTCTCTCCCTCTCTCTCCCCCCCTCTCTCTCTCTCTCTCTCTTCCTCCCTCTCTCTCTCTCTCTCGGCCACCGTGAGAAATTATAAGGGCGAATCCGCCTTTAAGGACTACGAAGAAGATCTTAGTTCCACCATAAATAAACACAACTGCCCGCGCAGCTGGCGCGGACGTAATTCATCGTGAATTAATTTAAGGGCCACCACCGCCGCCGCTGCCACCCCCTCGGCGGCCTCCTCCGCGCTTTCATTAGAAGACCTGCCGCCGCTGCCGCTGCGCTGAGGCCGCGCCATTTGGCGGCTCTCGCTTTATGCTGATTTTATTTCCCTTCTTTCGCGAACTCGGGCATCTCGGGAGTAATTGTGCGGTATTATTATCCGCGGGGCGGATAAGGCGGCGTGAACGGCCGCATGAGATACGGCCCCATCGAACCGCGCAAGAGCCGAAGGGATGAGGATTTCACGGCTCACCTCGGAGGTCCTGCCTGCCGTCGCCGTAGCCTCCATTTTCTTCGTCGTCGCGATGCCCGACGACGTCGACGATTCCATCGTACGACTTCTAAACGGGCTTGCCGTTCCGTTTGAACTACGACGCAAAGTCGTCCCTGCAAAGTTGCAGCTGCAGCTGCACGGCCGTCTCTCTTACTCACTCACACATACACACACTCTCTCTTTCTCTCTCTCTCTCTCTCTCTCTCTCTCTCTCTCTCTCTCTCTCTCTCTCTACGTATGGCCGGCCGTAGATTCCGATGTCGCTTCTCGGCCGCTCGCTTAATCCCCGCCGGTTACGCTTATTAAAGTCCCGAGAGGTACGACGTGTAAGCCCGTCGAGGACCGCTATATACAAGGGGGCACGGATAGTTACGTATGCGCGCTGCTTGCACGGCGGTTGGTTTATCGCGCGCTCGCAGTCGGTTCGTTTCGCCATCCCGACGTGCCGCGGACCGAGGATGCAGTTAGCTTCAGAAACGTGCGCTTCAACACGTCGCAACGGAGACGGTCAATGTTGTTCCGCGCGACGCCCGAGTCTCGCTTACGTGCGCGATATTTCCACTCCTCGCACCGCGGGACCAAACAGTTCTTCCGTTGCCGATATTTATCGGCATGACTGTAAGTCGACATAAGTCGATCGGCGAGACTCTCTCTCTCTCTCCCTCTCTTAAGAATCTTACTCTTTTCTAATGTTTCTTTCTTTCCGTCGGCGGTACGTCGTCGGCCCTTGCGTTCACGTTTCTCGGCGCTCGTATATTTTGATGCTTCCAGCAGCGAGCGATTCGCGGATTTTTCTCACGACACGATCGAACAGCTCGAAAAGTTTGTTTTATGAGTCTTAAGTGGGTCGATTGAACACTGGTGTAAAGTTCTGAGAGCCTCGGAAAAGGAGAGAATTAGCCAACTTCCTTTTATCTGCGTGAATTATCGTCTTCTTCGTATCGTCCCTTTCGGTCCTTACACCGGTAAAACGATAACACGTTTTCATTCAGCCTCCCCCTCTCCGGCCCCGCAACGTTCTCTCGCGATATTCCCCAGATTATACACGCGCTACGCTGATTTCCGCGCGACGCAAAATTTATTCGTTCTCTTTTTGTTACATTTTTACACGATATTACCCGCATAAATATTTTTTCACGCGGAAGCTGATATAATGTACGATTTCTGAACTATGCTCATTTCTTTTTTCTTTCCTTTTCTTTTCTTTTGATTTTTTGTTGTTCCGCTGTGTACCCACGCTTATCTTTTTCATGGCGCTTCTTTTATTTACTTTAGTTTCGCAGCGTGGCTTGTTGCAGCCGTTAGTTTCTTTGCGCTTATTGAGTCGTAAATAACATCATATCTTCCTTATCGAGCGAAAACACCCTGGCAAAAAAGCCTAAAAATCCAAATATCCGTTCTAGAATTTTCCGCTCCTCCTCTCCCACTCGTTCTCCTTTCCGCTACCGCGGTAGTTTTCGCAATCTACCCGCAGCGGGGAACATCGTGCTGAATTAAACTCGCGCGAAAACTAATCGAGCCTAAGATATCCTTTTAATTCACTTTACTGATCCGTGAAGACGGGATGAAACGCGACACGTCTTAGCAAAGTCCCCTCTCATAGATAGAATTTCATCGACGATCGTTCGTAGCGCTTCTCACGAGCGCGACGAGCTTGTGCAAAATTAAAGGTATAAGAAGGCCGAGAAAAAAAGTTCACGCCTGCGCGCGACGACGACGGCAACGACGACGACGACGACGACGACGACGACGACGACGACGACGATAACCTCCCAGCCTTCTTGCAGCTGATGGTGAACACTGTTGGCGATGACGGATAACATCGGGATATGGGCACACGCACGCGCTTCTGCCACCAGCCCCGCAGGATAATCTGATTCCTCGCGCTTATTTTCCGACTTTTACCTTTAACTTCGGCGACGCTCGGTATCGGGATACGGTCCGCCGGAAGTGAAATGTATTATGGATGTACCACGGGAAAAACATTCTCGCGCGAGAGAGAGCTGCCGATGAATTTTCTATGTAACATGGGATATGGCCGCGAGCCATCCACGAAATCCCTAAGTCGTCCCCGCTGTGGAAGTTATCACTGACGGCTACCTGGCAGCTGTACGTCACTGCCAGCCTCGGCGAGTCCCGCGGCGGCTCATTCCTTTTGCGCTTCCAGATACACTCCTCCAGACTGCAATATCAGACAATACGAGAAAACGGAACTTCGAATACTGCATGGGAGAAAATACTGTTAGCGGTGTGCATGATGCGAAAGATGATCTCAAGCATTTAAGGACTATCTAATCCACCCCCCCCCGCCCCAGCCTCCTCCCTCTTATCCGCGCTAAGCTTTAGGATCGGTATCGTAAGTCTACGCTGACGTTCACGTCAGAAGAGGCGAGGATGAGGTAACTTTGTCAGTCAGCAGACTGCCTTCTGCTCCATCAGTTTGCGGCGTATCTTCGCTTGCGCGGACGTATCGTTTGTTAGAAGCGGCAGCCTGATGAGAAACTTTCACGACTTTCATCGAAAGAGAGGTCCCTTTCTCCGACAATTTTCATTCACATCGATGCGATTAGGGATGTACTGTTGAAGATCCTTCACCTCCTCCCGTCGAAACCTGTCGTTCTAAACGTTCGCAGAACCTTGGCTCCTCTTTCATTTCCCACAAGAGAAGCTTTGGGCAAATTTCTCCTCGGAGAGAGAGACGATCGTCCGTCGCCTCTTCTGACGTTGATCGCGCACGAACTAACTATCCCCTTGCGTTCCGGTCGACATGATGTATTGTATACTTTTTGTAAGACATAATAAAAATCGAACGCAGGCGATTCGCAGGCGAGAGGTGCACCTCGATTCAGCGCACGCGGACCCGCAGGTGTCCCGTGCGGTTCGCGGCGCGTATCCTGGGGAGAATTTCCCCCGTGAGACGGAAATGACGGCTTTGAGAGAACCTGCCGGCACGAGAGAGGCGCGCTCACAATGCTTCTCGGTGTTCAAGCACGGACTGGTCAAACGAATCGCGCTGTCTTCGTTCCCGATCGAGAGACCGATATACGATGTGTACATTAGGGAAGAGGAAAAAATTGCATCCCCGCGTTGTTAAATGGGACAATCGTTCCGCGTTCGAACGAGCTCGGGAATGGTGCGAGCGTTGCTTCGACGACCGCTCGCGTCATCGCCGAGCGGCCGTTCGGCTGTTGACCGTGTATACTAAGCGTATAAGAGCTAAACTATATCCCTGTATAAACGATAATCGCGGAGTCGTAGTGGCGTTCGATATGATTTCTCGACGGCGTCCCTTCTCCCCCCGCCGCGCGATGTATAGTGCTCGCATAATTTTGTATGACTGTGACGTAAGCGCGATCGCCTCGCTCGAGCGAAAGCACGATCGCGAAGACGTGACGACGACGATGTTGAGAGCGGAACTGTATAAATATAGTCGTGTAAGAAGGTAGACCTCGGAGAATGATTCTTGTAAATAATTGTGAACATACTTGTAATCAAAGTATCACGACGGAATAAAGACGAAGCTTCGTGTGTCGCATATGAAGTTGCCGATAAAACGTTACATTGTGCATTGTCACTGTGTGCGAGCCCACTTGCGGTATTGTTTTTCTCTTTTAGATTTCTCGATGTCGTCATCCTCGAGATATTAATGTCGGGCGTGATAGAGCTGTGCGCGCGCGCGTAAATAATAATAATAACACAAGAGAAAATATCACGTTAATTACATCGAGCTTGCCGTCTCGTTTTCTCCCTTTCTCTTGCACGTGAAGATTGTGAAATAAAATATAGAATACTGACGCCCCCCCGGTATACGTATGTATACATCGCGCGACAATTTTACATAGCGAAGAAGTATCCGCGGCGAAGGTAAGTGCTGCATAAAATTTTTAACATGTAGACGTATCGTATGCGACATTCTGATATCCTTCTATCAAAATTCTATCAATATTTTAAACCAATTCGGACATACCGCTTGAGAAATGTCAGACAGGAACGTCGACCCCGAGTTTTCTGTACGTTAATAGCAAAATAAATAATAAAATTGATGTTGCTTTTGTAACTTCGATCTATTTGGACAAAATTGATTAGGAGCGATTATTTAATGATCAATCGCGATGAATAATAGAGCTAATATTATTTTCTTCAGCTTTATTTTTATTCGAAATAAATATGGTTATATGCGGGTAATCATATAGATGATTAGCTGAAGCGATTGGAGATGGAAATATTTAGCTGCCGCATCGCATCTTATTTCGAGTGCACATGTTGATAATTCAATATACTCGAGGAATTTAATATTGAGTATACGTGCCTGTAAAGTCAAGCGGAGGAAGAGCTCGGAATCTTTGCAAATCGACAAAGAGATATGGGCGTGAATTCTTTCCAAATCGCGGCAGCTGTGAAGAGAGGAAGGAAGGGAGGGAGGGAGAGAGAGAGAGAGAGAGAGAGAGAGAGAGAGAGAGAGAGAGAGAGAGAGCCCTGCCAAAACTTTCGTTCGTTAATCTAAAAGAGCTGCTTTTCATCAGGGGAGGTAAGTAATATATTCACGATACTTTGACCGAAATAGTCCAATTTCACGTCAGGATTAGCTATCGATCGATCGCTTTATTTATTCAATACATATGCGCTTCGTTTCGATTCTGAAAAAATACTAAAGAAAAAACGACTAATTTTTTAAAGTTATTCTCGGATAAATCGTTGCTATATTTGTTTACGCATTAATAGTTTCTCGTTTAATAGCAAGATAAACATATGCCTCGATAAGAAACATTTATAACAGAAATATAACAGAAAACCTTCCTCGTGACGTACAAAATAATATATAGCCATTACACATGTTCCTACATCGGTTACTTTACAACTTTTATCGTTCCTAAAATAACGTAATCGTAGAAGTGGAAACTATTTCGAAATAAGCGACTATTTTCAAGTGTCAAAAGCTTTCAAGAAAAAATTCAAACATATTGCACGCGACATTTTGCACTCGATACGATATGAATTTGCATCTGGCTATTTTGTCATACTACTTACTTTTATAGTACAGAAATTGATTATGCGGATCGTCCCAAAAGCTGTGCATCTGCTTTTAACCGCGGTATTTTTAGTCAAATAATTCAAACGGTTATCACTCGATTTATGTACATGGATCTACGTCTGCGGTAAGGTGAGTCGACCTCCAAATCCGGCGGAAAATCTATAATGAAAAGTACATCCGCTGACCTCAGGATATTCGATTTATCGCAGAACACGACTGGAATGGTAAGGTGAAAGAGTCGGAGGCCATTTAAAAATCACGAGACGTCACATCGTCGGCGGTACCAAACATATTAATGATCGCCAGCAATAACGTAACACGTCGACGAGTTCCTCATAAAGCGCGAACGCGTTCGCGTTCGATGTCTGTCGGGAGCAAAACAAGAGACCGAAGGCACCGTCGGATATTCGCATCAAACACGAAGTCTTCGGAATGCACTTTAAAAATATATGTCCGGCACTCGCCCACTCGGACGAAAGCATATCCAACTGCGGTTGGTTATTTGGATTTCGACGCGACGGCGGACGGTTACCGGCGGCTGCGGTGGGGGGCGGGAAGGGGTTACGGGTCGAATGGAAAAATTCGTTCGATATTATTTCAAACTTCTTTGAAACACGGGGTAGATATGCCGGGCTCGCCCGGTCTCTCACGCACGTGCGGCGTAGGGTAACAGTCAAACACTTGGCACCAGCCGGCGCCGGGTATGTGACATGAATATTTGTTTCTAATAAGATATGCTGCTTCGCCAGCGCCATTTGACGCAACCTCCCCTCGCTATGCTTACGTTACAACTATCGTTCGCGAGACGACGTCCCATTCCGCGACCGATTTTTCTGCCATGGATGGGTCAGCGGATGACAGTTACCTCACGGTGTCTTTAATCGTCAATTTTATTCTGTCTTAGATTTACTCAAGTTTCGTTACAAAGCTGCCTCTAAAAACCAATACAGCTGTCAGTGAATCGTGACAAAAAGGTGCAAAAGAATGATAAAAATGTCAAATTGAAAGATAAAATGAAATGTACAAGAGAAAGAGAGAGAGAGAGAGAGAGAGAGAGAGAGACAGAGAGACAGAATATAATATATAAAAGACGGAATTTCGACTCAACATAAATCCTAAATTTAATTGAATTTATATTAGTTAATTAAAATGGGAGTTAATTAAAATTGCCATTAAAATAATAAAGAGAGAGAAAGGAAGGAGGCTTGTTTAAGCGTCAAAAATGGTAAAAAGCCGGTGCCGTACAGTTTCCAATGAATATAAGCATTATCATAAATTTCTAATTGGTTTTCTATTGTACGGCGCCGCTGATTGCATTATAATACTCATTGTACTTCGCTCGATCGATCCCTCATTGAAATGGCTTTAATCTCTTACGATATTCGATAAATATTTGGAATAAGATACGCACGCAGCTCGGTCGAAAGCAAACCATGTAAATTCTGCCGCGCTTACATTACAACATCCACCGCATGGATGGGTTCCGGTTTCCTTACTGGATTTCGATTACGCAGTCGTAATGGGAGGGTTCACCTTGCGATATTAATTGTTTGAATTTCGACGTTAATTGCTCGCCCTTATATCAGAAGGGCTCGTATCGGGGAGCTCGACATGGTCCACCATCTTTTTCATCACCATATTACTCGCGTTTAGTGGCAGTTTACGAGCCGGTTTTCAACTTTCCCTACTGCACTTTTCCGATACACGCGATAGGTTTTCACCGAGAGAGCCAAAGGCATACACACGCGAGAGAGAAATATCAGGAGCTTACTTTTAATAATGGCGCGCCGAGCAATAATGTTATCTCGCGCGCATCGATTCTTCGAGGCAACTCATAAGATGATTATACAGTAAACCTGGAGAAATTCACGAAATTCTACGCACATAGTTTCCCTTATAGCGTACACTCTGTGGAATTTCCCTTCGAGGCACCGAACGGAAATGCTAACAATTGGCGTGCTGGCAACAACGAGAACTAATAATCTCGATCGAGTCTTTCGACTGACACTCGGAATGTTCAATTAAGATTTGCGAATAAACCGATGCATATCGAGCCGGCGCGGCGTGTATCGCCGCTGCAAGAACATGAACATCGACTGGCGCCTCGTCCATTGCAGAGCCACAAGTTGCCTCTCGCTCCCGCCAAAGATCCTTCAGTTTCGGAGACAAAAAGGAATCAGCATAAATTGTAACATGTATGAACATGCAAATATAAAACTATAAATATAAAACGTAAAGAAATTTAGTTCTTTGTAGACGCATCCTTTTTTATTCTCTCTTTCTCTCTCCCTCTCTCTCTCTCTTATTCTCTCTTTTTCACTTTCGTCTAAAACATAAAGTCAAGTCTTGTGAGGACCGTAGAAGAATCAACATTGCCCAACGGCGAAATCGTCGCAGACACAGCACGTACTTCGCCTTGGAAATCCGCGCGGCATTTATTTGCGATGTCGCGACTCCGCGTCGTCGAACCGCCTTCTCCTGCCTCGGGCCAGCCAGTCGCCCTGCTCAGGTGGCGAAAGGAGAGATCATGAGCCTTTTATGGGGACGCTTCGCGTCGCATTAACGACGAGATGGATCACGTCTCTCCACGCTCGTAAAGTAATGCACGCCGGACTTTGTTTAGGTCCTTCGCTGTGAGAGTGCACGTAAGCCGTCTCGTATCGCAGTCTCTCCTATTCGTTCTCTCTCTCTCTCTCTCTCTCTCTCTCTCTCTCTCTCTCTCTCTCTCTCTCTCCCTCTCTCTCTCTCTCTCTCTCTCCCCCTCGCCCACTTTCCGTATTACAGCTCCGATCAACCCTCGGACGCTCCTCCGTCGTGTTTTTCTTTCTTCCTTTTTTCTTATTTATATGTCTTTCCCCCTTTATGGGAGAACGCTTCTCGCGCGCGCGCACGCGCGCGCGCGTCCGACTATCGTCGTTCGGCACGGCCGTCACGGCCGGCGCGGTAAATTGCATTCGGACCCTTTTCCTTTTCTCGACTCTACGCATGCGATGAGTTTGGCGAGCCTCGAGCGACACGTACGCGAATCCTCGTCTCATTCTCCCCGATTTGATTAACCCGCGGAGATAACGAAGAATCTAGAATAACAATTATTGGGATGATACATGTAGAATGTTAAATGGGACGGATTCGAGTCTCAAGTTTTCGTAGAGCACACGACCTTTCCTGAAATAGATAGCTTTATGTGCACACATGTGCCAGATATAACAGAAAAGATCAACGGAATTTATCGAAAAATTCGGTCAATTATTTCACGATTTTGGAACGGAAGCGCAATCTCGTGGAAATAGCTCGTGGAAATGAAGAAAGATGTTACTGTGAGAACAGAAGAAATTATTATTAGGTCTAGTAGTTGATTCTTTCTGATGAAATTTACATAGCTCGGAGCAAAAGTTGAAATTGAAACATTTCCCCGCTCTTTTGCGGTTTTAAAGTGTTGACATTTAATTTTTCGAAATGATACATGGTTTAATGTTTAATGCACATAATCTCAAATAATCGATAGTGTTCACAGTGGCTGTCAATAAAGAGCATATTCGATATGCGATGCATTTCACATTTCATTTAAACAAAATCACTTCTGAAGCAGCCAAAATGATTGGTGCTGCTTATGGTGAAAATGCTGTGACCGATCGCACGTGTCGAAACTGGTTTGAATGTTTTCAATGTAGCGATTTTGATCTTCGCAACTCCTCAGTCAGCCAAAAAAGTTTGAAGACGAGGAGTTGCAAAATCTATTGAATGAAAATACGGTACAAACGCAACAAAAATTTGCAGAAAAGTTGGCAGTAAGTCACAAAGTTATTCGCGATCTTTACATTATATGGAAAAGATATAGAAAGAAGCGAAGTGAGTTCTATACGAGCTAACCATTGAGAACAAAAGTTGCCGATTGATGACATGCGTAATCTTGCTTGCCAGGCAACAAAAAAAGACTTTTTGTACAAAACTGTAAATGGTGAGACCAGAAGAGTGTGCTGTACTATGAGCTCTTGGAACCGGATAAAACCATTAAAGCAGAGATTTACCAAGAGCAATCGATATGTTTGAATGCAATTGAGAAAAAAAGGCTATTTGCTGAACAAGGCAGTCGTAAAATCATCCTGTTGCACGACAATGCTAACTTGTCGCATACAGCAGAATCCACAGAGGAAACCATTTTATACTTGGACTGGGAAGTTCCTCCACACACGGCGTATTTTCCAGACTTGGCTCCGTCAAATTTTCACTTGTTTCAGTCGATGCAACACGCACTGTCTGATACACATTTTTCGACAGTTGACGACGTACGACATTTCATCGATAATTTTATAGCCTCAAAGCTACCAAGTCTCTATTGCGATTGGATTCGGCAACTGCTCAAAAAATGGCGTAAGACATAGATAACAATGGAGAATATTTCATCGAAAAATCTTGTCCTATTGATTTTAATAAAGATTGAAAATTATCGGAAATCGGAAAGAATTAATTACTAGACCTTATATTAAATCGATCTCTAAATGCTTCAGCGACGGGAAGATATTTAGTCTATCACAACTGTTTTTCTCTTTCTCTCTTTGTTACGATGTCAAAAATACTCACCCTACATAGATACATATAAAATTGGTAATATCGTGGTATATGTGCGCGATAGACAAGTTGTCTTATGAATCAATGATCGGAGAGAATGATCGATTCAACCGAGCACATCCCGCTCGATAAATTACGCTACAAAATCTAGAAACGTAAAACATTTGTTTAGTCTCGAAGGGGATCGCGCGATTCTCGGTGAAATATTTGGATTTAAAAAGATGCTCTCAAGCTGATAACATTTAATCTCGTTTCGCTACGAAAAAACACATGACCGATCGCGTTGTATCCCGCGTCCCCGATGCCCCTTTGCCCCGATGACTCGATGAGCCCTAATATTTCTTTTAGCCCACGATCAATACGTCCCGTAATTTTCTCTTCCTCGTCCCAGTTTCCTTAGCTCGACGGACAGACGCGGAAGAACCGAGTGGTAATTATTAAGCAGCCGACCGGGCCGGAAAAAAAAAGCAGGGACCTTTTATTAGACAATTTGCATTCGATGGCTCGTCGTATCGGCGAAAAACATTTTTGGAAGTCAACTAGCCGTGCGGCCGATCAGCTTTTGGTCTCCCGTAGCCTCGTCTGCTCTACGTCGCTCTTTGTTATCGGACCGACGCGTGCGCGGTGAATCTCTTCTTTTGACTTGTCTTTGCCACCTGGGACGCGCCAAGAACACAAATCGACCTGGATGGTAATTACCGGGAGAGTATCTCTCGATTCGGGCGAACGTCGCCTCTCCATTCCGCTTTCGTTCCGACGCGCGGCGCGTAAATAAAAAAGAGGCAGAATCTTATTTTCCGTTTAATTTCGAAGGGAACGTCGGCTTATCGGAATTTTAACTTGAAGCTTCGCCACCAAGCTGTTTTATGCGAAGAACGGAAAAACAATTGAACATTGAATGCACGTCGGACACTTGGTACATCTTTTTTCGGACGTAATCGAGAATACGTCCATAAAAATGCCGCGTGCAACTTTATCGTATAACTTTCAAAATATCCTGAAAATTGGGCTTTTTGCTCCACGGTAATCCTTCGATTATCGATATAACCGAATTGGCCGAATTTTCTAACCGTACATATTATAGATTTATTATTTATCGATTATTTAAAGAAGCAGGAATGACGTCCAATCGCTAAATTGCTGCGATAGCTTTACGTCAGCGTCCAGAAAAGAAAACAAATGTGTTCAATTATGAAATACTAGTTACATTGTTAAGACTCTGTTCTCTGTTTCGTAGCCGGTACGCGACGTCCGACATGACGCGAATAACGTTATTTCTTTCATTTTAAAGATATAACGACTGACGTTTGCACGAAAAGCTTTCCAATTACCGTTTGACATCAATTACTGTTTGATTTCAATTACCGTTTCAAATCCGTTCCCGCCGTCGATGACTCGGCCCAATCATGTCTTGCATCGCCGATCGATTTCCACAGCAACGGTATTTCTAGCAGAACTACCATATAAATCGCCGGTAATCGCAATAAGCGCCGCGACGCGACCAGACGGCAGAGACGTCATTTCAACGACATCGGACCGCATTTGACGCGCGCGCTCGTCCGCAGTCGCAAATTCTCTTCTCACTCTTCGAGTTTGATTAACTCCGCCGTGGGGGACACGTTAAGACGCGGACGATTATTACCGAGAGAGAGAGAGAGAGAGAGAGAGAGAGAGAGAGAGAGAAGAGAGAGAGAGAGAGAGAGAGAGAGAGAATATCTCATCCACCAAAACGAGGTCCGACTCCTTTCAAATTTCCATCGCGACGTCCTGTTGTTGTTGCACGCCGGCGAAAATTAATCTTCCAACTCGCTCTCGTGCGCGGCCCGTCGCAAATTTCGTCGCGAAAATCGACTCGCCATCTCGCATGGGGACTCGCCATCCTAACGAACTTCTGATCGCATATCACACAGGGATACTCCTTTCCTGACTTCTTTTTTTCGCTTCGAACCACTGACCCGCAATGTTACCGCCGTCTATTTTTTTACATATATATAACGGACTGTAAGGGATTCCAAATAAAGATACGCAAGTCACCTATTTGAGCGGGGGAGAGTAAATTAAATGCTGAACGGGTCAACAAAAAAGAAATGAAAAATTACCCCGCTGCAATCTCGTAACTTTACAAAGGATCAAGAATTTTCGATGCCCCCGCGATTCATTTCCATGCGTTGACGCGATGATAATCGACTGTCGATTGGCTGTCACGATGAACGCGATAAATTGCATCTCGACCTTCTTTTCCTTCCGATTCGCACGCTTGACTGTTTGTGATGCGTCCACTTTTCCAGTAGATATGACTTCTGATATCTCGACATAGCGTTTTAATTAATAAAATCGATCTGGTAATGAATAAACGACGATCGAGCGCTGCGTGTCGACGAGGACGACGACGCTCAACGTTGCTCGCGAAAGCGTGGAAGGCGAAAAATTGCAGGCACGAATAAATGTTACACGAGTCAACGATACTTGAGATAATATTGCAGAGTTTCCGTAGCTGTTAATATTTAGCGATACCACCTTAAGACTCCGTTCCCGAGCGACAAAGTGACGCGAATTTAACTGCTCGCGAGCCCGACGTCTTTCTTGCCGGTAAAAGTGAGCCAGCGCGTCGGCGATAAGACGATTTCGTTTGTACGCGGAGGAAAGTAATCCTGAGTTATGCGATACCTCGCCGTCCTCGGAACACCTCTCGCGGAAGACCTATTTCGATATAGTTAGTGAAAAATGTCACACCGACCGCAGGGCCCATTTCTCTTTGCAGCCCCGGAGTATAAAATTTCTCTCCTTAACGTAACACGGAAGATACTACATAATTTTTAATAGCAGTGCACAACACTGCGTAATAGACGTTTTATAATCGCCGTGGCAATAAACGAGAGAGAGAGAGAGAGAGAGAGAGAGAGAGAGAGAGAGAGAGAGAGAGCGAGACGGCGAAAGAGGAGGGAAGCGGAAAGAGAGGAAGCCAAACAGAAGAAGGAATAGAGAAGGAGGAGCAGGAGCAGGAGAAAGAAGAAGAAGATACGCAGCGACGTCATTATTATGAATGAGATTTACACTGGCTGACAGACGGCCGAATATTTCAGTAGGTAAACCAATATATCCTCGCCCGTGCACACGCCCCCGCACATGCAAATAAAGCAGGTTGGCCAGTACGTGGTAAATATTTGTTTAGACTTTTCGCCGACGTGCTGGCTCAGGATTGCATCGGCGGCAAAGGCGCAGCGCCCTGTCGGGAATTCGCGGGAATTCGCACCAGTTTTAATATCATCTGCTATTTACATGACATTACTGTAATATAGATACGCGCGAACGACGTCGCGACGAGAGGAGGAGTGTCGCTCACGATCGTGAGAGGAACGCGCGCTTTTCAGGAGACTGCGTTATTTGACGCGCGACGGATGTTCGTCGCTCGGGTTTGTTCGAGGCGGTATTGACTGGTGAGATACAACAATATGCGAATAACGCTTGCGCAAAATATAGAAGCTAAATTAAGGGGCGGGCGAGGGAGGAGGGGGAGGGGCGGAGATACGTTAAATCAGGAACTAAACTGGAATAAATCATTGACGATAGAATGCGGTTGCTACATCGCGATCGAAACTGTATAATGTCGACGGTGGGAGCGCGAGAAGTCTAAAAGCAACAAGAGGGAGAGAGAGAGAGAGAGAGAGAGAGAGAGAGAGAGAGAGAGAGAGAGAGAGAGAGAGAGATGAAAGTTCCCACTGTGTAATCGCCGGCCGTAAATTATTGAAACTTGCTGAAACAATCTGCCGGTCTATCTTCTCGCTAGTCAATATAGATGAAGACACATAATATAATAATCCGAGATAACTGATCCTACTCGAAAGCTAGTTATTTTCGGCCGACGAAAATCTTTATTAAATAGCGGTAACGGAGGCCGCTGAGGGAGACCTTTATTTCATCGTAAATAATTTCTTTCTCGATCGAATGCGAATAGGAGGCGATCGTGTTAGGCGAACAATTGGCCGAATGAAGTTTCAGTTCAACGTCACTTTTAATATTAAAGAAGAATACACTTTTATATCGTTATAAAGTGGATATTCTATTCGCGCGTATTTTTCCGCGACGGTGGAATGAAGGTAACGCTCAAGGGCGATTTTATTTCTGCCGTCTACTCGTTATCATGTGACGCATTGAGGCGTCCTCTTCAGTGTTTTTATTTCGAAGCAATCATGCGGAGAGAGGGAGAACGAACTCACTTTTACTAAACTCACGGCGCCGACAAGAGTCACTCCGCCGCTTGGCAATTTTCACGCGTCGCGTTCTTCCATTACGCTGAAGATTATCGACGTAACGCTAAGCGAGCTTGTTAAATTTTAACTGAATGTACTCTCCAAGTATAGTCAGTATTGCATCAATCGTGATGCATTATTTCAGCTGCAAACTGTAGCGTCAATTGCATCTGAAGCGACGCGAGAGATCGTCAAAGTAAGAATATTTGCATCGGTAAAGAGCGGAAGGCCATCGTTCGGGTAAACAGCAATATCTGACAGTGATTGTGCGATTATTTACAACTGGCACACAGAGCAAGTACGAGGATAGTCCCAGAAGTACTTGACCTGACCTGTATAGATAGCGGTTGTTGTTTGAAAAGAATGACTATGGTAAAAAGTACCAACCTTATAAAGCTTAAGTTTGAAGTTTGACGACGCTACGTTGTTTAATATTTGTTTGGCAGCCATTAATAGTGAACGCTCTCAGTGAATTTGTAAACATGAAAAAAATTGCTCATCGTTATGTGATACAATACTTTCCTTTGAAAGGCCTCAGTCCAACTAATATCAAAGCGGAGCTAGATTCTACTCTGGAGAAGTTTGCTCCTTCGTTTACAACAGTAAAATATTGTGTAGCAGAGTTTAAACGAGGCTGTACGAGCTGCTAAGACGAACATCGCAGTGGTCGACCAAATGAGGTGACCACGCCAGAAATGGTGAAGAAAATCCACAAAATGGTATTGGATGACCGTCGACTGAAAGTGCGCGAGTTAGCAGACATGGTAGGCATTTCAAAAAGTACTGTACATCGCATATTGACTGAAAATTTGGACATGAGAAAGCTGTGCGCAAGATGGGTGTCGCGATTGGAAGAAAAACAGTATCGCGAGAATGTTTCAATCGAGTGTTTGGCGAAGTTTCGCAGCAATAAAGCCGAGTTTTTGCGTCGACTCATAACCATGGATGAAACATAGGTCCATCACTTCACACCTGAGACGAAGGAACAGTCAAAACAATGGACCAAGGTGGCTTGATGGCTATTTCGAGGAGCTCGACGATTCCCATTATAAACAGGGTATCGAAGCTATTGAACATCGCTGGGAAAAGTGTATTGAGCTAAAAGGAGACTATGTAGAGAAATAAAGATATTTTTCCCAAATTTTTTGTATTTTTTTTGTTAGATCAGATACTTCTGGGACTACCCTCGTAGTTAACACGTGCGTACAGAGTATAACGTCAACATACAGATTAGTATGACGGGTTACCTACCTCTATTTGGACGATAATGCCAGAAATTGCCGAAAAAGTCACTCGTTGACTTTGTTGGTAAAAATATTTTCAGTGTTCCCAGTTATGACGAGTGATCAACCGTGATCGTTATGACAATTTATCGACCGTTTATGATAGGAGTCGAGCCTTATTGAATTAAAAAAGATGTATAAAAAAATAAACCTAAGAAATATACATTACGGATTTAAACAGAATAATAAGTAAGGAAATAAATAATACAACATATTTTCTTGTTTCACATAATTTTTTAATTTCTCTCTCACGTTGAAAAATTCAATAGGAAGAATGGAAATTAGAAAGAAACATTCAGAAGTCTTATATACTATGTTCCATCCATGTTTCTACAAAAAATCGCTTCTGTAAAGATATGAATCGACCAGAAACGCAGTACAAATATTGATTACAACTTAATCGATGACAATTATCAAGCAATATATTTTCGGTATATCATAGTCCTATGTCTCGATGCCTCTTTTATCGAAAATAGAGCTTGATAGTTGTCGTCGATCAGAAGCAATCTTTTGTAGAAATATAGATGGAATATATATATATAAGACTTTTTTAAATATTTTTATACCGTTCTTTCTAATTTTCAATTCCTATCGAACTTTTCAACGCAAGAAAGAAATCAAGAAATTATGTGAAACAAGAAAATATATTGTATTATTTATCTTAACTATTACTCTTACTTACTCTGCTTAAATCCGTAATATTTATTTCTCAGTTTCACTTTTTTAAATCTCTTCCTTTTTAATTCAATAAGGCTCGACTCCTGTCATAAATGGTCGATAAACTGTCATAACGATCACAGTGCAAAGTTAGTTGCATTCATCATAACTGGGAGAACTGCAAATATCATTATCAATGAATGATTTTTTTCGGTAACCTCCGCATTATCGTCCGAATAGACAGGCAACCTGTCATACTGACCTATATGTTGATATTACTTTCTATACACGTCCGGGCGTAAAAATGTCCGCGCGGTTTCGCATTTAAGTTATCGCTCAAGTTCGCGCATGTAGCCTGCGTGCTTCAATTACGAGACGGCCGTTGTTTACATCGCGAGTGCGATATTATCGATAATCGCGTACACTATATTAGCGATATAATTAGGTGCGCGCGCGCGTTGTGCCGACAACAAATGGCGCAAGAGTCGCATTGTTACGTTAAAAATTATCGTTCACGCCGACGATTAATGAATAAAAAGCGCTTTCGAATGGACGCTTCCTGCCGCAGGTACTTTCTTCCGCTCTATTTTTCAGCGATGCGTTTCAACGTTTTACATATTTTACGAAGTTCGATGACGCGATAAAGAAGAGACCCGGCGAATGTCCGCTTCCGTACGAAAAATTCCGCTCGACGCGTTTTATTCGAGCTGAGGACGATTCGCGAGCAAGGACGAAATAACGGGCAGGAAGGAAGGATACTTTCCGCCCTCTTTCTCGATCGGGGAACGATCGGAAGTTATCGACCCGCGCGACGGAATCGGAATATCCGGGAGACGAATGCACAGCCGGAATTGAGAGTCCGGTGAGAACAAAGTGAGAACGGCGAATCGCCAAACCCAAAGAAGAGGACTCACTCGAGAACTGAAAGAAAATGATCGAGGAGGGTTCATTGATGCCGTGGCACAATGGCGGAGGTTGACTTTCTTCGACGAGCCTCGTTAATCAGCATCGCGTACCAATGTCGCGAGGGCAAGGGAGGAACGTCGCGAGAGGGGACAGCGCCGCAACCTCCTACGTGTTAAGCTCCCATTAACAGGTCTAATGGTCACTATAGTTACCATAAGATAACGGGCATTATGGCATTAATACGTCGAATTAACGTCGGCTGATGGCGTGCACACTCGCGTGGTCTCTGATGTCGAATCTTTCTTTTCGTGCGTTATACATTTTTCGATAACGCGGGGAGGATTGAGAACGGTTGTGTTACGAAAGTTTAATCGACGCCTTCGAATAAAACGCGTGTAAAGGTATACTCTCCCGCGGCTTTGCGAAATCTACGAATTGCGCGTCTGCCCTCGCTACCTATGTTGTATTAGTTTGTATCTGTTTTCCGATGAGCCAAAAAAACGTTCTAGCGAGACATATTACACGAGTCAGCAATGGTCGCAAGTTCGTGATTTCTCTCACAGATTCTCTTTCTCTGTCTGTCTTTCTCTCGCCCGCGCGCGTGGGACGCAGCCACCATCGCAATCAATAGTCCACTTGCACAATTTTATGGACATGCTCGCGTGGATTTTTCGAGACGTCGAGTCGACGCGGGCATTACCGAGGGGGCACAAACGCGCCTCAAAAATGATCGACGGAGAAGGCCGCGAGCGAGGCAAGGCAACGGAAACGAAGAAAGATTGATGATTTCGCGGCGGAGGTATGTAGCCGCGAGCTCGGCCGCCTTTGTGTCTCGAGCCTAGGAGGAGGAGAAAAAAAAATATCCCCCAAGTTGCGTCATTAATTATATCGCGATACACTCTTGATTTACATGGAGGAGACGTGGCGGGCGCGGGTGCGCGGAGATAGTCAATAGTTTCCGCGACGTCGATGCGGCCGCGCCGGGGCTCGGCTTACGGCATAATGATTCACCGCTCGCTCGCGCGTATCGCGCGAAATTATTTAAAAAATCACCTCCTCTCACTCGCGTCCGCGACTCACATTTAAGTCGCGCACACGCTCCGGAGACTCGTCCGGACGGCGGCCCCAGGTGGATTGCAGTATTCTCCTGTCAGGCCACGGCCTATTAATTTTGTCGCGCTAATCTCCAATCTGCGTCTCCTTACTTCGCAAAGTATTACGAGGGATCCGTGACTCCAGCCGCGACAAGCAATACTCGTTATAATAAATCGTTTTGCACCCTAATCCCCGGTCGCGAGATTTCCTAAACGAAACTTGCGTTCCGTTCCGCATCCGGAGACGCGCGCGAGAGATCTCCCGCACGAATTTTGATAAATGTACGGTTTGGCATCTTCTTCGGCTCGTACGTCCCACTGAAACGCGCAGGATCTCGCGAGGATCGCGCTACGACTTCGGAGAATGAGATTTCCGAGAAGACTGTTTCTCGGCGAAAAGGATCGAGCGACACTCGGCGACTCCACCGAGCCGTTCGAGCAAATTCATCGGAGACTAATTGAAGAATATCTTTCTCAGGAAGCGTGTTTGGCTCTCATTGTTCATTTTACTTGGCCACCTCACGCTTGTGTGCAACTTCAAACATTCGATGTTTAGCTCGATAAAACGAGTCAGAGCAAGAAACGTCTATAGATTGGTTAATTATTGTCTATAAAATGTTTGCTCGAATTTGCTTCATCAAGCTAAATGTCGAAAATTTCATGTTGCATACACATACACATAAGGCGGTGAGAAACGGAGTGAAAAATGAGGTAATTATAACTACTATTTCAATAAGCAATTAGTGACGGCTAAAACCTTCCAGGGATTACTCAGTATAATGACCTCAGCAACGTACGTCAAGGTCATTTTGATGATCTGACTCCTCTAAACCGAATAACCGGCGTAGATTGAAAAATGCTACATACGGATAAATGCGATCACGCGCGCGCAAGTTTTTACGATCAATCCTGCATTGAATCGTTACCAGATACGTGCCAGATTTTCAATATCGAGCTAATACTGGCGGCAGCGAGTACTGATCTCGGCGTTAGATTACAGTCGGATGATAACTTGAGCCCAATATTGGCAACCAATTCTTGGCTGGACATTCGCGATCGCACATCAGTCAAGAGTGAATTTCGCGCATAATACCTAACGTTAGTTGCACGATGTTGGTCGAGAGCTCAGCATCGCTTGCGTGCGTCATTTGGAGAAAGTCACAGGTTACCTAAAGGTCACCGCGTCAAGCTTTTCAAATAGAGCATGCTCGACACTTTATGTTGTGAAAACCTTCAGTACTTTCTATTTTTACCTGACTACTTCTCGGCATCCTTCTTCCTCTTTACGCGAGAAAGTGGCGTTTGTTTCGTGTTTGCGCATTAATTTTTGACGGAATTACGGATGTTTAAAGCTTTGGAATTTCCGTGCCTCTTTTGCCGCCGGCCGGCAACACGCGCGTAAACAATGTAATTGTTTACGCGGCTCGAGCCGCAAGGTTCACACCTCTCTCTCTCTCTCTCTCTCTCTCTCTCTCTCTCTCTCTCTCTCTCTCTCTCTCTCTCTTCCGACCGGCGGTCCGCAACATTGTTAGCGGGCCTCGGTGCTCGTCTAAGAATTCGTCGTTCGTCAATATCCTCACGTGGAAAAGTCGCGACGCAGCTAAACAAATTATATTCAAAAGCTCAGACTGTCCGACGAGGAGCCATGGTTTCCTTAAATATTTATTTACGCTATTGTTAACTCGCTGCTAATATTCATCGGTCATCTCCCTCTGGAACTAAAAATAAATCTACAAACAAAAGAAGAAGATCAAACGAATACTGCAAAGAACATAATCCCCCTTCCCCCGTTCGTTATAATTTAAAAATTAATTATAATTTAATTTATATCTTAATTAGCTTATGAGCTCTTTTCCAGCTTGTTTTCGTCATATATACTCCAGTTGTACGCAGATTTATTATGGTGAACATCAATGTTTTGCAGCGGGTAAAATGCAGCAAAATCGCATGAATCGTCAAACAGCCGAGAGAAACACGTGGAATTTGTTCCGTGATATAACAATAAAAAATTAACGCATTTCCCCTCGCATTTGTTTCTTCCTTTTACCTACGGTTACTTGCTTGTTATCGAAATAATGTCGATCGCGATGTCAATAACAGATATATTTTATATATACGCGGAATCAATCGCTCGCGTGAACGGCAAGGATAACGCAGCCACACAGAAGGAAGGGAAGGGGCGCATCGCGTCTCTCACACAGAGCGGAATACACGGAGCAGAGAAATATTTCACGACGCAATGGGCGTCATCGATGATTGCTTTAACGTTTAAACACGCCGAGCCTTCAAATCAAGTACGTCCTTTGCAGCGTCCGTGTTGGCAAAACTGTCAGTTACGTTTGCAAAAACGTGCGCGAGATAACGAGACGCGATGCATAATTGCCGACAAAGACGAGCGATTGCGCGTTCCTCAGGCAAACACGTGCGGTAAAGTAAACAATGTTGTACAGCGTTTTCAATTCGCACAATCTGCGTGCGCGCGCGCGCGCGTAATCAAGGCCAATTTTCACGAGCTCGCATTTCACTAGATGCGTGTTTAAATGCGAATGAAAATCCGAATTAAAATCCGAAAGCTAAACGCAATACGTAAGACCTGAAATGTTAAACGTCCACTTTTTACGCGTGTCGAAAATGTAATTACAAATGTAATTAATTAAACGGGGCGGTGCGTTTCGGTGCTTGTTGAGAATCCGTGCGGGAGCGATTTAATTTAATTTCATTTCTTATCATTTCTAGCGTGCAAGCGAACCGGGTCGGGAGAAAGCAGAAAAGAAGCGAATACATTAACCGAATTATCGCACACGGTGGCTTTTCACACGTCGTCCGCCGATACGAATTTGCACGTCGCAAATACAAAGCCACGGTCGTTTAGCGATACATCCCCTCATCCCCGTCGCCGCTTCGATTGCATGAGTTTTTCACGAAGGGAGCGGAGTTTCTTGTCGACGCGAAACACACGATGAAATATTCATTAGATATAACGTCTAATGTGCACGGTGGCCCCGCTGCAATCAAACGCGAGCGTCGTGACGCGCTCGCGGATGACGAAATTTATAATGCGCGAGTACGCTCGCAAAAAGCATCAGCGAGCTCTCTCGCAGTCGCGGCGGGCAAATGAATGATGCGCGAGGACGGACTTTATACAGGGAGACTCTTTCTCGAAAAGGGACCTTCTCTTTTTCCCCTCCTTCCGCGGCAGCTCAATCTCGGACGCTCTGTCCGGCTGAATTGTGAATCGGGCGCGGTAAACGAGAACATCATTATGCGAACTTGTCATATCGCGCAGCAGAGCGCAATCCCCACACGGACAATCCGATAAATATTAACGTCCCATCACAGGCATCCGCGTATCGCCCGGCGAACGTTCCACGAGCGCGGAAAGCCGATACAATTTAAAAAGCGAGCGCCGCCACGTCGACGATCTCGTTAAAAGCCAACTGCAAATTGGTCGCGCGCGCGCGGTGGACAGACGAAATTTGTAAAAGCCCTTCATTTATGCCCCACGTAGAGAGAGAGAGAGAGAGAAAGGGAGAGAGAGAGAGAGAGAGAGACCGAGAACGCGACTTTATTCATGGCAATCTAATTATTTCGTTGTCGTGGGACGGAAGTGTCTTGACTGGTCGTCGACGGGCTCGTCTCTCCCGGCCTGCTAACAGCCGTGGGACAATTCATGATTGGTTTCGCGGCGCACCGCGAGGAGGGAAAAAGAGGGCACGGATAGAGCGAAACAAATGATTTCATTGAATATTCAACAGTTGCCAGAAACAGATCCGTTATTCAGTGGTTATACCGAAGCCGCGAGCGCGTCCGGCTCGCTACTCGAAATATGTATTTGCCGAAGGTCCGCCTGGTCCCCGGCAAAATAAATAATGTTTGTCCGTGGCACATTCTTCCGCGCGATCGCGCGCGCGCGCGAGCGCGTCGACCGCGCCAGCCGCGCGAAATATTTATCGGGAAATATTGGCCGGAAAATATCTACGTGCAGGCGTGTAATGCTCACGCGCTCGCGCGGGCGCGCGTGCGCGTGCGCGCGGCTGTAATTACCGCTTATAAACGCGCGATTTAATCGCATGTGGCGCGCTTTGAACAAAATCGCGCAGCCCGACGCGAGCGCAAATTGTATTTTTGTCGAGTGATCGGCCTGCGTGCGCTCGCGCGTTCGCGCGCGCGCGTGCGTGTCACTTATCGAGTCTATTATATTTTGAAATATGCGCCGATGGGCGCACCTGTTTTTCGAGTGCACGCTGCAAAGTGCATCGAGAGAGCGCGACCTGCTGCGCCGCTATGCGGTGTATCGGGTGTCCTGAACACGTAAAACAGTCCTAGTTTTACGTGTCACGTAAAATGCATTCGTTCGGAACAATAACACGCTGTACTTCGCCCATTGCTAACTGTTTAACGCCGAGTTTGAAATTAGTTTCGCTTCTCCGTGGGTGTTCCACTCGCGCCCGCGCGCGTAATTGTGGCGAGGAAAAATTCTTTCCAACGCGAACGAGTCCATGGCCTTAATTTCGACAGCCCTCTGCACACTCGAGCAATGACCGAAAATTCAACGTTCGAGTTCGAACGTCGTTCCGATTTTTGTCCGGGAGTGACCGCCCAATCGTGGAAAGATCGCGCGCCCAGCTTCGCCGCGGGCAAAGCCGCGGGCCAGGAACGAACTCGAAAGTCGGACGCATCAAACGGAACATCTCCCGGCGTCGCGTCGCCTCGCCTCTCCTCGCGTCGCGTCGCTTTTTGCCCCTAAACCGTGAAATTTTCGCTTTACAAACTCCGCGGCAGTTTATTGAATTATTCACCAGATAACGAGCCCGTCCCGTGCCGCCTAAGAGGGAAGACAATTACCAGGAAACAGCTCGAGATAACAACAACAACAACGACGGCGACGACGACGATGACGACGACGACGACAGCGACCGACAACCCCGCGACAGCCAGCTAGTGGGTGTCGCGAAACTTGATCGGATACGGCGCAGAGAAGCTGCACGCCGAGGGTGACGACGACGACGACGACGACGACGACGACGACGACGACGAGAAGGAGTACGAAGACAGGCTCGCGACGCCCAGCCGGCAGCCATTTACCGGAGTACCCCGACGCGCGCCGTTATCTTTATAGTACGGCGGCAGTATCGCGATCGGCCACGACTGTTAATTAACGCGGCTTCTTCTACGGAAGAGATCGAGACTTCCTCGGGAGTGAGTCGCACACGCAATCGGCTTGCGCACGGCCGCGTAGCCGATGAAAACGTGTTGATGCGAGCGCGCGCATGTATGTGTGAGAGCGAGTGTTTCTCTCTCTCTCCCTCCCTCCCTCTCTCTCTCTCTCTCTCTCTCTCTCTCTCTCTCTCTCTCTCTCTCTCTCTGTGTGTGTGTGTGTATGCCTCTCTCCCCGTTTCTCCCTTTTAGTACGCGCAGCCCCTTTGCGACGTACGTCGCAGCGCGACGCGCGACGCTGTAGACCACAGCTGGTGCAGCGAATCGGAGAACTTCGGATTGGTATCGACGGCGTGCTCCAACTCTTCCGGCGTGCGAACTGCGTTATTCGCCGCACAAGGTGAATTGCGAAACGTCCGCCCGCCTCCCGCGCCCCTATTTCCCACGTACGTGCGCACTCTTGCTGAAGCTGCCGGCCGCGCGCGCTTCTTATCGGCTCAGAATTGGATCTGCATTGCACTGTCGCGTGGAATATTAATGTCAATCTAATATCGGACGGTTATCTCGTTTAGCGCGATTCTCGATGCTCGATTTGGGAAAGAGAAGGGGGCAGGAAAGGGAAGGGACGAGCGGAAGTGAACAGGCTTCCATCGCGCCTGCACCCCCTCGACAAGATTCGCCGAAACCCAGGTGGCAACCTCGTTGTCCGCAATTCTACCCTCCCCGTGCAATCTTCTATCTTTCTCTCCCTCCTCCCCTATTTCTCTCTCCCTCCTCCCCTCATCTCTCTCTCTCTCTCTCCCCCTCCCTCTCCCTCTCTCTCTCTCTCTCTCTCGTTGCCGGTGCCGGATGTTCTTTTTAACAGCGGCGCCTGCAACACGGGGAACGTGCTCCGGCGTGGCCATCGCGCAAAGTCATCACGCGGTATACTTTGAGGTCTGATTAAGCCTTGTGCGCGGCCGCCGCCGCCGCGGAGACTCCGCAGTAATGCTAATTAGTTTCGCCGGAAGAGGCGGGCCGGTGTATCACGAAATTTGCGAGAGACCGCGCGTACCCGTCGCAAAAAGCGGCGCAGGAACAAGAGACGCGCGCTCATGTGTGTGTGTGTGTGTGTATCGCGCGCACGACGGTTGGTTCGCGCTCTTCGCGGGGGAGTTATTATTATTTTTGCCGAGGAGATTCGCGTAATTCCATCGTCCTGGCAGCGAGGGACGGAAATCGGCGCCGAAATGCCGTGCGCGCGTATGTTTCGAGAATTGGCTGGACGCGGTAACATCGGTCCGCCGGTCGGCCGGCGTGGCGCGGCGGCCGGCCGTTGAAAATTACGAGCAACAGGGAACGAGAATTGTGTAGCTATCGTCGCGCGCGCGCGAGGTAGTGCGAGGCAACGAAACTTGTAGCAGTTCACAATGAACCTCCGCACAATTCTCCGTTTATCGCGGCTTTTATGTTTGCGGTCTTTACGGAACTTTACGGTATTCATCGCGCACGGTTATCGGAACTGCGTAAATAACGGCGCGTATTTGCGTAGCCCATCCCATAACGCGCGCTGAGTTATGGCCCGGGCGAATCGCGCGCGCGGGTCAATGGCGAAATCCCCACGCGCAACTTGTCCGTGCAAATCTGGCTGTCCCAGTCTTATCTCCCGATTACTCCGCGCGGACTCGCTTCTCATCGCCCCGCTAGGGGGTGCTGCCTTTTTCTCTGTCTTGAGCAGCGGCTGTGCGAAACGTCGTTCCAGAGTCGACACCGCGAGGCGAAACGGGGGTAGGTATATTTGCGACTCCGCGTCAAAAATATCGCTGAAATAGCGCGGAGAATAAACGAATCGTGACGTGCACGATGCGAGAGAGAGAGAGAGAGAGAGAGAGAGAAGGGGGGAGAGAGCGGGAAGCCCGAAGTTCGGGGACGACCATTAAGGTTGAGGACGCGACGAGAATAATCGACGCGAATATCTTCGCCAATGCATTGAAACGCGATAGCGGCAAGAACGATCTTGACTGTACGCGCATCCCGAAATGCATTTACATGAGAATCCCCTTTTTTGTTCGCAGGGATGTGCGGCAGGCTCGCAGAAGCGAGCGCGGTTCGATATCGTGCGGTGCCGAGTGCGGAAAGCTCCGCATGCGTCATTCCGTTGCAGGAACTGCGGCTCCAGAAAGCGGTTGACGTTAGGTGTCCCGGATAATCGCGGTGTTCCGGCAGCAGAAACTGTTGCTGCTGCAGCAACCCGACCGTAACAGTAGCACGCAGATGTCATCGATGCACTTCGTGTTTCGAGCAAATGGGATTAACGTTGGCACGACGACTCTGCATCCGATATTACCATTCGCATTTGCCGATTATTATACCTCTAAAATGCGAAACTACCCCTCCCCTCTCTCTCTCTCTCTCTCTCTCTCTCTCTCTCTCTCGACCGGAACATTTCGGGCTTGCTTCGTAGCTCGCAATTAAACGATTTGCCTGCGCGAAACTTCGGTTGCTCCCCGCGTTCGCTGCAAGTTTAAGAAAGAACGTAGATCCGCGTAATAAATCTGTGTCGCAAACATGCTCCGTCGTAGCGTAATATCCGCCTGTGTGTGTAACGCGATAAACAACAGTTTATCCCCTGATTACGTTCTCTCTGCAGCAATCGCGGAAACGCCGCGATTTTCAGCGGGAAGCGATCGGGAGAGATGGCGAACTTCCGCTCGTCGATTTGTGCATAAAAACGCGAAAGAATATCTCGATTAAAGCAGCCGTTCGCAAACTGTTACGCAACTGTGCCGCAACGTATATTTTTGGTTGTTTATTTTAACTTTTATTATCTTTATTATCTGGACCGTCACAACGGCGACAATGACGCATGTCCCTCCATGCACCTATC
Organism: Harpegnathos saltator; assembly: GCF_003227715.2. Lineage (NCBI taxonomy): Eukaryota > Metazoa > Arthropoda > Insecta > Hymenoptera > Formicidae > Harpegnathos > Harpegnathos saltator. The sequence continues at coordinate 234,633 of NW_020230710.1, forward strand.
TTACCTAATCTCAATGACCTACCTCATCCTAAAATAACAAACTAATAGCTACCATATCCCCGAATTCCTGCCATGACTACCCTCATAAAAACTCTATCTTTTCTCTTCCAAATTTATTACTGTTTTTTTTTCCTGCGCCCTACGAAAACCTCTGAATACCTCTTAGTTCTCGGCTAGCTCTCGTCTGATGCACATCAAGTTCCAAGACAATTCTCGAACTGTTCACTCTATACGTACAAGCGGCAACGTGCCCTCGATTTTAAGATAAAATAAATCATATCAACAGTCGAAGTCAAAGTCATTTCACGGTTCCTCCATCAACGATTGTTGCGCTGCATCACATAGTCGCGGCGATCGTAACAAAACGCAAGACGCTCTCCAAGGATCTTACCGAGAGACAGAGAGAGAGAGAGAGAGAGAGAGAGAGAGAGAGAGAGAGAGAGAGAGAGAGAGAGAGAGAGAGGGAGGGAGGGAGGGAGGGAGAGGGAGGGAGGGAGGGAGGGAGAGGGAGGGAGGGAGGGAGAGGGAGGGAGGGAGGGAGAGAGAGAGAGGGAGAGAGAGGGAAAGAGAGAGAGAGAGAGAGAGAGAGAGAGAGAGAGAGAGAGAGAGAGAGAGAGAGAGAGAGAGAGAGAGAGAGAGAGAGAGAGAGAGAGAGATTGTGAATGTGTGTGGTGAGGAAGGGAGGGGGATGGACGGCCGAATCTGCGCCAGTGTGACGCAATTACGCGCAATATCCCAGCTTCATCTCACGTATCCGCGCGTTCGAGAACGCGCGATTACAGCCGCGGTTGATGGCAATCGGCAAATCGTCGATCGACCAAAGCGCGAGACAGCAGTAAATCCTGTCTAACGTGCGCCGCGTAAGCGGAGGATTCCTCGGGTTTCGACCGGCGACGGCGGCAGCGGCGGTGGATGATCCTCGATAAGGAATGCCGAGGCTCTTAAGCCCGGCTGAGACTTAGGGCAAATTAGAAAATGTTATCAACGTGGCGGGCACGCCGGATGGAAATTCCTCTCATTAAACAGTTCCTCCGGCTGTGCCGCGGCGCGTCGCGCCGCTTCGGTGTACGCAAGGACGCACGGCCGGCCAAGCGCACGCACGTATATGTATGCGTCGAATACCGTCGGAAAGTTCGTCCGTACGTTATAATATTGCCGGCTGCACTGCCAGCAGCGCGTCTCTTTTCCCATTGCCGTTTCGTTTTCTCTGCCCCTCCGGGGACTTTCGCCCTACACGCTCGTAGAGTCCTCGGACCCTCTCTTTTTCTCGTCAATCCGTTTCTTTCGCCTCCCCTTCGCGCGCGTGCTTCCCGTCTCCCCGCCACCTCGCCGCCACGCTTCCTCTCTGTGGTCCTCTCGCTCCGTTATTCGACAAAGTGTTGCTTATCAAAATACGTTCTGCGGATGAGCTCCCGCCGCCCAAGGATCACCAGCGCGATAGGGTTGTTAAATCCAAAAGTTGAAATTACCGGACATTTCTTCTTTGGTAACAAACCCAAAGCGGACTAAACCGGACAGAAATAATAATCATAACGTTACATTAAATACCAAATGTGACAAGAATTTATTTACAATATTAATTTCCAAACAATTTTATAAACAAGATTTGATTGAGTAAAATAATAAACTATTACTTTTTTAATATATATAGAATGATGGAATGCTGGATATAGATGGACAGATGGCAGATTATCTACCGGATGGCTTTTCGTGGCGCTCGATCGTTTGTAGGCGCTTGAAACGGAGAAACGTTGCTACGTAAAATCTGAACTCTCATTCCATGGATTGGATATAACTTAAAAACCGGACATATGACGTCCGGTTTGACTAATTAACCGGACACTGGACAAGACTTCTGAAAACCTGACAGTCCGGGTCAAAACCGGGCAGTTGGCAACCCTACGGCGCAAATCGTTAAATATTTCGCGGGCGAGGCGTCGCGGAAAATTCCGTATTCTCAGAATCAGTGCACACTGGCAGAGCGCCGCGCATCTTGCGGCGGCTACTTTCCGTCTTCGTACGCGATACCCTATGTACATTCATGCGATCAACCATCGTTGAAGCCGAGTTAAACTGTTAAAGCTCGCGACGCGCGCGAACATCCAAAAATGCATATCGAAAACTGCGCGTCTGCACGTGGAAGGCGGCGACATGTCGCAGCAGTGAAGGCACCGACATACGCGCGTGTCTTCGCTTTCTCTTCCCGTTCGACACATCGAACGTGCGAAAGCTCGAGTCCCCCCTCTTCGTCGCCATAGCAGGCTCTTCTTTTCACCCCCTTCCTTTGGCTTTCCGTCGATCGTCGGCCGCCTATCCGTTCGCGTTCGTTCCGCATCCTTCTGCGAGATCCAGCGCGTTTCCGCCGTCGCGCCTCGCAGCCCTCACCACCCCTCTTTGTCCTGGCCGCCGCGCCAGTGGACATCGCATCGTGTGTTTGGCCTGCGCGGCATGCGACCGAATCCTTTCGACGCGCGTCAAAGTGAGCGCGGACAGAGCGCCGCGGGCTCCTGTGATTAAAGAAAATTACGGGGCAGCGGATAATTACAGAGGGTGAGCGGAGCGAACAGAGAGGACTGAGAGAGGACGGCAAGGCCCGCGCGCGGCCCGCCCACGTCCCGCTGGCCTCGCCAACGGCCGCGAAATTCTGTCGCCTCGCGCGGCGAGCCGCAGCAACATCCTGACTGTAACCCTCCCCTGGGCACCGAAGGCACGAAGGAGCAAGGACACTGGACACTCGCGGTGTAGTCGGTCTCGGTGTTCGTTTTCCGGCGGTTTCCGTCCGCCGCTCCGCGCTAAATCGAATTTCGCGGCTAAACGGCTCCCGGCCAGCCCGCGAGATCGCGTGTATTCGCACTTGGAGTACTCGAGTCGTAGTTGTCCATCGAGAAAGTCATTAACGGTCATTTCGCCGGGTAATAATTGCCAGTGTAATCGACTCTCCGGGAAAATTAGGCTGGCCGGGCGAGCCGATCGGGCTGGATTCACGCGGGGCCTCCGCACGTGCGGTCTCCGGACGAGGTTTCTTGTTGGCCTCGGCGAAATGTGTGACGATTATTTATGGATATGACGAGCTTCGTTGTAAGGAAACAATTCGCAATCGTACATCTAATTACGGTGGGACTGCCCCCCTCCCGGCGGTAGATTTATCCTCGCAAGTTTAACCTGCTTAATCTCTGTAGCGAAAAAGGCGTGTCCTCCATTTATTTTCATAAAAATGTGTGCGTAAAACTTGTTAAAAAATATGAGCACCGTAAATTTCAGTACGCCGGGAATTTTCAATCTATACCGGAGAGCCGGGTGTTGTAAAAATCAGAATGACAAAAATGTGCGCAACGGTCAAATATTATTGCAAATAACGTATAGCTGTGACATTTATTTCCATTAATAGCGCAGGATCCATGCAGGACCTCCTCCTATCCGGGATTATGAAGGTTAAAACTGGAAAACAGGATGCTTTGGTATCTGCTCATATCCTGCATAGCGGACGACCACAAATTCCCTTGCTTCCTAGCCAGCCGCAACGTCATCCTGTCATCCGCGAGAGAAAGAACGACGAACGAAAGGGGCGATTTCGCTGTTGATTTTCTATCGAAGCGATACAGCAAATTTAATCTCATGGCTCTCATACTCTCCTTCGATATCAGGCGTAAAAAAATTCACCGGTTATCCTCGTATGCAGCAATTATCATTTCCTTCTCCTCGAAAATTATTCAAATCCATGGCAGAACATGACGGAATAGTTGACATTTTGGGAAACAAAAACTCTCATGTGTGCGCGCATGTAAAATAATAAACTTATTATTGAAATAAAGATAAACGATATCGTCGATCGGTAGTGACACCGAGCATAAAACATGGGATTAAAAGCTTGAAAAGAATCGAATGGAGTAAAATCTGAATCTACCGGAAGAAACAAATTTCATAGCACAAGCGCGAAGGAACGTTTTTTTTCTCTTACAAATTCTTTCCGTCCGTAGCACAATTTGCTGTACACGCTACGTCCACTTTCTTCATTGTTCTCTCTCGTACATGCACTCTCCAATCTTCCTTACAAAATACTAATCGTTGCCTCGCGACCCGAAGTGTCGAAGAAAGAGAGTCTCGATATATGGCGCGCGTATATATGGAATGATAACCTTTCAGCGTTCATTTCCTAACGAATTTGCCCGTGCGCCATGGTAAATCGGATTTCACGGCTAAATGACCCTTTTTGACGCCGAAATAATAACCCAGATTTAACCGGTATGTTCATGAAGTGCAAAAATAGTTCATACGCTCTCGCGAGAAAAATCCGCACGTCCTCGCGCGCGATATCGATACTCGTAATTTGCATTGGTAATGCGGCGAGAAGCGAGAGATATCTAACTGCCAATTTTCGACTTGCGCAATCGTATCGCGTGCCCAGAAATACGCGATATTTATCACCGTGACAATCCTCCCGGCTGCGCGGAGCAAATTTGACGTATCGTCGCGACTCCTCCACGTTTAACGATGTCGACGCAAGATGAAACTCTGCACAGTGACACAAACATCCCTTAAAAAAAAAATAAGATCTCTGGTAACGGAGATTTACAATGTAATAGTTTTTTGAGGAAACGGCATCTCTTCTTCTTCCATCGTTACGCATCGATTCGTACAATTCGAATTTCGTGCGAGCGAGAAATCTTGCATCGCGCGAAACGCAGCGAGCGAGCATTAAAAAATTGTACAAATTCTGGAGATTCTTATATTGCATCGAGTTCGAGACGACGCGACCGGTCGACATTCTGGGTGTCGGGAAAGTGCATTACATATCCGGATTGAGGAGATTGAAAAATTCCCTTCGATATTACTTGAAAGCGTCGCGCACGACGGAGTTTGCTCGTATTTTCGAAACTTTTCGACCGTAAAAGTGAAATAAGCAGTAATCGGAGTAAAATTCCTCGTTTGTAGCTTGCTTATCGTACACGTCGCGCTTTCTCATTTCTCTCATGATTTGCGACCTTTGTACTAGCCTGTAAAACGCATAAGCGAAAGAAAAATGTGGAGGAAGATAATAGCGTTCCTTCAATTACCACGCGCGATTTAACTTTAACGAATCGCACGGCAGCAGGGCAGGAAAGGGGTAGGGTAGAGTGGGGGGGAGCACTCACATGCGATCTCGATTGCTATAATTCCTAACGCTTCGGCTAATTAAGCGGCACGTGCGTGGAGACGCGACAGTGGAGAAAAATGCGACGTGGCGGCTCAGGTGACGTGACTGAAAAGTCGGCCGGTGACATATTTGTAAAATAATTGGGCCGCAACGCGCGGCCAACGTGCGAGCGAAAATTTCCACGTTGCCTTCCATTATCGCCCCGTTCTTTAATCACCGTCCGGTAGCGCGAAAAATTTTTCAGATTTACGGCAACCCGGAGAGCCGAGCATTATGGAATTATCCCGGCCCGGACACGTATCACGAAATTATCCCGACAAATCGGGTACTGACAGTAATTATGTCAGCGTCCCCCCTCGTGTCTGTCTCAATTATCTGGTTACATTTCCGAATTTTCGTCCGGTATAATAGCGCGCCGCTTAAATTCCTGCTGCTGACCAAGGCGTGTGCGGACAACATCGCGGGGACCCAACTTCTCGGACCTCTCGATCGATCGCATCATCTGGCGGCCTTTCACTTCTGCCAAAAGAAAAGGATGGCCCTTGCGAGATTAAATCGAAGATCATCGAGATCTCTATATTTTCTGATAGATAGATAGATAGATAGATAGAAAGAGGGAGGGAGAGAGAGAGAGAGAGAGAGAGAGAGAGAGAGAGAGAGAGAGAGAGAGAGAGAGAGAGAGATAAAGATATATAAGAACGGAACGAAAGGGAGGAGGAGAGTGTTGTTGGAAAACTTGCAAAATCTGTACGTCCTCCCGAATATTTTCTCCCGAATGTTGGTTCAAATAAAGGCGATTCAATATCTATTTCGAATATAAAAGGATCTAGATAAGAATCTTGAAAGAAAAATAATATCCACCAGCGATTTTTTTTTACGTTAAAATTATTTTCATAAAAATGTAAAACATTTCGCTTCGCGCAGAGACACGAATGGAATATAAAAAAAACATGCTTTAATTGAATTAAAAAAATAGATATATACATATACATATACAAGGTGTTCCAAAAATATTCAGCCAAACATCAGCACTATATGCTGCAGAGATGAGAATAAAAATAAATTTAATAAACATGGATCCGAAAACCAACCATTAACGAGTTATATCAATTTCCAGGTGTTTGAAATTATTTTTTTAAATACGTAAAGGTAGATTTGTGCAATGTTGGATCTGTGTTTTGTTCATGAAAATGTGTGGCTTACACACAATGCATTAAACCGTTTTTCTTGAACTGCTTGTCAATTGAACGTCTCATATCCGACACGTTAGACGGGGTCCAACTCAACAACAAAGGTTTGGCTCTCTCGTTCGCCAGATACCAACCCTATTGATTCTTATCTTTGGAACTAACTTAAAGCTATAGTTTACGCTGCAGCTTCTACCGATAATATTAATAAACTTTTTAGTAACGCATTATAAATTCGTTTGACGTCGTATGGAAATCTCCCATTATTTTCGACCGAATTCGACAAGAGGCGAAAAGGCGTGCATTGTTGGATGTACATACATATCCAGCCGCTGGAAGCAGTTTGAACAGTTCTTGTAACCGTATGTGAATTTGATGCTAATTTATTCGCAATTCGAAATTACATTGAGTTATATGTTCACAAATTTAAATTAATGTAACTCATTAATGGGGTTGGTTTTCAAACCCATGTTTATTAAACCTTTTCTGCTTCCATCTCTAAAATATATTATTAACGTTTGGCTCAATGTTTTCGGGACACTTCACGTACATATATGAAAAATATATATGTACATAATTTACATTAAATAGATTTTAATATTCCGTAAAAGCATTATATATATTCGTACGCGAATGGGACGTGAAATTCTTTATTCCGGATAGTTCAGAGAGTATGTGTGGGGAACTGTATTTCATTGCACTCGTTGGTACGATCGTACGTTTAAACCGAACCTGGGAGATTTATCACACATCGGGAGTGAACGCCCAAATTCGCCTTTAGTCGAGCCGCAAGCGGCTCTCTTTTGCAGCAGTGTCGACGTCGACACTGTCAGTTAATTCGTCTGTCAATCTATCAGCACCGCTATAAAAATTCAAATGCGCGGCCAACAAAACGTGGAAAAAAACTTCCTCGCCAAAAGGGCAAAAACGCGAGGCCGGGCCGGGCCGGGCTCTCAGCCGTCCTTTGTGATACGCGGCGCGATTTAACATTTAATTCGCCCTGATACTTCCGAATGTGACGTCCGATCGCTGCCAAATTCGATTTAACGTTACACGCAAAATAGCCTCGTCTTCGGCGTATTGACTGACGGAGTGAGGTCATGTTATAGGAATATTTCGCGGCACGTTAAACGATTAAGCGGCATTTAAAAAAGCATTGAGAAAAAGCGGCGCATCATTTCTGATGTTATATTTTAGAAATAAATTCTCATTTTAAACAATAGATAAATCTAAATTATAGACTTGATTTGTGCATGTTTGGAACGTATCACTTGTGAGCGATACATCGAAGTTTTGTTAATAAATAATCGTAAAACTAAAATTATATATTTTCTACCAAAATTCTCTCACAAATGTCTATCTATAATAGAAGGAACTGTATTTTTCGGGATACTCGTGTGAGCGTTTAGGATAATATATTACACGCATGCTTCTATCGATCACTATCGCGTTAATAATCACTCAATGGCCGGCCTGCGATAATTCGCGCGTTGTGGCTCACTCATCGTGACACTCGAACAAAAATACATCGATCCCGAATAATTGAATATTATTATACAACGGCACTTATATCGGTTACGATAATTCCTCCAACTTTGCACTTTGTATTATGCGAGGAAAGCTGTATTGAAAAATTGTCGCTTAAGCCGCTTACGATCGATTTTCACTTTCGCATGCGAGATCAAATATAATCCTTATATTTTCTGATCGAATTAGCCGGCGGTGTTTACGGCGAGTCATGGCGGTTTCGAATTTTTCAGACAATGCGCGCTTTTCGATATCCGATAAACAATTAATAAATTGGAGCAGCGGGTCAACGGAAATGGTCGACTAATGCCAAACGTAACTCCGCAGTTTCATATCGAGGGCTGTGTACCATGCTAACTGCACCGTGGGGGACGTTCGCAATTTACAACACGGCATGTAACGCCCGTCACTCGTTGCTGACATGGGATGCGATACGTGGCGAAGGATGTTTTGCACGATTTACTTTACTGCCATCGTGTCTGACTGCGGAGAACTGGCGGATACGCGTTAATTCCTCCTGTGCCAAGAAAGCCGTATTTTACGGGAACAAGGTATGAGCCGAGCGCGTTTCTAGATAAATATTTTACGAGAAAACCGACCAACTCGACCGTGATAATCCAAAAGAGACATCCGCGCGCGCTTATCGTGATTTTCGAGAGACCGTGCACGCGGAAGACCGCGTGCGTTCGCGGTCCCCATGAAACGACAAATCGAATAATCTCGCAGCTCTTACGACGCGCGACGGTGACAAAGAGACACGCGGTTTTCCCGCCACGTTATTCCGTCTTCAGATTGTCTCCGCCGGCTAACGACACGTGTCATTTACCTCCGAATTGCACGAGCTGATGTCGGCTTCTCGCGCACGCCCCCCCCCCTTTCATCAGCGAGCCCGCGAGATAGCGCGAGTCGCAGTTACAACATTCTTTTTCGTTCCCCGCAGCATCCGCAGAAACCCGCAAGGATCGCCCGCTGCTTCGCGCCGCACCGCGGCGTGAATTCGCGAGGCTGCGCCGGAACTTTGTGAATGTCCCCTTAAGCCGCGAGATCGGACTACTTTGTCCATAATTTAGTTAAGAGCGTCATGCGTGTGACGTGCGCGGTATAGAATAGATCGGAACAACCGAAGCGCGAATAGAACTGGCGTGCGGCCAACCCCCTGGTCCAGGATCCGTGTAAGTGACTTATTATCCGCCGTTTATATGTGCGGCCTCTATTAGAACGCACTATATATATGATATATATATATATATCGACACACATACATACACACCGAGGCCGGTCCTGCAGGGGCGTATGCCTAATTCTTCCTCGTAATGGCGCTAATCATTAAAGGCCGCATGTAATTATGCGCGTTCCTGATTCCGTAATACGTCTCTGTCGCTCTCGAGCTCGTCTGCGTCTGTCTGCTCGCCGGGCTGGGCCCGGTGAGTCCTTTCGTTCGGTCCTTGTCACACGTGGCGTGTGCGTACTCGTTTGATCGATTGATGAGGATTTCAGCAGACGAGAGAGGATGGAGAACTTTGATACACTTCGCTCAGGAATTTGGAACAAGAGAGAAGGGAGAGAAGGTGCTGGCGCTTAAATCAACGTTAATCAATTATTGCAGTTTTTTGAGACAGAACGATTGAAATATCCGCGTGCTCGCGTGCGCGGTCGGAAACATCGTGACAAAATAACGATCCGCTAGCGCGAATCCAAGCGCGTCGGAACAATCTGACAATTTTCAGCGTTTACAACCTCCCTTCCCTCTCTCTCTCTCTCTCTCTCTCTCTCTCTCTCTCGGTCATTACTCGTGCGTTCAGCCTGTCCCGCATCGCGCGCTTCGTCATTGCGCGCGCTTTAAGGATTTTATTCCGGAGGATATTAAGCGCGCTCTCCTCGTTTCGCGTCGGCATTTCCCTCAGGCGGCCCCGCCTCCCTTCCGCCCGCTCTCCCTCACGCTATGTATATCTCCTCTTGTTCGGTCTTGTTCGGAGGTAATTACGGCGCAGTCACGCAAAATCAAATTGAAGAAATGTGCGAAGCGAGTTTAACGTTCAGCCGGGGCCCGGGCGAGCTGCCGCGCGCGCACGAACAGACGTTTATCTCGGCGCGTAGAATTAGGGGTGTAAGGAAGCGTTTAAGTGCATCTTCCTTACCGCGTTACGCGCGTAATGCACGCCCGTTTAATCGCCCAACTGCGAGCGCGAACTTCGCGCATCGCCATCACCCGTCATCGGACGCCGCGTGCAAGATCGACCTTATTCCGTTCTCGAAAAATTCGTTCTTGACAAAAACACGTGGAGAATCGCGGATAATGCGCCACGTTAATTGATTCGATCAGATCAATCGGCGACCGTTAATCGGCGATATACGACTGCGCACGGGCGGACGATTCAACAACGGGATCATTTTAATTTGGCGAATTACAATTCCGAAGATTTTCATCGCAGACGATTAGCGGCACTAATCGGTCGGACGTAATTCCAAAGTATTTGCAGAATGTAAAGCTGCGCGGGCACGCGCGGAATTTATCAATCTGATCGAACTTATATATTCGGACAGAAACATATAATTGTGCAAAATGCAAAACTACGTGTGTATGTGTATGTGTGTGCGTGTGTGCTGACTAGCAAACGAAAACGATCGCTGATTGTTTCACCCGTTTCTCCCCGATCACGTTCGCCAAAGGGAGCGCGGAGGGGAAGGGAAAGTATTATTATCCGAGGTGGAACGTCTATACATCTCCCGTGTAGTGTTTCACTTTCTATTACCGTCACGCGCTCGCGCATTCGATTTCGATCTTTCGGAAAGCGAATATTTGCCAACGCGTCGTCGTCGTCGTCGTCGTCGTCGCTACGTCAGAAAATTCGCAGAAATGCAAGAAATGCATTCCGGAAAAACGTGCCGCGTCCGGACGCCTTAATCCTTGTTTATAACGACTTTCCAGGTGGAAGACACTCCCACGCGCAAACAGGGACTCGACGATGGAAAAAGGGGAAAAGATTCGTCCCGCGAACGAATGGCAAGTAGGCGTGTTGAAAGTTTTCCAGGCTGCGTATACGGTATAACGTTAAAAGTTCGCCGCAGGACTCTCGGCGAAGTTTCCCTAACCAGCCGACGAAAGCCTTTCGACGCGTCGTGCCTGATGTAGTGTGTGTCACTCTGGATAACTGAGCTCTCTCTCTCTCTCTCTCTCTCTCTCTCTCTCTCTCTCTCCTCGCTCTCCAGCACACGCGCGATAGGCGAGACAAGATTTATTAAATATCGCGCGCTACTCTCGTTTTTTGGGAAATTTATACGGGACGTTTTTCGGGGCTGCTTTAAGTCACGGGTAAACGCGGATGCAGACAAATGGATTGTTACCACCATACTGTGGAGTATTTGTTACCGTTTGACAATTGATATAAGGATCACGCCCGAGATATAATTTGCCGCCTATCGCGAGCCGACATCTTTTCACTTTCGCCGATCGATATCCTCTGAAGAACGTGAGCTCGAAACAAGAAGAGAATATTCATATACAAACGTGGGTGAAGTGAAAATGTGACGTTAATCGAAACGCCAGCGCGGAAACTGATTAAAGAGATAACCACACGGAATCGCCACAAAATTTCACGGAATTCACAATCCAGCGAGAATACGGGCATCGCCGTTCGACTATCTGTCTCCCGAATACTCGTCCGCGATCTTCGTCGACATTTATCCTGAGAATATCGCAGCCAGGTTGAAGTATCGGCCGTCACATTTCTCGCATTGAACATCAATCGAACAAAGAAATCGGAGGAACTCCCTGCACGTATCTCGGCGAAGAGAGAAAGAGAGAAATAAAGAGAGTGTGTGAGAGAGAGAGAGAGAGGGAGAGAGAGAGCAACCCCTTGTACCTTGTCAAAAAATTGTTCGTCGAATGGAAATACCGTGCGGATTATGGCAGCGGGATCGAGCGCGAGAATGATTCATTTGCTTTCGATTCTCGTCGCGGGGCGAAATATAAGACACCAGCGGAGGAAGAAGAAGAAACTGGAATAATAAACTTTGAATAATACATTAGCCTTAGGGGAACCAGCAATAGATTAGCGGCAAGAAAAGACATGATAGATGAAGCGAGTTATCGAACGGATAACTGAAAATCTCTTTCATCTCTTGTTGATAAAAATCAAAATCTGTAACGCGATCGTCGTTAGTTCGGGCCTTCATTGTGCGAAGCTCGACGTCTTTCGATAAATTTTTGGCAGCGTGAAAAATCATCTGGGATAGCCCGTCGCGATCTCTAATAATTTTTACGCTCTAATAATAATTTGCGCAACGCGACACTCAAAGGCGTCAAAAAGTGGCCATTTCAAATGATAAACGTAAAATAAAAATAAAAGGCGCGGCTCGTATGAATATCCTGAAGCGACGCGCCTAAAGAGTGTTAATTGACTCGGTGCGAACCGAATTTTGCTTATTACCAGTTCGCGGTCGGCTCCCATTTAAATGTTGGGAAAATTGCCAGCTTTTCGCGCTCGCATCGGGTATTTTCACGCGCGCGCGCGTTCGTGTGCTCCCGCGTGTGCATACGCGAATATTTATTCGCGGCAATACGGCGGAACGACCGCACGCACGATTATACGCATAACTCATTCGCCGCGAGGTAATAAAGAATTCGCCTCGCAAAGCGGCCATGTAATTAGCGGCGTATATTCGAATAAGGGAGATATTTCACGGTGAGTACATTTGTCCAATATACGCGCAACACACGACGCAACACACTCTCGCGCGGCGATCGTACGCGGCACGAAGGCCGCGCTGCTGTGCTCCTTCGAATATACGTATATTCCTCTTTCTCTCTTACCCACCTGAAATTGTCAGGCACAGGCGAAAGATATTCGCGGGTCATAATTCAGCCGTGACGAATAGTTCTTAACCGGCGAAAATATACGGATTACATATACCACCGCGGACCAATCCCCTCCCGCTCTTAATAGTGATTTACTAGTTCGGGTATGGAACGGAAAGTGCCGGTTACATCCTCCGCGGGTTCATCAATCAGTTCGATTGTATTGCGTTATTTGTACCTTTCGGCCTCGAGCCCGGGCTCGGAAGAAATTTCGACGAGAGAAGACCGCTCTCGAAGCTCCCCCGCCAAAGGAGAGACACACTTTTAGTTACGGCCCTTCGACTCGAGGATGAATCTCGCTCTCCGAAGTGTTTAACAGAATAATGGGCGACTTAGTCTCTCTCTCTCGGGTAGCTGTAATAATTTACAAAGCAGACGTTGGCAAATGATTTCGCTGTCTTCCGCCCGGGCTGGCGCATCACTCGCCTCCCTCGGCCCCACTGCGCCTCTCTCGGCCCACCCCGGCCGAGCTACCTCCCCCCCTCCCCCCGTCTGCTGCAGGTCGCTCGCGTACACCTCGCGTCTCGTGTGTGTTGTACACCGGAGATCTTCGCGTGTTGCCCTTCTCGCTTCGAGCGGGCAGGCTTCGACGGGCGCGAAGGCGCGGGCGAAACGTAAACTCGAAATTCACGAGACGTCCGTGAGCGACGATGACAGCTCGCGCTTCGTTAGAAGCGGCCGCCGCGCACCACCGGGGGGGAGGGGGAGGGGTGTACGCTTTACCTGCCATGAAATTTTCACCGGCCGAGAATTACGCGAGATTCCCCGCTCTCCAGCTGCTAATTATGCGCTCAACCCGCCGGCGGGCTAACTTTATAATTGTAAGTGCTTGATATTGTTGGCTGCGTCTATCAGCGACGAGCGGCAGTGACGATATCGCGCGAATCCGACACGGACGGAGTTAACATGATTTCTCCGAAGAGTGCCCCGGCATTAAGAGCAGCGTGCTGAATTATCGAGAGTTCTCAATCCCGCTGGCTTTCGGCGTCCGTGAGACACGATTTATCGTCTGCTCGTCCAGCTGATCGGGATCAGCCCGTCGGATGTACTAAATGCCGACACATTGTCCGACACGGTCCGATATGCATAATCTCGCGCGGTTGATCTCGCGGAATTTTATGCCGAGAAAAAGAGAAAAAAAGAGAGAGAGAGAGAGAGAGAGAGAGAGAGAGAGACCGAATGCCCGGCTTTCTCTCTCTCTCTCTCTCTCTCTCTCGTGCGCGCGTCGGGTATTTCTCTTTTTAATCTCGCGCTGCTCTCGCGCATTCAAATTGCACCGCACACACTCGCGTACAAGTCGACCCCCGGCGGCACTTTTGCTTTCGGCAGCTCGCGAAGCTCATTCGCTAAATTATCCGTAACGATTGCGACCGGACGGAGTTCAGCAACAAGTTCAGCAACGGGGTACTATTATGAGAAGTGAGCCAAACGAGCGCAGACTTGCAGCGCATAAATATTGAGCGAGCGTATCCCTCACCACCTGCCCCTTCCCCTCGCCCACCTCGGTGGTTGTACACTTCTTTACGTCCCAAAACTTTCTTGTTAGACGTGGAGTTTTGCATAAAAGCGGCGAAAGTTTCTTTATTTAGACATCGACGGAGGTGCGGATTAAAAATTTACCGGAACGCGGTCTATTTTTCTTACAGTCGAAGGAAATCGATATCGAAACCACCGCGCCGTAAGAATGAACGGACCGACCGAAGCGAACCGAACACAGAAGCCGGGAATTATTTATTAAACGAGCTCTTCCACGCGCTGCCTCCGCTGGCTACGGCTTACGGCTCGGCATGTAAAAGATCGACGTAACGTCCCATAACGCGCGAACGACCGAACTAATCTATCGGGAAATTCCCTTCTAATAATCCGACGCGATGGCATTTCCCACTTACGTCTCTTCGTTCTCATTTCGAAAAAAAAAAAGGAGGAAGGCCTCCGCAACGAGAGTGGGAAGTACAGCTGGAGCGAGGCGTCGCGCGGCGACCCGAGCGTGACCACGCGATCTAAATGAGCCGAGAAGGCTGACTTTGCCATCGCTGAAAATAATACACAAGCGCAGTTTTAACAAAAACTTGAGACTGACTTGAGATGTGTCTGTTAGCACGATCTTGAATATCCAACTTCTGTACTACGAAATGGATAATTTTCGTGATATGTACCGTGAAAACGTAGCTACACGATTATGTACGCGTAGCTATATATGATTATGTACGGCTGTTTCTGCTACAAGTGTAAAAAAGTAAATTAACATATTACATCGTGACACGAATAAATGTCCTCATCGTGATCGTCGTAACGGCGCTCGGCGTTGCGAAGAATCGTAATATGTTTAACGTGCCATCCGTATAAAAGAGGCACAGCCCCTCGCGTATTCAATTATGCAATATACATACATTTATTTAGTGAATTATATGTATTACCGGACGTGGCCGCAGCGACGAGGTCGCGCGGAAAGGGGCTGTCACGCGAGTCGTAACGCGCGTACAACCTAATGCAGTTGTTCGTCCCTGCAAGCTCGGCAGCCAAAATAATAACTCCTCGTACGAAGATTTCCCTTCGTTAAGCCGAATGTCGGGATTCCGCGGAGCGTCGGGGCAAAGCCCGAAGGATAAATTAAAGTAAATATAGCTTCGCTTCTCCGGACACGTCTGTGTGTGTGTGTGTGTGTGTGCGTGCGCGTGTGCAAGCATAAATATATTCCAGACTTTAATATTTCAAACCCGTCCCGATTGTGTGAAAGAGCCGCCGGACGCCGGACGATGCGACTCTTCGATGGGATTTAACGAACGAGAGATTACAACGCGCGGCATCGATTAGAGACGGAAACACGCGGCAATAATCATAAAAATAAACGCGCAGTAAGAAAGAAAGGAGGGAAAAAAGCGCGGAGAGTCCGACACACAAGCGGCAGGTGTGAAAATAAAAATATTACGTTCGCGAGCAGTTCGATGCTTTCACGATGCCCGACGTTTTTCAGCGGTCTAAAACAAGAACACGCGCGGGCGAACGGGCGAGCGAGCGAGCGAGCAAGTCGTCGTCGTCGTTGTCGTCGGTTTCCCTCTGCGTCGAATTACGGTACCAGCCGCTGGATTTTCATAACGATCACACGCAGGACTTGAGCTTTATATTCGCGCAAACGGAGGCAGAAAGATGCGTCCGCGAAACTCGGCGGAAACTACGGCGGAGCTGCGACGAAGCTCAGCGAAGAAACAACCGCGCGTAAAGTTAATAATGCAACAATCGCTGTCGACTACACGCTCTCTCCTCTCTCGCGTCGCGAAATCGTTCCACCGTGTATAATTTAATTAGCTTTATACGCGCTCCTTACGTGCAAAGTGTTAAAAAAAAAGGTCAAGCATTTAACAAACGCGTGTAATAAAACAGTATTAGCTCAAGCATGAGAGGGACGAGCAAACGGAGAGAGAGAGGAGAGAGAGAGAGAGAGGAGAGAGAGAGAGAGAGAGAGAGAGGGAGAGAGAGAGAGAGAGAGAGAGGGAGAAAGGGAGAGAGAGAGAGAGAGAGAGAGATTCTCAGTATGTCGGCGAAAAAATATGCCTCGCTTTTCTTATCCGCCGCAATGCGAGCGGAAAAGGAACCTCTAAACCCTCGCTTAATGTCAAAGGAGCTTCAACGTGGCAAAAGTTTAGCGTGAGATTTAGTTAACAAAAAACTCTGAGGTATTTCCTGATTTTTCCAAAATTCTACTCGCTCACCCGGCCGGATGTTGGCGAGCCGTCGTTACGCGTATGCCGTCATGGTCAAACGAGTCGCGATATATTTTCGCGTCAAAGTCAGCTTTGTCGAGAGCTGTGAAAATACGACAGAAGATGAAAAGAGATGGAGGAGGGAAAAACGCGAAAATAAAAAATAGCGCGACAGATAGAGATGGACGCGGCGGTTGTCTATTAGACAACCGGAGCCGGCAACATCGTTAGCTTCTCGTTAGGTGTAAGTATACGAATGTGAAATCGCGCGCGCAAATTTTCAACGCCAAAGAGAAATTGGGTTTACGACCGGGTTTTTTCTCTCCCTCCCACGTCCTCTCCCTCTCTTTCTCTCCCTCTCTCTCTCTCTCTCTCTCTCTCTCTCTTCCCCTATCTCTCGTTCTAATCCGCCCGGCTGCGGCGGACGCTGCTCGATCGGCAATTCTTCCACGGCGTGATATCCGACCGGATATATTTCGCCAGCGTGCACCAAGCGCACGAATTCCATCAGGACGGTGGGATGATCGGGAATATTCGCATAGTTTTGCACGGGAACTCCGATAGCCGAATAACGTGGTTAAGGAGAGGAGAACGGAGTGGTAGCTATCCGCAACATGTCTCTGCTTTCAAGCAGCAAGACCGTTTCTGAACTTTTCGGGGGGTGTACGTGAAATGATCGCGCGTACACGTAATGATTCCACCCGATACCGAACGGACGCGGACGGCGAGAGAGGACGAGGGATTCACGACGTCGGAATGTCGAGATGGTCTGCGCGAACAAGAGGGATCTCTCGTCCTTTTAATATCGCGGATGACGAGATCTTAATTATGCGAAAGGGTGAGATTAATAGTCGCTTTGATACCGCCACGGGCTCCCGCCCGTGGGAGTGAGTGCATTGAGCGCTATTAAATCAGGATTAATCGTAAAATTACGTGGCCGGGGATTTTCACGAAGTCAAACAATTGTCCGTTCCCCTCCGGAACAAACACGTCCGTGGAGTCCGCGCACTTTGCGAGGTATTCTGCATTGCGTGTGCGCATCGCGACGAGGATACCGGCGGATTAACGCGTCCGTAAAAGTCCGCGAATGCAAACTTTTCTCTTTCAACTCGCAAACTCGCACTTTCGTCATGTATTTAACATCGCGCGCGCGCGCGACGCCGTTGTTATTCCTTCTTCGAGCGGGCTTCCTCGGCCGCATGCGAATCGGAAACGGAAGCCCGGCTGCGGCGCTTGGAAACGAGAAACATCGTCGCGGCACGCTGGATAATCGAGAATATTCGTACAGTTTTGCAGGAGAGACGGCGGCGATAGGTGAATAAGGTGGGTTAGAGGCGAGGAGAAACGACGAGGAGAGCTGTCCGCAACACGTCTCTGCTCTCAAGCAGTGAGGTCGCCTCGAGGCATCCAAGTTTACTCGCAACTTCACCGCCAACTTCTCAATATTCATCCCAATTATATACCGAAGCTCATGCACAATTGCCACGGTATGCGAAATCCGTGCCGGTGCCTTCGTGCACACATCCGCGAGCGAACAATACGGACTTCGTTACACTAGCGTCCGGCGAAACAGTTGCTGGTTTTCGCGCTTTTTCAAAAGGACGCGCGAGTCCCGGGAGTTTACTTGGGAAACTTACGCGTATCTCGCTAGCTAAAAATCGCGGGATAAGATTCCGATGAGGGGACCTCCTCCGCTTCGAGTTCCCCCGAGCATGAGACGCCGTTGTTTGTGCACACCCCCGGAGCACGAAACTTCCGAAACTTATCCGCTAAACCCACTTTGGACGATAATTCGCGGCGGAATTCTATTTGTAATTTCTCCCGAACGGAATTTCGTTCCAAATTTCACTTGTTAATAATCGCGATCGCCCCAGGTAGATCACCCGATACTCGTAACAAATAAAGTGGCATGTCAGAATTATCGGTGATTCGATACTTTGGCTAAAGGAAGTGTGTTCTACTTTTTTCCAAAAGACTCACTAGATCGACTTATTTGATCAAATGCTTCGCATTAATAATATTCTCCTCGGGCTAAGAAGGAAAACGAGTAACAGTAACTGCGACCGAAATTACGTTCATTTTGCCAGAGAGCTTGCTTCAATCGCTTACACGCCAAAGTCTTTTTCTGTCCATCATGTTTGATTAAGTTCGGATTGTAACAACAGGGAAAGAGAACGCTCGAAAACACACATGAAATAACATATCTCAAACGCTGTTTGATTGACGGATTTATCGGTTGAAGACTGCTGAAGACTAAAATAGACATATTAAAATTCACGAAGCGTGCTTAATCGCGCGCAGCAAGTCCCAAGTAACGATGTAGTTTGCGATAATACTAATCTGACAGGAGGCTGACGAGTGATGTTTAAACTCTTAGCGTCCGCGTCTAATTTCCCGCAGTCTTGTTACACGAGCGAGTTTACCAATCTTCCGTATTAAAAAAGTAGTTTTCTTTCGAGCGCACGCAACAGCTGTCTGCCTCGACGATAAAACGTGTTTTTTTACAAATTCTTCTCGAACTCGCGTAAATTGTTGAGTTTACGCATTGCGAAACTCGGATTTGCCTCAAAGTGAAATTAAATTTTCATTGTTTTGTAACATTTACCAAGTCAATCGCGCTTTCTCTCCCTCTTCTTCCTCTCGCCCCCGCCATCCCCTCCGCTATCTTTCATCGTAAGATAATTTCGATTTTCCACCGAGATCTTTGTCCAATTTTTGGAGTCGACAGCTTTCACGCAAGAACAAATCGGCCAAGGGATGAAATTAACATATGAGCGGCGTGTTTTACCTGCGTTATATCTTTAGTAGAAGTAGAAAGAGAGAAAGGAGACGCAAACACATCGCTGGCCATTTTTATTTGCATCACGGCAAATGCGCCATAAAAAAAGACAACTTTTGAAATCTTATGAATGCAGTGTGATGGAGCATTATGATGTGAAAAGCAAGGCAGGTCGGATGTGGCACGGCGGATATCGATGTCACGTGTGACAAGAGTAACATTTTGCTGGTTTGTGTTATATCGACAAAATTAATTGCATCGCGCGATAAAACTGCGCGCGACGCGGCGCGGCGCGGATAAAGTTTCACGCGAAACTGCGGCGTTGTATTGACACGCGCGCATATCGCGACACTCCTCCCGGAGGATTTTGTGTGTATACAATCTAGATACAGCGTGTGTTTTATCTTTTTATTTACTCGTAATACGACTTTGATAGTGTGTTTCGCATGGATTATCGCGTCACGCGGCAGATTGCGCTACTAGCGCGTTGCATAAATTATCGATGCGTCTGTGTGTCACGCGTAAAACAGGCCCGAAAAATATACACGGCGTCCCACGAGTGGGCAGCGGGCTAAACTACGTTTCGTACGATACGGAGGGACATTTTTCGCCCCTGTACGCACGCGACTCTAATTATCCAAGGTCCACTGATTATCACGCTCTATCTGTTCGGTGCATAGGCTAATTTGATTGCCAGGGCGAATTACACCGCTCTTTTGAACTTTGCGTACTCTCGCCGCGCTCCGTAAAAAATCCCTCACAATTTTTGCATCTCCTTTCCCGCGACTATAACTCAACCCATCCGTGCTAACGACGCATCAGAATAATAAGATACTTTGAAGTACATTAAGTCCGTCCAAGGAGCTCTCTCTCTCTCTCTCTCTCTCTCTCTCTCTCTCTCTCTCTCTCTCTCTGTCTGTCTGTCTGTCTGTCTGTCTGTCTGTCTGTCTGTCTGTCTGTCTGTCTGTCTGTCTGCCTGTCTGTCTGTCTCTTCCATCGCAAGGGCGCTTTTCTTGACTCGTACATACGTATGTTTTAATTATGTCGCTGCCTTTCTCATCGTCTCTACGGGTCTCTCGCGCGGCCACCGCGGGGCCTTCGAAATCCCATCGAGGGAAGCGAAACGAAGCTTCCCCTTCGCGCCTTTCCTTCCTTATTACGCGCGTGGACGCGAGCAAGAACGTCCGCGTATCCCGCGTACACCGCGTATGGCGGAAACCGTATACTCGTTCCTCTTGCGGCCGGTAAAGCCGCATTGATAATATAAAAGATCGCTTGAGAAGCCGCGCACGTCTCGCGTAATGTATGCGGGGCAACCGAGTAAAACAAAACAGTCTCGCTGAAATTGAATACAAATTTCTGGCTCGAGTGTCTCCCTCGCTCCTCCTCCCCCCCTCCCCTCTTGCTCTATCTCTTTCTCTCGTTGTCTCTCTCTGTCTCTTCTTTGTTGCGTTCTCTTTAGCCGCCGCCACGCTCGACACCAGAAATACGGAGGCACCTCGCTGCCTTCGTCGTGGATATACGAAAAATTATGTCCACCGTAATGACGATAAAAACGAGTGCGGTAGCACGAGTCCCATTTCAAGCGGACCGCCAGGGTCGCAGTATCGAGACGAAGTACCGATACCTGATATCGACATCAGAGTCAACAAAAACTGTCGATGATATACTTGATATCGGAAAGAATATATCGGTACCGGTAAATATTGTCTGGTATCCTTATCTATACGGAAATTATTATTTCCAACGGGCGCTATCTGAGAGATATCTTTGCGGCAACACTGGCAATTAGAGAGAGAGAGAGAGAGAGAGAGAGAGAGAGAGAGAGAGAGAGAGAGAGAGAGAGAGAGAGAGAGAGAGAGAGAGAGAGAGTGCGCTCAGTTTAATCAAACGATATAGAAATATTTAATCGACGGTAAAGCGTGTGCTCCGACTTGCGATTTTCCGTAACAGCGTCAGCGCGGTATGAACTCGATATTTTAAGAACTACACTGATGATCGTTTCGCGAAAAGTGGAGAATGGATATAGTGAGACAAAGGAATAATAGGGTGGGAAAGAACATAGGGAGGGAAATGTATTAACAAGAGAAATCTTCAATGCAACTGAGCTAGCGTGAATTTCAGCTTAAAGCGGCGCTACAAATTTTGCGATAATATTAGCTCTCTTAATCCGGGATATTTTATATTCGAAAATATATAGAAAATACAGTTCAATACATAGCAAGTGAAATTGAATAAAAGTAAAACGCAATAACTTCGTTCTGGCCTTTGTGCATTATTCTTTTTTTTTTGTTTTACCATAAAAACGTCACGTAAACTCGAAAATTAAAATGAGTTTTATCTCGAGGAATTTAAGTTTCAATTATACGCCCCCGATATCGTTTTAAGACAATACCTGTTAAATCCGCTATAAAATATTAAGCCTTTTCACAGGGGAGCCTGTGGGCAATCATTCTATCGCAATTACGAGAATAATTCGTACATTTTTGCAACTGCTGCATCTCTCATAACGTTATCATAAAATGCCAATAGCACGAACCCGCGCGCACGCAACAGTGGTCAAGAAAAAGAGCTAAACTTTAAACGTTTATCCGGTTAAATTTTATCAAACATTATTTCAAACGTTTCCATAAATAGTAATTTGCATTACGGACAAAGAATGCTGAATCGTTAATATTAATTAATATTAATTAGTAAATATCAATCGCTCGTACGAACAATCACATTGCCCCTAGATATTTTCGTGGAATTTATTCGTGTCAAACGCCTATTTACAACGCTTGGTGAGACACGTGAATAATATACTGCCCTTATCGATATATGCAGGTCTCGATATCAACAATCTTTATATTTAATTCTTTTGAGACCTTGTCTCTAGTTAAATAAATAAATATCGCTGTTAATCGGCTATCTTTGGGTGACATTAAATGGTAGCTCGTTTTATCGAAATATCGTTTGAATATATAACCGGTTGATCGACTAAATCTAAATCCGCGAGTTGAGTCCGCGAACATCGCGTTTAATCGGCAATCACAAAACTAAATAATAATGTCGGTATCGATTCGCTCGAGTTATCACTTTCAGAGTCGGGACGAAGCGCGCGCGCGCGGGGTGCGTTCCCAACTTTATTCTATCTTCGAAATTAGTTCAGCCGTCTTGGCACGTCTTTGTCGAGCTGTTGGTGATAAAGTTTAGTATGCTAATTCGCGGAACAGCTGTGCGGCTCCGCCAGCCCGAGCAAAATACCAAAATTATTGAATTTAAATTGCCGTAATTAAAACGTCTTATACGAACACCGGCGAATTTCCGGATTCCGAATGATTTCGGAGTCGGCGTTAATGTCGGACGCCCGACCGATGCCATACGCATATATTACGTAGACTATATATAAAATCTATTATTACGTTTACAGGCTTTTACTGTTTCTTTGGTAAAGCGCATGGAGAATCGTTTTTTGTGCGGAAAACGCAAGAGACAAAGAACAATGACGGTTCCCGGTGGATCTCTCTCCGAGCGGAACGCCGAGCTTGTCGAAATTCATACATCGCTGATCAAAACGCAGAAAAAAATGCAATTGTCCGATTTCCTAACAATCCGCAAGCTCAAAGCCGGCAAGTCTGACTTGCCGACTTTGACCGGTCAATTTTCTCGTCCCAATTCCCGTATTAATAAATATCACACGGTCGCGACGACGCAATTCCGTCGCGAAAATCTCGCGATCAAATCCCAAACGTTTTCATCTCGCGTTCCCTTTATCGGATCGCTCAACTTCGCCGTCGCGCAGGAAGAGCGGGAGGAGATATTCGGCACGCATTTGGGACTCAACCAGCAGAAAACGCGTCGCGTTCGCGTGCGCGCTTTTGCAAAATCGGGCGTTGCATTAGCGGCGACGGGGCGGACCAGATCCGTCGTTCGGTTTAATCGCTTCCCGTGCACTCCGCCGTGCCCATTGTCGGCCCCGTGGCTCTATAATAATTTAATGCCAGATATAATAAGTTACTTGCTGTCTGGCCGGCTGCCAGGCTTGCCCTATTCATTTCCTTCCGTGAAAGCCGAAAAGCGACCGAGCAGATGGAGCGTTAACTTATGGACTGTCTCTTGATGGTGCCCGCCGCCGGCGGCCGCGCTGCCGGCGGACGCGCTCGAGTGAATTTAAACGTCGTCTGATCTTAATTGGTCAGCCCCTAATTGAGGGGCTCGTTAAAGGTCATTAATGCGCGATAGCCCGGCGATCCGCCCCGCCTTTTTCTCCGACGTTCGCGAGGACAATACGCCGTTCGCGAGCCCGAGTCTTCGAAGAATTAATATCTTAAGTGGCACGACAAGAGGGAGAGAGGGAGAGAGAGAGAGAGAGAGAGAGAGAGAGAGAGAGAGAGAGGGAGAGAGACGAGAAAAGAGTCGCGAGTCTCAGATGTGTGCTTTGCACTAATGCCGTGAGAGGTACAAGTCCTCAAAACGAAGCGTCTCGGCTGGCCGCGGCTGAGGCAGTAAGAGCAGCGAAGCAAATTGTTTCTCACGAGAGATTTCACTTTTATCACCCCCCGCATCCGCAAGCGCGTTTCTCTCCTCCGACGCGCGCAATCTTGACGCGCGCGCACCTCGACGCTCTTGTTAAAGGAATATATTCCCCGCGGGGCTGCCATGAGAAGAGAGAAAATAATAGATATATATAATAGATATAGAGAAAATAATAGATATAGAGAATAAAATAATAGACAGAGGGCGAGTGTCTAACGATTGGAGAGTTTGCGTTAAAAAGCTGCTTCGCGCCCGAGGACAACGAGGACACTCGATGCTCTCCTCCAAGAAGACGACACGCTCGCGCCCGTCGCAGCATCGACCTTCGAAGACGACCGGGGAAGACGGGCGATCGCGCGGGCGGACGTTTAATTTCAATTAACGTCGCTGTCGAAATTATGCCGAGCGCAATGCCGCGTTGGGATATAGCGAGCGCATCATGGCCGCGACTCAAGCAAGTGTCTGCTGGAATTAATCGCCGGTTAAAATGTACTCGCGGCCGATGCGACACGACAAATTAATTCCCAGGGAGCGCTGTAAATACGGCGTATTATTGTACCGCCACCTGCGATCTATCCGCTATTAGCGTCAGCCTGGGGATAGATTTAATCAAAGGTGATAACAGTACCCACGTGGACGCCCCGTCGCCTCGCAGAGCAGAGCAGCGCGGCGCGGTCGCGTATCGACCCTGACGCGCGATCGATATTACGCCGAAAGTGCGTAGCAAAACGGAAATACATCCGTCGTGTAATCGAGTGCATGCGCGCGGATTATACCGCGAGAGGCTTCCGCGCGCGAATTCATCGCGCAAATCGAGCAGATGTTTGACGAAACGCGGTTCTTCGAAACGCCCGAGCCGCTTTTTCAGCAATCCGACCGATTTTTAGCACCTGCGGTGCTATCGTACGCTCTCTCGTATCGGCCAGGAGCGTATCCGCCAAGATTTTCACGTAGGCGCGGTGCGACACAACGGAGCGCCGCCTGCCGCTAGGTCTGTCTTGCAAACGATAACACACTCGGTGCACATTATATCGTTGTCGCTATCTCAGCGTTACATTTGTACTTTATTAAGATATGCTCTTAAAGAAAATTTTAGCTCTTACGCTTTTTACGCTTTTACGCTGAAATAGCGGTGGAGAAATAAAAATGTATGTGGGAAAGGATATGCTTTTTATAAATCTCGATGCTAAATCTTGACATAATCTTTTTAGACTAATAATCTCGCGAATTAATTTATTAGGAGATAAAATCATTGCGCGATACAAGAGCGCATTATAAGAGCTTTTAAAATGATGAATCTTTTGATGGTTTTACTGAAAATTCATGTACGAATTCCTCTTTACGGGATTAAGGAACAAACACCGACGAGAGGCTTTCATTGAGATCTAAACGATCGGTATTATTACGTGCTGTTTGGCTGAAATAACAGAGCAAATATAAATCTCGCGAATGTTTAGCTTTATCGCCATAGCTCTCTCTCTCTCTCTCTCTCTCTCTCTCTCCCTTACTAAAAAAAAATGGTTCAGCCGATATTGATGGAAGTTTTATTAATAGATGCGCGCCCCAGTAAATGGAATTAAATTCGCGCGAACCAGTATTTAGATTGGAAGCAGGTTTACCTCGAAGCGATAATATGAAATATGATGGTAAGCGCAAAGTTCGCATGTTGAATGAGATTCTTGCGAGGCCGTCGAAAACTATTTGCCGGAATTAGGTGGAACTTTTCGAAAATATCAATAACGACGTTAATATTGGAACGCGCCGAAGAGTCGTCTCAATGGCCAAGCGAAAGAAAGTTCCTGAGCAATAAACGCAGTAACAATGCGTGACTGTTTGATCGCGCAACAATGGACAAAAAAGTTAATACTCGTGAGTCGTGTGAATTCGACATGATAAAATATTTCTCAAATACATAAACATAATTCTCAAACTCAAAAACTCAAACACGTAATTCTGAGAATGACGAAACGATACATTTTAGTTTCTAAAAGTGAAAGCCTAAAAAGTCTTGTGAAGTTTAAATTTTTTAGAATTTTTCTCAGGATTCTCAGTATGATTCTCTAGTTTGGAAAATGCGTTCTTTTATCTTTTATTTGTGCTCCTTTTCTTCGGCATAATTCACAGGAAAAATTTATAACAAACAAGCAGCAAAAATAATTATCTAAACTAGACAACTAAGCTACCAGAAGTCGAAATGATAGTTTCCCATGGAGAGATTCACATTTTCATTACCTCCAAATTCCAAAGTTCGGTGGTAACGAATGCGCTCTCGACAAGGGGAAATATACCGACACTCGGTACACGGCATTCGATTAAAAATAAGTACCACATACAGCGTATCGATTAAAAATAAGCTCTTTTACCGTTCGATATTTAAAATATAGCTAAAGCTTAAGCACCGGCGAGACACTAATAGAAACCATTGGTCTTACGAGATTAAGGGCCAGTTTTTCAATCATTTTTTAAACTAAAGATTATCTAATCCTTCCTTGATCTATAAACTTAGTTTTACATCTTGTGTGTTTTTCAAGCATGTGCTGAAGACAGTTTAAATAAACCTTGGTTATTTTTAAGTTGGCAACGAATAGTCATCGTTTTAGACACGTGAAGATTTGAGCGATCTAGGGCACCTGCACAACGTGGAAATCTTGCAATATTATGAAACTTTTCATGAAGTTTTTAAATATCTCCTTCTGTATTCGGAAATTTTACATATGCAGGTCTAAGTTAAGCAATTGTCCTTGAAACTTTATTAATTATTTTACTTGCTGTACTTTTATGAATACCAACAAAATCACCTACTCTTATCAAAAAAGATCCACTAGCATAAAATCTTAATGTAAGTAATATAATTTTATACATATTGAAAGAGCCTGATTTCTAGAAAAAATAAAAAAATGCAATATAAGTAAATTTTATACTATTCGTATAATATTCATTATTAATAAACACCATATTTTGCAACTAGTTAATTAATTAAAACTAACGTAATTGAAAAATATTCTATATCATTTAATATCATTCTATGTCATTTAATTTATATGCCATATATTAACACCTTCCAGTTAGTGATTGAACAGCGTCTTGAATTTTTTCTATTAACATATGAACTGTAGCTTTGGATAAATGAAATCTCGGAAACATCTTTTTTCGTCCCAAATTTCCAAATGATTTGGTCTTCGTCTTAGAACACGATTTTTTCTTATGTTGATATGTTTCATATATCCTAAAATATCCTTATCTTCGCTACTCTTTTCATAATATTTTTCATCAAACATCGTAACAAATATTTTATACTTTTGCAAATATTTAATAATATGATTTTAAATATAATGATAGAGACACTGTATTGTAACGACGTTTATTAATCCATTAAACGATGTTTAAATGGTCATCATTCACAGTTTAGTTAAACTATACTTTAAACTACGTTTTATTCTGATCTATCCATTGAAAAACAGTCTAATGCTTTTGAACAGAGTTTAAACTTCGATTTAAATTTATCCATTATTGAAAAGCTGACCCTTAGAGTACCGGAAAATTTTTCCCGAACGCTAATATCCTCTTAGGAATATCGTAACTAGCCTCACTTCCGAAAACAATTCTAAGATCCTAACTTGAGATCCTAGCGCCATCCATCTGCGTTGGGAGGAAGTGAGCAGTGAGGAATATCGACAAAAGAGAACTTGCGTTCGCAAGCACGGAAACGGAATCACAAAGATAAAAGGGTAGTAGCTGATGTTAACGAAATGATAAGTTAGCCAAAGTCGATAAGCATAAAGGTATCAACAAACAACGTGTAACAAACGACGGTAAGTACGCAACGTACTTCTCTTTTTACCAGCGCGGTTTGCCCTGCTGAGCGTTTAATCGAAGCAGCTGCCAAATTACAACTTGCGATCGATTTGTCGCAAAAAAGTCCTTTTTCCGCAGACCTCACAAAAGACGTCCAAGACAACACACAAAGCATCGTCAGGTTTGTTTTCGGAAAAAAAGCAACATGGCTGACACACGAGCCGATGTCGATATTTTGGAGATTGCACGGCGATACACACGGTTTAAACTGCTTTAATACCTAACGCAACACCATTTCTTGCCGGCTGATCAAGTAGTCTTAAAAGCGACTGTTTAATATCTAATAACTCTCTTCTCTCTCGGATCTTCCCGAGACTCGTCCTGTATGCGCTAATCTGACCGCACAGCACGCATGCAATTAATTCCCATTCGACTTAACAACCGTCGCCGGCTGTATTACAATATGAATAGAGCGAGTAGCTCTATCATATAAGACCACGAGCCGGCGATTACGGCCCGGCATTGTTCCGAAAATCCTCGTTATTCCGCGTCGCGACGGTGCCGCGGGGATATCCGACGTTAAGACGTTGATCCCGCAATTTCTTCGAGCCGTGCTGGCAGAGCGGCGCCGGCGCCGCCGGGAAAGCGATCGTTTCAAACGGGGAACGTCGCTTTACCGCTATATCGGATTTTACAACGGCGCGAGTTCTTCAGATTTGATTCGGATCGAGCATGCCGAGAGTACACTTCTCTCGGCGGTTCCTCTCGGGAACGGCGCAGAGCGTCCGTTGCGGTTCCGTTGATCAATGTTTGCGAAGTTCACAACCACGGAATCCTATATTGTGTCCCTCCCTCCCTCTCTTTCGCGCTCTCTCTCTTTCTCTCTCTCTCTCTCTCTCTCTCGCGCGCGAGTCGCGAGAGCGCCGCGGAGAAAGTTGAGGCGCGTATGTAATTTGAATAAGGTGATATACATGCAGATTTGCCGTTCGCCGCGCAGTTACCGCCAGTGACTTCGTCCTCATCCTGAGCAGCAGGGCTCTCGTAGCCGGCGAAAAGTTTAATTCGATGCAACTTTGACCGCGCGAACGCGCACCACCGACGGCGTCGATGTCGAGATCGGCATCGGCAACGATTGCTTGCCGAAGTACATGGAGCCTTGCGCTTGTTCGCACGCGCGCAGAATCGAAGCCGCAGCTTCTGTCGGGACGCACTGACGACGAGCACTGACAGGCATTTTCGGAAATCGCACCCTGGCCACGCGGGATTTTGCGCCCGAGCGATTTTTATCGCGTCCTTTTGTTCGACGCGAAAACGGCCCGCCACTCTAGCGCGCAGATTTATTTCCGGCGCGAGGCCGGCTGTCGCAGCGGTAAAATTACTTTTTCGCTACATGGTGGATATTGTTCTCTGCATGTTGTTCGCGCGGAACGCTCGCGGAGCGCTTCTGCGCTTCATTGCGAAATAATGCTCCGTACATTGATGTTATCTATTATTCAAAGATCGCGATATAAGCGTATTTTTCTCCGCTCGCTCGGCATCGCGGCGAGATAAAAAGGAAACGTAACACCCACCGCCGGAAGAAATAGAGGAATAAACGCGTCCATTCGTGCCGCGTTAAAGAGACACGCGCGCGCCGTATTAATCGCGACGGCATTAAAAACTTGGCCGCGCCGCTCTACTGCCGTTGCAACGAACGCCGCCAACACGACGCCGTCCATTTACCGGCCGCGGTGTCCTTCGCTCCGATTCGTGGCCCGAGGAAAAGAGGAAAAGCAAGGAGAAGAGCACGTGCGAGAGGAGGGGAAAAGGAAAGGGGAAGGCTACCCCGCGGAGTGCGTCGCGTTCGCGCGTGCTGGCGATAAGATAGGACAGATCTCGTCTTTTTTCGTCGTTTTTGCGACGCACCGGCAACTTTTCGGGGCCGCGCGAAGTTTCGGCCGGAATTAGCGACACGGTTGGCCTAGAACGGCGAGCTCGTAACTCACCGGCTCCTAGCGTCGCGCGATTGTACCGCGCGAGTACCCGGAACGAGCGCGCCTGACGACGAATATTACGTGTCTGATTTAAAACGCGCGCGACTACTGCGGATTCATTACGCCCCGCTTGTTCCGCGCGTCGAATGCAATTCCCCGCTGCCGTATATTCTCAGCGATATTTAACCCTGAAACTATCAAACTTTCTTCGCTCGCGTTCGCCGCTGGACTGACATTTTTTGCTCGGCGGGTATCGCGCAAAAAAAGAAGCAGAGAGATCGCTCGTAACGGAATATCGGAAAATCCGAACGGCCGTGTCGTGTATTGCGGGCTACATTCCGAGATCAACCCTAGCAATTTTTAAACGTCCCGCTAGCAAAGGGAAGCGTAATGTAATTGGTTGCGATGTCGGTGCGTTTGGTAAATACGCTTTTGGGCCATTTTGAAAGGCTTTTGTTTAGATATACAAGGTATTCGAAAAGTGCCGGACCGGTAAAATATCTCGAAAACGAGACATTTCAGAAAAAAATATTTCATACAAGAGTTGTATGGCTTTAAGGTAGACATGAAACACCCATATCAGTTTGTTTGCAGATGACGCCACTTTCGAGATATTCACTGATCGTTACTTTTCTCAAGTGGAAATCCCAACTTTTTATTACATCATCTTTCTCTACCAATTAATTTGAACAACTTCTGTCTGAAACATTTATTTACTTGCCTAATATTTTTTGAGATATTTTAAGGAAAACTTGATCATTTTTTTAATATTTAACTTAGGATATTTTGCCAATTTGTTAATTTAGAAGAAAAAGTGGTATTAAACTTTTTTACTCTATTTAGTATCAAGAATATATTGTTATAACAGCGCCCTAACTTGTGTTAACTAACTTATCGGCTTTCGGAAATTTCAAAATCATTCAATTAACAAAAGCCAGAGTATATTGTATATTGAGGTAACAATTTCTGCGCCGCGGGGGAGCTCCAGCGATTCGATTGAAAAGAGCCACTCGGAGAGAAAGTAAAAGAGCAGGAGAGTTCGGCATTTATTTTATTTATTTATTTTTTTAATAAAATGTAAATGCCTCCGACGATAAATCCGTCGGATAAACGCCACGAATGGAAGCGCATGTCTCGTTCACACCGACGACTTAATTTCCGCAATACTCTCCTGGCGGATCGAATGGCGGATATTTGGCCGCGACGTAATCGACGAGAAAGAACTTCAAAGCGGTCTTGCTCCGAGCTCATGCGTCTTTGGTTATTGTGCGTTCGGCTTTTATATACAGTGTCGCGGCGGCTTTTACGCTCTCAACCCGTTCGCCCACGTCAACGACATCAAAGCGGATGAACATGTAAGTCAACAACGCAACGAGGTAGGGCGGAGAGCTTTTGATCCATAATTATGCGGCAGCTGCGTGCGTATCTTTTTGCTAAAATACACGCGCGCGCTACGCTACGTCGATATCGTTGCGCTTATAGTGCGCGCCCAATCGCCCTGATTTTCTGGATCTAATATTTACGGAGCTCTCGACAGAAATATCTCACTTATCATAATTGGAGAAATTACGCTATACGCGCGCGGAAAAAATCCCGGGAGTTTACGCATCGAGTGGTAAAACAATAACACCGAAAGAGAGAGAGAGAGAGAGAGAGACACGCTCCATCTTTTTGGAGTAACATCGAGCGAAAGAAAAACACATAATACTACCGCAACATGTTGTCGCTCAATGTGTTAATTAGAATAAAAGCTATATTTTTTGCACACTTTTTCAAAACAACGCATGCTGCGCGATGAAAATGCGGCAGCGGCATTTTAATATTTCGCTACAAACCGAGAGAACCGGCGCGAGAAGAACAGAACTTGCGAAGCTCTTGCCGATTCGTTGCACTTGCGTGTAAGTTTGTCCATCGTCATCGAGCAAGTAGCGGACACATCCAATCGAAGACGATCGGCCGACACTTTGATGTTGCTCTTCGTCCGTCTCATCGAGCCATCAAAAAGCAAATAACTACGTCTGAACGCAAGATTCATCTTACTTAGCGATATCCTCCCTCGTGGATTTCCGATTAAACGACGCGAGCCTGCGCGCTGTTAACTCCCGACCGCCTTTTCATTACTCCGCGAGAACGACATCCACGTTTGCACGCGCGCGCGAAGTCATCGCGGAATCGACCGAACGGTTCTTCTACATTATTGCCGAAAGCATAAACGATGCGCCTCTCGAGCCACGACGCTGTACATCAGTTCTTAAAGATGATCGATCAAACTTTTCAATACACTTATACGAGAGCAAGGTGGAAGAGTCCTTCCCGATTTAATATACCATTAAGCTTAAATGTGCTGCATCCGGTGGAAGGAGAGAGGGGCGGGAGAGAGGAGCAGCAAGAGCGACTACTTCGCATCCTGCTTCCTTCTCTTCACGTTTCCGCGTTGAAAACTTAAATTGTGCGCATTCACTCCGTTCCGTTCCAGATTTTTATTTGCCTGTTCGATAATTTCTCTCTCTCTCTCTCTCTCTCTCATAGCGAATTAATCTTATCTCAATATTGATAAAGTCGGCCGTAAGTCACGGTGTCGATCGCGGTCCCAATCCCGTGCTCCGATAAATCACTTCACGACTTCGGTCGCCCTCAAGTCCCCCTCTCCCCTTTCTCACCCGTAAACCCGCAGTGCTTTGACACCTTGTTGCCCGTGCGAGACCGTCTCATCGTAGACACCATTTGCCAGAAGAATATCGCATCTCGTCGTCGTCGAAAGCCGTAGGCCAAAAAACATCACGTCGCGACCGAATGAATCGCGTGAATCTCTGCAACGCTAATGATTTAAAAGGTTGCGCCCGGACAATCGGCCGTTTCCTCTTCCTGAACGAGAGAGGAACAATCGGGCGCTTTAATTGTTAAAATAAAAAGCGCACGAAGAGCGTCACGGGAGAAGCACGGCTCGCTCGCCGTTATGAACGATAGCGGGGTGGCGAGACACGCCAAGGGTAATGGCCCGTTTACACCGCGGGGAAACGGCACGCCGCTGGAAGGTCGATATCGTTCGCATTGAAGCCGCGGAGAGAGAGAGAGAGAGAGAGAGAGAGAGAGAGAGAGAGAGAGAGAGAGAGAGAACGCGCTGGGAAGCCGCGGCTTGCTGCTTAAACCGCGATTTCTTAGCCGGTAGCGAAGCGACGGGTGTTTAGCATGAGAAGGCGTCGCACAAAGGCCGGCTCGTTACGGCACTAAATCAACCGCCGTAAAAAGCCCGCCCGAGTTGAAGCTCGCCGATAACGCGCGAGATGAGGCGGCGGACAATGGCAAGAATATGTAGCCTTGAACTCCCCGCCCCGAGTCGTTGCATTTTTTAAGCACGCCGTTAGCGAGGCGACGACGCGAGATCCGGGATAACGGAACGTGCGATACTACTCGCGGAGCGACTTAGGAAAGGATGTAAGAAAGAGAAACGGCCGGCGCCATCGCGAGGGAGAACGTGGGCGTCGATGTCATGTTTCACTTGGCTCCCTTTCATCTTCTATCTGCTGTTTCCGAGTGTAAACGACACTCACGCGACTTGCACAATTCGCGATCTCATTACGCGCGCGCGCGGGCTCAAAGCATATTACTGCACAGTTACTGTCAAACGTCGCTCGCGAGTTGCTCGCGAAGGTGCGAATGTAAAAAAAGCAAGAGATTGCATTATCAGGGAGAATCGGCAGCCTCCCGGCACGATATTTCGAGGCGTGCTTCAGCGAGACCGCTATAAAACTGATATTCGATTTTTGGAGCATCGTGTGTGTGGGTGTATGCGGCTGGTATTCGCAAATTTTTGCAGGCATTTGCGGTAAACCTCCTTCGCAAAGTCTATTACGCCGAGTGTCGAAAGCGCATTGCTGCGCGTTCACCGCGTGTGATTGTACGAGCGAGTGAGCGAACGAGCGCGCATGCGGGTAGAGCCGTATTTTTCGCGGGCGCGCATAAAAGGACGATCAGTTATTAATGCGATTAGGGCACTTGCGGGGCAAAGCGATACCGCGTGCCGTTTGTTCGCCAAGTGGCCGCAGAGGCTCGATTTAAATAACGTACGCTGAAATCGGACTTAATACGGCCGCTCTCTCTCTCGCCCACCCTCTGGCGGTAAAACTACGCGTGCGCGAGCGCGATCGTTTAATTCCCCGACGATTATCGAAATAAAAGCCAAATTTATGCTCGCGGGACGGCCGATCGCGAGCGAGCATTATAACCAACGCGAACGCTCTCGCACGCTCTTTGCCCGGCATTCCGCAAATACGCTCTCATCGAATTGTTGTATCCGGCTGTTGTCGACATAATATCAAAGTATTATAACGACGTTGCGCCTGGGGAAGAGAAGGGAGGGAGGGAGGGAGGGAGAAAAAAACAGCGTGAACACACGAGTCGTGAAAAATGAACCGTATTTCAAGCACGGCCGCAAACATTCATGCGAAACGAGCCGTATATTAAATAAACACATAGCTGTTTGTTCATAAAGCCATTAATGCGCCGCGCGCGCGCGTGTGCGCGCGCGTGTGCTAAAAGCGCGCGGCGTGACGTGCAGTAATTTTTGAGAACACAAAAGCGCTTGTTCGGAAACAGTTTCAACGGTTTCGGCGTAAAATACGATGATACGTTTACGGGCTTTTAATGCGCTCCGTTTTCCGCGCGTGTCGGTAATCGCGATATCTCGGCGATTCGACGGCGTTAATGACGCCCGTAATAAACCAGTGTCCAGCCTGACGGTTCTCGGCCGCTCGACTATCGCAGCCGCCGCCGCCGCCGCCGCCGCCGTCGCCGCTCCGGCTGACCTTAAATCACACGCCGCGAAAGTGGAAACGCCACCGGGATCATCGGACATTGATTCATCTTGATCCGCGCTCCGGCGGGAATCCCGCGCCAGCAAATCAGAGTTAACGATCCGAAATTCCGCGGGAACCTGCCGGCCTCCTGTGTTCACACTGCGCGTTTAATGCTAAACGCTGCCGTATGGTTGTGAGTTCAGCGGATATAACCGGTCGCTTATACGCGCACGGGGCGAGGGATTAGATCCAGGCAGCGTTCCCACGTTCGCCGTTGCATACACGCCGCCGGGAATTCGGCTGTCGCGGTTTCAGGGTGTATCTTGAAGCGTTATGCGAGCCGGATGCATGTCGGCTAAATATTTAGCGAGTGTTGGCGAAGCTACCGCACGCGAAACGTCACTGCGCTCGAGAGCTCGAGAGCTGCAATTCCGCGGGATATCCACGCAATGATTATTAGAACAAATAAACAGAGTCGCCGGCGCGGCCGTAAGCTCGCCCGGTCGACGTCGGCCGCTCCACCGAGCGATCTTGCGAGACGCGCGCGCGCGCGTCTCGCAAGCATCTAACGTTACTGAGATAATCACAACCACATGAATAACTATTATTGTTCTTCCGCTCCGTTCAAATAAATCGCCGTTGCGCTTCATTTCTGCCCACCGAATCATTTCATGATCGCGTCAGCTGAACGACTCGGGAAACTCGAGAATCACTGGTTATCGCAGATATCACGAAAGCACGAAGCTGCAAGAGCGACCCGGAAAAAGCTAAGCCTCTCTCACTCGGCGCGTATTACAAAAATGTACCGCCGATGACGAGGACCACGGCCAGGAGGACGGGCCATTTGATGCAATCGGCTTGACGGCAGATCAGGCGTTACGAGCAAATAGCCCGTAGCGGGGTCAACGAGCCAGTGACTCAGGCTGAACGAAAAGTCTCAAGCAGAGACGAAGTCGATCGGCCGCGTAGTGTCGCGCGCGCCGCCTCGAATGCACGCACCGGTGGGCCGCCGCTTTGGCGGACCGCGGTTCATCGCATAATCAAGTGACGATGTGCGAATATCTCGATCATGCCGCGCTTGCTTGAAAATGTCGGAAGCGTCACTTGGGACTCGGGGAGGGAGCGCGACCGCCTGGAATGGAGCTTCGTGCGGCGAACGCGCGGCGCTCATTCCCCGCGTCAGCTCCGTAATCTTCTTATTCTTCGACACATTATTCCCCACGGTAAGATGAAACGCGGGATTTCTCTCGTCAACGAGGCGCGTTCCGATTGCGGACGCGAACAAATAGCTAGCAGCCGAGGCAACGAAGGCAACAACACCGCGCCGCGTCGGCGCGCCGTGCCGCGCGAGATATCGTATAGACGTGTAACAGGCGGAACATTTTGCTCCAGATCCGTCCGATCAATCCGTCCCATCTGAAAGCGCGCCGCTGCCACACGTATCCTTTTGGGTACGTGGAATCGTGAAAGCCCGCTCACACAAGCCCATGAAACCGCTCGGCAAAGCCCGTTCTATATACTAACCGATGTGGCACGCTCTCGCCGGTCGTCGGCGCGGCGCGGCGCGGCCGAAAGAAAGCCCCAAAACCTGAAATTCGAGCGGAGCCGACGTTACGCGAATAGTTTCATCAACGTCAGGCTTCGTTGCCGCGAAATTTCGATTAACTCCCCGCGAACACGTCGACAAGTGCGCGCGCACCTCGGCGACGGATTACCTGGGAAAATCGCTACGCTATTTCGCCCCGGCGCGGCGATCATAACTCGCGCGTCGAAGGGCAGCAGCGCGCCGCGCTGGCTGGCTAATAGAGTAAGATGACCGTGATGCAATATTCGCAATATCGTTACCTCGAATATCGATATCTCGAGTGGACATAAACTACTGCAAATGTCGGTCATCTTTGGCGATGATTACGAGAAACACACTACTTAACAATTACTGAAGAAATTACAGCCTATGGCCATCTTTTTTATACGGCCATTTTTATTTCAAATAGTGTATACACATAAACTGCTGTAAATATTAATTATTTTTTTAAATGATTACAAGAAACACACTATTTGACAATTATTGGAGAAATTACAGCCAATGGCCATCTTTTTTGTACAACCATTTTTATTTTGAATAATGCATGCACATAAACTACTATAAATATCAATTATTTTTGAGAATGATTACAAGAAACACACTGCTTGGCAATTATTGGAGAAATAATAGCCTATAGCCATTGTTATTTCGAATGGCGTATACACATAAATACTGCTATAAATATCAATTATTTTTGACAATGATTACGAAAAACGCACTGCTTAATAATTACTACAGAAATTGCAGCCTATGGCCATTTTTATTTTGAATAGTATACATAATATATATAATATACATATATAATATATATAAACTGTAAATATACATATATAATATACATAAATGTATATATAATATACATAAACTGCTATAAATATCAATTATTTTTGAAAATGATTACAAAAAACACACTACTTGGCAATTATTGAAGAAATTATAACTTGTAGCTATTTTCGAATAGTGTATGCACATAAACTATTGTAGAAATCAATTATTTTTAAAAATGATTACAAGAAACACTGCTTGGCAATTATTGGAGAAATTACAGCTAATGGCCATCTTTTTTGCATAACCATTTTTATTTCGAATAGTGTATGCATATAAATTATTATGAATATCAGTTATTTTTGAGCATGACTACGAAAAACTAGGAAATTGTTTAAGAATTATTGGCGAAATTACGGCCTATGGCCATCTTTTTTGTATGATCATTATTATTTCAAATGTGTGCACGTAAATTACTGCAAATGTCAGTCATCTTTGAAATTGATTACAAAAAATGCATTGTTTAACGATTATTGAAAAAAATATAGCCTGAGTATGACCATCTTATATGAGTTTATCGTATTTGTCGTCCCACCATTTCTTGCCAGGCTTCACTCATCACGTATCTGCTGATCGATGCAATCTGCCGCTACTCGGACGAATTTAACCTTCGACCAAAATTTCGCTGATTCGCTGATCACCAGCAGCGATCTGGTTCCCTTCGCGGTGCGCCTCGCAGCGTCGTCGAAGCGTAAATAAATCGCGGCGCGAGAGGGGAAAAAGAGAGAAGCGCAGGGAAGCTCGCGCTCAAGTTAGTTCTACAAGCCCGCAAGTCCGTCATTCGAAGGTTCGCACAATAGAGAAGCTATTAGCCCGTAATTCCGCGGACTCACCGGGTCGTGGGCTCGGCGAAGCTTCGGATAAAGAACTCGCGTAGATCACACACGATGCCTTGCGAGCGAGTACACACAGCCGCACAGTGTGTCGAGGGCTTTCCGCCTCGCGCACCGACATTAACGGCGGTTATTGTCGACAGAACCTCCTCTATGCGGCGCATACTTGGCAACGGCATTCGCGTCGATAAGTTTCTGTAAACAGGAACGCGTTACGCGTCGCTACCAATGTGCTGCAGTTTGGCAATACTCGCGCCGAGTCTTGCCGGAGTTCAATCGTCCGTGATGCAGGCGCGAGCAATTATCAAGTTCGAGGGGGGAGCGAGGGGCAAGTCGCGCCCTGCTAACGTGTTATCGATCAGATCCGCCGCGCGAGCAATATCTCGCGAACGCGGGTGCGTTTCAACGAGAGAGAGAGAGAGAGAGAGAGAGAGAGAGAGAGAGAGAGAGAGAGAGAAGGGAAAGACTTATTTCCAGCGGCACAAGCAGTTTCGCTGAATACAAGAGTCAACCTCGCGACAGCCGCAAGCCGGCAATCGTTCGAGGTCGTTCGCGAGTCGCCTTCGCGGAAACGAGGCGGCCGAGGGAATTAGACCGGCGCGCGAGAGAGCGCCGCGACGGCCAGCAATAACCAACATCTAATGCGGCCAAAGTTCGGCGATCCGTTAACGATGACAATATCATAATTCTCCGCGGCGGGGGCATCCGAAGGCAAACGCGCGCCGGCTCGACAACAAGACGGAACCCTCTCTCGACGGACGGACAGACGGTCAGAGAGGAGGCGGGCGTGTGTGCGCTCCGGTGCACCCTCGATCTCGCAGCGGCCACCTCCCTCCCCCCCCGGCGGCCGCTCGTCGAGGAAGAGAGAATCGCAGAGGGTGTGCGGAGGCGCACGAGCGAGAGAGGAGAGACGAGAGAAGCACAGCGGTCTGCGCGTAACCGGTCCGCGCTTTATCCGCGGCGAACGCAGCAAAGTCATCGCGCAGGCGCGCCGACGGAAGTCTCCCCCGCAGGATCATTTCGCGCCGCGACGCCGAGCGGCAGGCCTCATCCGCGTCGGCGGCTGCTGGTCCATGCGGCTTCAACGTCGTCGCGCGGGACGACGACGACGACGACGACGACGGCGACGACGACGGTCCGACGTGGACGCCGCGAGACGTCGGTGACGAGCACGCGCCCCATTACGATGACGAGAGTCATCCGCCGCCAGGGTCTCGCGAGTTAATCGAGCAGACTGTCGATCAGGGATCGCGAGCGAATGCGACCGCCAACGCGCTGGTCCCGGAAGTGCCGGAAGATGCTGCGGCAGACCACTCGCGGCTCGCGCGTCGCGACGCTCCAGACGACGAGGGCTCCACGTGAGCGCGGGTGTCAGCGGGGCCAGCCGCAGCTTGGTCGCGCTTTGGCGGCCGCGGAGCAGCGTCTGTGAAGCGTCTGGGAACCGTGAAAAGCCCTCTCACAAGGCGCGCTCGATCGCCGACGCGCCGCGATCAGGCATTGCTCGGCCCAACAGGGAGCAGCAAGAGGATTGCACTCGCGCTGATCGCTCGCTGATCGCGATACGCGATCACGCACGTCTGCCTCGCCGCACGCCACCCCGGGCCGGATCTCTCTCCGCGCGCGGCAGAGAGCAGCGCTGAGAGCGTTTGTTCCGCGCGAGCTCTTCTCCGCTCGGCTAACTTTCACGAACTCAGAGCCGGGCGTTTCAGCGAGAATCGTTCGTCTGTCTGTCTGTAAGGTGTTAATCGTGGTGCAGTGTCGGAGCGTCTAGGTGGGATCGGAGCCGGTTTTCACAGTGCGAGCGAGGAACAGGTTCTTCAAGGAGTTGCCAGAGTCGGAGGTGCCGTGTCCGACGCCTCGCGCTCTCGAGGATCGCCGCGAGGACCTCGCCCGGCGGAAATACTGTCGCCGTAAGCAAGTGTGCGCGGGTTACGACGGACGCGGGCGCTTTCGATGCTTTCGAGTACGCGTCGTGGCCGTCGTGAGTGAGAGTAAATCGAGGGGAAGAGGCGAGAAAGCGGCGAGAAAACGGTGACAGCGGCAAGGATCGGTAGTGCAGCGATCGAGCGATCGAGGTGTTAAAAATGCTGTGTCGCTGGCTCGCCGTGTTGGTACTCGCTGCTTTTCTGCTGGTTATCGAAGCGATCGCGGTCAGCCAAGGTACGTTGTTGCTGCGAAATCCCTCTTCCCACTTCCCACTCCCGCCCCACAGTCCGAAGCGCCGGCGAGCGGGTTAAGTCGGCCGGCATGATTTCCCCCGACTTCGCCCCCGACATCGTCGTCGTCGTCGTCCTCGATCTCGTCGTTGTCGCGGCAACTTACCGCGTTCTTGCGGAAATGTTCGCGAGATAACGTGTGCGCGCCCGCGGGACTAATCTGCGTAATTGAATGTCAGCGATGAAATCTGATACAGACCCGCCATTTTCGCGCTCATCCGGCAAACTTATCGCGCCCGCTGAAATTAATGCCGGCGGCGCGCGCGCGCGCGCGCGCGACAAGGCTAATCTTCGTAATCAAGCGCCGCTGATGAAGTCCCACGCGCGCGCGTGGCCCTTCCCTTTTCGCAATTAGCACACTTATGATGCCATCTGCGCCATCGCAGAGGGCTATTGCCCCGGCAGGGCAGGATGATGTTTCGTGAAATCGAACGTGCGCGCACAACGACGAGCAATCCCGTGGCAAAGAAAGCTCCATCGCGCCATGTTGAGCCATCGCGGTCAGTCTTGCGCTGCTAATCGTGAATTGACAAGAGCTGCGAGCGGGGAGGCAAATTCGAAAACACCAATTGGAGGATTGTTAGCGATGGCGAACGAATCGTACCTCCAAAGTGTCTGCCTGAAATCCAAAGGGACGAGTCGCATACGAAGCGCGTCCCTCGCCGGGAAGCTCTCGGAATTTTCCGCGAGGTCGTGCAGAGTTACGTAACGTTGAACGGGGCCTCGGCTGTCGCTCACGGCGTGATCCGGAGTAATTACGCGGGCGGGGATTACGTGAGTAATTCGACGGGGCCGCCGCGGCAACTCGCAAGTTGTGGAGAAGCCGCGGGCTGCCAGTTTGGAAGCGTCCCGCGCGCGCGAGCGCTCGTCTGATCGCAGTCGCGTGTTCAGCTTCGCGCCGCTAATTGTCGGTTCATAGTCGGTGATCCAGGATAATCGCGCGGGCGGCGCTTGCTCAAGCGCGAAGCGCCGCGCGGCGCACCACGTACTGGGAGATGGCGTACGTGCTAATGTGCGGGAACACGTGCGAGGGTTCACCCTGGCTCCCGATTTAGCGACGCGACGACGACGGGGCCGAGGCCGATCCCATCTGCGAGATCACCCGGCCACCAGCGGGGCGTTTTTTTACGGTACGTCAACCGTTGAATAATTAAAAGTTGGCTCGTTCGTCAGCCGACGAGGGGCTCCGCGAACAGGCACATAATTGCACTCGATTGCTCTGCTGGTGACGCCGAGACGCGACGTGAACTTTGTGACCGATGCAGCTCGAAACGCTAACGGAAGTACACACGGGCAGAGAGCGAGAGAGAGAGAGAGAGAGAGAGAGAGAGAGAGAGAGAGAGAGAAAGCAGGGAACGCAAAAGTGGCAGCGCTCCGCGCCGCTGCGTGTATTGGCTCGAGACCGTAATTGAGTACGGCATGCAAACACTCGCGGCGATTGTCTCGCCAGCTATCAAGAGAGACGTCGCGATTTCATCTGCTCGTGACTGAACCCCGCGAGCGAACACAAGATAGAGAAAGAGAGAGAGAGAGAGAGAGAGAGAGAGAGAGAGAGAGAGAGAGAGAGAGAGAGTGAGTGGCGAATTTAGCAAAGCTTGCTCGGGTCCAAATTCAACGCGTGCGACTAATGGCAAAGTATCTGAGTTAAACGCAACGCAGAGCGAGAGAGAGAGAGAGAGAGAGAAAGAGAGAGAGAGAGAGAGAGAGAGAGAGAGAGAGAGAGAGAGAGCGAGAGCGAGCGAAGCACAACGCGAATTTCTCGCCACAATTACTGAATCGTGAATTCGCGATACGGAGCGGAGCGGCGCAATTGCCGTTGAATGAACGCTCTAAGAGTTCGGTTTAGAACGCTCCTTGATCAGATCGCCTCCGACGCTGTTATATTCCCGCGCGGATTTTATTACTCTCGACCAATTAACCGCGGACGGACGCGCGAATACTTGCGCGAGCGCGCGTGGAGAGCCGCGCGGCCAGCTTGCGCCATGCCGCCGTGCGCGTTTGCGTGCCGCGTGTGCGTTTAACGCTAATGCGGATTCAGCGGCGACTTGATTGACGTATATGCGAAATGATTCAACGGCCGCAGGCCGAGGCTCTCTCTGCTGAGTGCATAAGCGATGAGAGGCGATTCACAGCGCATTAGGAGCTCTCCGTAATCGCTGGCGTGGAATCTGACGGCCGAGCTTCCGATCAGCGAAGGTATTGAACGCTGCTCCCGGTCGAAACGACGACGCGTCGGAATTTCCCAGCCCCGGCGACAGCTCTCCGTCCTCCTCGCGAGACCTTTCCAAGTCGGCGTCGAAGAGGCGACGGCGATCTCACCGGAAATGATCGCGTGCCATTACGGCGCGGCGCGGCGCAGCGCGGCGTAGCGCGGCGTGAAAAGAACGCGCGAGCCTCGACCATCCCCGGCCTTGGACGCAAGTCCGAGCTAATTCCAATCCGCGATAACGGCCCGAGGGCGAATTAATTAACAAGCGCGAGACTCGCGTTGTTCTCTTTGACGCGCGAGCGTTTTTTAATATAATCGGCTTCTCGGCTTGCACGGAGCGTCGCGTGCGGCGCGCATAATTGCGATCGCGCAATTAACCGAGATCGCGATTTAGCCACGAGGGCTTTTAATTAGCGAGTCGCGTCTCGGAAAGTCGCGCTGGAGAAAGAAAGACTGACAGAGAGAGAGAGAGAGAGAGAGAGAGAGAGAGAGAGAGAGAGAGAGAGAGGCATCGGGGAGGGGACGTTTATCCCGCGTTACTTATTAAAGATATCTCCTTTGAACAGTTTGTTATTCAGGTCGTTTGCCAGTTTTTGTCGTCGTTTATGAACCCCCTTTTGAGGGAGGATGTCTTTTTTCCCACGTTCTTCGCCTCGGTATCAAATGACCGAAAGGAAATCAGGCTTTTAATAAAGAGGGCGGACTTCAAAAAGCCTCCGGCAACCTCTCCCGCCCCTCCATCGCTGAGCCTTCTGTCTTTCCTTCTGCTCGTTGTGCACCTCTTCGAGTTGTGTGAAATAGTGGCGGGCGCCGTTGATCAAGCCGCATAACGGCATCGCAATCTTTTCGGACGATATTAAGATTCTAAGGGAATCCATTAAGACGTGCGAGTCGTCGGCGCGATGAGGAACAGGCCGACAAAAAGCTCCCCGTTCCAACGGAAACTCGTTAAGGCCGTTCTCTAATTGCGGAAAATCAATCTCGCAAAGTTGCGCGAGCGGGAACGTTGCTTTCCACCGACACGCACAAAATCGCGTCGTTAGTCTCCGTAATTATAGAGAGACAGTCTCCGAGTCGGCGGGAGCTCATTCCGCTTGGACTCGATGTGCAGTTTTCTACGGGAGACACTCTTGAGGACGCCGACTTCATCAAAAGAGTCTTTGACGGATTCGAATTTGGCCTCGCTTTAGCGGAGGCACGATTGGAAAGCAGCGCAGCGTCTACGCGGTCTTTTTAACATTAGTCTTGCGAGTTTACATGTCTCGATCGAGAGAACTGCTAGATAATTCTAGATAATCTAGATAATTCCGTCCGAATGAAATCTGTACGCGACGTTGGAGGACCGGCGAAGAAATCGCGTCACGCGACTGTAAAGTCAACAATCTCTCAAGAGGGAATCGGATCTAAACCAGTTGCATAATCGGCAAAGGCGATTTGCAACATAATTGCCGCAAAAACTCGCGTCTACCCGGGTAAATCCGATAACCGGGTCATAAACGGGAAGGGAAGACCAATCAGATTGAGACTTCGGGGACTCTCTCTCTCTCTCTCTCTCTCTCTCTCTCTTTCTCATTCTCTCTTCCTCTGCCTCGCGTCCGGGACGTAAATGAAGCCGAAAGAATCCGCAAACCGAAATCGAAAGGTGTCAAACTGCTCGTTCTGGCCGATACGTTCGCGCCGCCGGTGCTAATCCGTTTACCTAGGCTCAATCGATAGCTTCATCCTGGAATTCATGGCGAAACTCAAGCCTCGGAACACGCTGCGGAGAGCCGTGTAATTGAAAGTAGCTGACAAGCGGTCAAATTCAGTAGCGGCGGCGGCGGCGACGGCGGCGGCGGCGGCGGCAGTTCAAACAGTAGTTACACGTAATTTTCGTTGCCGACACGGTTACACAAGATTCCGGTGTTACGAATCCGCGATACATACCGGAGAGTCGCTGTAGATGCGTTTACATAGTATGTACAAATTTCCATTTGCAGTCGCGCGACATTCGCGGCACACGCGCACACGCGCGCTTGACGCGGAAAGGGGAAATTTCGCGGCAAGGATGTCTCATAGGTTTCA
Organism: Harpegnathos saltator; assembly: GCF_003227715.2. NCBI lineage: Eukaryota > Metazoa > Arthropoda > Insecta > Hymenoptera > Formicidae > Harpegnathos > Harpegnathos saltator. Next base: position 278,633 of record NW_020230710.1, read on the forward strand.
GTTACATCGACGGAAAAGAAATATAAGGTGTCCGGGATCTTTTGGAAACGAAAAGTTGTGAAGATTAATCAGATCAAACTGCGAACAAAAGTCAAGTACCATTTTGCAAAAGTCGCAATAGTTATTAAGTTAGTAATAGTTGAAAATGACTACATCTAGAAGCTCTTTTAATTGATAACAGACAAAAGTTGTATGATTTTAAAGGGGACATAAAACAACTGTATCATTTTGTTTACAGATGACGCTACTTTCAAGATATTCACTAATCATTATTTCTCGTAAATGAAAACCCCAACTTTTTATTGTATCATCTTTTTACCCATATCATTTTTTTTTACCTATTAATTTGAATAACTTTTGTCTAAAACATTTTTTTATTTGCCTAATATTTTTTGAGACATTTAAGAAAAATTTGATAACTTTTTCAATATTTAACTTACGATATCTCGCTAACTATTTGACGAAAGAAAAACTGGTATTAGACTTTTTTACTCTATTTAGTCTTAAGAATATATTGTTAATTTAACTTTTGAATAACAACTTTTGTTAATTTATCGATCTCTGGAAATCATCAAATTAACAAAAGTCAGGACGCTATTGTAATAATATATTCTTGAGACCAAGTAGAATAAAAAAACCTACTATCACTTTTTCTTCCGACAAATAGTTAGCGAGTAATCGTAAGTTAAGTATTAAAAAATTATCAAGTTTTTCTACATATCTCTGAAAAAATTAGGCAAATAAAAAAATGTTTCAAACAAAAGTTGTTAAAATTAATTGGTAAAAAAAATGATGTAATAAAAGATTAGACTTTCCACTTAAGAAAAGTAATGATCAGTGAATATCTCAAAAGTGGTGCCATCTGTAAACAAAATGATATAGTTGTTTTACGTCTCCTTTTAAACCATACAACTGTTATCTGGAATATTTCTTAGTATCTTCCATATTTTTCAAGATTTTTGCCTGACTCATTTAAAATGGACACTCTATATTAAACTTTGATTCCTGAATCTTGAACCTGTCGCTAGGTACAATAGCCGTCATATAATTGTAGATTAAATAATTCTGAACAAAAGAGTCCTTTACCATTTTGCAAATAAGTACGCAAATTTTCAAGTTATCAATTAAAAAAGCTTCTAAATGTGGTCATTTTCAATCAATAATAATTTAATAACTATTGCGATTTTTGTAAAATGATACTGGACTTTTCTTCTCAGTTTGATCTGGTTAATCTTCACAATTTTTCGTTTTCAAAACATCCCGGACATTCTGTATATGCATATAGGGTGTTTTAGAGATAGCTGGCCAATTTTAAGAGCATATTCTGCTCATTGTAAAAATGAAATAGGTCATATAAACACGGGCCCGAAATCGCTTTATTTCCAAGTTATAAATACCTTTTATTTACAACAGAACATTCGGCAAGAACATTCCATTAAAGAAATTGTTGGAAGTGATTCCCTTCCGCACGCCTCACGCATACCTCACGCCGACGTCTCATGAATTGTCGAAGACGTCCAAAAATTCCCAGAGTATCTCGTATTTTGTCACACGAAACGATAATACGATCCGAGAGTACTTCCACAATAGCAACAGAAATCTTATAAACGAGAATGGTAAGATAACCGCAGAAGTAACAATCCGAGTTCAAATTGGGAGATTGTGTAGGCCAAACTCAGCGGGTCCTCCTCTACCAATCCATCTATCGATGCAATTATTATTCAGAGACTCTCTCGAGCAATGCAACTGAAACGTGCTGGAGATGTGCTTAATAAAAAATGTTTACAACTAGGAAAAGAAGAGTTTCTGGGTGCATTTTTATTTAATCCTTTTTCATCCTTGAGTGAGTTGGACATGTTCTTAAAGTTTGTTGGAAGTGATTCCCTTCCGCACCAACGCATACCTCACGCCGACGTCTCATGAATTGTCGAAGACGTCCAAAAATTCCTAGAGTATCTCGTATTTTGTCACACGAAACGATAATACGATCCGAGAGTACTTCCACAATAGCAACAGAAATCTTACAAACGAGAATGGTAAGATAACCGCAGAAGTAACAATCCGAGTTCAAATTGGGAGATTGTGCAGGCCAAACTCAGCGGGTCCTCTTCTATTAATCCATCTATTGATGCAATTATTATTCAGAGACTCTCTCGAGCAATGCAACTGAAATATGCTGGAGATGTGCTTAATAAAAAATGTTTACAACTAAAAAAAGAACTAGGAAAAGAACTAGAAAAAGACCATCTATTTCTGAAACATTCCTGTATATCTACAGGAGCCAAACCATACTGAATAAAAAAAAAATTTAAGAGTAAAAATAAGAAATAAAAATTACAGATTTAAACAGAGTACAATAAGAATAATAATAAAGGAGGTGAAGTACAACATATTTTCTTGTTTCGCAAAAGTTAATTTCTTGATTTGTTTCTCAGTATCACTTTTTTTTTAACTTTTTTTTAAACATTTTTTTAATTCAATGTGGTTCAGCTCCTATCAAAAGCGATCGCGGTGCAAAAGTAGCTGCACTCGTCGTAACCGGCAGCACTGCGAATATTATTATCGACAAGATCAGTGACTTTCTCGACAAACTTTGCATTATCGTCCAAACACCGGCAGCCAACTCGTCGTAGTGACCTATACATCGATGATACACCCTGTACATAATAATCGCGATGGCGCGGGAAAATCGATAGATAGAGTCGCGCGTGTCGGTGAAAAATATATAATAATTACATGACGACGGCACTGGCGCGCTGAGTCAATTTATTTTATTTTCTTCCATCAAGAGTCCCGCGCTTCGCTCGGACGTGCAATGGAGCAATTTGCCGTCGTGCAGTAATAATAACTAGTTATACAATCATTGTTATTCAATTTGATGTACGTGAGTTGCGCCCATTCTGTCTCGTATGTATGCGTCAACTACCAACGTCCCATAAACAAAGTTTAATTAACCATAACGAAATTGCCAGGCGTACGAACAGAAATTGCAAACTAACGTCTCTCTCTCTCTCTCTCTCTCTCTCTCTCTCTCTCTCTCTCTCTCTCTCTCTCTCTCTCTCTAACCGTCTGCCTCTTTATTTTCTGATATCACCGTAATTGATTCAATTACATTTCGCGGGTTTAATTGCATTGAGCGGTCTCCACTAGATCCTTCGCATAAATAAATACGGGGAAAGTAATCGATGTTTCCACCTCGTCGGAAAAGAGGATCCACGCGGTGTAGATGAGAGCGCGGAAGAGAATGGCAGTAGATGAAACATGAAATTAATGCGCCATTGTCGCGCCGCGTCCGACATTTTCACTTTCGCCGGCGATAGCCGATGATTCCGCCATAAATTCGGGAGGAAGCATCGCCCGATCGTAAGAAATTCGCGTTCGCCGCGTAAGAGAATAACAAAGTTGCGCTTATTCGACGGCGCGCGTTGGTCGTAATTAATAACGTCGAGCGGAGGAACGAGCAAGCGCGACCTTCGACGAGAATCATCGAAGGACGCTCTCGAACGTTCGCAGGAGAGAATAAAGAGCAGAAAGAAAGAGCAGGAGAAAGGGCAAAATAAAAGAGAGAAAAGCTCGTAGAAAATCGCACGAGGAATCGATATCCCCACGCGCGCGCGGCGCGGCGCGGCGCGGCCGCGGAACCGCCGGCGGATAAATAGACGCGCGCACCGGCAGGGAAATCTTCATAATCACGTGCGCTCGCCGCCATAAATCACTTCGTGTTCGGGGGCGAGCCCGTGAGACGCCTTGACGCGCGCGCGCGCGTGCGATTCCTCGGCTTCATATCGTGTCCTGCTTTATGTATTACATAAGCCGGACCCAAGTCGGCCCATAAGTCGATGACACGTCCCGCCGCGTACGTGCGCGCAACGACTCTCCGCGGGCCGCCCCGCAAGAAGCTACCCGAGGATACATAACCACCGTTCTTCCCGCCTGCCTGCCTGCCTGCCTTGTAACCGCTAGCGCAGACGGATATCGTCCGTGTTCGAGAGAAGTCGCGAGTCATGTTTCTCGTATTTCTATAAATGGAGATCTTTCTGCCGGAGAGTCACGGAGGCGGGCGGAAAATAGAAACGCGGGATCGTATTCTCGCTACGTGTTACTTGCCGCCGCACGTAGCAACGGCTGTTTGACTCTCGCCCTCTCGGTGTGTCGGTTAGCCGTGAAAATTTAGCGAAGAAAGGGATAAATCCTGCCGACAACGCTCCGATGTCGCTTCGAGTTTCGAGTGTCGCTGTATATGATAAAAAGTCACAGTACCGCGCGCGATACTACGCTCGCGACCGCGACTGCGAACAATGTTTGCGAGAATAAACAAAGCCAACGGCCGCCAAGAAGGACGACGAGGAGAGAGAGAAAGACGCGGGGGAAGCCCACTGCAACATTCGAACTCGAGAACCCGCGTTCGATTCTCGCGCGTGGTCCTTTAATCGCGCTCCTTACGAAGGCACCTCCGTACGGGCGGAGGTGTGTACCTAATAAATACGCATTAGTGTTATCGTGAGAGGCGGGAGAGCGCTCCGCCTCGGAAAAATTAAATGACCCGGATCCATTAAATTTAAACACGGTATTAAAACACTCGGGATAAAGCGAGATTAAATTAGCGCGCGGGATCGCTTATCTGCGACACTCGCGAAATCCCCGGCTATTATTTACGAGCGGCTTAGAGCGCGCATGGCATACATACACTTGCCGCCAATATATACCGCCCTTCCTCTTGCCTTCCCCCCCTCCGACCCCTCGATGGGAGTCGCGCGTTTTTTATCGGTAAGATTGACCCGAAGCCAACGCACTTTTCGTGTTCCGTTCTCTTTTCATTCAAAGAGATTCGACGGAAGGAGAAAGAAGGGAGAGAGAGAGAGAGAGAGAGAGAGAGAGAGAAGGAGGGAGAAAAGGAACACACACATCGGCGCAGGTGCATTTACGACGTTCGCGTGTGATCGTAAATCGCCATTTACAACCCCATCCGGGCTCCTTTTTTCCCTTCTTCTTGTCCAAGTACAACGGCTAATAGGTTTCCGCGAGGGTGTCTCGACAAACCAGCGGGCGCGATGTCGAATCGCGCTCGCCCTCCTTCGGAACAGCGAAATACCTGCCGGTGCACGAGCGCTCGCTCGCGCGCGCGCTCGGAGAATGTGTCTCGTAACTCACCTCTTCGCCGGGAAGACCGCGGAACATAAAGAGCGTTTTGCGTCAGTGCGGGATTCACGACTAGCACTTTCGTAATTTTGCCGCGCACGCACCTATTAAACGAGAGGCTTCTGCCTGGTAGCGGCGAAACGCTTTTGAGCCTTTGTATCCCGGCCGCTGCGAGGTCCTGCGCACCCTGCGCGGTTTTGAAGCGACGCACTGCATATTACTTCCTTTTAATTCCATTTGGGTGAAAAAAGAAAGAGAGAGAGAGAGAGGGAGAGAGAGAGAGAGAGAGAGAGAGAGAGAGAGAGAGAGAGAGAGAGAGAGAGAGAGAGAGAGAGAGAGAGAGAGAGAGGAAAGGGAAAAAGAGAAGAGCACGAAACCCAAAGATGGTTATTTGGGTTAATTGTTGGACATGGCAGTGCTCGCAAAATACAAACGCGTCAGATGACGTGACACGGAGAACCTAACGTGAAATAACGCTACACAACGTGTGACGTAATGAAAGTTTGTACACAGAGAGAACGATTTAGTTGAATTTAACAAATGCTTATTTGGAATAGTCCAAATAAATTTTTTGTTTGATCGAACGAAATTTTGTTTGACGCAACAAAAATATTTTGTTGCAACTTAGTTCCAACGAAATGTTTTTGTTGCGTCAAACAAAATTTTTTTCGATCAATCAAAAAATTTATTTCGACCATTCCAAATAAGCATTTGTTAGATTCAACTAAATCGTTCTCTCTGTGTAGAAAGTCGAGAAGAGCCGGGATGCGTGCCGCTATGTATCGAGTGTTTCGCCTCTGAACGACTCATGCGGAGAAAAAAGGCGAGAGAGAGAGAGAGAGAGAGAGAGAGAGAGAGAGAGAAAGAGAGAGAGAGAGAGAAGAGTATATCTGATGTCTTGTGAGAGGATTACACTTCACGAAAGACAATCACATTTCACGAAAGCGGCGAATTATCGGCGCGAAGCTCACAGATAAAGTCATCATCTCCGTCTCGGAGGAACTCGCGTTCTCGTTGTTTCACCATTCTCTCCGTAACACGTTCGCGCGCGACATTCGATTGTGTTGCCCGCAAGATTACATTTTTGCGCGGCTCGGAAATCCATTACGGCTTTGAGGTTCATTACACGGGCGAGTAAAAAAATAAAAGCGAATCCCAGGGACGCGCGAGCGCGATCCGACTTCGCTCTAATATAATGCAGGCGATAGCGATCAACGCGGATACCGCGACCGGGCTTGTTAATCGAAACGTAATAACAAGGCATGAAGGTTCTCGCTGTCGCCGTCCCCGCGACAGCGAGAACAATCATCGGCGTGGTGATTTAGTAACGTTAGGAAAATACAAGGATCATCATGCGTATTGCGACACGGAGGATTATTCGGATCGAAAGGTACACTAAAGGGGGAGAGGCGAAAAGAAAAAGATCAGAGGGGAGGGAGACCAGCGCGCAGACCTGCGTCGCAGAGACGGCAAAGTCTCGTCTCGTGAAAAATCGATGCGTGCCCCGTTACAGGCAACGTCGCGAGCTTCGAGCGAACTCGACAATGTCGAGAGTCGCTCGAATAAATAAATGCAACAACGTGCATGTCGCGGCCTCGTGTGGTGGCCGCGACTGTAGCGCTGGCTGCAAAAGTCATCGCGTCCGACGGATACGCCAACGTCAGACATTTCCGCGTCGGCTCGTCCAGCTGAGCGAAAGCAGGAAGACTCGAGTCGCTTAATTAGTTCCCGCTAGCGAGCTTACGCACTCGCGCATCGGGGATCGGATGTGCCGCCAAATTGCCTATCGTAATTAGCAGTTAACGAGTAGACGTTAGACTCGCTCGTAACACAAAGCCGACTGAAGGTTAGCGCGCGGGAATTCACCTCGTAGGAGAATCGACGTGCCTTATAACGTAACTACATAATGAGGTTGTATACAGTTGATCGTAGTTACCGTAGCGACTGCCGTCACGGTCGCAGCGCAAGCCGCAAGCTAGAGAGGAGAGGAGAGGAGCTCGCGCGTACACAGTAACAATGTCATGTCCGGAGTTTTTGGTCGCGTCGGCGCGGATCGTCGTAGCTGCTAGGCAAATTGCATTCGCCGTGAATAAGCGTCGTTTTAAGCGGGGACGAGCGGAAACGAGCGGGATTATTAGCTTCCGCGAGATTCGATAACGATATCAACGAAGCGTGCGGCTTCGCCGACGGGGTAAGCGAGAGAGCTCATGTCGAATTAACGTGTGCGGACGCGCGCACACACACACACACACACAGGGGGGAAGATCTCGCGGCTCACGCGATCCGAGACCCCTATGTTGATTTTATAATGGGCTGCCGTCGTCGCTTCGTCGCACAAAGCGCATATTTGATACTCGCGATTCTTCCAAAAAATCGCGGGAGACGCGACGACGAACCGCGCGTCCACCCGAGCTCGATCTATCGGAAGCAGCACGCGAGCTCCTCGCGGTTCGAATGTTAAATAAATAGTTGTATTTATTTTCGCAATCGCAGAACTCGGTGGACCGAGTGGCTGTTTACATTTCTAAGTTGAAGGCAAAGTTTGCGCAACAAATGCTGAGCGACCGTGCGCGCGCGCGCGCGCAGCCAACTGCACACTACTATTTTTTTAATCGTAATAACAAACATCCGTCGTCACCGCCGTCGTTGCTGGTGATTCGTTCGGCCGGCAGAACGTTGCCGTTGCGGCAACGTGCGGCCCGAATAAGCAACAAATCTGCGTTTGCGGTGCCACGGATTAATCCGCGCGTATCGACGAGATATTCGTGCGAACGAAGCGGGGCCAATTCCGCGCGTAATGCGCCGGTAATCGTCTCGACAAAACATTATCGGAAAAGATTATTCATCGTGGCGCAAAATGTCCATATTACGAGGTCGCACGACGACGCAAAAAGGACCCGCCGCGTATTTAAACGGACGGCACAGCCGCCGCGCTACCGTTCCGTATAATCCGCTTAAACTCGTTTCGCCCTACCAGAATGTCCAGAATTTGTATTATTACAGTCATTACTCCGACCCTCATGCGTGCTTAACGGCCGGGCCCGGCAATCGCGCGCAGGTCGACCTCTAAAATAGAGGGGCGGGCATTTGTGAAAAAAAATATTCTCTCGATGTCGCCTCCTACTTTGTCGTTTTTACGACAAATCCGCGCCGCTGTTAAGTATCGCCGGCGGGAAGAAAAAGACGCACACATACTCTCCGGGAGGAGAGGGAGGGGACACTTTTCTGTTATTTCATATTATCTGTCGTATCAATTGTACAAGAATTACACGGAGCGTCTCACGCGACGGCGACGCAGTGTGTGCTACGTATACACTGTGACGATATTCCGATACCGCTAATCACAGTGTACATGTAACAATACGATCGACTTACACACAATGTTCCGCAAATTCACGTCGATCGGTTGCCGCTCGACAAACATTTGCCTCGCGTGCGGACGCACATTCGCGCGCGCGACGAGGAATAATCTCGATGCACCGAACAGCCGGAGAGACCGTTCCGTCACGTCGAGACGCACACACACGCACACACACACACACACACACACACGCAGAGCTCGCGGTTTATTCGCGACAGTGGCGATATCATCCACCTTAACGCGCGACATCGAGAATCCCAGAGTCGCGGCCTCGGAACTTCCTCGAGTTTCTCCGAGTACGGATGATGCCCGAGCCGCGCCGCCATGCGTGTACTCGCCCGGGCGTCGAGGAAATTGCCGAAGTACATGGAAGAACTTTTGCTCCCCGTTACCTTTGAGTCTGACAAATATCCCGCCGCCGCCCTTTCGCGTCTACTTCGTGTCGCCAAGCCAAGCGGCGTAAAGGCGAGCTTTTCCCCCGCGGCGTTCGCTCGCTGTTTCGCAATTTTCTCGAAAGCCTTCGAATTTCGAGCCATTCGCCGGCGTTTGCGAACCGCGTCGTCTTCCCCGCCGCGGTCCGATAAATAAATAAATAAATAAAGCGTCTCCCTCATCCTCCGCAAGCCACAGTGCTTCACGCCACGTACGAATCGCGCGCTCGTCGCTCCCGCCAAGAGACGCTTTGTGCGCGGCGCTGCGAGTTATTAATAAAGTTATTACACCAAATGCATTTCCTAGCCTTCGAGATGTCATTTGTAACACCAGCCGTTAAGAATCCGGCGAAGCTCAGCGGCTTTGCTTTTTCTTAGCAGCGAGCACGCGTCGGGAAATGCGTTGCACTTCTCTTTCACGGCCGCTCGTCGTTGGCTGACAAGTGCCTGACTTCTTCTACTTAAACAATTACGCGCGTCACATGATGATGGGACCATTGTATCACGTGACATCCGTGTGTTATTTTGACATGCACAAGCGAGTCATTGATAGTAGCTTTCTTCACACACGTTTTTTGTCGCCGAAAATCACAATCATTAAATCGTAAGTGTCAGGTTGACGCAAAAATAATTGCGGTTTTTATCATTTTAAGTTTGGCGCCGTTTTTTCTAGTTATCGTTATCTTTCGTTATAGTCATGTGATACATCATTGTAGACAATGAAATTGGCACCACTGATTTCAGCTAATGTCTATTGTTTTCATTTTTTCATATTGTTGGATATAACCTCTTGAATTAGTCATGGAAAAAAGTAAATTCGCGCGGTTTTGTTGTATAAGTTTAAATTGGGACGTAAAACAACAGAAACTGCTCGAGACATCAAAGAGCCTCGGCAAGCCCCATGCAAAAAATGCCCGTTTTCGGTACCTCGATTTTTGAAACTTTTTTTATGCCAAATGGTTACTTATAATGACCCAAACATCCCTGCAAAATTTCAAGATGAGCATATGCCCCGTTTAAGAAATATAGGGAGTCAAAGTTGACCATATCCAATTAAAAAATATAGCAGCTTCACATTTATACTCCAATAATAATGTCCAAAAAATTCAGCCGAAATGGTTCTTTTAAGACTTTTGGCTGCTGATTACGAATCTGAAGTCAGATTTTAAAAATTCAAAATGGTGGATCCAATATGGCGGACGAATTTTTCTCAAATTCATCAGATTCACTTGAAACTCGTTACTCGGGGATTTTTGGGGTTCACCAAATACGAAAGAGATAAAAAACTTGTCATCTTTACTTCTTTTTTGCTTATCACAGCTAACGCATTTAACGAAAGGCATTTTTACTAGAAAATCGAACTTTTTGCTGTAGCGCATATAAAAACTTTTTAAACAACAAAAAAGCATAGATTTAGTCATTAGCATGAAGAAACAAAGAGTACAAAAAAAATCTTACCATTTATCATTAATAATATTTTTCAAACAACAATATTTCCAGATTTTCGAAACTGAAACTTTTATTTTGTTACATTCGCAAGCGTACGATACAAATAAGATGTAGGATGGAATGGAATGTTAATGAAATGATGATCTGCTGATCGTCTTTTGTTTTCAGGGTTTCGTAACTCTAGGCCGAACTCTTTAAAACGAGACTCAGTCCGCTCGACGCTCATAGCTCCTAGGTAGAATGTAGGTCCAATGTGAGGAAAAATAGGTCCATTGTAGGACAAAATAGATTCTATGTAGGGTCAAAGTAGGTTTAATGTAGTGGCAAAGAAGATTTAGTGTTGGTTAAAAGTTAGTTAACCGTTAGATTCGTAATCAGCGACCCCAAAATCCCCCGAGTAACGAGTTTCAAGTGAATCTGATGAATTTAAGAAAAATTCGTCTGCCATATTGGATCCGTCATTTTGAATTTTTAAAATCTGACTTCAGATTCGTAATCAGCAGCCAAAAATCTTAAAAGAACCATTTCGGCTGAATTTTTTGGACATTATTATTGGAGTATAAATGTGAAGCTGCTATATTTTTTAATTGGACATGGTCAACTTTGACCCCCTATATTTCTTAAACGAGGCATATGCTCATCTTGAAATTTTGCAGGGATTTTTGGGTCATCATAAGTAACAATTTGGCATAAAAAAAGTTTCAAAAATCGAGGTACCAAAAACGGGCATTTTTTACCGATGCTCTTTATTTTTGACAAAGAATCAATTAGTGAATATACAGCTCAACACTGGTCCCAAAACTTTCGGGATGAAAACGAAAGCCTTGAAGATGAGGAGGACGTCCTTCAGCTAAGACAATAATAATTTAAGAACCATTATTGAAGCGAACTCGAGAGGTTGTTTCCCGTTGGAAGAAATGTGTGCAGGCCAATAGTCGTTGTTTTGATTAATAAATATAATTTTTAACTGATATATGTGTCTTCATACTTAATACGTAAAAACCGCAATTATTTTTTGCACCAACCTGATAATATCGTATATACATTGTCTTTCTCGTTTATTAGACGTTACTTGACACGTTACGACTCGAAATGAGAGAAGAAAGTCCGAGGAAAGCTTCAGCCAATCGCACGCTTATGCGTGTCAAAACAACGCACTGGGGTTCGCAGAGGCTCCCGTCAGCGAGAACTTACATGATTTCCAAACGAAAGCTTCCCCTCACGCCTCTCCCTCCCCGCGGCGCGATATATATTTTTTCCCTTCCCCAGAGCAAGATTCTCCGCTCCCTCGCATGGGCGGATGTAATGAGTGTTTGCATCTCGTACATCATGAAGATAAGCCTGATCACATTTCAACGTCACGACGTGGCCGCGCGGCCTCTGAGAAATCGACTGCCTCCCCTCCTTCCTCCTCCCCCTCGCGTACCTTTTTCTTGACGTGCCGCTATATCTTAACCAGCGAATAAATGCTTTATAAGCTCAAATCGCGGCTGCGCGCACGATGTTTGCGCACGTGTCTCCGCGGCGCAGCCATTTTTTAAGCACGGCTCGTTTGGCACCCGCGACGTATCGCGCGGTTTTCTCGCGGAACGATCCCGATAATTGCTTTACGCGGATATCGATGAAACGTCAGCGGAGCTTCATTCTCTTTCGCGGGAAGAAGAATATTACTTTTCCAGAGAAAGGTCGCACGCACACACTCTCTCTCTCTCTCTCTCTCTCTCTCTCTCTCTCTCTCTCTCTCTCTCTCTCTCTCTAAGCGGAAAGAAATTCAAGCCTATCCTTTAATTGATAGCGGATTGTGTAACAAGGCACAACGTGACAGATCCAATTACTCGGTCACCTGACCGCCTTCTCAGTTGCGCAATGTTCCAATCTAGCCGGAGACAAGCTTCAGCTATGCGTTTCAATTAAGTTTCTCATATGAAGCTCTTCATCATTCGCCCGACGGCCGTCATTTCGAGGCAAACGCGACATTTCTCAGTCCGCGTGTTCCTTTTCGCGCCCGAGGACCTTTTAGGAAAAATCTCCCCCGCGGACGGCTTTTGCACCCCGCGGATCCTCCGGGGAACCCAACGTTTCCGCAGCAATTTCAGTAGCAAGAGGGAGCCGCTGCGTGCACACACACACACACACACACAATTCGCCGCGAGTAACATCGTTTGTTTTCCTACGAGGATATCGAATTATTTCGCGGAAGGTCAACGACACGGCACCGTCACAACGACGGCCACATCGCGCGCTTCGTGCCCGCCGACGGAGGGAGCAACGTGACGCGTTCTCCAAGTCGAATTCCCGGTCGTGTCGTCCATAACACGGCACATCGTGAGATGTGATAAATAAAAGAACGTCGTAATCTCAGTGGTCGGCCGTGTCTTACGTATGTATGAAGGGGTAACCGTGCCCTGGACATGCGCCGCGCGCGCATACTCTCGGACGAGAGGCCGCGAGGGGGTGCAGGAGTTAGGCTGTCCGGGAAGTTGATATAGAGCCTCGAGAGACGGCCCCCGCCGGCCTCCGACATTGAATTATAGCGACGGCTCCGGGCGAAACCGGGAACTTGTTATCCGAGGTTATGACAGTATAAAAATGCTCGTCGTTAAGTCCCGCAGTTCGAAAGTATCGGCGCGTCGACCGCGACAGCCGGTGACTTCTCGATGAGTTAAGAACGTGTCAACGCGCCGCGGCAGCGCGATGATCCTCCAACTTCATCGTCCGCTCTTGAGTGTCCGGGCGGCACGAGCGAGTATGTCGCGTGCGAATTGCTCTGGAAAGTCGTCGGATACTTCCCACGCGCTCATTTCCCTCCTTATCGGCTCGATGATGAGGTAACGATCGTAAACGATAGGCTCTTTCTCTCTCTCTCTCTCTCTCTCTCTCTCTCTCTCTCTCTCTTCTCTCTCACGAGAGAGCTGTCATCTTTCTTTTGCAGAGTGAAAAGAATTTCAGGAGACTTTTTTTCCGCTAGGCAGAGTCGATGGCAGATGGACACGCGCAATTGAAAGCGGTCGAAGTGGTCTTCTCCTCGTGACTCCGCGGTGAATATTAATTGCGGGATTAAGGAATCATTACGCTGTCCCGCTCGAGCGACGACTTTAATTAACTCACTCGACCTTGCCATGAATTTGGCGCGCGAGCGCATCGTTTAATGTGTACACCGGGGATTAAGAGATTCCGATCTAATTTACTTCCGGGGCGTCCGCTTCAAATGTATTCTTCAAGTACCGCTATGAATACAAATTTTCCACGCGTAAGCTCGAATATGTAAGCGACGCGAACTGTTGGCTCGGATTTATGAAATTCAGCCCGCGAGAAGCAGCCCGCGCCGGCGAAGAAGAATCCGACGGAGACCCATAAAACGCATTGAGGACCGTTGCAGTGAATCCTCCACATTGGCGTGGATGGCGCTTCCCGGAAACACTCATGAATGCGGAATTCGCGACTGTCGAGAGCATAATTCGATGGAGGGAGATTCCATCGCGGAGGTCTCCTTCCCTCTTCAATCTTAAGTTCGTCCCGTTCACTCACGAGCACGCCAGACTTGTTACCGCCTCACCGGATTGCTCCCATTTACAGCGGGGCCGAGGCCGCCCTTTTAGACTGCATTAGCGGGGTTTTTCTCTCCGTGCAGCACGACCAGACAGCTTCTCACCTGTGCTCATTTCACTTAGATCACTACATGTCGAGCCTTAATTAACGTTGCAATCAATTTCACGGAACACCGACGAGAGCGAAAAAGTGAGGATCTGAGCAAGAAAAGGAGAGAGAAAAAGAGCGAGATACAGCACTGCGCATGAATTCGCCGCGCGACTTGCTTCTACCGTGCGCGATCACATAAGAAACGTCACTCAAATACGGCAGTGAGAGAAGAGAGCCGGCCGCGAGTATGAGTGTGACGCTGTCGCAATCAACGGCGGCTGTTCCGCGAGCGAGACGCGGGGCGCAATTACGCATCCGTCCGGTTTACGCTCGACCGACGCCGAAAAAGAAAGAGCCGGCGGGCAAAGGAGGACGGAAAGCGTGCGCGGCAAGCAGAATGCAGAAAAAAATTCGGCCGAGGAACGCGAATTTATTTCAGAGACTCCGTTTGATTTCCCAGGGCGAAATCCTTTTGAAGAATCGCGTGACCTAGCGCGCGCTCGCGTTCCATCCGCCACCGTTGGCGGCAACCCTCGCAGCCACCCCTCCGTCACCGTCGCCGCCGCCGTCGCCGGTCTGCGCGCTTTGCGCGCAAGCATGAATAGGCTTTGACACCGCGAGACTGGATCTGCCGCGGCCGCGCAAAATCGACATCTGAAATTCCATATTTCCCGCCAGCGCGGCGCGGCGCGGCGCGGCGCGGCGTCGCGCAGAAAGAGGCGTTTAACTCGCGCTCGCGCAAATTAATCGCGTTAATTGACTTGCGAATTGCCGCTGCAATAAACTCGCGAGTATGAAACGCGACGCGGACCCGGTCGAGGGCGACGGAGAGCCAAGGAGTGCGAGGGCGGTGTCGTTTGCAGCAGACACGCCGTCGCCATCGATTGCGCCTTCAACGGAGCGTGTTTTTTAACGACTTTCCGGCCGACCTGACCTCGTCCGGTCGCGTCGTCTGGAAACGTCACGCAGCGAGTGCAATACGCCGTACATTCGCAAACTCGCAACTCGCAACTCGCGCAGGGGCGCGTTATTAATCTCGCCTCTTTCGCACGTGCGCACGATTCGCGCAGCCGTGTTGGGATTATTTTTCCGCGTTGCATCACCGGATTGTGCACTCTCGATTCTCGTTGGTCTCGATTAATACGAGGGTGATCCCAAAAGTACCTGACCTGACCTGTATAGATAGCGCTTGTTGTTTGAAAAGAATGACTATGGTAGAAAGTACCAACCTTATAAAGCTTAAGTTTGAAGTTTGACGACGCTACGTTGTTTAGTATTTGTTTGGCAGCCATCAATAGTGAACGCTCTCAGTGAATTTGTAAACATGGAAAAAATTGGTCATCGTTATGTGATACAATACTTTCATTCGAAAGACCTCAGTCCAACCAATATCAAAGCGGAGCTAGATTCTACTCTGGGGGAGTCTGCTCCTTCGTTTACAACAGTAAAATATTGGGTGGCAGAGTTTAAACGAGGCCGTACGAGCTGCTAAGACGAACATCGCAGTGGTCGACCAAGTGAGGTGACCACGCCAGAAATGGTGAAGAAAATCCACAAAATAGTATTGGATGACCGTAGACTGAAAGTGCGCGAGTTAGCAGACATGGTAGGCATTTCAAAAAGTGCTGTACATCGCATATTGACTGAAAATTTGGACATGAGAAAGCTGTGCGCAAGATGGGTGTCGCGATTGGAAGAAAAAAACAGCGTCGTGAGGATGTTTCAATCGAGTGTCTGGCGAAGTTTCGCAGCAATAAAGCTGAGTTTTTGCGTCGATTCATAACCATGGATGAAACATGGGTCCATCACTTCACACCTGAGGCGAAGGAACAGTCAAAACAATGGATCAAGAAGGCTTGATGGCTATTTTGAGGAGCTCGACGATTCCCACTATAAATAGGGTATCGAAGCTATTGAACATCGCTGGGAAAAGTGTATTGAGCTAAAAGGAGACTATGTAGAGAAATAAGGATATTTTTTCCCAAATTTTTTATGTTTTCTTTGTTAGGTCAGGTACACTTCTGGGACTACCCTCGTACGCTGCAAATCCGAGTGCGTGTAACTGGCTGGAATCTCCTTTTCGCATGTTTCTTTTCCATTAACCTAAATCATGACGTTTTATTTGTTTGTTGGGCGCATTGGAACGTATCAAATGACGCGATTAACGACGACAAGAAACTTCAGCCAATGACGCGTTGGTGCGTGTCAAAATAACGCAGCCAGACTCGCAGCGTACGCTTAGCGGCGTCTCATCGGTAGGGTTGCCAACTTTTTTCTTTTTGATAACGGTAGGGAAATCCTCATGGATACCTCCGCCCCTTAAGGAGGGCGTGGGTTATGTCGGACTTTTACCGACTAAAACCCCACCGGAGTATCTACCTTTCGGACCGGTGTGGGGGGAGTCAGGGGAACTACTCCCGTATTCCCTCCCCGACACCCCGGCTAGGGTTGCCAACTGACCTGGACTATCAGGTTTTTAGAAGTCTTATCCGGTGTCCGGTTAACAAGTCAAACCGGACGTCATATGTCCGATTTTTAAGTTATATTCAATCAATGGAATGAGAGTTCAGATTTTAGCAACGGTTCCCTGTTTCAAGCGCCTACAAACGATCGAGCACCACGAAAAACAATGCCATCTAGCAGATAATCTGCCGATCCATCATTCGTCGATCCTCGTAACACTTCCCCGACTAGAAATTTATCTCATGGTCCCATGATCAGGTTAACCTCATTTGGACATCAAGTCCCAATAAGGTAATACCATCGGGTCCTAGTAAGTCACGTAACGCAGCGTGGATATCAGGACCTTAGTAAGGATTCATAGTCAGATCCTTATTGAGTTACCTTATGGAATCCTTATTACGTTTTTTTTTCAAATTATGGCTCCTTATTGCTCGCCACGGTTATACTCGTATTGGATGATGACATTAGAAATAAGGAATGACACGCTGAAAATTCTTTCATGTCATTTCCAAATAAAAATATATTTGCATGAAATAATATTTTAGATCGTTTGAGCTGATACTTGTAAAATGTTTCGGAAAAGAAACATAAAATGAATATCATAAGATCATAAAGTATCACAAGGTGACACAGGACATAAAGTAGTGTTAAAAAGAAAAGTTGCATGTCACGTTAATTTTACAACTATTTATTAACTGCTAAAAAAAGGATAGTTTCTATAGCATTTTGCAAATGTATTCAAGCGAATCTGAAGTGTTTTTTCAATGCAAACATCTTTATATTTGAAAATGACACCCAAAAATTGTTTTGTTAAAACTTGATAATGCAAATCATATTAGGTACAATGAATAAGATCCCGACAAGGACCTGATTAACTGAACCATATTATATCATACACTAGGTTGACACATTAAGATCCTAATGTGGACCCAATCATTATAACCTTAGAAAGGTCTTCCTTATTCATTTGTCGTTAGGACATTATAAGAACTGACTTACTTAAAATTACCTTTCATTCACCCTATTAGGTCCTTATCAATGTTAGGTGAACCTGATCAAAATTTCTAGTCGGGCCGCTAGTAGGCGCTTGGAGTGAGGAAAACGTCGCTAAAACATTGTTTAGTTTCATGTTCAATAATAAAATGTATTATATATTAAAAAAGTAATAGTTTAATATTTTATTCAATCAAATTTTGTTTATAAAATTGTTTAGAAATTAATATTGTAAATAAATTCTTGTCATATTTTGTATTTAACGTAACGTTATGATTATTATTTCTGTCCGGTTTAGTCTGGTTTAGTTTTGTCACCAAAGAAGAAATGCCCAGTAATTTTAACTTTTGGATTTGGCAACCCTACTCATCGGTACGTAACCGCGAAACGCGATCGATGTCGTCGTCGTCGTCGTCGTCGTCGTCGTCGTCGTCGTCGTCGTCGTCATCGTGTGGCGCAACAGCCGACGAACGTACTCGAGAGAAGAAACGCCGGCCTGGAATGCAGGGGAAAACGCAAAACAAACGCGACGCGAGAATTGACCGAGAAAATTGGGTGGCTGCATCGAATTAGCCTGGAAAACGACTGCACTCCGCCACCGCCGCCGCCGCCGCCGCCGCTGCGGAGGGCAACGGCAAGAAGAACGGCGGCTGATCCTGGGGCCAATAATTGCGCAGCTTACCATACATTATGTCACAAACTAGCGCAGCATTAGCGAAATGGGGTTGCGCAGATGTAAAATGATTACGCGTACCTCTCGCTCGGCCGCTGCGAGCGTCGCCGTCGGGCGGCTCGTAGTCGCGTAAGCTTTCTGTAAACCTTTGATTTAAGGCCTGATTCGATCGGACTCGGGCTCACGCTCTCGCTCGAAGCAAAGTAACGCTGAGCCGCCGAGCGAAACGACGTAAATCGCCCGGGAAAAAATTCGATTGATCCCGGCGCGTCGGTGCGTTTTCCGCATCGTCGTGTGAGAGAGAGAGAGAGAGAGAGAGAGAGAGAGAGAGAGAGAGAGAGAGAGAAGAGCAGCGGCAAAGGCTGTTGCTGCACTTTGCCCATACTTGCGCCCCATTCCGCGACGAACGCGAATCTGAACGCGATCAATGCCCGCCGTTTACTCTTTGTGCAAAGAGCCTTCCCGGCCGGCTGCACGTGGGGAAAATATTCATCACGCCGGTTATGTCATTTCGGGGCCGCATGCCGGTTAATTGAGAGAATCACCTTGACGTGCTTGACGAAAATTACTTCGATCGCCTCTCTTCGCCGAGAGGAATCGATTTCTCGTGAAAATTGCCGCCATATCTCAAAATTACGATCACATCAAAAACGAGCCACGCGACCGATTGGAGATTAAACGCAGCCGAGAGAGAGAGAGAGAGAGAGAGAGAGAGAGAGAGAGAGAGAGAGAGAGAGAGAGAGAGAGAGGGAGAGAGAGAAGCTGTCGCCGGGACACGTTTCTCTGTTCCAGTTTGTGCGCCGTTGTTTCTCCCATTTCTTCCCTCCGAAAGACCAACAACAATCGCCTGCGTTAACGTGGAAATGACATTATTAAGCAGACCTTCGCGTTTTTCTCTCCTGCCTGTCAGTCCGCCGGGCGAGTTTCGCCCACGAGAGCGAGAGAGGGAGAGAGACGTATCGCACGAAAGTCGGGAGTATCTCTCGAGGTGGTGCGCGCACTCCACGCGGAACAACAACTCTATTACGGGCCGCTTGTTCCAGTCAAAAGAAGCCGGCGGAATTTCCCTTCGTAGTCGGGCGTCGAAATGCGCGCGGCGCCGGCAGCTGAGCGGAGCGGAGCGGAGCTACATGTACGTGAGGCCGATTCATCCACTGCACCCCTCCGGCATGGAGATACGCCAAAGAATTCCCTCTCCATTTCTTCAATGTACCAGCCGTTGAGAGAACTGTTCCCTCCTTCCCCCCTCGTACGCCTATACTCTCGCTCGCTCCCTCCCTCCTCCTCGCACGTTCTTGCCGCGCGTTCCCTCTTTATTTATCTTACACACGCCATGCTACCGTCGACTCGTTGTACAAACGAGCTTCTGCAGGCTTTACACGTAATGTGTGAAAAAAGAACGCGAGCGGCTCTCTCGTTTACAAATTGGAGAAAATGGAGGGAAACGTCAAATGACGGTCCGAGCGCATCCCTCGTGGCCGCTGGAGAGGCGTAAGGTTACTCGAGTTATTTGATTTGGTTCCCGGGTTGGGCTGCCGCGTCCGTCATGCGTTTTCGTGTGTCGCGGGACTCGACTTCGGCCGGCTCCGAGAGCGCACTAAAAATGTTCACGAAACAAATCCATGGGTGGAGCATACCGAGCCGGAGACGAAATCAAGCGTTCTTCTGCAGCGCGGAGAGGCCTGAAAGCCGTCCGGGTTGCTTCGCTCGCGTGGAAAAATGGCGGCGACCGAGCGGTCACCGGCTCTGGCTGCCTCGTGATTGATCCCGCAATCGCGACGTGCCCGAGCGTGAAACGCTGATCCGCTCGAACCGACAACGACGAACCGAATCCGCCGTTCGTCCTGCACGAAGCTATCCGCGCGCGAGCCGTCAAGTATCTAGCCGCAGTATGTTTCTCCGCGTTTCCGGTGCGCCCTATTTCATAACCGACCGCGAGATTCGATTTGCGCACCGAGAGAGACGTTTCTCATGATACTTTATCGCTGGGGCGCGCTCAGACGGTTTCCGCGAGGCCACGCTTTAAGCCCCACGCTCTCCAAAGCGTATCCAATTTTCGAGAAGATGCAGATAGACCTACATGCAGCGCCGGTGTCCGTGTACCTGCGGGAGATGCGCCCATTCGCGCACACACACACACACACACACAAACACATGGGAGCCACGCGTGCATCCACGCGCACACAGCGCCGCGCACGGCGGCGCCGCCATGTTTCCTTTAACTCGCGGCAGCGGTTGCATTCAATCACGACTAAAATGTAGGTTTCTTATCACATGAAAAGCTGTATGCACGGCGCATCGTGGCCGCTACATATCCTGCCGCGCACCGCCCGCCGCTATATCGCCGCTTGCATTGCTTCATCCTTCACAGCTGCCGCGCCGTTGCTTGCCTCATGCTGCATGCATGCATCCCGCTCGCTCCCATTTCCACGAAGCCCGTAAGCGGGGAAAAACGACCCACGCAGCCAGAGACGCGCACATATATAGCCATCGAAATTCCGCTCATCGATGCTGTAGATCCGCGGTAATGTAATCCGAGAGCAGATTGGCCGCGACGGAGCGCCGTGAGCTTCGGTTTTCGAGAAGTGAGTAGGACTTCACCTGTTACCGCGAGAAGAAGCCTGAGAAGACAGCAAGATCCCGAAGAACGTGTTGCGGGTTTCCGCGCGAACGTCCACGTCATCCCCGTGGTGTATCAGCAAACGCTCGATTCTGTCGTTCGCGCCGCCGCGAGTCGATATCGTCGACCTCGGCGGCCTCGCGAAGAATCGACGGATCGCGGGATATTTAACAGACTGCTTTCTCGCAAGCGCCGCGTCGCACCGCCACGAGTGCCGATCGAAGTCCGCGGGAGGGGAAACCGGGGAAAAGAGAACGAGCGGCACATTAGATTTAATGGCTGTATCTCTTCCCCGCGGTGTGTGTATGGAAAAAAGTATCTAAGGCAATAATACGCGCACGCTGTGACCCACATCGTGCCGAGCCGTATTATCTCTTTAAAAACCCCGCCTCCCCCTCCCGTCCGCCACGCGCAATCCACCCTGAATCCGCTCGCAGTCCGCGCGTCGTTTGTGTTTTTCATCGCGATCCGATAAGCCCCGCGGACGCTGTTGCATTTTTGACACCGTGCGAAAATTATTTCATCGCATCCACGCCCCCGTATTGTTCCTCGGCCGCAGTGCATACTCACAAACACACACATATACACATATATATATATATATATATATATATATATGTGTATATGTATATTCGTCGGGATAACCGCTGCCGATCCTCGCGTCTCGTCGGCGGAAGTACGTTTTTCCGATCGGCTTGCGCCGCGGCGGCGTTGGCCCCGATTTTCCAGCGCATTATCCGTGCTCCGCTATCGCGCGCGGCCGAATATGCGCCGTCCTTTTCCTTCCGGACACGCGGGCCGAGTATCGCTGCGGAATATATAAGTCGCCGGTCCGAATAGCGCCGTCGAGGGCGATAACCTCGCGCGAGCGCGAGCCGTTTCGGGAGACCACCTCGGCGGGGAAACATTTCTGCAACTTTTAGAGCGTCGCTTCAAGTGCCGCCGCCGCCGCCGCCGCCGCGCGCTCTCGAGTATCGCAGAGGCGACATCGCCCAGCGAGATCAATCCTTTTCCCGCTCGTCCTACACTGATCACTGACGCGGGTGTAGTTACTTACGTGGAAAAGAATCCCGTCGTACCATCGCGGGGAAAATCCCGGGGAGAACAGCAAGACGGGAGATGCAACACGGTAGAAATGAACACTTCGCAACTTGGTTGCGAAGAATCGCCGGGGCAGGGAAAAACCGCGGTATGATTAAGCTTTTTCTCGTCGACGACGATGCATCACGCACACAAAGAGGGAAGTAAAACGGAATTTTCCGGCACGCGAGACGACTCTCGAAGCGGCAGAAGCGTGCCCCCGCGCGAAATTGGACGAGTTGGCATGGTTGGCATCGCGGCGGGAGGGGGGAGGCAAGACGCGCGACGCATCGTCGTGCGATAAGGGACGAAGCGCCGTTCTCCCGCAGCGGAAAAAGTATCGCGCGTGGAGGAAAACGGCCCGTCGCTCCGCTAACGGCCTGCATAAAACCGTCGCGGGGCGATACGCAGCGCGCTGCGGGTCGACGTATCGGACGGCCTTGCGGGTATAATCGTGATATACAGCCAATATTACGGGACGCATGGATACTGCAGCGGCACGACGACGACGACGACGACGACACGACGACGGCCTCTCGTCCTCGCAGACGCGGTGGGGTGCGGCCGAGGGAACCCCTGGCGGGGCGCGGAGAAAAGTGGGATTAAGCCCGGCAAGATGTATCGCGGAGTCCCGTGGCGCGCGCGCTACGGCAGCATCGTCTCTCTTCGCAGCAGCGTCGCGAAATTGGAAAGTTTCGCGAAGAGGAAGGGTCGCGCAAACTCGGCCGCCATGCCCGGCCGATTGTGGAGGCGCCTCGGCCCTCGGCTCGAAATTAGCGTCCGTCGCCGCGGTCGTTGTCGCGCTCCTCGCGCGACGCTCGCGGGCGAAACGCGGCTTAGAAGTTAGGTTAGGTTAAGTTAGGTTAGGTTAGGTGCCGAGGTGTTTTCTCCCAGGAAAGTGTGATAATAATGATAACAATAATCTGGAATTTAAGGAATCTGGATGGAGCGTAGATTCGGCCGAATCCGCTTCCGCCGAATAGCTTCCACGCGTTGAGAGACGCGTTGAGAAACGCGACGTCATCTTAAGGTTTAATTCCGCGCTCTCTGAAAAGGTCATGTCATGGTCATCTTCATAAAAGGATATTGCTTGGATATTTAGCTCCAGGGTCCATACCTGGAGCTTTTGTTTCGTTTGAAGACTCTGGGTAAGAGACTTTTACAAATGCGGTGCGCTGAGCAAAGCACACTGAGACAAAGCACCGCGAAGCATCGGCGAGGCGTTGTTACATTTTTGTGTTCGTAATAAAATGATCATCAGCGAGACAACGACGGGAATCATTTTTCCACGAGGTATAAATCGTTTGCGGCGAGCGCGCTGAATTTTCCAGCCACGCAATATTCTATAAATATACGATGTATAGAAAATTGGACCATCGAGAGGGAAAAACGCGTCGCACCACGTTTGTCCGAAATTCCGCATTCCCAGCGTGGAAGGAAAGAGCGTAAATCAACATCTTCGGGACGTTTCACGAGCGCACATCTGCAACATGCACGTCTGCACAATCGTTTGCACTTGTGCGCGCGGTAGTCCGAGGCGGCGGAAAATTTACCGTAAGGCGCTTTCCCACCGCCGACGGCGTTAAAGAGCGAGAAAGCAGCGGCGTGCACGCCGCTGTGAAACGTACAACTTCACGTCTTTTTCATATCTCGGCAATTCGGTTGAGAGGAACCGCTCTTGCAGGAAAGTATGCGATGCGCGATATTGTTTCATTTGCATGAATGTGAATTATACTGTTCCGTCCATATCGCAGCAGGTCGTTCCCCACATTTTTATCGTACCTCACGTTTGCTGAATCTTCCGCCTACTACTTTACCGTGTGATAATAACGCCGTGGTGAGCGTCGGCTGCCAAATTTTCGAAGTGATTTGATCCTCGCGACGCGAGAGAATTCGCCTCTGCTCGCGATGTATCCGAACGATCGACGTTTGTTTCACGCATATTTCTCCCGCGTATTCCGAATGCCTCTCTTCGATATGTTTTGCCAACAAGAACTCTACCGTTCCTCTCCCTCTCTTTTTTTCCTCTCTTTCTCTCTCTCTCTCTCTCTCTCTCTCTCTCTCTCTCTCTCTCTCTCTCTCTCTCTCTCTCTCCTCTCTCTAAATAAAAATCTCTGTCAAGCGAGTTCAGCATGCGAAATAAAAATATTCGCAGCAAAACGATTATTAAAATCACTCGTTCGTGAATATTACACGCATCGTTAGTGCCGTATAAAAGCTTATAAAGCTGACTCGAGCGAAAACTTTTTAATGCAACGCGCCAGATTTGTTCCCATGGAAACTACTGATTGTTCCGAATCGTTTCAATCTGCTCAATCAGTTGCTGATTGAAAACAATTTAAAGTAATTGAGAATTCGATTTGCACCGGACGCCTTGTTTATTGCAACTGCGCGTTTGACTCTCCCTCTCCCCCCCTCACCCTCACCCCCTGCCCCCGCTGCCATTATCTATTAATATTACTCTATTAATGAAATTTCGGTGCCGGCATTCCCGGCGTGCGTCCATTCTCTCACGTTACCTCCGCAAGATCCGCGCAGATACGCGGATTCCACACGTGGAAAAGCGCTGAAACCGCTCGGATTATTCTTCCGGCGCGCTCAAATTGGCCGCGCTCGCGCGATCTGGGTCAGATATAATCGTTATCATGGCGAGCGAAGGTTAAAAGCGGTCTCCGACGTGGTAACGTGACACGGTAACTGGGCGTAGCGTGAATTTGGCAGTCCGAAGCGAGTTAACGACACAAAGAGGGCATAATTAATCGCGCAATAGCCGAAATATGACGTCATTGGCGTGCCGCGCGTCAGCCATGCGTCAACGCATTCGCCGGCGATCGTCGAGATCATCGTCATTCGGCATATGGACTACAGTGTGGCTTGTCCGGTAATTCAATTACGGAAGCGAGCGCGCGCAGCCGCGAACGTGTTTGCCATACTTGTACGATCTGCGTTTGACGCGCCGGGCTGCGCGATTCAGCCGACCGTGTTAACAGCGGCACGGACTTTCCGGCGGGTTAATGGCGGACCGAAAATCGCTGACGGAACATTGTAATCGGCCGACGATGTCATCAGGATCGCACAATGGTTCGTTGGACTTTCAATACGTTTCGCGAGGATCCTGTCGAGCATAATCGAACAACGGGATAACTCAGCGGGTAAAAGAGGACGAGGGAGGGGGAGAGGCACCGCCGCCGTGTCGCGTTGTCACGCGCAATCGTCGCGTTACATCCATAATCGTTCATCGTTTTCACGCCTCATCTGAAGCGTCCCGTATAGAAATAGAGCGATTAATGGCCGATCCCGGCACCCGCTCCCCTCCGCACTCGGCGAACGTGTTAAATTGACCGTTGCCGTACTTTTCACGCGGCACTTAAGGACACGGCTCCACGTCGAGATCGGCGGATCCTTTAAAGCGGC
The DNA here is from genome assembly GCF_003227715.2 of Harpegnathos saltator. NCBI lineage: Eukaryota > Metazoa > Arthropoda > Insecta > Hymenoptera > Formicidae > Harpegnathos > Harpegnathos saltator. The sequence goes on from NW_020230710.1 coordinate 303,895, forward strand.
CGGCTTCTCTCGCTCTCTCGGCTGTCCCTCAAATCCTAAAATCCGCGACTCTTCGAGTCCCCGGGAGATCCTCGAAGAGCGCAGGCACGATCCGCGGACGTTACGTGCTCGGTTCTCCAAATCCTTCTCCGCCTCGAGAATTGAACTCCTTCTCCGTCTCCGTCTCCGAGCGAACGCGCGCGTGCGCCGCGTCTACCAAGCGATAATATTTAATTTCTTAACATTCCGGAATCTTCGTCCGCAATCCGCATCCAAGTTGCGGTCTCGCGAGACGGGAGTCTCGAGCTAACGCGCGAAAGTTCGCGCTTCATCTCCTCTTCGTCTTCCTCCTTCGCAGTTCGACTTTTAATGGACTCTAATGCGCCGAGGGCTCCGCCATGTACGATCGCTATTTACATTTCCCGTTGTCGACTAATGTATTATAATGTAACGGATTAGCTGTGCGACATCCTCCCTGCCCCCCCCCCTCCCTATCGTGCAGGCCAACTTTTAATGCGGGATTACAGGAAGCGCCGAACTTGGCGGCATCGACATCGAGAACTTTGACGACGGCGGCGATGGCGATGGCGGCGGTGGCGGTGAGATTTGAGCCGAGCAAGATTCCCCTGCGTGCGCGCGTTGCCCGCGATCCGCTCATTAAGCGAGTGGTTCCCCGAGTCGTATCCTCTGCGGAATTTTGCCGTCGTTGGTCCTCCTTTGACATGACACTGGCGTCTTATTGGGGGTCTACGCGGGGGATCGCTATGAAAGTTAAATGCTCGTCAAAGCGAATCCTTTAGGAAAAGCCCTTGCCACTGGTGTATTCTCATCTGAGATCGTCGTCGAGTATTCAGCATTTGAAAACTTAACGCGAAGTCTCTCCGGGGCGCAGGAGCCGCAATTCGCGTATTAACAAATACACGAGCCGAGAAGCCAGCCGATTCGCTCGGCGCCGAGCACCGGCGATCTATAAGCTCGCCAGATTCGCCAAGTTAAATGAGCAAAAGCAGAAAGGAAGGCAAGAAACGGAATGACAATAATTGCGACGGAATTGCGTAAATGACAATAAAATGAAAGAGAACGCCGCGAGCGGAGCGCACGAATATATATACAGGGGAGGGGACCGCGCGCTCTATAATATACTATGAAAACGAGTTCGAGAGCGAGTTGAAAACTCGTTCCGCAGACACGGCACGCCTACGGTAGACCATTGTATCCGATCTGGAAGTGCCGTTCTTACCGTTCGTGCCGCGGGTTATAATGGGCGAAATGTATTCGTTAAGATCCGCAGGCCGTTACCGTGAAAAATTCACTCAAATCGACAACGCCCGGAAGTAGGAACATTCCGGTGGCTCCCGCCGCAGCGCCGAGCGAACGCCGTCGTGAAATTTACCGAGTTTTAGCCCACACGTGCCCTCAGAGGCCTCCTCTCCGTACGCTGCGCCGCGTATAATACTTTTAATTATATCGCGAGACCGGCTCGCGTTCCACCGCCCCGGGACGAAGAACAGAGGCCGATAGCGAAATATCGAGCGACGTTGCGCGGCAGGAGCGACCTGCTAGAAATGTTGTATTTCGCTCACGCCTGTGATAATAAAATTGTTTGCAAGAGTTGCTCGCTTCTAAAGAGATCACTCGTTTCTATCTTCCCGATGCATCTTGCTTGGGCGTAATATCTATCTCGTTTATCGTTGATATTATATTTTGCGATACGCATCTCATCGATCGTATCGATTGCATGGAATGCTGAAATTTTCACGGCCCGATTGCGCGTATTAAGCATTAACAGAACGTTTTCCCAATGTAAAATTTGTGACTTCTTTTCCACTTGCTTTTGTTCATAACACTGCACATAGTGTATCAAAATTTGGCCATTAAAATTTTAGGCTCTTTGTGTGCACGATTGTGTAACCACCGTAATATCCAATTTCAATTTCACGTCAGGCGTACGAATTCTCTACACGTACGTGTTATTATAAATGTAATTTTTTTCACATTTATAGATAATGATAAATCGCATGGTGAAAAATGTTATCTCTCTAGTAGCGAGGGTGTATGTGGAAAATATTTTATAAAATAATTATCTCGGCCCGTTTTTGCGCCGAGAATTTTCGCGCAATGGCTGTATGGACGCCAATGTTTTTAATACATTTACGCGCGCGTTGCATCAAGATTTAACGTTTAATTTCGACCGTAATAGCGACCGGTACGCCATGCACGATTGGGCGACGGGGCCGCATTTAATGAAACGACTTTGGCGATTTATACGATACGAAACAAAAGAAACGTTGCGTCGGTCGGCTCGCTATCTCGTCGCGTTTAATCCTGATGAAGGAAATTTTCATTAACACCGTAAGACCCGCGCGTAAACCTCTCGCGTTTCCCTGCGCGCGTAACAATCATTGTTATAATAATTGAAATTATCCAACTCGTAAAGCTCTCCCCACAGCTACGCTTTCATTCTCTCGTCGAATCTCCCCTCATTTCCCGCCGACACCTCGACAAAATGAAGCCTAATCGCCTCCGACTCATCAATTTTGAAATGTTTTTCAAATACACATACACACACACACACGCACACGCACACGCACACGCACATGCAGCGACTAAAGAAGCTATTTACTCCAAACGTCGTTTTCTCGCACACGAACAAAAGACGGGCCTCTAAAGAGTAGCCGATCAGTCAGAAAGGGGCTCCTTTCCCTCGTTTCTCCCCTCCGCCCCTCACCCTGCCGCGAGATTCTTCCCCAGAGTAAAGACGCGCGAGCGAGAGACGCCGCGCAAAAAGAACCGGCGAAGTCTCTCATTCTTCCGTAATCGTTAATGGTAAGCAACCGACCGAGTCAACATTATTGTGTTCCGCCGGAAAAACAAAGGCGCGACGTACGCGTATCTTTGTTACACGTCGGAGCAGCGGCAACGCAGCAGCAACAACAACAACAACAACGGTTATTTACAGGCAGGTCGATCGATGATAGACGCGTAATCTGAGACTGCTCGATCATCCGGGTGCCCCGCAAGTTCTGATAAGATCCGGGCTCGGTGTGTACTTTGCCGGCGAAGCCTTATTAGCGGAATCACGGACTGAATTCCTATCCCTCCATCTTTCTCTCTCTCTCTCTCTCTCTCTCTCTCTCTCGCGTGCGCGCCCTTGCGTTTCCCCTCGTCGGCCCCGGTCGCTCTGTCTTTCGGTCGCCCGCCGACGACGACAACGACGACGACGACGGGCTCTTTAATTTCCGGCATCGAGACGACGCTTTGTCGTCGGGCACGGATGACTCGAGATAATGGGCTCATGAAACGGCGCGTCCTTCCCTTTCGTCTCGCTTCGAGAGTTAATCGCGCGCGCGGTGTATCGCGCAGATTCTAACTCGAATTGGAACTACTGCCCGCGCAGCTACTGCCTCAGCTACCTCGCGAAACTCCATTTTCTCGCCCGTGTTCGACGCTTGTTCCGCCGAACGGGAAAAAGACAAACTGCGCGTTGTTTCGCCGGCTCTTTCTCGGCTTGTCGGCGCGAACTCGAGCGGGAATCTCGATCGATGAGAAATCTCGCGCATGCTTTATGAAGCGCCACGATAACTCGTCTGACATTTCATCCCTCGAAAAAGACAGAAAGAGAGAGAGAGAGAGAGAGAGAGAGAGAGAGAGAGAGAGAGAGAGAGAGAGAGAGAGAGAGAGAGAGAGAAAGAGAAAAAGAGAGAGAAAGGGAGTATGCGCTTTTTAATCGCGCCGATGCCGATATTTGACGGAAATGCCGGTGGCGTTTTATTCCTGCGCATTTTTCTCGCGCTTTAATTTAGGCAAATGCGAGTTAGAGTGCATTATGCGCGGTACGCGATTAATTTGATCAAAGATATTACGTTCGGCACAATACGAGAATGATCGCATTATAGCGCCGAACGCGACCGAATTTTCTGGCGCACCTGCTCTCTTCAAAGTGCCGCGTAAGTACTTGTATGGTATCGCAGTACATTCATCTGCGGTATCGTATTAACAGAAGCTCGATGTAGTACGTCGAAAGAAGGGAGGATTAAATTCTTTCGCTCTCTCGTGCTGTCCATAGTCCAGGGGCTCTTTGACTTTCGTCTATTCTTTGTTACGCCGCGCACAGAGAGCGGCAGACAAAAGACTTTGTGTGTCGGAAAATATGTCTTTATTTCCATAATGCCATTGTAAACGGAATATCGAAGATAACGACATAATCCCGCGGTTCCAAGCGATCACACGGGACTCGAGTCGAAATGTTTTTTCCGGTTAAAACGAACATTTTTTGCGAACCGACGAAACAAATTAAACATTGACAGCCAGAAACTAAAAATTCTGAAATAATAGGCAAACAATTGAGAGAGAGAGAGAGAGAGAGAGAGAAAGAAAGAGGAAAAAGGGAGAAATTTGCCCTTGAGTCCCGCACTCCTCCAAAAAGAGAGGGACAGGGAGAAAGATTTGTGAATAATTAATAAAATTTCACGCAACACGTGAAACTAAATAGATAGTCTGAAATAGTTTAGAAAAAAGGAAAAGAAAAAAGAAAACACGGAGAAAGTTATAACGTTCTTAGGGAGACAAGCCAGCAATTGAAAAATTCTCCGGAAGCAAATTCAACTCGAGCCCGAGCTTGTTCCGTGCTTCCCCCCCGCGCGTGTTCCACATTCGTTTTATTTTTCTCCCTCTTTCTTCCTTTTATTCTCGGCAACATTCGTAAAAATATTATTCCTGAAATTCACGGGACAGGAATACCGCAGCGTCGTCGCGCGCGCGTATCGTCTCTATGTCTTGCTCTGTGTGTAACGCACATTAAATGAAAACGAAATGCCGGGGAAGAACACATTTTCGACAATAACGAAGATCGCCCCGTGCTCGAAAACTCTTCCGCTCCTTCCCTCCCTCTCATTCTCTCTTAAAAACTGACAACGCACGGGAAACAAAAATCTCATCTCGGAGAGAGTCTCGGACGAGATCGCTGGCGAGAGAAAGTCGCATGGCGGAAATGGCGAGGGCGAAGACGACGCCGCCGCAAACGACAGAGTTTTGCTGGTCGCGTGCGCTCAGACGCGGATTTAATTTCTCGCGTGAAAAACGCAGCAGAGATTCGATCGGGACGACCTTCAAGCGCGCTGCGCTCTTCGCTGTCACGTGCGGCGTAAGTTACGTGTCGTCGCAACGTACGGAATGAGATCTCACATTGGCGGACTCGCACGGGATGCGGATGAATCTTGCAGCACGGCGCTGCTCGAAATTTTAGAGGAGCGCGAGCACAAGCTCTCACGAAGACGCCGCTTTTTCGACGTTCTTCGCGCCGCGCGCGTGTGTGTGTGTGTGTGTGTGAGTGCGCGTGACGCCACGACCCGACCGGTATGTTTCCATATCGAGAGCAAATATGAGGTGAAATACGGCTCGGCTCCTCTCGGTCCTTCCTGTTCCGCTCGGTATTCTTTCCGTGTCATCGATTCGAAACGAAGAAACCGTTCCACCACGACGTCGTACGATATCGTATATTAATATTGTCCCAGCTGCTTTATACGAGAAATACGCCAAGTCGATGGAGTGCGAGAAAAGCGACGGCCTTCATATATTCCGTTTATTACTCGTCGCTGCGTGAATATCGCCGGCTTGAATTTTGACGGTTCTGACAATTAAATGGAACTCTCTCTCTCCCTCTCTCTCTCTCTCTCTCTCTCTCTCGCTCCATACAGATGGAGACAAGTCCTGCTACTTATTTCCTCTTTCCCGCCGAAACGTGTAAGTCACCGCTGGCGAGGGCGATCATCGGCGAAAGAGGTTATACGTCCGTCAGCTCCACGGATCCTGTCGATCCGCCTCGACAAGCGCGATCGAGCCGGCGGTCCTGAGCGCGGCAGTACTAATTTTACGCCTGGACGAGATGAGGACCAGGCGTGATTTACGATCTTGCTGGTGCGCGTAATCGAGACGCTGCTGCGCTGGTTCCAGCCCGACTCCGCGGAGACGGCCCCGCCGCGCGCGAAGAGTCGTAAAATCGCGGTGTAAATTACAGGACAATGGCGAGCCGCGGCCTGATACACCGTCACCGAGGACTATTGTATCGTCGCGACGCGCAGGTAACAATGGACCAGCGCGCGCGGACAATAATACGACAGAGAGGGATGTAATTATCTTCGGGACGCGAGAGATATTCCGCATTGTCGGGCATCAGCGCGCGGATGTCTGGCCGGTTCATCCCCCTCCCCCCTCTCTTTCTCTCGCTCTGCTGATGAAAGCCTGCTTCCACGGTGAGATTCGTCAAACGACGAAAGATCCGCTCGCACGGAGCTGGGCCGAAGTTGTCCGCCGGGAAGCACACGCTCCGCCACGCGGCTAGACGAGACCAACGCCGAGAGCTACACCGGGTGACCCGATATTAATAACGCCAGCTAGTCCGCGCAGCGCCGTGTCCGCGATTCCGCCGGCTATTAATTACGATAAGCGCGACGTAACACGTCGCTTTATTATATTCAGCCGGATAGCGGAGAGCAATGTTTTTCGTAAAGCGCCGCACTGTCCGCAAGCTCACGATGATTGAGCATGATTCAGCGCGGCGGAGCGCCGCGCGGCAGTTTCTTTTCCGCGTTTTCTTCTCTTTCCTCTCTTTTGCCCCCTCTTTTCGAGCCCGAGATTACTCGCCCGCTCTGTGTTCTCTCGCAGTCTCGCGTAATGTAACGCGCGCGCGCGCGCGTGCTAAAAGAAACTTACTCCTCTTCCCCTCTTACTCCTCTACCGTCCCCTCATCGATGATTTTTTCCGGCGCTCCGCGCGCGTTACCCTTCCAAATCGGCTCGAACTTGGCGCGCGCGCGCGCGTGTGGCGGAATCCTCGTTCTGAAATTAAGAGCGGAGCGGCGTCCTAAATTGGCAACGCCTCGTGCAAACGGTAAATGCAAGCCGCTGAAACTCCGGCGTGCGCGCGCGCCTCGTCAGCGCCTTCATCCTTTCAGCCTTTCATTAAGTCGAATCGGTTCGATCCCTCGCGGTCGAACGTGTAACCACCGACCGACTCCACTGCTCGCTGTGACTCGAGTCGAAAGCGCGCCCCCACAACCCCTCCCCCCGCAACCCGCCTTCGTCCCCGCCCACCGCCCGATCCTTTTCGCCAGTGAAATTAACGGGTGAAAAACGAATCACGATTCCTCCGCTATCGACATGCATTCTCCGGCGTTTCTACCTGCGCGCCTCGACGCCTTTCACGACGCTTAACCGCGCAAACTGGCCTGAGATTTTCACGCATAATGGATCCCTGAGTGAAGCACTAAACGACGCGACGGGTCCGCTTTGTCGAGCTTCTCGAGCAGCTGCCGTGCTGTGCGCGTTCAATAAGCAAAGCGAGCTCCTCTTCTCGTTTCGTTCGGATACCTTACGACTCGTTCCTCGAAAAGCGCGAGGAGGAGGATATGTATTTGAGAGTCACTCGTTTGCTAAATAATTTCCATTCACGTATCAGCGAGTATACCGGCCTAAGAGCGCGGTGCAAGCTCGGTAAAAACTCACGGTCGATAATCGATGTGTGCGCGGTGAATTTCACTTCTGGCAAATTTCTCAATCGAGAAACGTGCCCTTCGGTGTAGCAAAATGAAGAAATACGCGGAAAGAGCGGAAAGAGCGGACTCAATCACGGCCTTCGACAGGCTCCGTCGTCGGTAGCAAACTCGGCTGAAAAAAAAACTTCCGTTTGCCCGATAATTGGTCTTCTCTGGACGAACGTAAGAACGATTTATCACCGAGGCGCATTATCGTTATTGTTCCAATATATTTATCACTGATACTCACAGTGTAATCGCAGCGGGTATCGTCGTGCTCTTGCATCAAAACACGCTCATAATGTGCCCAGTCACGTAGTCAATACTTGCGCTAGGATTCGATGCATCACGGGAGATACGAAGAGAGAGAGAGAGAGAGAGAGAGAGAGAGGAGAGAGAGAGAGAGAGAGAGGGGGGAGGGTAAGTGCACGAGTCCGCTTTTCCTCCAACGTACGTGATCTACGTTAACGGAATTTCCCAAGAACTCGGTGAGCAACATTTTAATAATACTCCCGAGCAAATAATGGCTCGGCGAATTCGTAATCGCGGCGCATCGCTAATAAACGAAGCCACGCTGGTTCGAGACCTCGCACGCGCGCGCATTATAAATAACTCCGTAACTACGTCAACGATTGCAACTCCCGCAGCAACACGAGCTCGATCTCAACTTCGTCAAGATGCATAAAGTTCCGCGCGAACGTTGCGCAATACTGTCCGTACAATTCGCGCGATTCCGCGCGGGATTGTTCTGACGGCTATTCAGAACCGACGGAAGGGTTTTCAATGCGCACATGTTTGCCGTAAGCTATCCGTGGGAAAAAATCCTTATGATTCCGTCCGCGTCCGACGTATTCTGCTAGCTCGACGATTTTAATTATCAGCGTAGCCTGGCCTCGCCTGGCCTTATATTGGAAAATTCAGGCGAGCGACGAGCTGGAGCCAGCGCATCGCGCTGGGGAAACAGCGTGTTCAGCGTATTATTCGGTAGCACGGCTACCGAATAGCCGAGAACTGAACGTCTCTTTACATAAAATTTAAAGGAATCGTCCGTGATACAGATCGCGAGACGCGATCGCGCCCGCTAACTCGCTTCGAGAGTTAATTTCGCCTGTTACGTACGCTATCAACCGGCTCGGTCGTTGATACTACGCGGAATCGAGCGCAGTCCGCTTATCGTCGGAAATATCACGTCGCTCGAGCACGAATGAAAAGAAAATCTTTGGCTCTGTATTCATTTCGTTCGTCAGATTTAAAAGGCCGATGAAAAGAGTCTTGTTCGCAATAAAGTTACACAATGCATGTTGCTTATATCGAAATTAAAAACATAGATTAGATTAGCAGGTAGAACATCGAGACAATCGAATAATAAATAATCCTTTTAAACGGCAATTCTGTGCGGAAAAAAATGGCATCTAATAAGTATTTGTCGCATCGAAATAGAGAGGGCAATGTGTACAGGGTGTAACATCAACATATATTGTAGGTCAGTACGACGGATTGTCTATCTACCTCCATTCGGACGATAAGGCAGAGATTGCCAAAAAAGTCACTCGATCACTTGATCTTGTCGATAATAATATTTCCAGTGCTCACAGTTATGATGAGTGCAATTCATTTTGCACCGTGATCATTTATAATAGCAGCCGGACCTCATTGAATAAAAGAAAATGTATAAAAAGGTAAAACTGAAAAATAAACATTTAAGCAGAGTAAATAAGAGCAATAGTTAAAAGGGTAAATAATGAAACATATTTTCTTGTTTCGCATAATTTCTTAATTTCTTTCTTGCATTGGAAAGTTCGATAGGAATTAGAGATTGGAAAAAAATGGTACAAAAATATTTAGAAGTTTTATACCATCGTTTTTTATATCCATCGTTTTTGGAATAGATTGCTTCTGCAAAAATATGAACCGACCGGAAAAGCAGCATAAATTATTGATCACAACTTAATTAATGATAACTATTAAGTGACATATATTTTCGATACATAATCTTGTATTTTGACATCTCTCCTATTCAAAATAGCGTTCGTCTTCCGAAATTTTTACAGCTTATTATATGTAAGTAAATCAGACGATTCATAAGCCACTTTTTTCGATAAAAAGAGTCCAGAATACGAGCATTCTACACACTCTAATGAGGAATTTTCAGTGAGGTTTAGCTCCTGTCATAAACGATTCCGGTGCAAAATTAATTGCACTCATCATAACTAGGAACACTGCAAATGTCATTATCGTCGGAATGATGAAAGCAACCCATCGTATTGACCCTGTTGATATTACATTCTGTATATCTCTATAACGCAGAACGACAATTTTCTGACTAGAAACAATCAAGGACATGCTAATTGTCTTCCGTATCGCTCACGATAGGTACTTGGAATATCAAAAGCTTTAGTCGCCAAAAGTTCAGGTAATTATTCGTTAATAATTATGTTAACTTTCAGTCAGCACACATGTTTGTTTCAGTCCGGTAAACATATGTATATTCCAGTTATTTATTCCGACGTGTTTAGTTCTCGAGCTACTCGAGTTGTCACTCGGCAGAACTATTCTCACTCTCTGTACATGTGTGTGTGTGTGTGTGTATACGTGTTGTTCATCAACAAAGTTAACAATCGTTTGGAGCAGCGTTTACATTGCGGATTCAGACCCTCGGGTATGAACGGTAACGCGAGACGATTTTACGCTCAACTCTCTGATATATTTTGTCGGAGGCTTCTTAGGTCAACAGCGCACGAGCTTCAGCAGTTTTTCATATTTCTTCTCACGACACGCGCAGGTATGCCGGCGTATAAAGAGCACGACGTACATACGTGATCGCTCCGGCTGACATCGCGCCGCACTTGTCGTTGTCCTTACGAACTTGTTGCAGCACTTAGTCGCAATGTGTTACGCACACCGCCGCACCGTGAACTTTTATCCCAGGGGCATTGCACGCTCGGTAGACGATTCAATTAGGATCGTTTCCTTGCTTTTGACACTTCACTCGGCGCGAGAAGGAAAAGCGCTCGTCTCGACGTGACGAGGCATCACGCGACGAGGCGCTGTCGCACGCGAGCGACATGTTACCATCGTAATCGTGAATCTGCACACATCGAGAAAAGTTCCGCGCCACCTGGGGTTCCAGTTAATCCCCACATTTCGATTCGCAGACCGAGCTCTACAATGAAGCAGTCTGGAAGAGGGACAAAGAGAGAGAGAGAGAGGGAGGAGGAGATGTCAATGCACGAGTACTTCGACAGCGAAAATATATCTTTACACTTGGATCTGAATATATATCGTGTGCATATGGTTCTACTTTTGTCTCTGTATTAAAATTTATTATTAGGAGAAATAAATTTGAGAACAATGCTCTCAATGTGTCATTTATAATCCTAAACTTGACAGTATTAAACCCTTTGACCGACGAGAACGCAATATTGTGTTTTGAAAGATGGTTCTATATTTCTAAAATTGGATTTTCAAAGAATTTTAGAGTCGTTCTATTCAATGTTGAGCTTGAAAATTCAAAGCTCAAGAAAGTAGGTGTAATATAGTCAAGCTAAAATTGAAAAAAAAAAATGTAAAAGTGTTTTATATAAAAACTTTGAACTGTTGTACTTTGTGGCTTTTGAGGTTGCTCTTTTCAATGATGAATTTTAAAAATAAAAGTTCGAATTGATAAAACCTCAAACCAATGTAGATGACCAAAACGAAATGTTATCCACATACAATATAGTTTATCGTTATAAATTATATTTATTCGTTATTTCGGTATTTTGTTACTTTATAGATGTTGGATAAAAATTTTGTACATCTTCAATTTTTTTTCTATCAAATGCCTAGTGTTACTTTTATTAAAGTTATTAGTTTTTTTTAAAGTTATTAGTTTTTTTTTTATTAGTTTCCGCTTTTAATCGCCATACTGAATCCATTTTCAATTCGAAGAATTTTAATTTTATATTTGTAAACAGTGACATTTTAATGACTTTTGCTCAACTTTAAAAAATCCACTTTATGCCAGCTTAACGCCACGTTTGCGAAATTCAGCTTGCTAGTTAAGGGGTGAAAGAAACAAACTGAAAAATATACGGCAAATCTAATTACAAGATTCTCTCCTGTGCTATTTGATATTTTAATTAAATAAGTAATTCAATTAGTTACTTATTCAATTATTATAGCAATTATTGAATTTTTAATTGAATATTTTAATTGAAGGTATACAAATGGCGCACAGACACTTTGCACGCGCATTTAACGAAACCGCATTCGCGCGCGGACACGAACGAGAAACGAAGCTTGGGTCTCAAGCCCAATTTAACGTCGGCGATGTCGCCTATTCGCAAACGTCAGAGACGTGTGTCAGAGTCACCCGTTCGCGCGGGTAGCGCAGAATTACTTTTCTATGCGGAAATATAGCAAGCGGCGCGAGGAAAGTGGGATATTGAATAACTTAAAGGGGGCCGCCCCGCTTGCGGGGTGTTCCTGCAAAGCGACTCGCCGTGGAAAGTTGCAATTGGTCCTTATTAAATTGCATGTTCTATCCACCGAACGAGTGTTAATATTAGCATTACGTGGATGCCTGGGTGAAGCTGTGTCTATATAGAGTGCAGTCTATATACCGAGGTCGCCCGCCGGAGAAAATGGATAGTACATACGTCGGAGCGCGCCCCGCGAAAATCCAGCCGCGCGTTCCTTTCACCCCGCGAATTCCTTCGTCTTAATCCATTATCGGCGAACGCTCGGTGCAATTTTTCGTCGGTGCGTTATCCTCCGGTCGCGGCGGCGGGGCGAAAACAATTCTGCCGAATTGCACGGCTCGGTGTCATCGCGTGACGCGTAGGCGACTGCCTCGTATGAGAGGGCAATTTGAACACAGCGGCGGCGACGGCGGCGTGTCTCCGACGTGCCAGTGACCGCCGGATGATCGATAATGCATGAGATCTATGAACAATACAAAATCCCGCGTTATCGCGCGAGAGCGCGCGCGCGCTCCTACGAAATTTCTCCCGTTCCCGGAACCTGCCGAATCTTTTATCAGACGTCCTCGAATTCCCCTCCTTCCCCCTTCTTGCCGTGCGACAGACAGAGCGCGCGCTCGGACCGACACAAAGGGCGGCGGCTATGCGCAAACGCTCTTTACGTTTCACGCCCGAGCGCCAAAATACGAGGGCTGTCAGTTCGCGTCTCTCGTCGCGGCGGCGGCGGCGGCGGCGGCGGCGACGTCGCGCGACGAGGACGCGGTTTTTTGAAAATCGACTCTGACCGCGGCGCAACGGCGTATTTTCCGAGCCGGACGTCGTGGAAAATACACGCGACGCGATTTGCGACGGTGAGGCGCGCGCGCACGCACGGCTCGGGCCTTTTTGGCCGGACGCGCGATAGGAGCCTGTCAAACGACGAAAATGTCGAACGACGGTGGCGGCGGCGGCGGCGGCGGCGGTGGTAGTGGGGGCGGTGCACCGCGGCTTGAAAAACTGGCACCGATAATAACGGGAACGCACGGCCGAGATAAAGCGACCGACCCGACGCGACGTGCCCGTGCGCATCCCCGGCGCCTCATCGATTTTTGGCTCTTTCCCCGGCCATTTTCGGCCCGTCATCAATCCCGAAACAAATGATTCGATCTCGCGCGCGATCCGGAGCTTAGCGAGCCGGAAACTCTGCTCTCCCCCCCCCTCTTTCTCTCTCTCTCTTTCTTTTTCTCTCTCGCTCACCCCGGCGGCGGATAAATTTTCCTTCCGGGACGCTTGCGGGGTCTCTCACCTTTTGAGAGGGAAAAAAAGAGTTTCCAAAAGCGACTCCGCTGTTGAAATAACGAGAACGAGAAGTTCAAGCACTTCCGCGATGTGCCTCTGTCGGGAAGAAAGAAAAGACGTCATTTTCACGGCGCACTTCTCCCGGAGCTTTCGTACGCTGAAACACTCGGAGAATCTAATATTCCTCGGTCACCCGACCCCACGGCAAAATTTCAATCCATTCCACCACGCGCTGGTATCAAAGAAACAACACGCGGATATACTTGGGCCGTCAAAAAATAACGAGGCGGAGAGCGGGGCTCAGTGTTGTTTAACTCTGACGACTCGACTCGGCTCGGCGTCTCGCTAAACTGCGTCGGCTTTGTACCACGCGCGGCGAATTTAAAGCTGATATTTTGATATTTCGAGCTCGCGAAGCACCGCGGAGGAATGCTCGATTTGATTTCCGCGTCGGCACCGTGGATACGTTCCCGACGTTGCTGTTCACCTCTCCAGAGGAGAGGAACAACCTGAGACCGCTGATCCTCCGCAAGGAGACTTCTCGTCTATATGGCCGCTTCTCGGAATACCTAAAGAAACCCCAGAAACCGAAGGGACTCGAAGCCGCTGCGACGAGCATGGAGGAAACGCCTCGGTGGCCGTCGACATGACGAAAGATCTCGCGCCGCTGCTCGCGCGCGAACATGAATCTGCCGTCTGGACGCACGCATCCGCGATAGCGTGGCGTCCGATTGTCGCGGGTGCATCGCGTGACGTCACGCAAACAAACGTCGCGATACAATGGCGGTGATAACGTTCGCCTCCGCGCTCGGACCTCGGATAGACGCCATCGCGAATTTATGTCGATCGCGCAGCGAATGATTGCCTCCGCTCCTTTCTTCCTGCTCTTCCCGCTCGCTCTTTTTCCAAAGTCACATTGTTCCTTCACAATCGCGCGCAATCCTTCGCTCCGACGTATAGCGCGCGCGCGCGCGCGCGCGCGCGTGTGTGCGTGCGTGCGTGTGAACGTGCGGCTGATAGCCGGGTGGTTCCAGGTGACGTTTACACACATTCACCGATGACTATTCGAAGTTAGTGAGCTATTCTGCCGGCGCAACGGCGATCAATAGACAATCCGACGCAGCTCGTATCGAAATCAGAGTAATTACACGGCTGCGTGATATATAGGGTAACATTAATCCAGCACCTCGCGCTATGTATCGTAATGCAGCTTGAAGGATCTATTAATAGTTAATTAACGTACGTAAGCCGCGCTTAGGAGCGCGTCAGGAGCACGGCATAACGAATCGCGGATTGCAAATAGCTAACTCCGATATGCGGAGCGGCACGCGCGGCAGGATGGAGTCAAGTATACATTCTCGCTCCACTTTCCTCTCGTTTCTCTTTCGCCGTCGTCTCGTTGGACATCCGGCGTTTTTTACGCGTCTTAGTGTCCTTGCTTTTGCCCCTCCAGCGTCGTCGCTGAGAACGCGACGATGTAGTCCTTGTATTTTTCATACCGCGCTTCGATCGCTGCTGCCGCGAACTTTTCACCAGCAGATTCGACGTTTCGTAGAGCGCGACAAGATGTCCTTACTCGCGCGTCTTTACACGCGCGAATGTCCTTTCCCTTTGCGAACACTCTGTCGCTTCTAGTTCGGAAAATGTAATTTCATGCAGTGAATAATAGCGCCAACTGCTTATCGAGGTCTTGATTTTACCGACACGGTTACTCTATTTGTATTTAATCTCGGAACGCGTTAATGCTGTTTGAATTTACGGATATGTGTGTCGAGTCTTAATTAAAAATTTGCAACTACCATCCTCATTGCCGAGACACCGAAGTGGGAAACGAACACGAAAGAGGACTCGAACGGACGGACTTTTTTCCTCCGCAACGACGGCAAACATCGCGGGGAAATTCGCGCGGCAGGGTCAGCGCAGGTGATCGTAATCTGCTTTGGGCGCAACGACGTGGAAAGACCGGAGAAAGATTCGATCCGAATGATCGATCGGGAAACAATTTCCACACGTGCGACGTTACGTGCGCGGCTGCCGTCATGGTTGCATCGCGCCGCGCGTTCAGCCCGAAATAGCCACTTAAGACGGACTGACGCCAACGACGCTGGCTCTCGAGCGATCTTTTTTCGCGTCCCTTTATGTGGTCACTGTGACGTAATCGGCTTAAGCTGAACTCACTTCGTTCGACGTTACAGGGCGGTGCAGAAGGGAGGTTCGAGAAACGATAACGTCGGCCTCGTCGGGGGAAGAATAGTTCCACTTGCAACTGATAACGCCCACAGACCCACCACGGCTTGTGGCGCCATTTTTATTTAATTTTTTCAACAGAGATGAGTTTAATTACGCCGCCGTTGAGGTAATTTCGAGCGTCTCGTGACAAGCTGTATTTTCAAACGGGGCTTTCGTGCGGAATTTATTTCGCCATACATCGACGGGCAAATTTATTTTAGTTACGATATCATCGTGATTTATCCCATGACCGTCCGAATTTATCGGAGCATCTCTGGCAATTTTTTTTTTTTTTTCGGTTCCACGCGACTACGATCATTATGATGTCCGCAAATATTACCTGTCACGCGCGTACGTACGCGTCGCGGCACCGACATTCGAGCGGATATAAATCTCCCGGAATCATCCGCAGCTGGAAACTTCCGTTCGATAAACGTTATCATGAATAATAGAAGTAGGAAACTTATCCAAACTGCATTACCACGGAATGCTATTAGACGAAGTTTGATAGTTACTTCTTCGCGATAGATTACTGATTACTCAGGGAGTCATTAGGCGCGGACGAATCGAAGCGCCCGGCGGGAAAATCCGCCGTCACGCGAAAGTAGCTACAGACTCGCAATTGGAAACTCTTCCGCCACCGTCTCGCAAGGCCATTCAGGATACCGGATGGTATCCTGAAATATTTATTTACCAATTAAACAAATGCGTCTCTCTTTCTCTCAGAGCGTCTAATGGACGTACCGACGTTTACTCAGCCGGAAAAAAAAGACACCAACGAAGAAACAAAAAGAAAATAAATAAACCACTTACGTTTTCGAATCGAATCTAAGAGTCACGACTTCACAGTCTACAGTTCTCAAGGCCATATTGGATGGAAACGAAAAATGGGAGGCGATGAAAATCCACACATTTTTTTCACATGAAAAAATATTTTTATGAAGGAACACTCGAAATCACCGCGAACGCTTCTCCCTTGACGGTCAGTCAACAACCATAAAATCACTGCAATGTGCGTCACACACATGCGCAACCATTCCGTATGGTCAATTACAGTCATCTGAACGATCGCTGATTGGCCTCCGAAGGAGAAACGCACAGCGTCCGGTGCACCCTACAAGCGTGCACCAACGACCTGAAATATTCTTCCGCGCAACATCAGCATCCGTTCACCCGGAAACGGCGCGCTACGAACTTTGAGCACGCGTTTTCTCGCTTCTGACGTCATCGATCAAGAGTTTCGCGGCGAGGGACCAGGAGCCCTGAGTACTCATTACTGCCGTTCCCGCCTCTGCCCCACCCCGTCACCCGCCACCTAGTTGAGATGTTGGAACGGCTCGACGGCAAGCCGGTGCGGAAGCTGCCGACATCGAGCCGCGCACGCACCTCGGAGTTGCCAGTTGCACGGAAATCTTGACGGATCCTTTTACGGGCCTGTATATCGCGTATCCCAGCGGGAGCGTGCATCCAACTGCTGAGACCCGGTCTGTCGCCCGTCTGTGCCGTAAAATACGGCTTCGATCGTACGTGTTGCCGCGGCGATGTGTACGTGGCCGCCGCCGCCGCCGCCGCCCGCGTCGATTCCGCCGAGGAATCCGGCGAAATCGATATCAGCGAGCGCTGCTCGTCGCCTAACGATCTCTCTCCCCCGGCCGATGCGATCTCTCGAGAGCCGGCGAGAGAATGGCTCAGTAATTTCGTGCGCCCGCGCGCCCGCGCGTGCTATCGCCGCGCGTCTCATCACCGCGAATGCACTGCGGCCCGAAATGCCGCACTCGCGGCGCCGCATGATATACGACGCGCCCTTTGAGGACGCGCGTCTGCACGTCCGGCCCAACCGGATGCACGGCGGCGGCCGCGACGCGGCCGATAATCACCAAGGAAGCGTAACCCAATCGCCGCGCGGTCTCAAGACAGATACACAGGCGGCGGCAGTCCCTTGCCGGCCGCCTGTGACCCAATGAGATTACGCAGTCCTACGGGCGCGATCGATGCGTGGCAGCGACTGTGTTGTCAGCGTTAGAAATATAGTGACGGTATTCCGATTACCATCGTCGGTATCGATCGCACAGGCGGATTGCGTCCTGCAAGATTGTGTGCCGGCCTGGATACGCCGAAACGGATACGGAGTAACAGGATCGAGGAGATCACTTCGATTCGCCGGCTACGCACGAGAACGAGCAGTCTTGGAGCTTCATTAATGAGCGCATGGGTGGATGATAATCGACGCAAACGGAGGAGCGAGTAAACGCCCGACTCCACTCCAGCCTCCTTACTCTTACTTTATCCGTAGCATTCCAAGCGCTTTCCAAGCCGGTTTCGGAAGCAAGAAAGTTGCTTGCGCGCTTCCAGAAGCAGCGCGGTTTCGAGTCAGCAGCCAGAAGTGAAAACGCGCGTTATTTTCCCAGTCTTGGACAATCCGGAATATCGATCACTGGCTTCATAAAGATTCAGAGGAGATACGATTTAATGGCTCGAGCGCAAGGAGACGGGCGGAAGAAGCAAATAATTGCCTGTTGGTATCGGAGATTTATGACGAGGGGAGGTCGCATTCGCAAATTCGCGACTCTTGCGGAACACATAATAACTGAGAATTTTACGTGTCTTTTTGCAAGATGAAGGGGGACTTTTTCGTTCACTTTGACCTCATTCACACAAGCACACGATGGCAGACGTCGCCGCCACAGCTCATTTAACAGATTGCGGAATCTCATTCACAAATCTTCTTTAATTAATGATTCAAGATCTTACGTGTCTATTTGTTTGCGAAATAGCAGGAAAATTTTTTCTTTAAAGTCAAATTCATCATTTTTTGTTCAGTTAAGAAAGATTATATATAGTTGTATAAAAAATAATGTATAATTGTATATAAATTATACTATATATAATAATAATTATGAATCTTATCGCTATACAGTCATGTACACAGCCGTATAAAATTATACAGAGTGTATACAAAATTCCGGGACGGCGAAGTATCTCGAAAACTAAGCATTTTAGACAAAAATGTTTCACAAAGTAATGTTTAAACAGAAAAGTTTAACAAAAGGGCGCTATTCTAATAATATATTCTTGAGACCAAATAGAGTAAACAAGTTTAATACTGCTTTTTCTTCCGTAGTATATTTCTCTCGTAAATAGTTAGCGAGATGTTGTAAATTAAATATTGAAAAAGTTATCAAGTTTTCCTTAAACATCTCAAAAAATATTAGGCAAATAAAAAAATGTTTCAGACAATAGTTGTCCAGATTAATTGATAGAAAAGAATGATGTAATAAAAAATGTGGGTTTCCACTAAGAAAAGCAATGATCAGTCAGAATATCTCGAAAGTGGCCATCTGTAAACAAAATGATATAATTGTTTTACGTCCCCCTTGGAACCATACAACTATTGTCTGAAACATTTTTCTCTAAAATGTTTAATTTATGAGATTTCACCGTTCTAGTACTTTTTATACATTATCTGTATGTCCACGTTGAAAAACCGTTAAGCCGTTAAGTAAAGAAAAGAAAAAACTAGTTCAACACCTTTGCTGTTACACGTTGCTATAAATAAAAATATTTACTTTGATATTTGTACAACAATATTTTTTCAGCGTTGACATGTACAATTACATATATTTGTAAATGGCCGTACAGGGACAAAATTCACACATGGATCATATATAATTGTTTTCGTCGGCTATAAATCGATGTGTCCGCGTGAGAATCGGAGAAAAACGTCTTTCCAGAAAAAACTCCGCCGGGAGGATTTCTCATATCCCCTTTTTTCCTCGCAATGTTCTTCGTGACATTTTGTATGTTTCCTACATTATATGACAGGAATTGCTATCCATCCTTGTCCACATGCCACTTTATGGCCAAGACTATCCTCCCCTTAGTTTCCGGGTTTCCGTTCCGTCCGTAGCTTCTATCATCCACCCCTAATGGTGAATGTAAGTGTAAGTCAACGATGTTTATGTCCGTCGATATCACACAGGCAATCGCAAGAATTGTGAGATCGCTTTGGCGGAATCTCGCTGACCGGCGGATATCTCTAAAATGACTCCTCACGTTCCAAAGTTCGAGTAGGAAATTTCGGGGAGGCGAGGGGTGAAATTGGAGCGGAAGTGAGCTCGAAGACGTCACGACAAATATCGTGCTTACAAAGATCTGCAGGAAAAAGAAAGGGAAACAAAAAAGAGATACCCGGCTTTGGTACAAAAATGCGCTGCTATTGGAACCGTGTGGCTCTCTTTCTCTCTTTCTTAAATCAAACGCGAAAATGCATCACTATGCATCTTGGGTAAAGTCGTTTTGACTATGTACCGCGAAATTCTCGACGACGGCGAATTTTTACTGCTGCGCTTTTATTATCGGATCGCGGCGATTAAAGCCAGTCTCTCGTGACGAGCGTTCGCTCGATTCGCCGTTCGTTCAAACCGAGCTGCTTCTTGACGCGCCCTATTATTATTTGGCGTTTGCGCACACCCAGCGTCTAACGAATTCGCCGGATCAAGCGCCGAAGTCACGATTGGCTGTTTTCTCAGGGGTTATATCTTCCTTGTCATTTACTTACTCCTTCCAAATACTTCATTAAGTACTTCGGTGCTGGGTAATTACCTGACCATACTGACTAACGCCGACGTTGAACTTTCTCACTCTACCATATGTCTCTCCCTCCCTCTCTCTCTCTCTCTCTCTCTCTCTCTCTCTCTCTCTCTCTCTCTCTCTCTCTCTCTCTCTCTCTCTCTCTCTCTCTGTCTCTCTCTCTCTCTCTCTATTTCTCTCCGGTTCTCTCACTCCTATCTTAGCCGTCCTTTCTTCGACCCGCTCTCTCCTCTTTCGTGCCTCGCGACCCACTTTCCGGAAACATTAGAATTAGCCGTGAAATTAGCATATTCTGAAGTTTCGTAGTTTAACGGATGAGTCCCACACCGTCGGGCTGAGCAACCTATTATCAGACCGGGCAGACATCTTAAACCAGCTCGTACAAACAATGTAGCCACGTCGTCTCTCACTGCCGAGCAAAAATCTCACCCGGTGGCTGTTGATTGGACGAGCGGAGTTTGCGGAAAGTTTGCGAGAGCGAGAGAGCGCGAACGAGAGTGCTCGTTACACTTGGGGCACTAATGTCACGGAGATTATCGAGCTCGCAGTCGGGTGGGATAGACACGGTAGTAGAGGTCGTGATTAAGGAGATGCCTCAGTGGAGCCGATCGTACGAACTGTGAACGCAAGTCGCCGAAAAATAGCGCATGCCCGCGATAACGCGCGAGCGCGAGCGCGGCGATGTTTCAATCGCAATTTTTGTCCCATTTTTCTCGAATAAAACTTTTATCCCGCGACTAATCACTGGCCCGTTTTACGTTAATCCCCACACTGGATACGCAGAGAGAACTTTGAGCCTTCTCCAATTCTGGCCAAAGTTCCACGAATCACGGGATTTCATTTCTCGTGGAAAGTACGAATTCATGATTAATTCGTGACTTATCGGGATCGCGTCGATAACTAGCGCGATCGATGCTGATGGTATCGTCACGATCATCGTGATTGCATTCAAACGGACGAGTAATTGTGACGGGCGAGAGATAACGGAGAAGCAGAGACGCGTGGAAACCGCGTGGAAGGGTTCGCCGAGGGAAGAGAGAAGGGTGAGAAACGCGCGGAGAAGCATCGGCGAAAATTTTATTTCTGTTAAAACTTAATAAGCACCGACTTCAACAAATAGTTAACTGTACTCCAATCGATGGTAAAGTACAAGTTGGCAGGTAATTACTACGCTTGCGGAATTTTAATATATATTGTTCGCGATTACTAATAACATAATGGAAAATATTGAACGAAGGCGAGGCCGTAATTACGAGGCGAGGTAACTTAATGCTCGAAGCTGGTCTCCGAGATATACAGGGTGCTAAATTTCAAACGTAACAGATAAAAAGAAAACTACATGATATTGAGGTCCACCTTTTTTTTCATATTGTATAGTTTCGAAGGGAACATATTTTGATTAAAACAAAATTTAATTTTGAGTGGAGGCGCCAAGGTAAAAAGAAGGTCAAACTTTTTTTTAAATGGAACTCTAATTTTTTGAACACCTACGTTTGTAGCCCTTGTCATGACGAATTCAACAACCACATATTCAAGGTAATTAGAGGTCAAATAATGGAAAAAAGACTCATTAACTTTATTAATACATCTTAATAAAATCAAAGTTTATCTTGTTTATTTTGGCAAAATTCTATCATGATCTCCCTGTGTTAAAGCTTAGTAGAAGTGGATATGGAATGGATGTTGGCGTTGATAATGCAAAAACTGTAAACATTCTTCAGAAAATAAACACATAACAGATAGACTAGGTGTACGTACGTGTGAGGATGGGTACTATTTCAACCAAGTCAGTTATTGATATTGAATACGAGTGTAATCATTAGAATAAGTTGTGTTTTCACTTTCTTTTCTTTCGTCATTTGCGTTATGGTGCGTTATACTAATGAGGAATATCGTGACATGGTCTTAATTTATGGTGAATGTCAACAAAATGTTAGAGAAGCTGTTAGAATTTAATCAAAGATACCCTAATAGACTCCATCTCCTGTGGTCTTCATTCGTTTATATCATCGTTTGAGAGAACATGGAACTTTTGCAATTCATCGCAATATGAATCGGTCTCGTTCAGTTTGTAATCAGGACACAGTAAATGTTTTAGCAGCAATTATTGTAAATCCTCATTACAGTACACGACAATTGTCACGGCAACTTGGAATATCCCACGTAAATATTTGGAATATCTTGCATCGTGAGCGCCAATATCCGTTCCATATCAACTTACATCAAGCCTTAACGCAGGAGGATCAAGGAGAATGGAATTTTGTCGATGGGCTTTACAACGCTATGAAGGGGATGAAACGTCCTTTTTTAGAGTATTATGGAGCGATGAAGCTACCTTTCGTAGCAATGGACATGTAAATCGTCATAATTTTCATTATTGGAGCGACCAAAATCCTAGATGGTTAAGACAAATTGATAATCAACATGTATGGTCGTTGAATGTGTAGTGTGCCATTATTGGTGTTACAATTATTGGTCCATTTTTTCTTCGATGGTATCATAAGTGAACGAGTTTTTTTGAATTTCTTAGTTGAGAAATTACCTATTCTTCTGGAAGATTTGCCTCTAAACCTTCGGCGAAATATGTGGATGCAACTTGACAGAGCACCTCCTCACTTTAGTTTGGTTGTCAGACAACACATGAACGTTATTTTTCCTAATCGATGGATAGGTCGAGGATTCAGTGTCTTGGCCACCCAGATCACTTGATTTGACGTGCCTAGATTATTATTTTTGGGGTAGAATCCGGGAAATTGTTTATGTTAATCCTCCAACTACAAGAGAAAATATGATGCAACGATAATATGCAAAACGAGTCAAATAATTTCGACGAGCGAATTACAAAGAGTGCTTAATGATTTTCAACGAAGATTGCAGGCTTGCATAAATGCAAGGGGACAACATTTCGAACGTTTAAATTAATGAAATTCTCCATTTCGAAGAAAAAAATGCTTCTTTTTTCTAAGATATTTTGTTCTTATTGAAAATTTATTAATAATTTATTAATAAAGTTTATTTCTTCTTTGCTTTATTCAAGCATTATTTTTTCTTTCCTGAGTCTTTTTTTCCATTATTTGACCTCTAATCACCTTGAGTATGTGGTTGTTGTCATGACAAACATAGGTATTAAAAAAAATTAGAGTTCTATTTAAAAAACAGTTTGACCTTCTTTTTACCTTAGCGCCTCCACCCAAAATTAAATTTTGTTTTAATCAAAATGTGTCCCCCTCGAAACAATACAATATAAAAAAAGGCGGACCTCAATATCATTTAGTTTTCGAGATTTTTTACCCATTACGTTTGAAATTTAGCACCCTGTATAATATAATTCTCCGCAAATAAAGCGGCTAGACGCTCTGTCGTGCGTCTCCAACTTTTTGCCGGATCCTCAATAACCGAGCGGTCTCATAAACGGTTCAAAAATTCGTGCAAAGGAAACTTTTATCGCGAAAAGAAAAAGAGACAAGTATCCTGCGTTCACCGTGCGCGTGTCTCGCGATTTCGATTCACAGAAGCGTTTTCTTTTTTTCGGTCGTTGATTAAACAGCGCGGCGTCTAGGAGAATAAGTCTCTCTCTCTCTCTCTCTCTCTCTCTCTCTCTCTCTCTCTCTCTCTCGACGGGGGAGAAAAGTTGGAGTTATTATTTGCTCGACGCTCCTCGACAGAAACACTCGCGGCGCGTACTTGCGACTGTCAATCAGTCGAAACTCGACGAGCGAATTACTCGCGCTCCATCCAGGCACCGGATTCATTTGGTCGGCATTCGCGATCGACGAAACTTTCTGCTCCGTATTGACTGCTCTCCTTGGCGCAGCAATGAGCCATACCTCGAGTTTTCGGGCGAATTAACTACGAGATTAATAAGACGCTAAAACGCCGACTAAGCCGAGCGGCAGCGAGCGAGCTTCTGTCTCTTTGTTACACGTTCCAGACTCGAAAGGAAACTTTGGCCGCGCGACAGCAGTCGACAGCGAGGAGAATTCCGTAACAATTACAAGACGAACGTAATCGCGAGTGGATTCGTCTTCCTCAGGCCGCTGATTCGCATTCGAATTCGAGCTCTTTCATGCGTCAGCTGGACCGGCTGACAATGAAAGACCGATCGTGTCAGAATTGCAATCCACCCTAGACGCTATGATCGAGCGCTGGAAATCGCTGCTTCTTCGCCAAGTACAATTAGCGCTAACTGTCGGTGAGTCGAACTTGTAATTAAACTTGTTCTTTAATCGTCCCATGTGATTGGGGGCTGTCAGTTGAGAGCAGATTTCGCCACTCACGGGAACTGCGCTTCCGCCACGAGGGGAATTAGCGCGCACTCGTTCAACCTCACATCCGGCATCTCATTTTGGAGGAGATATACCAACGTTTCGAGGACAGGCCGCGCGCTCCGCGGATATGGAGCGGCCCGAGTTAATGAAGTACGAAGCGAGAGTGTCCGGAACCCCCCGCGTCTCCTTCCGGGTAACAAACTTCGCTTCCTCATGCGCCTGCAAGCGTGTGTCGCGGGAACTAATGGAATCAATTTTCGCCTTCTGCCGTCCACGCTTTTTCTCGGCTATCGCGATTGCCGATTCTCGCCGATCCGCGGCGCTTGTTTCGCGGAAAAATCCAGATTTCATCGGGAAATCGCGTCGCTCCAGTTATGCCGCGGAAATTCTACACACACGCCCCAACTTTGCCAGCTATAGAAATTCCAATTTTTTTTCCAGTTTCGTATACGCACGCGCGTTCCGATTTCATTCATGTACGTATGTACATTCTAAGCTGGTACCTGAATTTTCTCTCGCATTTTTATCTCACACATTTTTTCGTGCACGTTTTACGTGTATATCGTATTCTTTATGTGTGTATTATATGGCGTAGAACGTTATAGAAAGAGAGAGAGAGAGAGAGATTTAGTTGCATCGATTATATGCTACATATCTATGATGATATGCTGTGTCAGCTTTTCGCTCTTATCCAGAGCGGTGCGAGCCGGAGAAGTCAATAGGTTCGGGCGTGAAGGAGCAATTGACGCGATATTGAATCAAGTAATGAATTAGTTTGTCGACTTCGAGCGTGCTACATAATTGAGTCTAACTTCGCGGTGAGGTCTATCAGGAGGCCGAAACTCTGCCTAATGGCGGTATACATGTCGCATGGCCTTCACGGTGAATAATGGCCGAATGTAACGCGCCTACATGTAACCCGACAGTTGCGTCGCGGAGTTGATCGAGTGTTATATTCGCAACGCGGACTGAAAGAAATTGCTCAGCCGAACTAGCGGAATACGGAAACGCGAACATGTCGGTGCAATCAAGTACTCATGGAGACGCAGTCGACCCCGCGAGACACACAGACACACACGCGCACACACACGCACGTGCACGCAAAGCCGCGATCGCTCTGCGTATAATTCTCGACGATGCGAAAATGACGAGGTGAGATCTTCCACTCGAGGAGCCGCCGAGAGAACGTCGGTCTGATAACTTTTACGCGCCTGTAATCCTCGGGACAGTTACATTACAGTAATACCTCGTCCGTCGTCGTTCACCCCGGATGCTGCACCGTCACACCTCATACGAGCCGTTCGATCCGCGCAAGCAGTCCGCTCCCGCGGAGATAAATTTCCGACCGCAAGGGAACGTCACGTCACACGGAACGACACGCTCTCGCGACTCGCTCTCGACCCTGGCCCCGCGCAATCCCCTCAAAACTGCGACGTCCTCGTTACCTTGCCATCAGGCTGATCGTAAAATGAGATCCGCTTCGACACCATTTTTCCCGAGCATCGTCGTCGTTCGACTGCCCATTGTGCCCGAGACCGTGGACTCGATCGAGGATCTCCCCGACGTCATCTCGAATCCCGAAACGCACGACAGCGGCCTGCGGCCGGGCGCAGCGCGCCCGGGACCTGAGTTTTCTCACGTACGTGACGACATCCTGGGACATTTCGTGGTAATTTCATTGGCGAGCTGCGAGAGGAGTATGAGGTTAGGGTCGAGAGAGAGAGAGAGAGAGAGAGAGAGAGAGAGAGAGACCGCCGCGCGCAGTCTCCTTTAATATTTCCTACTTCTCCTGCGCGCAGACGGCCATTCGCCTCTCCACCACGTCCCCGACGTCCTTGCCGCACCCCGTCTCATCTCGTTTTTGTCCGTCTTCCCTTTTTCAGCGGTTACACGGCTCATTATGTCGTCGAGGCGCGTGGTCTCGCGCACGAACACGTGGCGAGGTCGTGCGCCTGCCTCCCTCCCCCCTCCAACCTTCCGACTCTTCATGGCTTCATGGCTGGTTCTTTCGCGAGATATTGGGACACTTAGCGGAAACGACACGACGAGGACGAGGGGACGGTTCATTTGCATGGAACAAGACGACTCGCGCGGAGATCGTATCGAGCCGGTGGTGCTCGCGCTTGCCCGCGATGCAGCTTGTACAAACGCGACGGAGGCGCGGGGAGGGGGGAGGGATCTACAACGGCCGGCGATTACACTGGCCGCGTGATTTCTCCACCGACGTCCGATTAAGCGACTCAACGACGATACGACGCTCGAGTGCGGGGGTAAAGCCCGCGATTGTTGCACAAATCGGCTCACCTGCACACGTACATGCGCGTTACACGCAGGTGTAAGCGATATTGATCGAGGCTCGGGGAGAGCCACCGCCAGTGGACCTGCACTTTCCTCGTTTTTTCTTCTTTTTTTCACTAGCGACCGTCGTGGCGGTTCCCACGAAATTCGGAGGCCGATATATCGAAGTCGTAATAGGCGGCGGGCGGTCCCTCGCAGCGCAGACCGGCATCCCTAAGGGTGCTCCCCCCCTTTTCTGCCGCCGGCCTTCTCCCCTTTCCCTTCTGCTTCTTCCCAATTTCCGTGGTCCCGTGGAACTCACCAGGGATACCTCCGGGCAATAAAAGTGCGCAACGTACCAACTTCTGTCCGTCTTAAAAGTGCGGTCACCATCGGAGGATTTTATGGGACGGCGAGGGTCAGCGCGAGATGGCGGACGAGGGTTTGCTGAGCTTCGTGTGTCCCTTTAAACACGGGACGGGAAATCTTGTTTCGCGCAACGTCGGGTGTCTCCGCGAAGATTTGCGGCCTGGAAAGGCACGTCGCGCGAGCGCGCGCGCGCGCTCGCGCGTGTGCGGCGAGGCGAGAAGGGTGAGCAAGGGCGAACGGGCGGGCGGGGACGAGTGAGAGAAGGGTCTGTGTTCCGGAAAATTATGGTGGCCGCGGGAAACGAACACGCGCGATTTATGTTTAACATTTCGCGTGTCGCATTTCTGGCGCCCTCGCGCTGATTATTCGGGAAAAGACCGAGACGGCGGCGGGGCGCCTGGCGAATTAGAAGAGAAGTTATTGTAATGAGAGAATTCGCGCGTGCGCGCACGTATATCCCGTCGAATGCTGCAGTACGTCGTCGTCGTCAGCGACGTCGTGCGGTATTCTGTGCGGTAAGGGAGCCGAGAGAACAACACACGGTAAATAAGACTTCTCTAATCTCGCGATTCTGTTTTGCGTGGAAAGTCGAGCGCGAGTATCTCTCCTTCTCTCCACACACACCGCGCGCGAGCTTTGAAAGATGTGAGTCGTTTAGTGGCGCCTGTTTAACCTCGACCGCCTGAGGGACGAGTGAATTTACGCGCAAACATTCGCGCGAATTGTCTTACGAGAGAGAGAGAGAGAGAGAGAGAGAGAGAGAGAGAGAGAGAGAGAGGTCACGATCTTGAAATTTTCCGTTTTTCCGGGACGCAGCCTGCCGAGTTGTTCAGCTTCGACGCGGCTCACACACAGCGAGCGACGCGAAACCGACAAGTTACTTCCTGTTTCGCGAACGCGATGCGAAATGAGCGGTTTACTGCGATAGCTGCGCCGTTATCGATTCATAAGAAGTTCAATCCGCCCCCCTGCCTTCTCCACGTCCAGGTGGGTTTATGATCGCGCGAGTTCACTCGAGGAGGGGAGGCCGAGTGCACCGGGGAGCCACCATGGGGAAAAGTTCGCCGATATTTGCTTTCATTCGCTGCAGCGGTCCTGTTTACTCCGACTCGAGCAGCTCGCACGCGCAGCCGGTGACTTGTTTTGTCGGATGTAACAGTTTTCCTCGCTCAAACAGACGCGAATGTCACATCGCGTCGCGTCGCGTCGCGCTCCGCCCGCTCATGACGTTTCCGTTATTAAATACATCCGCGGCGATCGACAGCGCGCTTCTCGCGTTGACGTTCGACGTTACGACGGCAAGTCAAACAAACGGGATGAAAAGTCGCAATGATGATGGTCGCTACTTCTGATTAATTACGTCGTGTTTTCGTTGCCGCGTTGCCATGAAATTGACCGGCCGTGATCTCTCGACGAGAATTGCCAGAGAAATCCATGGAACGGTCCGCTGAGAGAGAAAAGCACCCCTTTTCCTTCCTCCTTTTTTTAATTATTGAAATTATCGGGGCTTATAAAAGAGTCTTAAAGCGAGCTTTAGCGCGATCCGGCCGTCCTATTCAACTTCATCAAGGACTGCATTCGACCAGCTCCTCTTTTCCCTTTTTTCTTCCTTTTTTTTTTTAAAGCAATCGTACCGATTGAAAAGTGCCACTTCTACCTATCGCCATTTCACCGCGCTCGCGGAAAGTGAAGCTCGCGCACGTCGAAGCACAGCACGAAGATATTTTTTACGAGGATCTGTCCGCCACTGCCTCGACGAGCGAAACTTTTAATTCAAGGGGTAGTTAGTACGAAACGCGGAAATGACGGTATCCATTGGGATTTGAAAGTAATTCAATCGCGGACACAGACAATCCATCTCGTAATGTTGTTTCCGCGCGGTTTTCTTTGAAGCGCCCGCACGGAGGACTTTCAGGAACTAATTGGTAAACGACGAGTCAAAACGATCGTTTAACTTTATAACAACGCGAAACCGGCGAGTCTTGTAATTAACTGTCGCCGCGCTTCCTCTCTCTCTCTCTCTCTCTCTCTCTCTCTCTCTCTCTCTCTCTCTCTCTCTCTCTCTCGAATAGAATTTACCATGATAGGAAATTTCACGTGACGCGCTGGTTGCGAGACTACGAAATTCTCTCGCATCGTAGCGCTGAGCGTTCGTATTAAATTACCATTGTAAACGATTAAAATTAACACACGGAGCTTTTCTCGCGCAAATGGAGGGAACGCGTTCCCGGCTGTCCGCGCGATTTCGTTTCGTGAAGCATTTAACATTCGCAACAAATGCATTAATGATATAATTGCAGCTTATTACTGCATTTTTTCTCAATATAATTCGCATTGTGCGATACGGTGTGTAAATCGTGTAAAATTCCAATTTCCCGAAAATGGACTCGTTCCGCGGATCGGTAAAACTTCGAAGCGGTGCCTGGCGTTAAATGAGGCGTTAAACGCAGGTGAAAATACGGCTTGACGTATTTAACCTGAATATCGCCGTTATAATTTGCGTTATGGCGTAATCGCTGCTGCAAATGTTGCGCGTTTTTTTTCATGTCGCCGGATGCGCCGGTCATTCGCAGCGTGTCGTCTCCGGGCGCTCGGAATTATTTATTGGCGTTTTGTCAATCACGAAAGTAATTCTCTCGGGGGTGAGAAGTTAAGAGTGTTGCGAGCGCGAATCCGAGACGGCGGAGGAGACTTTGGAAAAGACTTAACCGCGGTCGGAGCCGCACATCCCGAAATAGTCCGCCCGGGTTTAGGTTAATGATGAGAATGTATTTGCATACTAATAGCCACGCGATTGCGTTCGGCGAATATGATTTATGCGGCTTAGCGGATATATACGTTACCGTTACACGGGAGAGTTTGAAATTTATACTTGCCGTAACGAAATCATTTCCTACAGGAATGCATAAACCCTATGAGCGATATTAATGAGTAACGATAACGTGTGAATGCGCAAGCTGCGAAGCATTATTGAAACGCATCATCGAATGTATCATAATGCGGCTCATAGCGCTGTCCGGCTGAAATTTACGTAATAAAACTGAAATTCAAAAAATTCAAAAAAAAGAAAAACTTCGATCCCTGTCCCCGGCCGATATGAAAATCGCATTCACCGGGCGCCGATAAATGATCTCGAGTGTTTTCGGGTCAGAATCATCTTCTCGCAAGTTCTCTATACTTTTTCACATCCGCGTACTTATGAACTGCCTGAAATTCGATTTTGACGTTACATCGTTTCCACTGGATCTTCTCTCCCCACCGACCACGCATTCATTCGCGCCGACGACGTTCTTTCCGCCAAGACAGTCGTTAAAGATAACGAGAACATTTCTGACACACATCCTGCTGAAGGACGACAAGCATTTTTGTACATTTGTAGGAGAAGGTCTCTCTCTCTCTCTCTCTCTCTCTCTCTCTCTCTCTCTCTCTAGCTAATAAATTACACGCATGCCAGCGAAGAAAGGCTCCTGCGCGACGAGCTAAATAGCTGAATACTTTAACACGGTTGACCGAGTAAGCAACAAGCTCCAACAAATAAGGGAGAGATGAATCAAATAGGTCACTCGCTCCTCCAACAGCGCGCTCATTCTTTCCGTTCTTTCGCGCGGTTTCTCCGACGACTCGTGACGTTATCGACTGCACGTCGTGATACCCAATGAGATACTTCTTATGCATCCAACCGCAACTGTTACCCTTCCCAGGGTGATTAATGTGCGCATGGCTCTCGCAGCGTACGATAATATCTCCCGCCGAATGCCGAAATAAAAATTACACTCGCTTTTTCTTCGCGGGGGAGATAAATCAAACGACGAGGGGGCGAACGCGACAACATTCGCGTGCAATCGAATCGATATCGATGCCTCGCACTCTCTCGCGAAATCAGGTTGGACTGACGCCAGCTTACTTCCATTTTTAGATGCAAATTAAGTTGTATGTGTGTGTGTGTGTGTATGTGCGTATGTGGGTGATCGGTATGTAAGACTCATGTGTTACATAAATTTGTTTCAACAAACGCATCGCAGGTATGCGAGTTACGCTACGAATCGGTTCCGCGTTCTGTTCAGGCCGCGAGATGCTTTTTGGGAATACAATGAAATGCTTCGCGAGCATTATGTAAATAACGAGCTTTTAAATGCTCGTAGAGAAATTCACCAAGTAAAATATCGTTTCAATTGTAAACTTTCGACCGCGGCTGTTCATCGTGCCACTTATGCCGCATTTTACGACACGTGAAATATCGGATGGCTCGTTACGCGGCACGAGATCACTGTACAATATGATCGCGTAACATTTAAATGCGACGATTAACATTTCGCCGAAAACGAACGAAATTCCCTCCGCCCTCTTTTCCGCCCTCTCTCGAATTTACAATAATAACAGGATAGTTCGATTAATAAAATCGCGAACGGATAATTCGCGTTTTTATCATTCATTCGATCGGAGCTACGTAGAATTCGCACGGACGTAAATTTTATTCAGTTGGGACGGGGAGAAGGGGCGGACTTTTCCCGTTAAAATTGAAAAAGCTACGAGAAGCGCGGATTGGAACGAACATCTGCATCTTTCAGCGCTGGAGAGTCGCGCATCGTTCTTACATTTTTCAATGCTCGAGCGTCGTATTACGGATATACGTATCCGGTCGCGCAAGGCGACGGTCGAATTTCATCGCGACATTACTTACAGTTAGCAAATCCGTGAGGCGATTCTTTGTTTCTCCCGTCTAGCGCCATCGGTCAACACGAAGAGGGTTCTCGAGTTGGCACACATGCAGATCGCACATACAGGGTGTAACATCAACATATAGCTCAGTATGATGAGTTGCCTGCCTATTCGGACGATAATGCAGAGGTTGCCGAAAAAGTCACTTGTTGATAATGATATTTGCAGTGCTCCCCGTTATGACGAGTGCAACTAACTTTGCGTAACTGTGATCGTTATGACAGCTTATCGACCGTTTATGGCAGGAATCGAGCTCTATTAGCCTTATTAAAAAAAAAATGTTTAAAAAAATAAAATCAAGAGATAAACATTACGGATTTAAGCAGAGTAAATAAGAGTAATAGTTAAGGAGATAAATAATATAACATATTTGCTTGTTCCACATAATTTCCTAATTTCTTTCTTGCGTTGAAAAGTGTGATAGAAATTGGAGATTAGAAAGAACGGTATAGAAATATTTAGAAATTTTACATACTTCCATCCATATTTCTACAAAAGATTTCTACAAAAGATTTCTACAAAAGATGGAATACAGTATATAAGATTTGTAAATATTTCTATATCGTTCTTTCTAATCTCCAATTCCTATCGAACTTTTCAACACAAGGAAGAAATTAAAAAATTATGTGAAACTCTTTGAATCCGTAATGTATATCTTTCAGGTTTACTTTTTTACACATCTTTTTTTATTCAATGAAGCTCGACTCTTGTCATAAGCGGTCGATAGACTGTTATAACGATCACGATGCAAAATTAGTTGCACTCGTCATAACTGGGAACATTGCAAACATCATTATCAACAAAGTCAACGACTGACTTTTTCAACAATCTCTGCGTTATCGTCCGAATAGAGGCAGGCAATCCGTCCTACTGACCTATATGTTGATGTTACACATTTTCCAGTTCCTCCTGAAATATCGAAATCCAAGGGTACCATTCGTTCTTCCTCGCACTACTCCCGAAGGAAGGAGAGAGAGGGAGGAGGGGGAGAAATAAAAATAACATGGACGGTTGTAACAGCCGTGGCCGTCAAATTAGCCGGATAATGCGACGACGATTCGCACGCGTGTACGCTGAAGTTGAATCGCGTTACGCGACAATCTTATTGGCAATTTATCCGTATTCATCAGCCGCGGTGTCAGCGGTCTTGCAGTTTTATGAAACAGAGCTTTAAACACGCCGCACCAGTCAAAAACACATACATATTCGCCGGCTAAAAGGGTTGGCGAAGAACCGAGCTCAAACTCGATCCGCCCGAGGCGGCTGCTGCTGCTGCGAGCCGCGCGATGAACCTACCTGCATGCGGAAGTGCCGCTCGACATTACATTGTCACAGCACTCGTTCGCACTCCATCGTAAATTTTCCATTGGCTTTCGAACGTACCTCCGATCGCGGAAAGTGTCGAAAACGCAGAGGTGCGCTCGAAGCTCAGGCGTGCGCGCGAGAGCGCGCACCCGCTCTTCTTTGTTTTTTGTTTTCCGCTTTTACAGCGGACATACCTTTTCTCCTTTTCTTTTCAGGAAAAAAAAAAACCAAAAACACGACGTCCCGAATGGAACGGGAGTTAAAGAGACACACACCCGACGCCATCGGCGCTAATTAGAAGGGCGGTGTAATCATCCACGCCGCGCGCTATCGATCGGATTAAAGCTATGCAGCGAAATTTGAAAAATCTGTGAAAAATTTGAGCCACGGTTGGCTACGAAGGAATTAACGCGTCCGACAACCGCACCGTGCGCGCGATTGCGGCACGATGCTTCGAAAAACTTTCTGTCGTTGTTGCCGTTCGACGGTGATCGCGCACTGATTAATTATGCGTCTCGGAAGGATGTCCTCGGGCGAGAAGTCACCAGATGAGCGGCCGAAGCGTTTTTCGCCTCACGAAAGAACTTCGCGACGGTAATCACGAGTCATCTCGTTCCGATGGTTATCTCGTTATGCACTCGGCTAAGGTTATTATTTATAACGGGATAATGTTAATTACGCATCGCGCACAAGCGTGCATTTTAATGAGCCTCATGGCGCTCGCGTCTCATGAATATTTTGATAATCGTCGGTCGATTTATAAAGCGAAAAAGTGACGGATTTCATGGAATTTGCATATTTCATGACGAGCGCGTCGTATGGTTAATTATACACAAATTGAACGAGCGCAGCACGCGGCGACACGCTGCGCGCTACTGCTGAGCTGCGCCTGAGCGAGTTTTTAATTTGATGTAAAAATAACATCGATCATTATTAATCAGCTGCAAATTAATTAACGTATGCGCTATTTCGCGCAAACAAAGACCGGCTCTCGTCGGTTTTTCGCCGCAATTTCTCCATTTCTCCGACGCTAATGAATTTTCGCATCGCCCGTAGTAATTTCACGCTGTATTATAAGCGCGTATTTTATTTTACGTAAGTTCGAGAAAGACTGGCCGTGTGTCATCTCACAGCCACGCAAAATACTCTTCCGTGTGTGTACATACATACGTAACAGTTTTCTTTTTTCACGGGATTGCCGCAATAACAAATCTCGCTCAAAAACACGCGTTGCGCAACTGACGTAACGAAATTCAAACACCACTGCGCAAATGAAAATCGTTCGACAGTCTTTTTTCTCTTACAACGTACAAGTGCGCCCGCATGCTGCAAAAGGACGCGACAAACACGTTCGCAGCGCGCCGGATATTTAATGCCGGACGCGCTCATGCATTTTTATTTCCAACACGACCATAATCACGGAGCGAGGCATTAAAGGGGGTCCCTCCCTTCTCCCTTTGCCGCCACTCGTTGGGGTCTCTATTAGATTTCTCGGCGAACGCCTCTCGTTTTTATCCTCATTCCGATCGTCGCGCGATGCGTTATCGCGACGATGCTGCGCGACGCGCCTTCGTAACCGCGCGAAATTGCAGGAAAAAGAGGCACGGGGACGGGGCGATACGCTCATTCCGTTAAAAGGCTGCGTCCGCATCCTGGGCTCTTGTTCTTAATGGCTCACTCGATCCTCCTAGTGGGACAGAGCCCGCGGTATAAGAACCGCTTTGCAAACCGGCCTGCGACAAAGTGCTGCTCTCGGCCGGATCGCGGCGGGTTGCATCCCGACCGATCCCGTGTCAGCCGCGATGCGTCCCGGCGCGCGAGCTTTCCGCGCAGACCGACGCCGACGGCCGCCGACCCGCCCCCGCCGACCCCGTGTGCCGTGCTCAGCAGTATCCGCGACGAGTGCTTACCGCGGAAGCCACTCGCCGCCGCACACACCCATGTGTCGGGTAATTAAGGCTACTAGGGCTGCGGTAACACACGCGATACGTGCGATAGAGTTCGCGCGAGTTTACCAAGAAATTTCCAGCGGACAGTTGGAATTCTTCCTTCCCCCGCGGTAAATTCATGGGGAAGCTGATACCTCACCGATTTTTTCAGGTGAAATACGTATATAATGGTGTATAAGAAATACTGAGACGGCGAAATATCTCGAAAACTAAGCATTTTAGACCAAAATGTTTCAGACAAAAGTTGTATAGTTTCGAGGGAGACATAAAACGACCTCGGAATATCATTTTGTTTACAGATGGCGCCATATCGAGATATTCACTGATCGTTACTTTTCTTAAATGGAAATTCCAATTTTTTATTATGTCACCTTTCTCTATCGATCAATTTTAACAACTTTTGTCTGGAATATTTTTTTATTTACCTAATATTGTTTGAGATATTTAAGGAAAAGTTGATAACATTTTTTTAATATTTAACTTACGATATCTCGCTAACTATTTGCCGGAAGGACCAAAATGGTACTAGACTTTCTTACTCTAGTCTCAAGAATATACTCGAGAATTACAATAGCGCCCTAACTTTTGTTAACTCATAGACCTTTGGAAATTTCAAAGTCATCAAGTTAAAAGTTGTTTTTATACACTCTATATATATATATATATATATATGTATGTATTGTAGGGATGTGATAATTAAAAGTTATTTGCAGCAAGGAGTGGCAGAGGGACAACATTGGTTATCGAAATATAATAAAATAAAGTTTAAAATTTTGACGTTTAATTCTAAATATTATAAACAGACGTTGCTCACAGTGCAAAGTTTATACATGCTGATTAGGTTCTCATCTTCTAATGAAAAATTTCTAAATCTTGTTGAAGATAATAAGAAATTAATACATAATGATAAGAAATAAATGAAATTTATCGTGTTGCTAAATATATAAATTTATGTTTATCTATGTACATAGAATTATATGTACAAATTATATGTAAACTTATTATAAATATATTTTGTTTATATTATACAATATATATATTTATGATAAGTTAATAATTTTTCTTCATTTCTTACACATTTCTCACATCATTTCACGATCTTACATCTTTAACTTTCTTATTAATTTATATCTTATTAAATTATAAATGAAATTTCTACCTTACTCTAATCTGTTACTCGATGAGTCTACTATATATTAAAAATGGAAACGTTGTTAGGCATTTTATTACATCTCAACAACCAATTCTGACCCCAACCTCTTTTTTTGCAAATCACTATTAACTATAACTCTTAATTAATCTAAATTTTAACAAAATTGATAACGTATTATTTTTTCTATTTGTTAATCTCTTTCGCTTTCGCTCTATTATTCGCTTTGGGCATTATTCATGTATCAACGTATTTTTATCGAAGAAATATGGACTTTAAGGGATTCTCGTCTCTGAGGAAACGCTGCAGCGTTACTTTCCTATGTGAGACGAATAACGAAATAACTTAACAATAATTTTTATTCTTAATTACCATCGGCTATGCGAGTGAACTCTTTGTAATAATATCGATCGTAACACTTTTCGTTTGTTTCGTCCTGCCCTTCTTTCAACGCGGTGATATATAAGTAAAGTGGTGGCAACGAGGAACTTTTCTCAGCACGTTAAGATCTCCAAACGCGGAATACAAAACCCATGTTCGCGCGAGTAATTAAAAAACTTGCCGCGCACGTCGAAACAAGGAGAAGTTTGGCCAGCCGAGTCGTTCCTAAATCATCATTAACGTTTTCCAAGGAGGCAAACGTGAAGAATAGGTCTTTCTCAGCGGGACGACATTGTCGTTCTACGTTTCGACAATATCCTGTATCCGAAATACTAAATCATTTCTTTTTTCTGCTACGTCGCTGTTTTTTTTTTGTCACGGCTGACGCCTGAAAAACGAGTCGTCGCGATTCGCCGCGGAGATGAATGGGTTTAACCCATCTTTCGGAGGTGAGCCAAGTCCGAAACTTTCGTTCAATGAAGATTACTAAAGTTTTATTATTAACATCGTGCAGTTCGGATATCACAATGGCGTCGTTTTACGGCCGTTGCACCGTTGCCGCACGTCTTTGACGGAACAAAAGATGTTTTTCGCACGCTCATTACGAAGTTGGAGATGACTTTGGGGATTTATGAACCCGCTCTTGCGCGCTCCTCTCTTATATATGACTAACACACGAGCGTTAGTTAGTGTTCCCCGCGAGGCATCGACTTCTTCGGTCTGTTGTTCGCGTTATCGAGGAGGAGATACGCGAAACTCTGCATGTCTGATACACACAACTGTATCGCGCCCAGCCGAATCTCTCTCATTTATTTTTTCCTATTCATTTATTTTAAGCCGCATCAAAGTTATTAGCACATACCATAATACTGTACCTTATTTTTATACAATATCATTTCCTACTGACCTACTCTATTGTTTTATTTTGCAATGTTTTCTGGTCTTACCGTCTATTTTTCTCTCATACATAGATCTCCTTCTTATGTTACTTATATATAACAAGGCCTCGGAAATATTTTATCAACTGCTTCAATTAAATTAGTTTACACATATTTTGGTTTTTAAGAATTGCATTTTATCTGTCTCATCATTTTACAGTTGCTTGGAATTTATTTCAGATCGTTATGATGACCTTCTAAATATGAATTTTTTGCGTTTCTGGAATATTCTAATATTATGTGATTCATTGAAATTGGTTTGTCATAGTATTGACACTTGTGCTACTCCTTTTTTGAAGGAGGTATGAATGTGTGAATTTGGTGTATCCTATTCGTGGTCTGTATACTGCTGTTTAGTCTTTTCTGTTAAACGTCGTAGCAGGATCTTTTATGTTTTTTCACTGGATGCTCTCATAGTTTAATAATTTGTCTTTTTTTAACGCAGGTATGCTTTTATGAAGAGTTTCTATTTTCCATCATATTCACGAATTCTGTCGTATTTACGATGATTAGATTTATGCTGTTGTGCTATTAAAAAGGGATTCTTACATTCTCGATCAGGCCTCTTGAATCACGGAATGTGGCAATTTATTATATCCAACATTAAGACGATTTTACATAAAAGCAAAGTTGTAAAATTATCTCACAAAAAACTGCCTACTTCTGCCTCGCGTCGATGATTCGCCGAGTTCCCACGCCGAGGCTGCGTCGATCGTGCCATTTGACAGGGAATAAAAAATCCGCCTAAGTGCCGAGAGATTATCGAGTCGATTTTCCGAGCGTTCCTTTCGAGCTCCGACTTCGGAGAGAAGGATTCAGAGGCCGCGCGCCATGGGCAGAATTGGCGGATCGATGGCGAGCACGCGGACGTTCTGTTTGCTCTTCTCTCTTTCTACCAATCTCCCAGAGTCGAATGGCCGAGTTTCCTCTCCTTCAGCAGGGCTGATGCGCTTTTCCGAAGGTGTCGCGCCTCGGCTCCCAGCCGCCGGAGATGGATAGCACCGTGAACGGCTCTTGAGATTTCCTCGGGACGGTCAGGTGACAAGTACCGCGTATGGCTATCCGATTAATCCCACCGATATATCCGCGGCGGCGTTTCCTCCCCCGGGCGCGTCCTCCCGCCACGGTCCTTGGCGGCGGCGGCGGCGGCGGCGGCGGCGGCGGCGACGCGGACAAAGCTTGGCGAGTCGCCGAGGTGCCGTCCCCGCGATTTGTCAGAACCGCCGGTTCGGGAGAGATCGCTTCGCTCTCCCGACCGAGAAGGAAAGAAACGACGAACGCCGCGCGGCTCGCGATGTAACGGTGAACGACGGGTTTCGCTGCAAGTTTGCCCCAAGAGGAGACTCGTAGAAAGAAACGACCGCGCTTTGTTATGAGCGATGTCTAACGTTCTGCAGATTTTTGTCGCATTTTTGTCTGCATAGAATATCCCCCTTCCCACGCGCCCTGCTCTCTCCTGCTCCTGTTTGCAGACAGGGGTAGCTTGTAGTATCGGTGCGATTTGAATTATTGAGTCGATCGCGCGCGACTGTCTCTCTCGAAGGTGCAACTTTCAGGGTGAAGTGTGCGGATGGAGGGGGGGGGGATTTTTCCCTCAGAAGAATCAAGCGCGCGACTTACGGAACGCGTTGCCTCGCGTGTTACACGCGTGTCGGCTTGACAATAAAATGTACGCGTGATCGACCTTTTGCTTCCTCCTGTTCGTTGCAAGTCGCGTTTACTCACGACGTGATCTTCCCATCGGAGGAAGAGGCGGGGGGAGTAAAGAAAGAATTCGACGAATCAGTGGGAACCTCAACACATCTCACGCGACTTACGTAACAGATGTAAAACGAAACGGACATACGTCTCCGAAGGAGACACGGCTACGTTCCGCTTCTACTTTTTCCGCGCGCACGAGTTAACGTCGCCGGGCAATCCCGGCTCCAAGCTGCGAGGGAACATGAATAGAAATCTCCGCGAGCTAAAAGTCACGTCGCTCGTCGAAGAAAACAGTCTCCTCGGGACAGGACGCGCCGATGATTCATC
This sequence comes from Harpegnathos saltator, assembly GCF_003227715.2. NCBI lineage: Eukaryota > Metazoa > Arthropoda > Insecta > Hymenoptera > Formicidae > Harpegnathos > Harpegnathos saltator. Next base: position 343,349 of record NW_020230710.1, read on the forward strand.
CGCCGGCGCGGGCGAGATCCCCTCGTCGCTTTTTCGCCGAAACGCCCGAAATTAATTCGCTTCGCGGCTCTGCGGTGCTCGCGCCGCGCTGTAGTTATGCCGGGAAGCAGTTTGCAGCGGCGGACAAAAAGGGTCGGACTGTTAGCCGGCGAGATTACCGGTAATCTTTATTTATAGGCGGCGTTATTAAGGAGAGCGCGCGGGCGCGCTAATTTCTTTAATCACGACGACTGTGCGGGCTCGTCTCCGACTCGAAGCTTAAGGCGAGAGCGGGCGCTGATCGATAGCGCGTCGATAGCGCGCGACGACGGAAACTCAACGAGACGGAGTACCGGAGACCGCGAAATCCTAACGGTCGTCCGCCCCGCCGCGCCGCCGTAAATCGCGCGATAATCCGCGTCGCACGACGCGCCAAAGTAGTCGCGGAAAAAAATGTTCGACACAGCGTGGACGGCGAAGTGCGCGCGACGTGTGCGCAACTCTTGCTCATAAAGTTCGCCGTGATTAGCCGCGAGCGAGGCTATAGAAAATCGATACGCAATACGTCCGCGCGCGCGGCACACGCATGCCGAGACCGCTTATTGCAACAGACAGCGCCGTGCTCATACGTGTTAACATCAAATCACCGGCCTCATTCGTCGAGGTTCCATTTCCTGCTCGGAAACAATCACGTCGCCGTCGTCGTCTCGCTACCTCTTTCCCGCGACTCTCGCAGCGCGTGTATCGATACGTCGCTTCTCTCTTTTCCCGTTTTCCATCGCGTAATGGGGCTGAATCACGTGTCACCGGGCCGTCCTTACACACGCCCGAGCCGCGCAGCCGCCGCGCCGCGCCGCGCGGCTGGGGAGCGCGCCCGGGACGCTTCCACGTCAAAAGCAGAGACTTACTCGCGTACATATTCCATTATACAATGGAAAAACAAGCGACGGGTTTCTGTGCGTGACGTGGGAAAATAGGATTTATTAGCTTCCGCGTAATCTTTTTCTGAAAGCGTATATCAGTATGTATGAAGCGCGCGGGCTGTTGGCCAGCCGGCCGGACAATCGAGAGACCCCGGAAGAGCCGTTGTATCGCGAGCGAGCATTATTCGCGTTAGTTTCGGACATTTATGATCATGCGAGCGAGCGAGCGTTGTCGCGATAGCTCGCGGCCCGTCGGAATTATCGGAAGCGGCTGAAGAAAAATGCGCGTTCTTGGCCGACGCGCGACGTCGATGTCCGCGAGGTATCGACGCTTCGTCGAGAGAGCGAACACCCACGGAGAGCGAAGTCAGCCAATTAATCGTGGTGAAACGAGTGCCGCGGCGTGCCCAAATATTCCGAACGAGCGGCGAGAAATCAGAGACACTGTCGGCGCATCGAGCGAGCGACGCGTAACAATCGACGTGCAGCTTTCGTAATATCGTTGTGAAACACACGCGCGCGCGTGCGCGCCTATCTGTCGCTGAATGCTTCATTTAATTTTGACGGACGGATCTCTCTTTTCCTTTTGCCTAGTTAGAGACTCGACCCCGCGGGAAACGCGAGCCGACGGGATTATACGCCATCATCATCCGTCATTTCCGACAGCTTCCCTGCTGTCGTGACTTTATTTCGCGTTGCGGTTCGAATGCGGCGAGTTTCGATCGCGCACGAACACGCCCGACGCTTCGATATGCGCGGCTCTTTTCTTCGGCGATATTTTGAAAAATTCCATCTGCGCTGAAATTATCGAATAGTCCGAAGGGAAGCGCACGAATTAATTGTACGCCTGGCCGCAAATGAAAGCGTAACGAAAACCGATGAGTCTTGAAATTATGCTGCCCCGCGCCCCTGTCGATTGTCTCTATATTGATTATAATATCGGTTCTGTCCCAGACCGTCCCGATTGAATCTCGCCGGGTTGTGTGAATTAATTCACACACCTAATATCTTCGCCTGATATTAGGTGTGTGAATTAATTCGGTCCGTTTTTTCTTCCAAGAAAAGACTTTAGTATGAAAAAACATGAGAAAGTACACTAATCAAAGTATTTGCCATCGCTTGCTATTATTTTTTCCCATCTGTCTGGCAGTTGTTGCATTCCGTGACGGAAAAACGACTCGTCCTTCGAAGCGATCCATTCATTGAGCCATTTCTCTATTTCTTCATAATTGTTGAAGTGCCGGTCCGAAAGCCCGTGTCAGCCATCGATCTGAACAAGCGATAATCGGATGGAGCAATGTCTGGTGGCAATACGACGGGTGAGATAAAACGTCCCAGCCAAGTGCTTCCAAGGTGGCCTTCGCAATCTTTCCAACATGTGGCCGAGCGTTATCGTGCTGGAAGATCACTTTGTCGTGTCTCTTTGCATTCTCTTTCCGACGGCCGCTTATTCTTCAATGCGTTGTTTAAACGGATCAATTGTTGTTGGTAAAGTTCGCCAGTGATGGTTTGGCTCAGTTTTAATAGTTCATGATACATTACATGATACACCCTTCTGGTCTCACCATATACAGAGCATTACTTTCTTGCCGTGAATATTCCGCTTTGGTGTCGATGTGGATGGTTTTCCTGGGTCGCTAATGGATTTCCTTCGTTTGGGATTATCGAAATATATCCACTTTTCGTCTCTAGTCACAATACGATGCAAAAAACCTTTTCTTTCTTGCCTAGCGAGCAAGATTTCAGACATAGCTTTTCGCCTCTCGATGTCTCTTTCTTTCAGTACGTGTGGCACCCATCTTCCTTCTTTGTAAATCTTTCCCATGGCTGTCAAACGCACAGAAATTGTTGATCGATCAACATTCAAGAATTGCGCGAGCTCATGTTGCGATTGACACGGATCTTCATCGATTAGCGCCTGCAATTCCTCGTCCACAAACTTCTTCAGCTGACCTGGACGAGGTTTGTCATCGACACTGAAATCATCACTTTTGAAACGTCGAAACCATTCTCTGCATGATTTATCGGTGCGAGCACTTTCACCATAAGCTTCTACGAGCATTCGATGAGCTTCAGCGGCCGTTTTCTTCAAATCAGAAACAGAAAATGAGAACTTCCCGGAAATGCTTTCTTGGCTCGAATTTCGACATTTTCGAATCAGATAAACACGATGTTATTGTTACAAACCCAAACGTTTATCGACTGAATATTATTGCCAGATATCAAAATTAAAAAATAAAGCCTTTTGCAGACATTAGAGGTTAGAAAATTACTTAGTACAGCAATTGACCGTCAGATGGACCGAATTAATTCACACACCTAATAAATTCGAGAGTTCTGCGAGTCGTGGGACTTTATTCGGCGGCGTCTTGCGTGCACCGCGATAACACTTCGCGCGTTCAGCGCCGGTTCTTTCGTTTTAGCCTGAAATGCGCGCGAGTTACGTAATAATCGAATCCATTCATAATTATCCAAGCGACAAACCATTGTAATCTACTGGTGCACCCGCAAACTTCAATATCCCGCAATTTCCGGCGTTAAACAAATTCCACGCTCGCGATGGAAATTCGCCAGCAGTTTATTACTCCGATCGCAGCCCCGCCAACAAGCGGGGGGCTGCGGTGCGACCGACCCGCGAAAGAGATTCCAAAGCGCGAAACAAAAAAGCCGACCTACACAAAGAGTCATTTAAAAAATGGAAATTACCCACGGACGTCACCGCAAAGTCTCGTTTGCGTTCGCGCGACGCCTGGCTGATTGCAGACTGTCGGCGGGCGCGCGCGATAATCCTCGAGCAACGAGCTCAGAGTGACGCATCGTTGACGGAGATCGGCGAAGATAGCTTCGCCGCTCGCGTGAAGGAAATTAGCGCGGAACGTGGGAAAGGCCGCGTGTGTTCGCATGATCATCCTAACTGATCGAGCCGAGCCGAGCTAATCGGCCGCTGCAAATGAGCTGTTTAGTTTTCCGGGCCGTTTACGCGTCGGTCCCGGCGATGATAACGTTTGTTGGACGGTTCTGCCCCCTCAACTCTCCCCCCCCCTCTTCCGCCGTTACTCCTCGCGCTCCGCTCACGCGCGGCGCGGTGCGTCGCGGATGCGCACAGCGACGATGATCAGCCGATCCGGGATGCCCCCTGCGCGTGTCGTCGGCAAAATTCAGCCGTGTAATTGCGGCGCAACCTTTAGTCTCATTACATTAGAGCTGTCGGAGACAAATCTCGCAATTCGGATCGTCGTTGGTCGAAACCGGTCGCGCTGCAAAACCGGGCCTGGCCGGAACGAGCCGTGGGATATTTTCCGGAGAATTATTCTCGCCGCCGCGGAATTCGATTCGATTCGAGTTTGACCGTCTGTTCCTTTCCGCCACTGCGCCGGCTTTATCGCGCGCCGCCGTTCATCGTTTTATCTCGCATTCCCGCGTTTAAACGCGCGTTCGAGATCGAGCCGATGAGATGATCTCACCGATATCCCACCGATAGCCGCGGCGCGTCAGCCGCGAAAGCCCCGTCGAGCTTTCTTCACCGGGCGGATTTTATTTACCGTGAGCTGCCCGATCTCTTTTCGATCGCGCGCTTACGCTGCGAGATGTGAAAGAGCGCAAAAAGCACGGCTATTGCGATCCCCGCGTTTACGTCTCCCGAGCTTTCCTAAACGCGGCTAATATCGCCTGTTTGTGAGCCGTTTCCGCTTGGGAGCTGCGATTTCGCCAGAGAATCGAGGTTAAATAAATTTCCAGCGGCCGAGGAATCGTGAGGAAAAAAAGCTCTCGCGTCGGAACGATACTCCGCGAGACGAGTGTTTTGTTGCGCAGCGAGGGGCGGATTTTCGAGGGAAGCGCACGAAGAAACCGCCGGTATAATAGACGTGTACGCGTCCCGGCTCAAGAAAACACGCCGCTTTCGTATCGATCACGGCTGAAGCCGAGCGCGGAAACACGTAACTGCACTCTCCGCGCAAGGAGACCGCTCGCCATTTCGCGCGTTCGCCCGGCGCTTCAATCAGATTTACAAATACCTGCGTGTGACAACATCGCCCCCCAAAGCACTAATAAACACTTTGGTGTTTGCGGTGCTGCCGAATGAAAATCCCCCGGCTCGTTCCCCGGGTCGCCGTTCTCTTTCTTTCTCTTTCTCTCTCCCTCTCTCTTTCTGCTTTTTTTTCGCCCGCGGTATTGGCCCGCCGACGATTCTCGGATCGAGCGCGGCGTAATGAAAATCTGATTAACTCCAGGGCAATTATTCCTCCCCCCCCCTCCAATGTAATTATAAGCGATTTTCGTTTTACTATTGCGCGCGATACGGCTGTGACATGTATTTTTTCAAATCCGCGGTATTATTGCGCGCCCATTTATCTCCTCGGGATTTCGCGGCATGTAATTTCGCGCTGTAATTACACGTCAAGTCATTGATGCCGGCCGACATGATAATGATACGTGTTAATGAAGCGAATCGCGGTTAATTGTTCGCGTCGGTCGGAGGGGGGGGGGGCCGCACATGTCTCGCGCATAAACCAGCCTGAAGAAACACGCCGCGCCGTTGTACCGCGGCGTCGCAGGCGAGGAGCGTAAAATAACATGACGCGCGCGCGATATCATATCGCCGATATCACGAGCCGTGGTGCTGCGAGCTGAATTATGCGACGGATTACTTTCCGCGGGGATATCTCGGCGCGGTGCAGTCTCGCGATACCGACTGCGAGTCACCTGACTTTGCGATCGCGGCGCCAGCAGGAGCAAGGGGACGAGAATATGAAGGCGGCGGGTTTGGAAATTTTCTCCGCGCGAACGCAGCTGCCTTTGAGTATTAAGGTCGCTCTCTCGACCGCTCGAGATTGAACTGCAGCCGAAGGGGAGGGAGAGAGAGAGAGAGAGAGAGAGAGAGAGAGAGAGAGAGAGAGAGAGAGAGAGAGGGTGGAGAAAAGGGCTGCGCCCAAAATCCCTCGCCATGAAATCAGCGGGTCCTGATTTATGCGTTTTCCCACGTGTCTCACAAATTTCCCGACAACCTTCGAATTTCCTGGCTGCGGCCACGTAATCCAACCTGGCCCACGTCCTGCTCGGACATACGAACGTACGTACGTACGTACGTCGAAGAGCCGTTTTGGCCATCGCGTCATCGCGGTTAAAATCGAATTGGCAGGTCCGATCTCGCCTCGTGCTTTACGAGCGACCTGATCACGAATGCGCTCGCGCGCGCACGCAAGCCCGTTGGGAATTTATGATTTCGGCGAAGCGGGCAGTCCACCGTCGCCTTCATCGTCGCCCGGGGGCTCGGTCTTTCCGGGCTGAAACTCCTGTCGGTGACCATGCGAAGCGCCGAGCATTAACTCGAGATTGAAACTAATTGCAAGAATTACGGCTAAGTCTCCGAAAGTTCATCGCGCACTTATGCAGCTCGGGCGAGCTCGCGCGAGACGTTCCAGACTGAAGGAGAATAATCGGTAGACTCCTGCGACGCGGGCGAGTGTCTTGCAGCTCTTAACGTTCCCTCCTTCTCCCTCCTTCTCCCTCTCGAGTCACGGAACGTCCGCGCTCTCATTCGTCTTCGAGCAGCCAATATTCCTCAAAGAATCTCCGTGCCTGATTTTTGCCCTTATTGCACTTTTAAATCGCTCGTGGCGCATCCGTTCGTGATTAAGGGAAGCGGGTCCCGTTAAGCGGGAGCGTTAAGGCAGGAGGGGAGATATCGGCAGGCGAAGGGCAAATTACGTCTCGCACGTAATTAGCAAATTATAGCGACTGACAAGGCGACCGGCGAAACGTGCCGTCGATCGGACGTCCATCAATCAAACGGTCGATTCGCCGAGACTTCAGCGAGCCGTCGCCGGCAACTGTAGCCGCGATCCTTTCGGCCCACCATACGTCACGTACACATCGAACGGCCTCTCGGCCCCGACGTTCTGGAAGCGTAATCCCCGCCAGAGTGTACAGCCCCGCCCGCGCGATCCATTTTTACGACAAAGGTCTGGCCGAACGACACGCGCGGCCGCGTCCGAAAATTTAAGCCGTTCACAGCTCCAAATGACTCTTTTCGCGACAACAACAAGCGCGTGCTCGTTTGCGTTCTCCGTCCAGCGCGCGGCTCGTAATCCAGCATCTCGGGAGAACTCGCAGCTGTGCGGCGTCCAAATTGCGGAGGGTCGCTTGTAGTTTCAACGCGTCCTTTATCGCGCGACCGCGATATATGGTGGAACAACATTGACCGGTAATCAATACCTTAAATACGCGATATAATTTATCTCCTATTAGCGCACGCTGTGCTTTGCGTTAACGGACACGGATATTGTTCGCTGCGGAATTGTCCGAACATATTGCGCAGCGTCGAGTAAGTGCGGCGTGACTGTGCGCGGAGCATTATGCGGGAGCCATCAGTCGTCGGAATCCCGCGTGGAAAGTACCGTTGATTGCGCGTGAAAAAGTGCACGTGGAAAGAAAAGAAAAGAGAAAGGAAAAACAGCTAGCCGACTTGTAATACTTTACACGCGTCGCTTTGCAAAAATGCCTCGCCGTTTACCGCGTGTGTACCGACTGTAATCGCTCTTACGCGTATAATTCTGACGAAGGGAAGAAGAAAAGAGAGAAAGAAGGAGAAAGGAAAGAGAAGCTTACGCTCAGCTGAACCGCACGTGTGGAAGCACTGTGCGAGCTTGAGCGTCTGTATCTAATCCTCCATCTTTCCTCTGAATGGCGCCGTACAATCTAAACAAGACAAAAAGTTCGCTCCTCTTTGTTTTGGCATCGTGTTCTCGCGCAGCGAGCGGCCGTTACAACGTTGTAACCGCACGACACGTCAGGTGCGCACCCACACACCTGCGCGCTACAGTGGCGTGTATCCGCTTCACGGACCACGAGTCATAACTTTGCGGACGAGACGCAAGCGAGTGAATGCGCGCGCGCGCGCGCACACCGTGTCCGTGCCGCACCGGCGATTTTTGGACCCGCTGTTTTATCGACAAGTCCGCTCCGTTATTTATTATTCCCCAGTTATTGATCAGCACGAATCACCGTGAGGCCGTTGTAAAACTCGGTCGCGGAATATGGAAGCGCTCGTCGCGCGACGATGACAAATTATTTCGGTGCAGGACGGTCGCGTTTCAGACTCGGCGAGACTGCGCGCGCTGAACGCTCGCGACGGGTTAATCAAGGTGCGCTACGGGCGACACGATACGCGGGATTTGAAAAAAAAAAAAAAAAAGAAAAACGAGGGCGTGGATGGGCGTCGGAAAGAGGAAGGAAGAAAGACAGAGCGAAAATTTGTTCCGCGAAAGCCGACATGAGGGTCGCCTCATGATTTACAAGCGATCTCCCTGCGACGACGCGCTTCCGGCGCCGACGGAATCCGGAACCGATTCCGCTACATATCTGTAATGGAAAACAGTTCACGTACCGGAACGAGAGGAGCTTTATGACGCAGAAGTACATGGCGTATCGAATATGATGATAAAATGCATTTAAGTGCCAAACCTCGATAAAGCGATATCGATATTTCGCATATTGACCATTATCAGTCGTTTAATGGCATCACACTGACCTCTTTCCATATCCCGTTCCTGGCCGATAGTAATTTAGCGTCTTGCGCGACTCGGGATACTCGCGAGCGCCGGCTGAACGGCGTTTTCTCCCTGTTTTATGGAAAAAAGATCTCATTTCCCGTCGCTCTGCTTCCGGACTCACCCCTCCCCCCTCTGGCTGCCCCGCTCGTGTTACCCTCGCGTCCGCCTTCGCGCGATTAAATCGTGCGCGCCGTTTCGGGGTTTTTCGATACGAGCCGCTGCGATCACGCGGGCGGCTATATAGCGCTTTTGTTATCGCACGAGAGCGAATGGCGATCAATCGGTTTTCAATGAAATACAATTCGTTAACTCGGAACGAATTACCATGCTGGCGCATCTAAAGAGGAGTCGCGCGCTGTGACGTCCACATGCGCGTCTTCACGAAACGCCGCGCCGGCCGGGCCGGTTGGGCTCGACTGACCGTATCGATTGCCTTAACACACACGTCTCTGGGCTCTATCTGTTATTAAATGGATACATCAGACCGGCAAATTGATTCATTTGTCGTTGATAACGTAGCGAGGGAGGAAATGATAGCGTGTCGCCGACGTCGATGCTCCCGATCTCTCTTCTGTTTTTTTTCTACAAGACGGAAATGTACGCGGATTTATCGCCGGAACTCAAGCGATCATCGCGATCGAGGGTGAAGAACGGACAACAATTATGGCCAATTATGATATACGGAGCAAAGTCTCGGAGACTTCCAACGTCCCATTTCGCATCGGGATCGAAATTCCGCAAAAAAAAAAAATTAGAATTTCGCAATCTTATTTGACTTTATAGAGAAATAATGATAGAAATATGAAAATGTTTCATGCCGCCAACGTCGATGTTCCCGATTTCTCTTCTGTTTTTTTTTCCCACAAGGCGGAAATGTACGCGGATTTATCGCCGGAGCTCGAGCAATTATTGCAATCGAGGATAAAAACGGCCAACAATTATGGTTAATTACGATATACGGAGCAAGTATCTCGAAGACTTCCAACGTCCCATTTCGCATCGGGATCGAAATTCCGCAAAAAAAATTTAAATTTCGCAAACTTATTCGACTTTATAGAGAAATAATGACAGAAATAGCCAATGATAAAGGCCAATGAGGACGAAGAAGAATATCGCCAATTGAACAGAGATACAGCGACGTTGCAGATCAGATAAAGAAAAATCTGTAACATATGTCGAGAAATTGATAATCATCATGTCCCTAATGAAGCACATGACCTACATCGGAAAGTCTAATTGCTGTCTCAAGGTTTCCAACCAAAAAATTACTCCATAAAAGATGAGAATGAAGAGGTAGCGCATGATATTGAATAGGTACTGCAGATATGGAGGAATTATACTGCATACATTTATACATAGACGACTTAATTACTCCACTTCCAGTTCTAGATAATATCAGAAATATAAAAGTGGAACCAGAAATAATACTATCGGTTAGGTTAGATTTGTTTGAGCTGCCATAAAATCTCTAAGGAAGCATAAGTCCACAGGAATCGACAAGATACATGGGGAACTGCTTTAGAATTTAGGTAATAATGGGGTTTTGCTAACAGAACTATGTAACCAAATCTAGCAGACAGGAGAATAGCCTAAGGACTGAACGACCTCTATCCTCGTCCCGATTCATAAAAAAGGCTCCACCGCCAAATGCAACAATTACTGCGCAATAGCCTTGATCTCACATGCCGGCAAAGTCCTACTTAGAGTAATTCAACATCATCTTAAATCCTACTTGGAACACCAAATATTCCAAAAGTAGGCTTTGTAAAAGGAAAGGGCACAAGAGAGCAAATTTTAAATATGAGACAACTAATAGAGAAAGGTCAGGAGTTTCAAATACCAATAATCATATGTTTCATTGACTATTAAAAAGCGTTCGACTGTGTAAACTGGTTAAACTTGTGGAGAATCCTCCTGTTGAAAATGGGAGTTTCTACACATTTAATAATTCTGATTAAGAATTGGTATGCTGCAAACTCGATGAAAGTCAGGATTAACAACGGAAATTCAGCGTCTTTCACCATAAGTAAGAGCGTTCGCCAGGGCTACATTTTGTCACCCAACCTATTCAACATATATGGGAAATATGTAATGCGGAAGATATTAGAGAACTGGTACGGAGGAGTTTCTGCAGTAAGAAAGAGGATCTCAAACTTGAGGTACGCGGGCGATACTACCTTGATAGCAAATGAGAGCGAAATGGTGGAACTCTTATAGCGAATAGAACATGAAAGTGAATTTTATGGCTTAAGGATCAACAAGCAAGAAACTAAAATAGTTATCGATGAACAGAATTCACTACAGCTCACCGGGGCCCTGAACATTCTGGAAGTAGTAAACAACTTCACATATCTAGGATCCATCATTGACAGAGAGAGCAGCTGTGAAATGGAGATCAAGAGAAGAATTAGCATGGGTAAAATGGCGCTATGAGCCGCTTACACAAAATGTGGAAAAATCGATCCATTTCTAATACTGTCAAAATAAGGCTTGTCCGTAGCCTCATTTTTGCCATATTTCTATACGGATCTGAAACTTGTACAATAAAGGTGGCGAAGATCAAAATGATTGGAGGAGGCTAGTGCACAACGTCGGAAGAGATGACGATTCTTAGTAATAAGATACTAACTATTGATGATGAATGACAGAGGAGAAGAATAGATGCGTTTGCGATGTGGTGCTGGAGAAGGATGTTTCGCGTCTCCTGAACAGAATATCAAACTAAAAATTCCATACTACAACAACTGAAGATTAGGACCAGACTGTCAACAATTTGTCCTTAGCGTATCCTCCAATTCTTTGGTCACATCGCCAGGAAGGATGGGGCAAATCCGGAAAAACTGATAATCTCCGGCAATGTGAAGGGCGCAAAGCTAAAGGACGTTCTACACGGTGGACCAACCACATACAAAAAGTAACCGGAAGTGCGTTCCATGACACTATGTCAAGAGCACAAAATCAAAAAGATTGAAGGAGACTAGTGCACGAGGTCGGAAGAGATCACGATTTTTAATAATAAGATACCAACTATTGATGAATGACACAAATATAAAAATGTTTCGAATCGCCGACGTTGACACTCCCGATCTCTCTCCTGTTTTTTTTCTTACAAGACGAAAATGTACGCGGATTTATCGCCGAAGCTTAGACGATCATTGCAATCGAGGGTAAAGAACGGACAACAATTATGGCTAATTATGATATACAAGGAGCAAGTATCGTGGAGACTTCCAGCGTCCCATGTTACATCGGGATCGAAATTCCGCAAAAAAGATTAAAATCTCGCAAACTTATTCGAAATATTTATAGAGAAATATAACTTATAGAAATATAACTTAGAGAAATAATAGAAGAAATGTGACAATGTTTCGTGTCTTCCTCCCTCTCCGCTTCTCACTTAAATTGATGATAACATAAAGAAACATGCATTGGTCAGATCAGCAGTGTCATTTTCAAACAATTCGCACGCTGAGAAGACTGCGATCGAATTGGAAGCGTAATTTATATCCGAGATTTATATCCGCAGTCCGAGTGATTTCGGCGATACGGCAATTAATTATCGGCGGATCGATAGAACGTAGTCATAAATCTAAGTTACAGCGGTCGGACTTGAGTCCCCTTAAACCATTTTTACTGTTATAAGCAGGGAAGGAACCTTTCCTCCGTTGCCACGCACGGATGCTTGAAACTCGAATGTTCCCCGGAGGAGGGGAGGGAGGACCACTTAGGTAAAGAGTAGTAATATCCAAAGGGGCTAAAAGCTCGGAGCATTCGTACACGCCCATAGGCAGCCACTCTCTCAAAAATAAGCTACGGCTGTCGTATAACACGAATGCACAGCCAGTGTGCGAGAGTAGCGCCCGATGCAAATCTCCCCCCTCTCCTCTCTCCCTTCTCCCCTCCTTTCACGTAAATTCTTATAATAAGATTAACGTACTTGCCGTTCGCGCGTTTAGTCATTCGACGTGCTTTAAGAGTCTGTAAGACCGACGTTTTTCGCGGAACGACGTTTCTTTGAGACACAAAGTCAGCCAGGACTTTTAGTGTCAAGAGCGAGGCGCTTAATACTCGGGCTTGATACTAACGAGCTGTTTGCTTATTTATAAAGCAAAAGTTTCGTTCATTTATACGTCGCCGTAGCGGTAAATTAGTCCGTCTCGCGTTTCAGCGGGAAACCCATGGCGAAGTGCGTCGAGATATCACGGCTTCGAGGCATATAAAATTGCAATTTGAGCGTCGTCGAAGGTAGCAAATGCGAGAGATAATGCAGGGGTTCATATTAGTTCGACAGCCGAATGGGCCTGTTCCAGCGGTGAGCTTTGCATGCAAAATCCGAGTCTTATTCAAATGTTCCACCGCGATGGGTTAACCGCCAAAGTTCACGCAGTTTCGTAAAAAGAAGCGCCATGTTACTCGATTTCTGGATATATTCCCCGACTCTTACTCGATTTATGCACACCAAAAGTATGGGAAAAAATATAGAGTAATTTTTAATACTCTTCACAAGTAATTTCGACTTTCGAGTCTTCGTTCTCTCATACTTATATTGAGGCGCGTAGCAGTGCACACGGGAGAGAGAGAGAGAGAGAGAGAGAGAGAGGGGGGGAGAGAAACCCCGGGGAAGCTTGAATTTTTATTAAATCCATAAAATAGCTTATTAAAATGGCAGCTTTTAACAGTTTAAGAGGCAAGAATGTTATATATTTGCCATCATATTCTCTACGCGCGGACATAATAAATTTAACTTTCATCCCGACGCAGTAAAAAGATCTCTGCTCGCCTTCAAGATGCAACGAAAATTTTCATTACAATGTTAGAGCGCACGAATCCTATCGTGTGATGATATAACGCAAGAAATGTGATACAAGAGCACCGACGGGGATAATTCGTTTCCCAAGCGGATATCTTCGCCGCGCCATCGCCGAACGACGTCGGCATTTGCAGCAAGGGTAAATATCGTCGGTAATTAACGAGCGATCTAACGCTAATACCCGCGGAAGCCGAATAGCAGCAACACTGACGCCGTCGTCGCGGGTGCGCAAACACGGCGTAACGTTTCGCGCTCGCAAAACCTATTCCCTCTAAACTGATCCGCACGCAAAACAACGGATAAAGGGCGAGGTCATGCTAAGCCGCGCTCCGGCCGCATCCTCGTGTCCGCAAACTGCAGATTAATCTACGATCTGTATCTTACCCGCGCGCGCGGCGCGCACCGGATACGAACTTGCGAGCTTATCTAATTCGGCCAGCAACCATCAATAACTAAGTAGTAGACGCTGACGGCGTTCGTCGGAATCTGCTATTGGCCCCGATAACGCTTACAACGGTCAGCGTCGACGTCACGACGCCCACTCGAGTCATTGTTGATTCTAACACGGTTCTAACAATAAGTCCTCGACGCCACCGGGAAGCCGCCCTGACAACGACGAATCTGACGGGACGGAAAGAAATAGAAATAAGTCGCGAAATTTCTCCCACGGAAAATTCGACGAAACTCGACCTCTCCCTCCCTTGCCCCCCTCTCTTTCTCGATTCGACTGGGCGATGGCGATCGCGCAAGCGGCGGATTTATCAGACGCGGATTTCGGCGGCAAAAGTTGCGTGGATTTTTAGTTGGCGTTTCGCTGAATAATAGAAGAGCCCGCGATTTACGAGGCGCCGCGCCGTGGCTGCGCGAAAAAAACAGTTGCGAACTACTTTCCGCGTTATACAACGCGGCTCGTAAATTTAATAATGCCGATGTGAGAATTTATACAAAAGCGGCCACTATACGTAACTCGGCCGCGCGCCACACTCGGTAAACGTTAAACGTCGTGAAATTTACGGGCGGTAACGCGTAATATAAAAGAAGAGCTGCCGCAATATGGCGTGATGCAGAGGGAGAGCGCACATTCGGCCTGAGACGGCTAAAAACTCCGGCCATCCAGCGCTATGATTTACCGAAATGAAACGTCATTATATACATACAGAGGCGCCTCGCGCGAGCGCACCGCGGCTCTATTGGACGGCCAGATTCAGCGCCAAATGAGCGGTATGAATACAGACTTTTAATTTTATAAATGGCGCTGCGCGAGCGAGCGACCGAGCGAGCGAGCGAGCGACCGAGCGACTCACCCGACTCCTCCTTCTCCGCGCGGCGCGGCAAATGGCTTCCTGCCGTGGCAGAAAGCAGAAATAATCTCAGTCACTTCAACGGTCCGAGTGACTCGAAGCCGTAGAAACGCGAGTATACGACAAAAGGCGAGTTACGCGATTATTTCCGTTTCATTGCAACTCCGTGTCGGCTTTAGAAAGCTCGGCGGTATTACTACCGCGCCGCCATTGCCATCGCCATCGCGACCGCTTAATGAGTTTCGCGGCTCAGCCGCGCCACCATGCCACGGAGACACGCTAATTTCTGACGCTGATATTTTCCTTTTTTGTGTATGTGTGTCGCCCAGGTACGTACACTCGCGATCAGAGAGTCTTGAGCGGAAGTCTCGTCCACGGGAGTCGCAACGTCAGCGGCGCGCCGACTTTCGAAACGAACGTGCCGCGGAACGTCACCACTGCAGTCGGTCAGACCGCCTTTCTTCACTGCAGAGTTCATCAGCTGGGCGACAAGGAGGTGAGTGGCAGAGGTAATTCCCGCATTCTCGCGACCATCCCCGCCAGCCATCCCTCGTCCCTCCCCGTGCCCCGCGCTGCAAGTCGCCGAGGCGACTCGCTAATTACGCTAGAAAATCCGCGCACGCGATGACAGCGTCGCGACGAACATCGGCCGCGTCGTCGTGAATAAACAGTCGCGAGACGCACAGCCGCTCCAGGCTCACGCACCGCGTCCGCCTCTGTTCACGGCAACCTGCTTACCGATCTTTCAAATGGATTATCGGATTTCATTTCTGCGGTACGCCACTATAAATGGATCACTGATATAGCGCGATCGTCCCGAATGATATTTTTCGATTGACAGATAAATCGAACACGGTGAATCAGCTCGTCGAGCGGATCGAGAGACCTCGTTGGTCGTCTACTTCAGCGCGCGAGAATTTCACTCCATGTTCTTCGAGGCGAAACAGCGGCGTAACCCCCGGTGCGGGGAGCGGGGAATAATCTCAATGTTCGACCGTTGAAGCGGTCCGTGCGTTCGGCGAGTTCACTAGTGACGCAGAAACCGATCGAGAGCAAAGTGCGAGGAATTGAAATAACTTGTTCGCCCCGTCGAGGATTCATAACTTTTTAGTAGCGACGCTTAAAACGGAGCGTGGATATTAGATAGGACCGGAGGAGAGTGGGAGTGGAGGGAGAAAAAAACGAGTCCCGCAATATCCTCGTCGCGCGTCAAAGGTGGCGCGGAGATTGCCGTTGTGGTTACGGCTGCTTCATCGTTTTTCAAAATCCGCGATCCCGGGCATACCTCCCCTGTCGGGGCTGTATGGATCCGCGGAGAGAGCTGCTGGGTTAACATTACCGCAAGGCTGAGCTGCGGTTTCTGGTTAGGTCGTTGATAGAATATGCATGACGCCTGTTTGAAGAGTTAAACTTGCTCAAAGGCGAACGGAGGTGTGCCAGGCTATTATCTCGCCGGATTTTTAATTCAAACTATGGAATTGATCAACGTTTAAAATCGACGAAAAATCCCTCTTCCCTCCCCCACCCTCCCTCTCTGTACGATAGATGTTTTAGTTCGCACACTTTCACACGCGAGCGAGGGACGTTCGAATAATCGCGCTTGCGCGCGCGCGCGCGCGAATTATAAATAGACGCCGACTCTGCAACAACATCGCGTGCGCAGTGTCGCAAAGTGCGTTTAACGATTAATCGCACGGAGGTAAGAAATTAGCGGCAATTTACGCGCGGCACGTACGGAGGCTCCAATTTTAGCGTTCATTCTGCCGCGCATGCTCGTGTCTCGAGGCTTAATATTTAATCAAGCTACGCAATCTTCGAGTTAGCGCACTGAGGTTCCCGCGGCAGACGAAGATTTGATATCTCGGCAAGTTTCAACCACCGCACTGGCTCCCGCAGTGTATACACGTCGGAGAATATATCGGCATTACCTGCGTAACAAGTATTTCTCGATATTACGTTATTCGATAAATACCAACATCGCCATGCGCGCGCACGCGGGCTTTGCCAAAGTTTCGGGGAATATTACACGTTTATCTCGCATTAAAGGGGGACGCGAGGAACCTTCGCATCGCGCGCGATATCGAGCATCGGGAACGGTTCAGCCGAGTGCGCTCGTTCGATCGCTCGTCCGTTAATCGTGCGCTCCGAATGCGAATATCGAAGGTCGCTGTCGCGAGATTCACGGCGGAGGGCGAGATCGATCGCCGCGGCATCGGGAGGACTCATCCGTCGCGAGAACCGCCGACATCCGAGTGTATGCCGATGCCGTGCATAATTCTACGCGATTATTACGTCCTCCGGCGAAGCTCCGTTTCGGCCCGGAAGCGCTCATTTTTATGGCCGAACTGTCGCGTAATGCCTCGCTAATCATCGGGAAGGACCGCCGGCCTGATTACTCATTAACGACGCAATTATTCAGCAGCGGGTCAATAACACAGCTAGTCCCAGCTATTTCCGCCGGCTGGGCGGGGCGGCGAGGCCGGGGGGGGAGGGAGCGAGAAGGAAAGGGCGAAGATGGGAGCGCTCGATCACGCGTCGCCGATAAATTGCCGAACACCGTGACCGTATTCTCGTCGCGGTATATAATTACCGGCCAACCGCAACGGAGCCACCGCGAATGCCGAGCGCGCGTTATCGCGCCGGGATCGAATCTCGAAAGTCTAAATCCGCGAATATAGGTCGCTCATCCGCGCGACTCCGCGCGCGCGCGCACGCGCGCGGGTTATGAGGAAGAGAACGCAATACGATAATTACGATGCAAACTTCCTCTCCTCAAGGAAATTGCCGCAGTCAAAGACTCTCCCTCGCTTCCCTGCCCCCTCGTCTCGCTAACAAAAGCGCCGCGAGATCGTCGCGGGGCGCGGAACTGTCATTATTGCACTTTGCCGCTCCTTCACCTTCCGCCCCCGCCCGACGACGAAGGTGGCATTGCGCGTACGAAATCGTAGCTGCTGCCGCATCTCTCGTCAACCCACCTCTCGTTCGAGTCCCTCCAACGAACGCTCCATACATCAGCCGAGAATAACTCGCCGAGATCCTCTCGCGAGCTTCTCGTTTTATGACCAAGCAAGCGCGGCTCTTATTAGAGGAGCAGCAATTGCTGCATAGCGCCAGTTACGGACCTAATAACGTTGCCTGCGCGCCGGCCAATTACGAAGGCTCGCACGTTTCCTCGGTGGCAGGGAAAAAGACTGTCGCTGGTCGGCCCGCGCGGGAAAAAACGCCGGCAGTGACGAGCGACATGTCGGCAATCTCCGAAGCGGCCGTGAGACGTCGCGTCGGTCGAATTGAATAAATTGCAGACGAGCGAACAGCGATCAGCTTGTTGCGCATGCGGCTGCCTCTTCAAGTCCTTGGCGTGGTACAAAATGAACGCATTTACGAACAATTGATTTAAGGCTCGCACCGAGACTGAACCATCTCGGAGCTCTGCGGAGGATAAAAGCAGGGGCGTTTCCGAGACGTGCGATTTTGCGAGCATTGCAATTTTCTTTCCTTGAATCGCAGCACCGCAATACGCACAGGCCGGCATAATCGTGTAACCCGTCGGATCGACAAGTCGATGAAGAATCCAGCCGAGATCGATTTGATATTTCCAAGATTACATCGCGACATCTGCAAGATGTCGACGACCTAGTCGTTGCTTTTAATATCTAGCTTTATGCAGGGTAGTTGAAAAAAGATTCAAGACTTTAAAGGCAGATAATATTCACAAAATGGAGGATAAGAATTCCAATAAACGTAAGTTGAAAAATTAATATTGTCAAAGTTGCGAGCAATTATTTACACTGCTCAAAAGAATTATGGCATAGATAATTTATTGCCGAAAATTGGCCAACTTTGACTAGCGATTACTTCGCGAAACATTATTGTAGACTAATGATTTTTTTTCAAAGTTTTTTCAAAACTTGAAGTCTCTACTTTAAGAATGTATCTCCATTTTTTGCATGCGATGCACCCCTACCATGTACCCTGTAACCCCTGACATTTAAGGGCATGTTTAGTATATTGAAAATTGCAAAGTTTGGCGGAATGCACGGACGTGGGCAATTTTTTTTCGAGGACGCCGTTTGCAACGTCATAAAGTTCAAATCTTCCCCTTTAATTAAAAAAAAAATGGAGTCGCTACAATTTTTTTTCGCAAAGTTACAGCCCTTCAAAAATATCGTTGTTTTTTACTTTCGTGCCAAATACTGGCCGGCGGATTAAATGACTGGAAGTCATAATGGAGCAACGGCAAAAGTGTTTGTTGACATACACACGCAAGCACGCGTGCATGTTTTTCAGCTCCTGGCTCGTGTTTTAACCATAGCTAACATTCCTAGCATCGGCAAACAAACTCTCTCCGTATTCTCCACGGCTTCGTATGATTTCTGAAGGGTTGTAACGTTGCGAAAAAAAATTGTAGCGACTCCATTTTTTCAAATTGAAGGGGAAGATTTGAACTTTATGACGATACAAACGGCGTCCCCGAAAAAAAAAAATTGTCCACGTCCGTGCATTCTGTCAAACTTTGCAATTTTCAGTATACCAAACATGCCCTCAGATGTCAGAGGTTACAGAGGTAGGAGTGCATCGCATATAAAAAATGGAGATACATTCTCAAAGTAGAGACTTCAAACTCCATTTTGAAAAAAAATCACTAGTCTACAATAATTTTTCGCGAAGTATTCACCAGTCAAAGTTGACCAATTTTCGGCGATAAATTATCTGTGCCATAATTCTTTTGAGCAGTGTATTTTGATTAATGTGACCTACTCGCTTCTAGTGCTTGCGCAGTTTACAGGAAATTTTCTAATACTGTATTTATTATAACTATAACTTATATTAATATAGCACGTGAAAATTTTATAATGGCCTCTGCAACTGTTCAGTGTTCTCGAGGATATGCGACTAACAATTGTTTGGTGAAGCGTGTGTATAAATTGGAAGAAAATAGGTGCTTGTTAACATTCTGAGCAAAAGGAGAGAGACTTTTTTTAGGGATTCCTTTAAAGCAAAATACTCTTCATTAATGAATGGCGGACGAGTTACGAAGAATACGAAACAATCAGAAGCGAGTAAGACACTTGCTTTAATTTAAAATAAATGATAATAATAATAATTATTATTATTTATAATTCCGATAATATTAATTTTCCGACCCATGTTTATTAGAACTTTCTCCATTTTGTGAATACTATCTGCCCTTAAAGTCCTGAACCCTTTTTTTTAAACACCTTGTATATATCTAATCGATATATCCACATATCGACTCGAATACGATATCAAGTAGATTATCAACAATAATTTATCAGTTAATCAAGAATCACCTGACATTTATGACATATATTTTCCAAATATCAAATTGATGTATAAATATTGACATTGACGCGATATCAACAAAATACCAATACAACATCGATATGAATAAAGCATCCAGCCCTTATCAAATCGAACGGCCCGAGAAATCATCATCGACATCGATTCGATCATCGAGTTACTCACAAAATTGCCAGCACTTTCTAATCATACGAATTCTTTCTTCCAAATGTTAACGTAAAACTACCGTCGTGACAGGATGTACCGACAGGATCGTTCCATCGATTTTTAATAATCAATAATAATAATAATAATAAACCCAATGCTATGTGCAATGAGAAAGTCCTAATAACTCAGTTGCGCAAAATGTTAAAATCATTATGCCGGCACATTGGATTTTTATCGCGAAATCGCGCACAATTCGAAATTGCACACGCCGGTCAAAGTCGCACTTGTAAACGCAAAGAGCCGCGTGCGATTTAAAATTACGCACGACTGAAAATCATATTTGCAACGTGAAATCGCGCGCGATTGAAAGTCGCGTTTGCAAACGGCGATGCGACGTGTCGCATTTGCCGCGATTCTTAAGAAAGATCGCGTCGCGATGTACAATTTCCTAAATTTCCTTCCTGTCGAATGAGCGGGGAGTTGATGAGTAAGGGTGAAAAATCAAGTCGTTCTCCTTCGCTGTAGCAGAATGGGACATTCTAGCGGGAAGAAAACAGCGCTCGCACCCCCACTCAGCTGCGGCGAGAAGTTGAGAAAAAATTCGTTCTTCCGGCGGTGATTCCTCGGCGAGAATTCGCAATGCACGAGAGACCGCGACGTTTCTCCGTGAGAAATATCAAGTGGCGAAGACGAGAAATATCGCGCCGCACCGTGCTGTACACTTGGCAGGTTAACACGCGGAGACTGCGAAAGTCGGCGGTTTGACTTGCAGAAAGTTGGCTGCATATATGGACTTATCGCGAGGCAAATGTTTAGAGCTAACGAAGCTAACTGAGACATTCGCCTCGGCCCTTTTCCCGACTTAGCAAAGCTACTGTTTGCACTATCCCCGCGGCGCTTGTAAGCTCGCGCAAGCTTTTCCTTTCTCGGCATTAACGCGTTATTTGCGTGATACTCTGGCTGCGCATTCAGAATATTTCAGTTAAGCACGTTACAAGTTATGTTGCGCGAAAAAGGATTGTCCATTTGCGAGTCATCAATTTGGAGAGGTCGAACGAACAACACTGCGCTTCGCTGCTGGGCGGTCGGAATATGCAGTGCGCGAGTTTTTGAGGAGACCACTATCGGTAGAAACGCGGATCAACGTTTTATTCCGTACGCAAAGTCACCAAACAACACTGCAGACTGCAAAATACAACGTACGAGATATCGCGAATGCTATTTACGCGGCAAGCGGCTTTCAAACAACCGCTCTACGTAAGCTCTCTCGATCAGGTATTATATGAGATGTACAAATGAATAATCCAAACTTTTTTAAGCTGCTAAGAAATTAAGTTTCTAATAATCAAATTTTCCTGCTTTTTTACGGTTATGTAGTGTAGTGACATATAGCTATTAAAGCTATTACATTTAGTATGGCGCAAAGCTAAAAAATTATACATATAGTTCAGTATAGTAAAAAATGGCAACAGATAAAGTGCATATCCAACACTGCATTCTTTATGAATTTCAACAAGGAAAAAATGCTGCAAGAGCATACGAATCGATTTGTTCCTTTCTCGGCGAAGATGTTATATCGTACGATGTGTGCGTATTTTGGTTTAGACGGTTTAAAAGAGACGATTTCAGTCTGAATGACAAATAATGTCCTGGCGGCCCTCGGAAGTGATTTGGAGCAACTGCTCGCTGAGAATTCAGCACAAATGCAAAAAGAGCTTGCAGAGCAATTAGGAGTAACGCAACAAACTATTTCCAAACACCTACACGAGATGGGGAAGATTCAGAAAGAAGGAAAATGGATTCCGCATGAACTGACCGAAGCCAACAAAAATCAACGAGTGGCAGTGTGTCTTTCTCTTCTCAATAAACAACACAGAAAGTCTTCCTTGTGGAAAGTTGTTACGGGCGATGAGAAGTGGATACTCTATGACAATCCGAAACGCAGAAAGTCATGGATAAATCCCGGCGAACCATCAATATCGATCGCAAAGCTAGAATACTTCGGAAAGAAGATTCTGCTCTGCATTTGGATTCTGTTCTGCATTAGGATACAAAGGGCATAATTTATTATGAGCTATTAAAACCGAATGAAATAATTACCGCGGACCGCTACCAACACCAATTAATCCGTTTGAATCAAGAATTGGAACGAAAATGCCCGTATAGAGGCAGAGGAAAACGTTCTGTGAAATTATTGCATGATAACGCTAGGCTACACATTGCTTCTACGACGAAAGATATCATAATGAATCTTGGCTGGGACGTCTTGCAGCACCCAGGATATTCATCAGACATCGCTCCTACCGATTACCGCTTGTTCCGGTCGATGCAATATGTCTTGTCCGATACGCACTTGAAATCAATAGATGAGATCCGAAAATGACTTGACGACTTTGTCGTGTTCAAAGACACATTTTTCCGATACGGAATTCATCAGCTGCCTGAAAGATGGCTTAAAGTTGTAGAAAACAACGGCGAATTGACTTTGATTGACAAATTGGTTTTACTTTCTTTTAAAATAAACCTTGAATTTAGCTGAAAAATTTGGATTATTCATTTGCACGCCTAATAATAAGTCAATCGATCTCGCATCGTGTCGACCGGTTTCTCGAATCTTTCAATCAGGGGAACCTTTTCGACGTCTGTCTCGTAATCGGCAAAAAATCACACACCTTTATCGAATCGGCCAATTTTGTATTTTTGACAAATTTAATTCCGAACAAACTCATCGCGCACAAATATCATGCACTGGATGCACTCCGGACATTACATAATCACGAATCGCTACGATCGTGCGACACGAGGACTGAACATGAATCGGGGTGGCAAGTGTTATGTCCAGAGGATGAGAGTTCCCAGCCCAAACTCTCAAACATGGGATAGCCGCAATATTAATAAATATCACTAGGGTCCCTTGGTTACTTCGCCAATTGTAAAGCCGAGGTTAAGCCTGCTGAAGCCCCTATTGCAGGAACTGCGTAGAGATACTTCTACCCTGCGGAGGAGAAAGGATACGACTCCTTACCCATATTTGGTTTCTTTCGCTTCTCGATCTCGCGGCTTACCAGGCCGCTTATGATTATATAGTGTTCTAAAATATTTAGATGGCTTCTGAACCTTTCCTGCGCAACTAAGTAGCTTCAATTTTGCCTGCAGCCGTGCGTGAATTTGATCCTGAATCGCAACGCGTCGCGAGCAAGCATCGCGCGATTTCCGATGTTTCTAGCATCGATCGAAGTTGTAATCGTTCTCGCGTGAGCGTCTAGCGACGTTCCCGTAGCATCTCGAAAGTTTACGAGCGGTGTTTACGATGACACATTGTGTTGGTGCTTTGGTCCAACTCGAAATCGGGACATTAACTACGTTCGCACGTGCTGCGCCGAGAGCAACTTGACGCCGCCATATGCGGCTTATACGGGATACCCATCCGTAAAATGGGAACGCAACATTTGCATTGCTAATTCCGTATGCGTGGCGTTATATTACGCGTTTGTTGACCTAGAATAATATTCCAAAGGGAAAAGTCATTAACCCGCTCTTCACCGCGCAATGTGTCACCGCTATTTCCAGTTACGGTTAAGGTTAAGTAAGTGACCGTATAATTAAACGGATAAACACGTAAAACTGGATTTGACTAATCCGTCGTCCATATTCGTTAATCCTCGATATGCCGTCGCGGAGGCCATTGCGTCTAAAATTCTCGCGTTTCTCAGCAAACTCTAATTATTTTTACGAATCGATGTATTACCCACACGAATTTAATTCTTTTCTCCGAAGTCCTCCAGAAAATAAGGAGAATTCTCCTGCCTTAAAAACTGAATCGACCAAATGTTGAGTTTAATTAACTCTGCGATGATATACCGACGGTTAAAAGGAAGCTCACGGAACTATCAATGACATCGCGAAGCGAACGCTTATTTCTTCCCATTCAATCTGTCGTATTTGCCGTCGGAATATTTTCCACTAGCAATATCCTAACTCATCGTATAGCACGCATCATATTCATTCGAGAACTATTTGAGTCGGGGAATTTTCACCTTTCAGCCTCCTCACCCCCCCCCTCTCTCTCTCTCTCTCTCTATTTGTCTCCTTCTCTCAAGAGTCTCTAAAAGTCTCCGAAATTTATACGGCAATCCAGTCGTGTAAACGACCCTTTCACCCGGATCGATTTACTCCCGAGAAGATGGATTCGGACGAATCTGCCGGATCCGTTGCGGAATTCCGCGCGATGAAGTTATAGCTGGCAAGACCCGACGCGCTGTATCTACCGGGGCGAAAAAAAGCGGCTCGGTAATTCGATCGTTTCGGGAAAGCCCGCGGCTCTTTTCCCCGGCTTGAATAAGTACCCGCGGCGGGGAGCGGAAGTGTCGTTCGTCCCCGTCCTTCCTCTCCTCCCCCTCCCTCCCTGCCAACGCTCTCACCAACTTCCGTCAAGATTTACGTGCGACCTTGCGAACAAGGAGGGAGGGCCGGATCTCGACGTAGACGATTTGCGTCGTTACGCTCCTCCGTTTGAGCAGCGGAGCCGCCGATGCGAAATGCCGCATTGTGGTGGATTGCTGTTGAAGTCTGATAGCAAGCGGATAGAATCCGCGAGCGCACGCGGCACCGAGCCTTATCTTCTCTCCCGTCCTTGCGAGAGACGACCTAATACACTTTTGATAGTCCATTAAGGTCGCCCCGGCATGAGAATTTCGTTACTTGGGGTCGCGCGATGACTCCGAGCATTTCGCTCGTCAGCTCGTCAGCGTCACCAACTGAATACTACGCAGTATTACACATCGTGCATTGTGAAGACACCGGAAATTAATCCTCGAATGTTTTGTTACCTCCTGCTACTAGGACGGTGAATTTTCACCCATAATATCTTTTTTATTATTCTTTTTGAGCGCACATGAACTATAAATATTTATGAACATTATTATATTAGCCCTAGTAGTTATAATTCTTTCCGATAAAATTTACATAGTTC
Organism: Harpegnathos saltator; assembly: GCF_003227715.2. NCBI lineage: Eukaryota > Metazoa > Arthropoda > Insecta > Hymenoptera > Formicidae > Harpegnathos > Harpegnathos saltator. The sequence continues at coordinate 368,356 of NW_020230710.1, forward strand.
GGAGCAAAATTTGAAATTGAAATGTTCTTCCGTTCTTTTGAAGTTTTAAAATGCTGACGTTTAACTTTTTGAAATGACGTATGGTTTGGCGTTTGATGCACATAACCTCAAATAATTAATAGTGTTCACGATGGCTATCAACAAAGAACATATTCGATACGCGATGCATTTCGCATCTCACTTAAACAAAAGCGCTTCTGAAGCAGCCAAAATGATTTGTGCTGCTTATGATGAGAATGTTGTGGGCCGACCGCACATGCCGAAACTGGTTTGAACGTTTTCCGAAATGGCGATTTTGATTTTTACGACCAACCACGCCACGATCAGCCAAAAAAATTTGAGGACGAGGCGTTGCAAAATCTACTGAATGAAAATCCGGCACAAACACGACAAGAACTTGCGGAAAAGTTGGCAATAAGTCGGAAAGCTATTTGCGATCGTTTACATCGTATGAGAAAGATACAGAAAGAAGGAAAATGGGTTCCACACGAGCTAACCATTGACAACAAAAATGGCCGATTTACCACATGTGTTACTTTGCTCGCCAGACAACAAAAAATAAAATATTTTTTGAACAAAATCGTAACTGGTGACGAAAAATGGATTGTGTATGAAAATCCTAAACGCGAAAAATCATGAATAGACTCTGGTCAACCGACAACGTCGACAGCAAAACCCAAACGTTTTGGAAAAAAAGTTCTTCTCTGTATATGATGGGACCAGAAAGGTATGCTGTACTATGAGCTCTCGGAGCAGGGTAAAACCATGAAAGCAGAGATTTAGCAAGAGCAACTGATACGTTTGAGCGATGCAATTGAAAAAAAAGACCTTTTATTGAACAAAGCAACCGTAAAGTCATCCTGCTGCACGGCAATGCTAAACCACATGTAGCAAAAGTCATAAAGAAAACCATCACATTTGGGCTGAGAAGTTCTCTCACACGCGGCATATTCTCCGGACTTGGCTCCATCAAATTTTCACTTGTTTCGGTCAATACAACACGCACTGTCAGGTACACATTTTTCGACAACGATGTACAGAATTTCATCGATGACTTTATAGCCTCAAAGCCACTGAGTTTCTATTGTGACTGTCCAATAAATGGCGTAAGGTCATCGATAACAACGGAAAATGTTTTATTGATTAATTTTGTTCTATTGATTTTTAAATAAAGATTGAAAACTGTCGCAAATCGGAAAGAATCAACTACTAAACTTAATATAAAATAAATAGAAAATAAATAGATATATTCACAAAAATGATAGTAAAAATCGGTCGAGCATATCTGTGAAATAGTTCAAACACTTTTCTAGATGACAGTAAATAAAATAACTGTAAAATTTACATTATATGAGTCATGAAAAAAGGTAACAAATTGCATACATGGATATATTTTTCCATTTTAACAATTTTCGCAAGAATTTTTAGCGTGCATTTTTTTTATTTCTAACGTCCATCAGAACTTTCATGATGAGGAGAGAGAATCGAGAGCTTTAAATATATATAATTTCTTTCACTTTGCTGAACAATAATTGCTGAAATATAATTAATTAGTATATTTCAAAATTAAATTGATTTTTAAATTAAACGTTGAGGACAAGTTCATTCAAATAACGTCATTGTGGCAGTCAACGTTAAATGATTATGGATTAGATTGGATTCTAATGATAGAACAGGGGAAAGAAGAGAAAATTTCGGAACCGGATGGAATTTTCCGTCAGAATTTTAACACCGAAAATTTGATCACGCTTATTATTACGATCACGCGAGCGCAATAAAACTTCTACATTCGAAAAAATCGACTATAAAACGCGTTCGGTCTCATTGTTTCTTTCTGCTTCTTCTTCTCAATATATGAGTTCATCTCTGTGTATCTATTTCGATGGAAGTTTCGTAGCATCAAGAAAACCGTCTTACACTTGGGAAGTACATTATTTTTTGCTAACGGGGAGAAATTCTCATGGATACTCCCGCTCCCTTGGGGGAAGGGTTATGCCGGATTCTTACCGGATAAAACATCCCCGAAGTGCCTTCCACCAGACCGTTATGGAACCGAGAATTTAATATTGCTTTCACCCCGGCTCCACGGCGAGGGGGGCCTGATGTTCAGCCCCCCTCTCACTTGACGCCACTCCTCCGCGATGAACGCGGGGAGGGGGGCGGCGCCTCATCCGGGCGACATGCCCAACCGGGATGACCTCCTGGTTTATAACGAGCTATACTTAAGAGAAAAAGGAGATACCCGCCCTCTTCCCCGACCCCCCTTAGATGTTATTGAGAGCGGCGGGGAATGGGACTGGGTCCCAACACTCCTTTTTACTTCTCAGCGGCGGCCCCAGCCTGGAGACGCAGACCCCAAAAGGGAGGTAAGCCAAAATGGATTGCGCCTTTCGCACGAGCCCGTCCTCCACCTCGGGTGCCGCCTCCTGAACAACCATGTATCCTGGGCCATCCATGGCCGAGAAACATCTGATACCATAGATGTGTAACTAGATCGTGCATTCGGCCGAAAAGTCATCAAATATTAGAAAGAGAGAGCATGCTTTGGGGTATCGTTCTGTCTTCGTTGGATAATGTTTGGACTGGGGATTATTTGTATCGTTCCACTCTTCTCTACCTTCCTTTTTCGCCCCCCATTAAAGACTTCTTCACCCTACCACGCGTCTTTAGAGAAAGACAGAATGATACCCCGAAGCATGCTCTCTCTTTCTAATATTTGACGGCTAGCAACTATCTCTTTCTAATTTCTGACGCATTCTAGCAAAGGAAGACGTTGAGACCGCGCGGTCTAGATATTATATGACTATGTCTTATACACATTCTTTGACAGTTGACGACATACGAAATTTCATCGATGACTTTATAAAGTCATCAAGTTTCTATTGTGATAAAACTCGGCAATTGCCAAATAAATGGCGTAAGATCACCGATAACAACGGAGAAAATATTTCACTGATTAATCTTGTTCTATAGATTTTTAAATAAAGATTGAGAATTGTCGAAAATCGAAAAGAACTAACTACTAAACCTTATAAATCCTAATGCCGCTGTATGTAACGCGCTGCTATATAATAGCAGCAGTTAAAAAATATCATCCATCCTAATGTTTAACCCTTATATGCTACCATCAAATATTCCTCCAAGCTAACTTTTCTCATTTATAGCAAAGTATACGCGAAAATTGAGCTATTTTATCATAATGTTGTCTACTGATAGAATAAATAAACAAAATCAGTATTGTCAGTATGGTTAAGTGTTGTAGTTATGTGGTTTTTAATAATATCAAAAATTAGCATGGGATGAAATTTCACCCGTGATAGCCTTTAAGGGGTTAGAGTTAACGTCGTTTTGGCCGCCGACGGTACTGCTAATATCAACTTTGTGCAATACCGATAATGTTAATCGACAGTTTACACAGACCGGCGTTAGGCGACAAGCCATGAGCCCGTTTATTTCACCCTAACTCGGCTTTTCATTGCACCCGCGTTTTTATTACAAAAGATATGGCAGGTCCATGAAAAATAATCAAGTATCGCGAAGAAACGAAGAACTTGCCGGTTATCCATTATCGTGATTAGAACGAATAGCGCGCGGAATTAACGAAAGAAAAAACAGTTTACTAATAAAATTCGTCGAAATGAAAATTAAATAAAAGCGCAAACAGAAACGACTCGAAACGCAAATGCGCTCGTATAATTGGACCCGATTCGTAGCAGCGCGGCATCGTAATTCAAGTATGAGATGACAATGTTATCAAGCGCGCCGCTAACCGGCCCCGGCTATCGATTAGTTTCATTTCGAATACTGTCACGTACACTCGAGCACGTTAAAATCGTAATAATCTTATTGCGCTTCTATTTAATAGCGCCGGCACACTCACAGCAGATCTATTTAAACCTCCCTGTTGGGCTGTTACTGAACAAACTAATTTTCTAGAGTGTAACGAGCACAACGCGACCCATTACGTGTATCGTCGTGTAAGTGTGGAAAAGCAGCGAGCGTGCGTTGTCACACGCATCGCTAGGAAAGAAGCAACATCGTAGAATTAGCAGTGCAAAATAGCGACGCGAGACCAGCCTCGAGCTAATTTTCAACAGCCATGATTCCAGCCGTCCGATATCTCCCGTCCCAAACTTTGTCTCAATTCAAGCGAGCCCGACGAGAAACCGTTACAACTGTTTCAAAAACCAAAAACGACGGTAAAAGTAGGGTTTAGGGGACTCACCTCCAATGAGCTTGTCATTGATATATATTATCAAGGATACTCTACTGAGTGACATTCAAGAGGTTTTAGCCGTCGCTCATTGTTTGTTAAAAAATAATTAACAAAAGAAATTTCATACATAGAATGTAATTTTCCGACACCGTGTATATATTTAAGGAATGAGCACGTGCTATACACGCGCTATATATGAATATATATCACCGCACTACGAAACTTGTTCTGTTTTGACTATTTCTATTGTATATATTCTTACTTGGTATGTTTCGTATTATCTGTATTATTACTCTCAGTTGCTCTTTCGTCGTTCAACTAGTTGGTCGCTTAAGTAAATCCAAGAATTACGTAAATTTTCAAAATTTTTATTTTGAATATTGAATTTTGAATTTTGATTTTGTATTTACATGAATTTTTATATATGACGCATAATTTCGACAGTTTATGGGATTTCTTATGTGAAAAAAAGGTCGTTCGAAATGAGATAATGTGTCCGCGATGTAAGAAATTATTAAAAGCAAATAATCCACATGAAAATCGTTTATTACATTGCACAAACGTATACGAGATTATCATTTTACGCATTATCTTGCAGAATTTATATTTAAAAAAGCATACGATTTTGACAAACGTATTGATAGTTTTTTCGAAATTATGAATTTAATGTATCCATTAGATAATCCGAACATAGAATAAATTTCTTTATATACATTTCTTCTATTAATACATATATATAGTATAAGATTATGTAATCTAATACTAAGTATAATACTCTCAATTACTATTAAATTGATGTATATATATAAAACAGTACACGTATATGCGCGGGGGAGGGGCACCGCCTCTCTCCCCGCACCCCCTCCCCAAAAAACCTAACCCTAACCTAACATAACCGATTTATTAGTCATGAATTAGGTTAGAGTTAGGTTTTTGGCGAGGGGGTGCGGGGGAAGGGGCCCTCCCCCGCGCATAAACGTATACTATTTACTATATTTCTTTGTATATACTATGTACAAAAATATACACATGAGTATATATATGCAATATTTATACAACTTCTTTTGTTAATAACTTTTTAATAAACAGTAAGCGACGGCTAAAACCTTTTTAGTATTATTTAGGAAGGTGAGTTCTATAACATATATCAATATGAAAACTATCGGAGGTGGGTCCCCTAAACCCCACTTTTACCAAAACGACAAAGTAAAAGAGACATTCGATATCCCAAGGATCACTTTTTTTCATAGACGTACAAATATTCTTCAGGTTCGATATGTCTTACTCTAAAGTCCCACCGTCACCGATGGAAGAATCGTCAGTGCGTAACAACACCCGGAGGACGAGCGAAATACGCGTTAACCCTTTCGATCGTTACAACGTACATTTTACCGTGAAGTGAGTATAATATTTGATATTCAGTAAAATAATGTAAATTGTAGATAAATTATTCATAAAGGATGAAATATTACAATGTAATATATTTTAAATTATTCAGATTTAAAAAAATTGTTAAATATGTAAATTGTAAAAAATTGTTTAGTAATATAATAATTTCAACGATGGATGACTATATAGTCACCCGTAGGTGACACAGTGAGTGAGCGATGAATGGGTGACTATAATCACCGGTAGTATCGAAAGGGTTAAAACAGCGCGCTCCGTCGCGCGGCTAACGCGAAAATTTGTAGGACGGCTCATACCCGCGCGCCGGCCATTGAGCCGGTTAACGGTAATTTCTCACGAAGCTCCTTCGTGTCTGGCAAACACGGGGATGATGCGTCCCCCTCCTTAAAGGCGCGCTCTTAATAGTCTGCAATTTGAAATCGAGCCCTCCGGCCGACGGATCGACGGAATTAATTGAATATTCGAAATTCCCGATCAGCCGGCGATAATCGCGATTCGATCGCGCGCGGCCGGTTATGGTCGGGAGAATAAATTAAATCGCGATATGAAAAAGGGACGGGCGCGCGAAAACTGCCGCGTTTAATCCGTACAATTGCTTTTCCGATACCGAACATTTCGCTCGCCAACCGCCCCGTCCGTATCCCGATTTCGTAGCCTTTTCTCTACCAGCGCGGCCCGGCGCGGCGCCGCCTGCTCTCTTTCTCTCTCTCCGTCCCACCCTCCTTCTCTACTCCTCCCTTTTATTTATTTATTCCATCGTTTTATGGCATAACGATTGGACGCAGAGCACGGCACCGCCCGATAAAATTGCAAAACAACTTGGGGCGATTACGCTGATTTCGCGTTCCGCCGCGAGGCTGTACGCGTGAAGATTGCGCCTGAAGCGAGCAATGCTTTAATTGCCTGCGCCTCCGCCATGATTTAAGAATATCGAGCCCCGACATTTTCGTGTGTTTTATATCCTACACCGTTAATTAATACGCACGTGTAAACAAGAATTTAGTTATACGAGGGTAAGTCCGGGATAGATGATCAATTGCTATAATTTTGTTAATATATGCTAGACGTCAGCGCTGATCGGTCAGTTGTGAGTTGGATGCACGAATAATACCCTGCGAATACGGTTTATTTTAAGTTACAACATTAGACCTGGGCTCAAACGACTTAAAAAACGTCGTATTTAACTTAAAAATTCATTACCGAGATGACGTATGCCCATCTATCCCTTCAAGAATATTTTTAATATTTCGTTATTATTGGCGTCCCATGAATTTCTTTTTCACAAAAACTCTTCTGCATCTTAAACATTATCCTCTACAAGAATGTGTTAATACAAGTGTGTTGTTGATCAATTATTGCATTAATACAGATGTGTTACTTGCAATTAAAAAAACTATGTCCATCTATCCCGGACTTACCCTATATCATTTATACGATACCCGTGTAACTCGCGATTTGCGCTATAATCGACAGGTATTGGCTGCGACACATTCAAGACGTGTATAGAAAAAAATTAGCGAACGATCGACACCGTTGAAAGTATATATACACAGGCATCGCGGTCGAAAGCACGAGCGACCGCGCATGATCGGAGCACGCGAATTGCCGGGGAAGAGAAGGCAATTTTAGCATCCGGTCTTACCTCCTCAATTATTCACACGCATACGTACTACGTAGAGCACTCTTGCTACAAAGTGTGAGAGGCAAACGGGGAAGAAGATGGCGCATATCTCTCACTCAAGCAGAATGAAATCGAATCATATTTATTCGTTTCATCCCGGGAGACGTTCCCCGTCGCGCTTCTTTATTCCTACAAGACGTCTTCGGGAACCTCTTCCCGCGTGCAATACACATAAATCTTGTTACACGGGGCGAATTGGACGTTACAAATCGCCTCGTCTTTCAGCTACAATAAGCATCGCGAGCAGGGGCGCATACACCGGGTAGTGCGGGCGCAAGGAGCGCGCTAAGAACAGGTGCATCGGGTGGAATGGGAGAGATAACAGCGAAGAATTATATTTAAATATAATGGACGTGCACACGCGCGCAGGAGGGTGGGAGGAGCGATGTAAGTCTCGGCGAGATTTGTCGTCGTGTCGCCTCCTGCCGACCGTACGATACTCCGCGTCCGCGCGCGCTTGTCCGCCCCGGTGAAGGATCGCGGAAATACAGAACGTGCCATTCGCCTGGCTCGTGCAAAATTTCAGGAGCGTCAAACGTTCTCGCGAACGACCCTGTGAAAAATGCCTAAACGCGCTGGGAGCGTGACGCGAAAAGTTTCTGCCGTGCCCGATGCACGCGAAAAGAGAGAGAGAGAGAGAGAGAGAGAGAGAGAACGAGGAAGGGAAAAATTGGCCAAAGTTTTAATTATCTATTAATATCATTGTGTTAAGGTGATTTTAAGCTTCAAACGGCAACACGTCGTTTAATGGAGCGAACGAATAGGGTAGAGGGAAAAGAAGTGTTTTTCGACTCGTTCTTTTAAAAAAGGACACTTTGCGTGCGCCGTTGGATATTCTACTTTCAAATTTTCATGTGGAAATAATTAACTCCAGGAACTTGAAAATTATAAAGAGAAGAGACGCATGTGGATAATAATATATTCATATATATCACCGGGGATCTTGTGTGTGTGCGTGTGTGTATGTGTGCGCAGGGAAACGCGCAGACTTACGCTGCAACCTGCATAAGAGCATACGCTCGCGGCGAAAATGTTCGTCGCAAACCGCACGATTCTGTCGCTTTGTACGAAGAATAATTCATCTTGAGGTAACATAACGCGGTACCGCACTGCTGATATGCGTCTCTCTCTCTCTCTCTCTTTCTCTCTCTCTCTCTCTTTCTCTCTCTCTTCCGCTACTTTCTGCACACGCATTCAGGTGCAGATAATATGTGGGTCAAGTTAACAATGTGCACGTTGCACTATGAGAAAGAAGAGAGCAGGCGAGATAGAGCAAAGTGTGTGTGTGTGTGTAAGAGAGAGAGAGAGAGAGAGAGAGAGAGAGAGAGAGAGAGAGAGAGAGAGAGAGAGAAAGAAGAAAAGAAAGGAAAAGTCTCAGAGAAGGTTATTAACGTAGTGCGATGAAAATAAAAGACGTCTTTTAAATCTTACTTCGCGTGAGTACTAATTAACTTGCCGTGCAGAAAGTCCTTTGCAAATTACCGTTTAAATAATCTCTCAAATGGAAACCGCGCGCTACTACTATTACGGGAATTCTATATGCAAAACATAAGACCGATATTTCTTCACTCGGACAACGTCCGAATGTGAGAGTCGACCCACGAGAAGCTGAGGCGCGTAAAATGTAGCGGCGAAAATGTAGCTACTTCATATTTTAATAATTTAATTACACGTTGGATTTTCGCGTGCCGAGAATGGCAGGGGAGAGGATTGCCGCCTGATTAAATAAAACGTTGCGTTTTTGCGATAGAGGCGGCTAAATGACATATCTCAGAAATTCATCGCGTCCGACACGTACATAATTAGTAATCGGTTTGTAATTTCGGCCATTTCGCAAAACGATACACATCTTTCAGACGATTGAGCGATGCTTTCTCAGGCATCCAAAAGTCGCTTCGCTTATGTCTGCTGCTTCTCTTGCGGCATCTCCTTGCCAATGCGCGCGAGCCGCTAATTTCTCCACACTAATCAATGAGAAAGCAAACTCCCGCAAGTGATGGAAATCATATAAAGAAGACGATCGCAAAAAGGCATCGCGACGAGCGCGCAAATACCGCGGACGTCACGAACATTATCGCGACGGGCTCTCTCTCTCTCTCTGCGCTCGGCCGGATTTGATTTCAAAATTAATCGACTGCGCGCACTATCTGGCCGAGATACAGATAGTGACACAGTGGTAGATGAGGCACGAGAGTGGCGAGATGTCATCGGGAGTTACGACGAACCGAGGGGCTGTTTGCCAGATTTATCTGACGTCGCGCCGACCTTCCGCCTTGCCGAGGCTGGTAAACCTGATTCCGCCCCGACGAATTCGCCAGATATGGAGCAGCGTAGATTTGTTTATCGCGCCGTGATGCCCGGCTCACATAGCACGTAGGAGCGATCTCACCCAGCCGGTGTCTCCACCAAATCCTTCCATTCGCCTCGAGCGCATACACGCGCCGTGTATATCATGTGGAACAAACAAAAGGCCGAACATCACCGCCGCCGAATAGACCGCCGAGAGTCGCGTGCTCATAAGTCAGTCGCGCCGATGGCAACGTGGTCGCCCATCCGGCGAAAGGATATCGCTACTTTTTCCGCAGGACATCGGAAACTCGTCTGCGCCGGCTAAAGCTCGGCTTACCGGTCACTCGACCACGTTTCAGCAAAGCAGCTTACCGACCAACCCCCGCGTTCAATCGACGCAAATTGTTTCCGGAAATATCGCGGAGTTGGCTTACTAACTCTAGTTCGAACTATTTGCTCCCGTCTCGCGTGTACGCAACGTTAAGGTTGCGTAATGCAGATCGCGATAAGCATGCGGGTCACGTAGTAGGACAGTTTTGGGAGAACTAATCTTTTTCAATTGCAATCGTTGGCGCCACTATGTGGGCCTCTCAAAAGTCAAATTGAGGGGCCGAGCAAGATCGACCGTGGTTTCTTGCGAATTTCTTAACTTCGGTGTCAGACTTTGGCGCACGGTTAATGCTCGACTCGAGAAAATTGAAAAGTTTGCAAGCTAAACGAATTAATTCAATAAAGAATGGAGTTGATCAGTTTGATCGTCGAGCGGTTCATTCTGCTTGTACATCGGCCGTTTTCCTTACCCGTAATTTATAATCTTTCAGGCTTAATCGAAGACTGAATAGAACGCAGCGTCAGGTAGCTCGTGACCCGGATTTCCCGTCGCGCTTCGACCAAGAAGTGAAATATTTCTTATCGCGTAGATATTTCTCCGTAATGACGATATCTTACGCTCACATATTTTATCCTCAACAAGCGATAGCAATATCGCCACTTCGCAGGAAACACGATCGCTCACGAGTCCATGGAAATCGCGCGTATCCTGGCCTCTCTTACGTACGTGTACGAGCATTTATCGAAAAAATAGGTCGTACATTGCTGCGAGGTGCTTCGTTCTTATCGCTGCCAGCACGAGGCTCCTTTCGCTTCCTAATGAAAAGGGCAAGTCGCAATCGGAGTCGTCGTGCGCGCGACAATTTCGTGTTTTCAGGATGCACGTGGCGCAACCGTGCGTGCGTGCGAGCGAGCGAGCGAGCGGATGAGGGAAAGTTTGCGTGGTTTCCGATCGCGTATATGCACACACACACACACACACCGCGCGCACAATCCGATGAACACTAATGGAAAATGAAAACGACGGAAACGAAAGCGGATACCAGCGAGTCCGCCTGGCTACCGAGCCGTCGATCGAGTACAGTTCCGATATTCTGAGGTCTTCTCCCTCCTGTCGATGCCGTAGATAAAATCAGCTCCGATCTGAAAGTCCCGCTTAAACAAATTGAAAGCGAGATCGGTTTGTCGCGATATCAAGTGATACTCTGCTCCGTCCAGCGAAATCCATTCGCGGCGTCGTTCTCTCCTTATCGTCATCTTTTACAAATTCCACAGGTTGTACAAAATCGCAGGTAAAGAGTCAGCTGACAGAACGGAGAGTCCACAGAAATCAACTTAAACACAGTCTCGACTTTCTCCTTTGCAAGTTCCGTTTCATGTTCGATTACATTGCATTACGTAACGTACTTGTATATCCTAGAGATACCGACAATTTCAGAAATCGAAGACAAAAACTGACGTTCGCAATGTCATTAATCCAAGCCGTGATCTCTCATTACAGACTCATTTTCGATTCAGTTCTTTCTGAAGACAATCGATATTTCCCATCACGACGATCTAACTTTGGTAATCAATGTTTATATTGAATAAAAGTATTTAACTCACAAGAGGCAGGAGGACATGGCGTGAGAATGAAGAAAAGTCCGCATTTCAACGCCTAAACATCGCGAGAAGTGAACTCATCCCCATTCCAGCGCTGGTCAGCTGTTGACCATGTGCTCTCTCGACTGTGTCAGGCATGCGCAGTGCGACATTAAAAGGCCCCGACGCGTCGCAGGCAGCGCGCTGGCCGCTGGCGCCTGCTAATGCCGAACGTGCCGAAACTTTAAAAAGTCATAACTCGGGAGCGAATCGACGTTAAAGACGTGAGAGAAAAAGCATTATTCTTGGTGCGCAGCCCCACGCCCACGCCTAAGCTACTGATTTATCGCCAATTATTAATAATGCGATAAATATTCGAGCTTTGTATTTGTTAGTCGCAATGTTCTACCAGCCCGAGAAATCTTCATCCACACTTTCGAAGCTTTCTCTGTACGTATCGTGCTCGTAGTCGAACGATAGAAAATTAAGAGAAAATTAGCTTGAAAAGAAGAAGGGAGATTCTCGCAAGAATCCCCCCTCATTTACTTTCTCGTCTCAGTGTCAGGGGAGCTAAGATAATACGAAATTGGAGAAAAGAGAAAAACGACGCGAAAGACGCACGCGCGAGACATCCTCGATAATCGCGGGTAATCCAAGGAACAAATTACGGTGCACAGTGCGCGCTTTTGTGCTCGGCGAAAACGGTAATAAAATCGTCGCCGCGCCGGAGTCAATTTCGCTGACGTATGTTTGCAGACGGGACTTCTTGTAGAAGCCATTAGTCCTCGGCCAAAGGGGGTTGGTCTCTTGTTATCGGCAGCGTACATTTTATATATAGAGCGGAGCGCGGCGCGCAGATTGCGGCCACGCTTTAACCGGCGATAACGCTCCGCTTGTTCGATACGTAATGTCGGCGATATTTCGTGCCACTCGATCGCGGTGCACTCGTACAATTCTCCCCGCCGCGCCGTAAGGCGAGTATTAACGCTTTCCCGACGGGACCTTTTCCCTACGATCCGGCCGCGAAGGTTGTTCCGATGAAATGTGAGCGTGTCCGGTAGCGAACGTCACGTTTACGTAGAAGATTAATCCTAAATCTACAGCCGTGCGCGCTCTTTTTACTTGCCGAGCAAATTTCGCACGAGCGGGCCGCGTCCGCAGTTCGCCTCAGCAGTTTATGCGCGATGCGGTTATCCGGCAATTAAATTAACGTATTACGTCGCGTGATAAATCCACCGGCCGAACGTTCCCGTTGCGTAGCGCCAAATTTCGTAATTGCGACGCAGTCTTGCTTTTGATCGATGTAGCGGCAGTTTGTATCCAATCGACATCGTCCATCTTTGATCAACGAGGCTACGAGTTAATACCCCTCTTTCAACAGCCGCACTAAATTAGGACGTACATCCGTGTGTCGTACGGCGCTTTGAGCGATGGGCGCGAATTTATGTTAAAGCGGAATTGCCATTTTCGATCAACCTGCTGGCGCATACGGTGCGTACTCTCTCTCTCTCTCTCTCTCTCTCTCTCTCTCTCTCTCTCTCTCTCTCTCTCTCTCTCTGCCTCTATCCCCCCGCGCCTTCACTCATCCTCTTCCTCGCTCCTCTCGCCCGTGTCTCTTTCCCCGCTCGCAGTGGTAACGGCCATTATCTAGTCGGCCAAAGACCCGACTCTCGCTCCGTCGAATAAAGAAAGGGGGATCCTATCGATTTCCCTTAATTGTTCGCTCGTCATTTTCGATAGCCTCGAGTTGCAGCAGCAGCAGCACCGAGCGATCTACAAACTTGCGACTGCGACATTCCGCGTGCGCGCGAGGTAGTTATTTATTGAAACAAAAAGCAATTTCTCTCGACTCGTGTCAGGGGCGTGCCGATTGAACGGAGGTCGCCGGGCCGGGCCGGGCCGGGCCGGGGCACGAAGGCGCTCATATGTGTGCGACGTTATTACATTTGACACACGCCTCGCGTTCGCCTCGAGAAAGCCTCATGTACAACTGGCTAGACACGAAAGGGTTAAATCAGCGTGCCGTACATTTCAGCCCGTGTCGCCCTCAGCGCCGCCGAGCGAGGTCTTCGGACTGCTGTTGACGAATACGCTACATGTAGGCGACGTGGGCGCGCGTGTTCGAAGGACGACCTCGACCAAGAAAGGTGACTTTGGCGAGCGGGATAAAGAGGCAACGTCTGAATGGCGGCGCCGATGAAAGACTCTGTGAGATTGATTGAACGAATCGGAGGCAAAGCGTGACTGAACAAAGCGCGGGACAAAGACCGCGGCGGGGATCCCCGCGCGAGAGGTTAAGACGAATTTACACGGGCTCGCACTCGATAACGATACGAAATGGTTACGTCGGGTGAACGAGCTTCCGTCGAGTACCGTGTAGCACCACCCTGAGGCGAACTGGCCAATGCGATGCGATGCGGCCGACCGTCGGCCGCATTCGTTAACCCTCTTGCGCTTTTATTTACTGGCAGAAATTATTATCAAAATGGTTAAATTTTTTCTGCGCAAGGAAAATATTTACTTTCATGTTTTATAATAGTTTTGGTAATTATGCAGAATAGGTACTTTTTCGAATTTTGAGATCTTTTTGTTGCTATTGTGGTAAAAATTTTTGTTGTGACTCCAAAAGTAATAATGAATCGGAGGAGCCCGGAAATATGCAACTTACATATTTTTTTTAACAATTTGTGGTAAACTTGTCAAAAGGCTACAGCACCTCCAATTTCGATGAAAATAGACTAATATATATTTTAATGGTAAATATGGAGTTAAGGGGACCCACTTCTGATGACCTTGAATTTTACATATATTATCAAGAACACCCTCCCGAGTAACATGCAAAAAGTTTAAGTCTGTGCTTACTGTTCGTTAAAAAGTTACTAACAAATGAAGTTAGTGATAAGAGTTTGCACCAAGCATGTGTACACACACACACACACACACACCGAAGGGGGCGTGCGGAGGGGCCTTCGGCCCCCCACCCGCACCTCGAGGGTTAACGGGTGAAACTCGCTTCACGTGGAAAGTCGCAATAAGTCGCAAACTCACATGTGACTTTCCATATGAAGCGAGTTTCACCCGTTGACCCTCGAGGGGGGCCGAAGGCCCTCCCGCACGCCCCCTTCGGTGTGTGTGTATGTACATATGCTTGGTAAATATGTTGGTTGCATACTTTTCGGGCTCCCCCGATTCATTATTACTTTTGGAGTCACAACAAAAATTTTTACCACAAAGCAAGAAAAAAATCTCAAAATTCGAAAAAGTACCTATTCTGCATAATCACCATAGTTTTATAATAGTTTCTGAACGTGCTGATTTCAAATTTGAGGTTGTTGCAAAATTCAAAATAGCGGATCAAAAATAGCGGACCTGAAAGTAGTAAATCTTACCCCGAGTCAGACTCAGGTCTAACCGTAAGCCGGTTAAGAACCTTCACCGCCGAGCGATGAAGAAGTCACAACGACTTTTCCCCACCGTTCAATGGTCGGATAGGCATCTTTCCGTTTTTCCTTCTCTCTTCTAATGGAAGCGTCTCTACTCGCTCCCTTCCCTCTTTCTCCCCTCTTTCTCTCTTTCTCGCACGCGCAAGTTGATTTATTCGATAGAGCGCTGTCGTCGAAAGCGCCGTGTAAATTCGCCTCTGAAGGACGCGTCGCGCGCTTCCTTTAAAAGTCGACAGCTGACGCTTGTTTGCGACGATAAACAAAGAGCCGCGACGCGACGCGCCGCGCCGCGGAAGGAATTGAATAAATTACGACGCGTTCCCCGTTCGCCCCTTATGTTTCACGACGCGGCTTTAATTGTTGAGTCGCGCGCGTGCTCTCGTTTCGAGTGGCACTTCATACGCTTCTCGAGGATGTGTGCGCTTTTCTATTCACCGGCAATCGTACTTGCCTACCCGCGCGAACGGCTCTCTCTCTCTCTCTCCCTCTCTCCCCCCTCCTCCCCTCTCGCTCACTCGCTGTCTTTCTTTCTGTCTGTTGCAGTACACCAATTAATCCAGAATTATTGTCGTCCGCGCGCGCGCGTGATAAAAGTTCCGACGTGCTATCGACGTGCGAGATTAATAATCAATATTACACAACGAATCCTCCTTGGCGCGTGCGCACACGCGCGTCAAAATGTTACGCCATGTACCTAATTACGAATAGACGGGCGCGACGTCGAAAGCGACGTCGACCGATCGAAATCGAGTCGAGATCGGAGCCGCTCAATAACGCTCAAATCGACACCTGCAGGCTCGCGCAGACTGTGATGCCGAGTAAATATACAAACCGCGCGTGACAATCGCGCGACGTATCGCAACTCGACTGTAGCTATTAAGCCAGAGCGGGGGGGGAGGAGAGGGGGGGCGGCCGGCCGCCTGCGACTGTCCCGAATGATTCGATGTTTCGATACGAGCGAGCGGGAGCGATCTCGCCGAGCGAGTTGCACGGTTACGCGCGTGTCACACAGTCTGTCGATGATTTATCCGGGAGCTGCCGATAACCGAACAGTGGTCTTCGCGGTGATTAAATCGTCATGCGGCCGTTGGCGTGACGTTATCGATACCGCGCGCAAATCACAGCGGAGAAAGGCAAAGGCGACTTTGAACGACGTAACAATGGTGGCAGTTACAGAGGATCCGATACAATTGGCAGCCCTCACGTCGCAGCGCGCCCGCGCGGTTTCGACGGGATGATCCAAGGACGAGCGGACAGAGGCCGATGTTGCGAGCAGGTCGCGCGATGTGCCGCGCGTGCCACGCAAACACGCCAAATCCGCTCTCGTCCGATCGCTCATGCTGGCCTGCTTCGGCCAGGCTGTTCGATCGGCTGACGCGCCCCCATCCCGTCACCGGAAGCCGTTGCAACCCGACGTCCGATTGTTCGCCGACAGTGGTTATGATTTATAGGCGGTCAAGCCGATACCGCGCGCACAAGTCGTCGATGAAAGGGAATTTTATAGTCGGGACGCCGGGAAAGACGCGGTCGGCCGATGACGCGTGTCGAATCGCCGAAACCTGTCTTCGATAGAACGACACGTTGGACGTATCGTATCGCGAGGGAAGAGGGCTGGGGGGGAGGGACGATCGGCTTCGCCTGACGCGTCGCGCTTCGTGGTTGATCGCGCTTGGTGCGTGGATGTGAGTGTGTGTGTGTGTGTGTATGTGTGTGATCAAGCTTGCGGATATATGATAAATATATCCTTTGAAACTTCCCTTCCCCTGTCGTATGTACTCGTTCTAACTTTCTGTCTCTCTCTTTCCTGTAAAAAAGCATCATTTATCCGTAGCAGCTGAAAGCTGCGGAATAAATCGGCGAAATGCGCCATAAATCCGATACTTGACGGTGTATCCTTAGTGCGCAGCCGCATGCAAAATATTTTCCAACGCGCCACGAGTCGCGTTTATTTTGCTCGCTCTCTCGCTCGCGCGTAACGCCAGCAGATTAATAGTCGATCCGCCGCCATTAATCCGCAAGTTTGTCCGGGCTTTAATTTAATCGCCGCGGCGAAGGATAATATTTTGTTGCCGCGGCCGCCGAACGTACGCGCGCGCGCGCGCGCGCGCGGATCGGTCGCTCGATAAATTCGTCCGACGTCATTATGTTTTGGAAGAGTTCCCGGTGGATATTTTCAAGTCTCGCGCGCCCGCAATGTTTGCCCGCCGCCCGCGCATGACAACCGGATTATTTGTCACCGTCGTGGCGCATAATTAAACCCCCTGGCTCGTCCTAACCGAAGATTAATCTCCCTTGCGTTCTCCCCTCCTAATTCATACTTTTCGTTCTACCGGAATAATTAGAGCCGACGACAATAAGAGAACTTCGACCGTTTCTGCGAATTTCGAAACTTTTGCTCTTCGAAAGCGCGAGTTTCTGCCCCCCTCTACCTCTTATCCTGTCCTCCAGCGTCCACCCACTCGCCGTTGACAAGTCGATTTTTCGCAACCCCCTGCGACGACTTCGCGCGACGATCGCCTTCCATCGGCAAACGGAGACGAGGGAAATTCGCGGTGAAAAAATTTTTCGCCCCGCTATTCCCGCAAGAGATTCGCAGGCGCGCTTATTTCGCGCTCGCAAAAACGGACCACACGCGGTAACTCCCCCGCAACAAGCTGTCGCGAGGCTGCCAAAGAGGGCAAAAAACGTTCCACGCGCTGCAAAAGGACGCGCAGAAGGAGCGAGCGCGCGCTCGCCCCCGCCCCCGGGGGATCGGGGCGATATTTTACACGCGCGCGAAGCGGCTTGAGAACAATAAGTACGAGCTATTTGTCCGGCGGTGCAATATCCATTCGCTCGCGACACATAGCATTATCGATGGATGCTTGTAAATTGCATTCGAATGTTGACCGCGGCCACGACACGACACGACGACGCGCTCTCGCTAGTTGCGCGGGGCATTGTGCATTCCGTGAGACTGGCGACCGCGGGGGGGGGGGGTGGTCAAGCGCCGGGGACAGGAATGCACAGGGGTGGTCATTCGTCTGCCTCTTTTTCCCCTTTATTCCACTGGAGCACTTTGCTACGCGATATGGCACGGTTGAGAGGCACTATGATACGTGACCGACATGAATATAATCCCGCCCGGCCGTTCTCGTTGATGTCGTCGTCGTCGTCGTCATTCTGCGGTTGCCACGCGAGACGCTGGCCGCATTCCTCGCTGTCCTCGCTACAATGTGATCGCGCCAGACACCGCGATGGTCGTTGATACTTTTCAAAACGCTTACGGCTTCTGACGCGTCGCGCGATGACCGTCCGAACTTCGAAGCTCGCCGTTCATTCTTTTATGCACGATGCGCTGCCCCAATTCACTCCTCCTTCGACACGCAATGAATGTGTGTGTGTGTGTGTGTGTGTGTGATATATGAGCATAGACATAGGAATATAGGGACAGAGCATAAGCCCATAAGATAGGCGAGGGGAGTTGTGCTGAAATGCGGGGGGCGACTGTGCCTAACAAGTTTCATTGGCTACAATAGTGCGCATATTCAGAGCATGTGATGCAATGACTTGGCTGTCACTGGCAAATAGTAAATGTAACAAAATAATAAGAATTATTTACACTGACAGTATTTTACAGAGGTTATGCATGTGTCTTTTTTCATAATTTCACTCACACGCAACTTCATACACATCTACACTGCAAACCCGAGTGTGTTATTTTGACGCGTATAAGCTGAAGCTTCCTCTACGCGTATCTTGTCGTCTTAAATTACGTCGTTTAACGCGTTTCAACGCGTTAAGTGATATCGAAATCGTGATTTCAGACGACGCGCGAAGAAACGCGTGAAGAAAGCTTCAGCTTATACGTGTCAAAATAACACACTCGGGTTTACAGTGTATGTACGTATCAAATACTTATACACGGCACAATCAGCAATTAGATTTAGGCACGGTTTACCTCGTCGTACCGTCCCGCAATGGTTATCCCCCCGCAACTCTATGCTCTGTCCCTATATTCCTACGTCTATGGATATGAGTAACCGCGGGATGCGAGACGCTATTGGAATGTTTCTCGCAAACGAAGAAAGTTTTTACGGACGCAGGAAGGCGCGAGTGCGCGGGAGATTCCGCGTCGCCATTCATGTGGAAATCAACATGCAGCATTCAGATCATTCTCTTCTTTTAGCTTGATGTTTCGAAGTAGTAACGTATCTTCTTCGCTTCTGACGCTGACGCGCACCAACACGTGGGCCGATTTAAGAGGCACATTTTCCATTCGCGAGCCACGCGAACGAAAAGCATCATTAAAGCGTGAAAAAGAAAAAAACCAGATCGATACGTGCACACACACACACACATACACACACACACACACACACGCACACACAGCGCGCGCGCGCGCGATGCTTGCAGGGTATTTGTTGCAGGCACGACTCCACGAAGATTAATACCAAAGGTCGTGGAAAAATATCGAGCGCGAGAGATATCAATTCGACCGCATTTTTCAGCAGCGGCAAAAATCCTGCGGGACGACAAAAAGAGAAAGAAAATAACTGCGAGAGAGAGAGAGAGAGAGAGAGAGAGAGAGAGAGAGAGAGAGAGAGAGAGAGAGAGAGAGAGAGTGGCCGCTCCCACGGCCGAAAAACATAATTTATGACACGATACACTCGCGCAAGTCATTAATCTTTGTAAACCGCCGGCGAGCACGTTTCCACATGACCGGCAGAAATCTCGATAGGAAAACTCACTGCTAACACGTTCGATGCCCGACGCACGACTCCATGTTCCGATTATCATTTCGCTCCCATTTTCGACGTTATATTTACGCACAATTGTTTGTTCCCCACCCTTCTCACATTTCATCCGCGCGTCCGCCCTTATTAAAGCGGATTTCACGTGTCGAGTGGGAGCTGGAAAGTCTCGCTGTTACAACGCTATTACAAGAGAAATTAAGGCTCCTGGCCGCGGATCTCTCGGTTGATGACGTCAGGAGCGAGAATATCCGTTCTAAAAATTCCTACGAGATGAAAAGAATATCCACAAGATGACACCTGCGATCGATCGAGCACATTTCTAAAACGCTCCGAAAACCTCCTCCTGTCCTCTTGCTCTCGCAATCAATAAATAGTCGTGAGATTAGCGCGATAGGCGATTACTTCGACGGAAGAAAAGTTTCTGGAACATTTTAGAAATATGTTCGATCGATCGCAGGTGTCATCTTCTGGATGTTCTTTTCATTTTCAGAAATATGCTAAATTCGAAATGTGCAGGAATTTTTAGCATGGATTTCCTCGCTTCTGACGTCATCACTCAAGATGGCTGCTGCCAGGAAAAAAGAAACTTGAACGAAATGCTGACTCCACAGATGATACGTAGCGATTGTTAATTGGAAGAATAGAACGGCCTAGAAAGATTAGAGATGAGAGAGAAGAGGAGGGGAGGGATATACACATAATGGGAGAGGATAGAATTTTATCAGTCAAGGGGCTTTTACTTTATCACGTCGGGTTTTTACTGCGAGCCATGCCATTTGCACGCACCGGCGACGCGCAATCCGTACATAGCGATGGGCTTTTCGACGCAATTTTCAAAATAGCACTTTCAAGCGAGCTATCGACGTCGTCGTCGATTCACGCTCCGGTCGTAAAGAGAGACGAGAAGAAATTCGTGCCGAAGCAATTTCCGACGACGGGCTTGCGCGCGCACACATTGACGTGCTTTAGCGCGCGAAATAATTATTAATTCGACGCTTGTAATTAACCGTAATTCCATTGCGTTCTATAAATAACTTATCGCGACACGGTTGCGTCAGTGTCTAATAATAATTAATCCCGAAGCGAGCGGCGATGACAGCCGCGCTCGCATAAATGTAAATGGATCTTGAGCGTGAAATTTCGATACGCGACGGACGGAAATTTTAGTCCAGACATATTTACGCGACAACGATAAGTCCGCGATTTAACGAGAACTCCCTCGTAACCGCGTTACCGCGAATTTCAAGTAATACCCAAAAACGACGAGGAGAAACACGAATATAATCGCATGCTGATGCACGTAGCACAGATGCGGCGAGAACTCGCGAGCTCTGCTCTTTTCGAGTACTCGAATCGCTGCGGTAGTTACACTTGGCGGGATAATTTCCTCCTCCGACTATATTTATAGCTCAGAGCTGCCTGCAGAAAAATTACCTCAACCCGGATTAACGCTCTAAAATCGTCAGACTAAAAAATCATCGTGTCCAAATGATCGAACCTGCGTACCAAATTGCATTCTTTCCGTGCGATAATTATGCACTCAATTATGAGTACACAATGATGCATCCGTAATATTCCACAGAGATGTATAATATATACGCAGGGTAGAAAAAAAACGTCGGATTCTCTGAATAATTTTGAAAACATATAAGATAGAAAAAAAATGTTAAATACAGAAGTTGATGATCTTTATAAATTTCAAAATCGTCATATTAACAAAAGTTAGGACATTATTGTAACATTATATTCTTGTTGAGACCAAATGGGGTAAACAAATCTAGTATCACTTTTTCTTTCGACAAATGGTTACCGAGATATCGTAAGCCAAATATTGAAAAACTTACCAGCGGAATAATTTCGTTTCCCTAGAAAAGACAATAGAAATCTAAGAAATAACGGAATAAATTCGATCGGAATCGATTCCGACGAGTTCCATAATAGGTACCTTGGTTTCTTGAAATATCTCAAGAAATATTAAGCAAATGAAAAAATGTTTCAGACAAAAGTTGCTCAAATTAATTGATAGAAAAAGTTGATATAATAAAAAATGAAGATTTTCATTACAAAAATTCAAGGTGATCTTCCTGTAACCTTGATGACGGTGTTCAAGGTCATACTGGTATTGCTATGCGAGGCGTCACTTAAACCCTGCAACTTCTGTATCTATCATTTTTTCCTATCTTGCGTATTTTTAAATCTTTAGTATTTTTATTTAGACGGTCTAATTTAAATGCCTTACCCTGTATATTACAATATATCACGCCCGATTCTCTCCGCTGAGCGTGAAGCGCTCGAGTAATACATGTAATACGCAATACACATACAATACGTAGGCTACCGCGTCGCGTGTATCCTTCTACTGCTGAAGGACCCTTTCGAAGCAGTCGAAGTTTCCTATTTTGGATTCGAAACATCTCGAGTGCGCTTGTCTCGCAGCTGCAGGGTGTATCTTATACAGACCGTATTTCCGCTATAAGTGAAGGCAAGTTGGACAGTCGAGACGGGGCACAGAGGATCTGAATGGTACGCTCGGCAGATATAGTTACGATCCGTCCGAATACGAGGTACAAAGCCTTCCACACGCTTCGTTGCTCGTAATCCCTGAGTACATATGCGCGCACTCCGAACGAGTGAACTAGACGAATTAGATTAAGCTTAATATAAGTTTCTCTCTCTCTCTCTCTCTCTCTCTCTCTCTCTCTCTCTCTCTCTCTCTCTCTCTCTCTCCTCTCTCTCTCTCCTCTCCCTTCTCCTCCCCTCTCCCCCCTCGCCCCCCTCCCTCCCCCTCCCCCTTTACCCTCCCCTCTCTCCCCCTCGCTCTCCCTCCCTCTCCCTCTCCCCCCTCTCTCTCCCTCTCTCTCCCTCTCTCTACCTCGCTCTCCCTCCCTCTCCCACTCTCACATCCCTCCCCCTCCCTCCTCTCCCTCTCTCCCTCTCTCTCCCTTTCTCCCTCTCTCTCCCCCTCTTTCTCCCCCTCTTTCTCCCTCTCCCTCCCCCTCTCTGTCTCTCCCTCTCCCTCTCCCCACCCCTCTCTCTCTCTCTGTACGACTCGTGCGAACACAAAGTATCTTTCGTCTGATAAAACGCGCACGCCAAGTTGTTCGTTAATTCTGCATGGAACGACTCACTTTGTCGTCGCTACACAATGTTTTCTTTTCTACCGCAGACTGTTGTGTTAAACATCGAACGCGAGATACCGAGAGCAACCGAGTTTAAAGAAACACGTTGAACCATTTGTCGAACAGGTTTCCTTCGGGCGTTTCCTCAATTATCAGACAATGCGATTTTCCGATTTCCCAGAGCTCGCGCATTTATTTCGATGTGTATTCAAGCGCTATCGTTATTAGCTCGCGGCCCGCCAAATACGCGTAACTTGTTTTCGCGGGACAAGTGGCCGCCGCTCCGCGCCGCGCCGCCGCGAAATTCGCCGGACATTCTTATCAGCGGCGCAACTCTCGATGTGAATCGCGGAAACGTGGAGTTTGTCTCGCAAAGTGGTCGGCGCGCGAATGGAGGTCAACTCGCGCGTGTGCGCGGGCCCGAAGAAAGTTCATCGTTGGAAATCGGGAACGAACGCGGTGTGTGCCTCCGCGAGCACTTTTGCATTAAAGTCATTACGACAGCGCGAGCCACGACAGATATCGCGGCGCTCCCAGCGTTGGACGTTGTTAAAACTTGCAGCAGTCACAATAAGGCGCTCCGGCCGATGACTAAGTTCCACGAAAACGCGATATTACCTTCCGAAGTCGTCTCATTACTGGCGAGCGATAATCACCTGAATTTGTACATCCGCCGTAATACGACGGAACTTTGACGCGCGACGACTCGAAAAAGACGTGCGAGCGAGCGAGCGAGCGAACGCGTATATAAGCGCGCCCGTGTGAGAAAATAATAATTATAACTTCGTTCCGGCCTCCCTGCCTCCCTCCCGCCGCATGCTCACATGCGAATGTTCTCATTAGAGACTCGTTAATTACAGAGAGCCGGCAGACTCGCAAGTTCGCGCGCTCGGCACGCTGTTTTTACCTATAATCACCAGATATCCTCCTCTCATCTTTGTCGAGAAACTTCGTGACGTCTCGGCGGTGAATATTACTGATCGATTAGACGCATTTCTGGGTCAAACTGTTGTAACTCCGCGGGATGGTTCTCGGAAGGTGAAGGGTCCCGGACCTCGTCCGCGGCGCGCATTCGTATCTCCGGATGTAACGTCCCGCTTTAATAAATGATACGACGTTTATGAATATGACATTTTGACAGCCGAGAGAAATCATGTCTCGGTTTCTCAGTCATCGCAGCCAGATATCGCGGATTACCGGATATCCTCGCGGAAACCGGCATGTCGTAACCGCACGCGCTTCGCAGCGTAGAAGCGACCGTCGAGCTGCGCGAAGCAGCTCTACTACGCGAATATTACGTACTATTCGCCTTCTTTTAGAGGCTCTTTCGGAGGCGATCAGCCGGGGAATGCGACCGAGAATGAGACGCGGAGGACGAGAGCGGTCAGGTGGGGAGAGAGGGGACAGGGTATCTAAACCAGCGGCTCTTCCCGTGAAACATCGAATGCCGCGTGCTGAGAAACGAAATGACCGGCGATCGGCGCCCACCGTCGCCGTGTGTCCTCGACGAATTCGTCGTCGACAGATAACAAGCGAAAGCCAAGCCGGCAGAAGGCCTGATTATCGCGCTAATTGAAACTCGACTCTTAATTTAACTTGGAATCCGGAGCTTCGCCGGGACTTTTGTTTGCCGCCGAGAAGCGCCCCGCCTCCTCGAGGCGAGACGCGAGCCGGCGAGGATACGAAATCTACGTTCGACATGCGAAGTGGAGAAATGCAAACTCGAGGATCGCAGGACGATGGGGAGAGGAGCGCGCACTGTGACGTAGGCAAATTGCACTCCGCTGGCCACGAGGGCTCCCCCCCCCCTCTCATCGCGGCTTATCGCGCCCATGCAGCGCTACTTCCGGCACCGGTTAAATGCCGCTTCATCCCTTATAGGCCGTCGTCGGTCGATAACTCCGAAAATTTCGACCCGGTGGCCCGTCCGCGCCGCTGATACACGGCATTCGGCATGTTTGACCGCGTAATTCCGTCGAGAGAAAAGGTCGTGCGCGGCCTCGAGCGGCTTATCTCACTCGCTCTCTCTCACTCTCCCTCTCTCTCTCTCTCTCTCTCTCTCTTTCTCACTCCCTCGAAAAGAGACTGTGGTAGTTACGGTATATGCCTTCATTTATGCCGCTCGTTCTACCGTCAAAATTGCGCGGCATAAGCTTTTTTCTCGCAGTCGCCAGTGTGCCATGACGGAGTTCATTTTCGGACGACCTACTTTTCCCTGTCGTTAAGTGGAACTTTGCGTTCGAATTAAAGCTACAAGCTCGTATTACGTTACACAGAGCGCGCGCGCGCGCGCGCGTACTACGAATTTAACATCTCATGTGTGTCGTGCTGTTCGGTCGCTAGCTATGCATGAGATCTTGATCGTCAAACATGGTATCACTGTAATTTCGATTCTAATAATTGGGTGGTAGTACCCTACCACTCACGAATTCGTGTACACGCAATTCTATGTACTCCCATTAATCGAATTGTGCTTGCTCGACGTACATACCGCGTTTCGCACTTAAATATTTAACGAAAGAATACCAAATATTTCGATACTGCGGTTGAATTGCTCGAGATGAAGCATTAATTATATTTACACGTCGACCCTGATAGTCGGACTTTCTTTCAAACGTAGAGCTAGCTAGACTGCAGTCGCACTCGAGGAAATTTCATTTCCGCCCTGCGCTATTAAAACAGTCATAAAACAGTCCTCCTACGCCGTTCCAGTTTGATTTAAGAAAGTCGCGGAATTTTGACCTCGTTAAATGTAGCACTGCTAGAACCGTGCGAAATTCAGCGACACACCGAACGCGACGGAAAGTCGTCATTAGCGATTGAATATTATTGCTCCCCTTTTTCACGCACATGATGAGTATCCAATCCTTTACACGAGTTTTATACACGGACGAAATCGTTTTCAACTTGTCGCGGCATCGACGCCGAAGCTGTACTTTTGCGTCAAAGAGAAACAACTAATAACGTCCGCGATCGATGGCTCTTGTCGAATCAAATTCGGCTACCGAAGCTCGGCTACACAAATTCCATACTGCTACCTTTCTAATCATCATAATTATTCCGATGGCGCTGTAGGACCTTCCCTTCTCCCTCTCTCTCCCTCTCTCTCCCCCCCTCTCTCTTTCTCTCTCTCTCTCTCTCTCTCTCACTCTCTCGTATTCATGAAGCGGCAGGAGGACGGAAGTTATCGTCAAAGCCGCACACAAATCCACCATTATGACGCGATGAGTCGACGATAATCGTTATCGTCGAAGTTAAGCGCTCTACATTGAGATTGAACCCGGAATGGATGACATTTAACCGAGTGCGACCGCGAGTTGATGGCGGGGGTTTTTCCAACGACACCGAATTGCGGAGCTTAAGCGACCGGCGACGAGAATCCAGCCGTTTTGACAATTAAATATTCGAGTCAACCGCGATAAAGACTCGGCCGAACTCGCGGAATCTCCGCCGCCGCTCCCCAGGCGACACCTAGCCCGTCGTTATTAAAGCCGTCGGGGATTAACGGTGTCGTTGATCACCCGCAACGATGATTCCTGATATAAATTCGCGTGGTGTTCAAGTCCAAATGCATCTTGCGCTGGATTGAACTCGCGCCTAGAATGTCCTCGCGCTCCTGTGATCCTTATATTAATCCAACGAGTGCACAATTCTGCAGACGGTAGATCGCCGACTGCCCCGGCATGGCCGGACAATACCGACCTCGATCGACCTCAACTTTGGCGTACCGGGTCTCTTTCTTCGCAGAAACTCGACGAGAACTTCTCGTTCGCGGTAGCGGCGGCGATCTGCGAGTCCCGACACGAAATATCTCGAGCGGCGAGGAAAAGTTACTTCCGCTCTCTCAACTGTCAACAATCGCTCGATATTTAGTACGACAGTTAACAACGATCCTCGTCGATCTATCGAGGCCGGCCGGCAACAACTAGTCGTCGACGAGACCGGGCGAGAGTTCTCATATTCAATGATACCCTCGTTAGTTTCGCGCTGCGCACCGGTGCTCATTACTTTCGAAAAGGACACGGGGATACTGCGCGCTCGTTCGCGTGCTCGCGCACGCCCACGGCCATGAAGGTACCGTGAGAAGAGGGTGGGATGAAGTCCGGGGTCTCTCGTATGCAAGTGCTTACGAACGAGCCAATTTAAAAGTGCAATGGAACGGTGTACAAAGAGGAAAAAGTATTTTCGCTTCGCGTTAGTCGTACCGGACTCGGACTATCCAACAGCCGCGGGATACCTCGAGCAAAGTGTGTTCTATTCGGAAATCCGCTTTACAGACTTCCCTGGGGCCCCCTTCGTCCGCTCCCTTTCTCGCCCTATCCCCCTCCTCTCTCTCTCTCTCTCTCCTTCACTGGCCGCTTCGCTCGTTATCCCCCTTCCCCTGTCCGTCTCTTTATCGTCCGAGCTGCGCTCGGTTCGACTCCAGACACCTTGCCCGATAAACGAAAAGCAATTTGTTGTTTATAACTACGAGAGAGAGAGAGAGAGAGAGAGAGAGAGAGAGAGAGCCGCACGCGGAGATCATTCAACTGTCGTGAGGTGTAATTCGCGTCTTTGCGTCTCGCCGACGGAATTAGACGTGCCGTTGTGGCTGAGATTTATGCCTGTCGTGTCGGTAATCACAACACGCGCGCTCACAACCGCAGTTGCACCGGTGCGGCGGTGAAAATTAGTCGCCGCGCAGCGATGAAAATTGGTGAGAAAGACGAATGTAGAGGCGAAACGCGATCGCGCCTCGGGACGATCGATCCGTGGAAACATCGCGCCCTCGTTCGTCGACTGTCCTCTTTAAAACATCGCAGCAGCGGCAAAGCCACACACACACACTTTCGCCGTCGCCACCGCCGACGTTCGCGGCGAACGCGCGTGTCTTTGCTTTTCTTGCAATTATTCGGGCCGGAGATGCGAGACGCTCTGCGGTTCGCTCCAGCTATTACAAAGCATCGACGACCGTCGTCAGCCACACAGCGCGGTATCGCGTCTCGCTCGTCGCGACACTTGACCGCCATCGTTTTATCCGCCGCGAGACTGTACGCGAGACATACGGCTACTCCTCTTTTTCTCCCTTTATTCGGAGCGCCGCCCTTCATTCGGAGCCCGCGCAGGAGAGGCGGAAGTCGAAGGAGAAAAATCGCGAAGGAAACGGCCGGGAGAACTCGTTTTTACCATTGTGCGCGCGCGGCACGATTCTTTCAGCGCGAGCGGACGATACACGCGAAGATAAACTTTGCACCGCCGCGGTGGCAGCGTTATTGCAACAACGATGTTTAATCGTGGAAATTAAGCGGTGAAAAAATACAATCAACGTTTCATTAAAGCGAAAGTCAACGTCGAATTGATCAAACAAGCCGTAACCGCGGGAAAATACGATCACACCGCGACATTCCGCGCAGAGTGATTGCGACAACGCACGGATACAATAATAAGACACGGTAAAATACGACGATATCATTGTTACGTAACGGCGAAATCAAGCTAATGACGTCCCGCGAAATGAATTAAAGACAAATATTAGCCGGAGGGGAAATTAATGGAAGAAACGGCGAGGGATGAGCAAAAGCCAGCGCATTATTGAGACGCGATCCGCCCCCGCGGGAGAGAGGGACGGAAAAGAGCGCCTCCGCGCGACAGCGCGGTTTGTATGCAATGCAAATGCAATAAGTTGATTGAATTATAACGTTACAAGCGCGCGCCGCGCACATGCCGACCGTTACAGTCAATCGTGCGAGATGACAATGCTAACGAGGTAGGGAGGGAGAAAAAGAGAAGAGAGAGGGCGGCAGGGGGAAAGCGCAAAAGAGAACGGACCACGGGGCGAGGGGGGGGGCTTTGTGTCGTCCACAAAAGCGACGACCTAAATTTTCAGCGACGACAATCAAACAGAAACGACGAGCGTCGCAGATCGGTCGCGGCAGGAGCGGCGATCGACAATCCCATTTTCGTGGAGAATTCGTCGTCGGGCGGCGACGCTCGCCAGCGAGCAATTTCGCTGTCGCCTCCGCCGCCGGCGCGAGCTTGCGACCGGAAGCTCGCCGGAAAGCCGGGCGACGGCGAAAGGTCACGTTTCTGCGGCCGCGCGCTACACGTGGCAATTGTTTCCCCTCGTCCTGCTGCCTTTCCTCCGCCGTTCGCCGTCGAAGGAGAGGTCCATCGATCGACTCTTTGCAGCGATTCCCCTTCCCAGCCACTTTAATTACCCGGCGCGACTTTCGGCCTACGCACGCCGGGACCTCGCAGTGAAACGGATAAGTAATAGCCGCGGCGGTTCGTCTATCCTCTTAACCGCCGGTAATCCGGATGTATCGAAGATCAAGATCGCCGATGTCGACGGTTCCTGGATGCCGGCCAAGCCAATCCGTGCCGAGGATGCGTGCAATGAGCAACGATTTATTTAGTCGATCAGCCCGGCCGTTTCGACTGAATCGTGGAACGTTCGCCGATGAAGGGGACAAAGAGAGGAAGAGAGAGAGAGAGAGAGAGGGAGAGAGAGAGAGAGAGAGAGAGATCGATACGGGTTCAGAGAATGGAGGAGACTCGACCCGGTTGCATAAGAGCATTTTTTTAATCTGCTGGGCGGATTAGGAATTCAGAGCGACCCTAATATCGACGTCATCGATCGCTATCTCGGCGGTGCGAGTGGCATAGTCGGTGATAGATACGGATCATCTGTTCCGGCGTACGAGAGAGAGAGAGAGAGACGAATTGCATAGCCAAGGGGCGTGGAAGCGGGGAAAGTGATAAGGCCGGATCATCGACGTTCGCATTAGGCGATTGTTTAGAAGCGCAGTTTAGCTCGGAAACTTTCCCCCGTACCTTCTCGTATCACAGAGAAAGCGGAGGAAATAAAAAGCGAAAGTAATTGAGGAGTACTGTAAAATAGCGCGAGCATTTCCGCGCGTAATTCGACGGAAGCGGCAGCGCAAAGGAACAATTTGCGGTAATAACGATCGAGTGTAAAGGAAGAATGCGCGAAATTAGTAGTTGGCGACGTCCAGCGTCGCTGAGGAGTACTCTCGCGCAATCGTGTCTGTGAAATTGCAACGGAAATTGCAACGTAAAAAAAAAAAAAGAAAACAAATATGCAAGGCGCATTTCTGTATAAACGCCCAGTCGCGTCTCTCGCTCGCAGTGACTGCAGAACTGTTCGGTGTAATAAAACATAGGAAAGAGATCACGGGCGACGCGAGGAGAACCCGGGCGAGCGGATGCATTCATATTCCGTAAGAAGCGCAAGAATGATACGATGCATGTCGCAGTGATGCCCGCTGCGCATTACTCAGTGGTATTGCGGACAGTATCATCGCGTATTCGCTTAAGAGGTTAATATTTCACCGTGGCGTGACTGCAAATTTCACGAAGCCGGCTGAAGAGCGCTCGGCTAATGTCGCGCAACGGGCACGAGAAAATGAACCGCGCTGTGCTGACGAACGCTGCGCTCGCCTTATGAATGTTTATGTCGTTTTGATGCGCGCAATTAAACAAACAGCCGCTGCAATTACCGTCGCGAGCTCCAAAGCGCACGCGGCGCGGAGAACGGATCCCGAGAGCTCCGCTCGGATCGAGTCTTACCGAGTCGATCGCCGTCACAGACAGAGAACGCTCGCTTGCATCGCCGCGAGCGACTTTCGAAAACGGCCGAAAATTTACGGACGGAATTTTTTCAGACGAATTCACTTCGGCCAGATTGTATCGGCGTGTTGCCTGCGACGTATGGCTCGCGATAACAGACGTCGCTCTCCTGAGTCATGAATTTTCGTCCAGCGGTTGTCGCACGACAACCGAGCTTTCCTCTCGCCGTGCGCTTCCGAAATATGCATCGAGTCACGTTGTGCACACTCGCAGAAAGCGAGTGATATAACCGCGGCGAAAAATGGCTATTAAAGTTAATAAATACGAGACGCACGCGTGTAATGTGTCGCGGGCGCTCACGCCGCGGCCGCGTGACGCCAAGTATAATTCATGCGCGACAAAAACGCGATGACGTTTCAAAAAGCCCTGCTCGGCTCGGCGATTCAGCTGCGATTTCGTAAGCACGGATTCTCGTAAGTCACGTAGATTTACACACGCCGCGTATACATCGCGGATTTGAATTACAACTCGCTGGGAATGTTGTCGCGTTTAAGATATTAACAGCGAGACGTACTGAGCGCCGCGGTAGGCGCTCGCGCCTGCGTGCGTGCGCGTGTGAGAATGTCTATGTGCGTGTAACGCGGATATTAATTGATGCCAGGGATATGTAAATTCCGGCGACGCGATGCTATAAGCACGCGTATCGGTGCGAATTACAAGCTCGAGGCGTGCTTGTCACTGCGACTTCATTAATGCAAGACATATGTGCGCGCGAATCGCTCGAAATAGGCGGTGTTATGAATTGCAATTACACGGCACGGCTGAAAAGTAGCGCGACACGACGCCCGCCGATTGATCCCTGCGAATTCGCCCCGCCGCGCCGCCGTGCGCGCAAATCTCGCTGCTCGCGGCTCTCTATGTGAAAACACCACCGCCGCTCCTTTGCTCTCGCTCTCTTTTTCCTCGTAACCGAGGCTCGATCGATCCCGCGCATTTGAGATCGCGCGGACAAAAGGCAGCTTGTTTCGTTCGAGGCGCGAATTTCTCGAGTGTAACAAATTTCGCAGACCGCTCGGCGCAACGGCGGATCCGACGTTAGCCGGACTATTGCATACCCCTCGCCGCCGCCGTCTCCCCGCTGCACAGCGAGCTTAAACCAATCGTAAAATTCTGGAGGTTCGCAATAACACGGCCAGACACGTGTGCACGTGCGTCCGGCTACTTCCGTCGTCGTTTTTATGCGCGCGAGATGGACTTTATCTTCCATGTAAAAATCGCGTGTGGCAATACCGAGTGACACGACGCGAGTTTATCGCGTTTTGCGACGACCGTCCGCGTTTACGACTTAAATACGCGAGATCCTCGATCCCTTTTCCCTCCTTTTCTCCCCGTTGTTTCCTTTCTTCTCTTACACGCTCGCTCGGACGAACAACCCGCGTGAATCCGGCGCGAGCGACGCGCCGGATCATCGGACGCGTTTCCCTTTGCGCATCGCAAGCAGTTCCGCGCGCGACTGACCCGTTTTTTACCTCGCGCAGCCGTTCGTTCGTTTGACGAGAACGCGCACGGATCGGCTCTAGTAAAGGCCATTCTACTATACGTGTCGTAAGTTGTAAGCCGTAAGAATTGGCGAATCACAGTCGATTATTACAAAAATAATCGGCTATAATTGGTCAGTTCTTACGGCTTACAACTTACGACACGTATTGTAGAATGACCTTTATTCTCGCCTCGTGTTCGGCGCCGAGCGCGACGTGGCCGGAGCCGAGAGTTTGGCCGATGTAATATACATGATACGTGGCGCAACGCGGCGATTCGATCCGCGACCGGCCGCCGCGCCGCACCGCGCCACGCCGTCCGGCTTCCGTATTCCGCCGGTGAGTACACGCCGCGGGAATACAGATCGTTATCCCGAGTGGAAAAATGAGCGCAGCCACGCGACGAAAATATAATATCCCTCGGAACGAGAGGATCGAGCGAGCTTCCAACGCCGGCTATCGCCGCGATCGGCCATGAGCGTCGCCTTTCCCGCGGTGGTTCCTCGACGGTAGTACCCGTATTTTCTACAGGGCGACGGACACTCTTTGCAGCGCTCCGCGCTGATCACTTCCGTACTACTTGAGGTTGATCTTCCGTCCCGGACTCTCGCCAAATTCATTCCAAGTTCGGCCGACCAGCTCGCCTGCGCGATTTATCGCTTCGCTCTCCGACGGACAAGTTGCGGCGGGGTGCGCGTGGGGTGTCTCGTGTGTACATATGCGTGTTCAATTAATTAATCATTTATCGGACCGTGGTCGCATACGCGGCGCTGGGGTTTTCAACGAGAATATTACGAGCAGATGCTTGGGAGATTTTTATAGGACAAGGGAGACGAGACTTGCAAATTTTTCTTGACGCTTGGTCCCCTGATCGTAGATGAATGCGAAGATTCATTTTTTCCGACTTATTATATATAGAATATCCGACTATATATATATAGAAGTATGAGTTATAATTAATAAACAAATTTCAAGCGAACGGCACACTGACGGTGTAGAATTTTTGTCCGTGACAGGCCGTACAGCTGTTTTTACAAAAAATAACTTGCTTTATTAATCGCCTGCCACAGGACACTTGAAGTTATAATAAAATTAACTTATTTTCATTTGCCCGTGACAGGATTTATAGCAGAATTGTCGGATTTTCGGACCTGTAGCAATTTTTCCTCCCGCGGGACCTGAAATTTTCTAGATATAATTTAGCTTGTAATCTAGATTGAACTTTTTCACGTTAAGATGTAGATATATGCAAGACAATGTGTTGCGAAATGATTTTTGCTGAACTGATTCTTAATTGCCTGAGTGTGAATGCAAAACGCGAACATAATAATTGACTTTTGTATTAACTCAAAAAAGTCCTTTATTTCTATGATAAAGCTCAGTATCGTAATCAAAAAGAAATCTGAAAAGAAATCTGGAAATGAAGTTCGTCAAAAGCCACAGTTGGCTGGAAGGCTGTTATGTTATAAATATTAAACACCTAAAAGAAAAGAAGGAATGATACTAGTAATACTCAAATTATATAAAAAAATCTGCATGAGTAGAAGAAAACTATATGAAGTTATAACTCTGATCTCAGAGTAACCTGTGATTATAACTTTGCTCTCAGAGCTACTTGAGGTATAACTCTGCTCTCAGAGTGACCCAGCGAATGACAGCTCTGATATCAGAGACTGGACATTATTATAGTGCTCTGCTCTCAGAGGCTTGGCGGTCAGAATTGGGATTATGCACAGAATGAGCCCGCCTTTACCAATCATTGGGATTCCCCAACATCGTTCAAGCAAGTTCTTACACTTTGAAATGATAACGATAACAACGATTATTTGGGCCCAATCACCAAATATCCTTCTGTACAGGATTCACAATAGAAACGCGAAACAACAAAAGGGAAACTTCCAGTTGTAGAACGAGCTACTACTTTTCTATACTCTGCGAACGAGGGCGCTGGCTTCGCTCGCGCCCCACCATGTCGGGACCAAGGTCCGCAAATAGAGAAACGGAACAAAGTCAGGTCCTCTTATGTCAGGTCCACCATGTCGGGACCAAGGTCCGTAAATAGAGAAACGGAACAAAGTCAGATCCTCTCATGGCCGCCGTTTTGGAGCCAGAGAATCTGTGTTGGTGTACGTGATACTATGTACGTGTAGTATTATGGTTTAGTCGTGTGAGTGAACAGAGTAATCAAAACACAGTTTAAGGCTGCATTCCGATATTCACTGCCAGTACTGAAAATACATAGTTTGTATCACGAACACTATAGATTTTCAGTGCTGGCAGTGAATATCGGAACGCAGCCTAAGATGTAATCGGAAGTAATCAAAACATAGTTTAAACACATTCCAAAGTACCAGTGAGAATTTTTAGAAGAAGAAAAGCAATTACAAGTTATAACTTCATATAGTTTTCTTCTACTCATGCAGATTTTTTTATATAATTTGAGTATTACTAGTATCATTCCTTCTTTTCTTTTAGGTGTTTAATATTTATAACATAACAGCCTTCCAGCCAACTGTGGCTTTTGACGAACTTCATTTCCAGATTTCTTTTCAGATTTCTTTTTGATTACGATACTGAGCTTTATCATAGAAATAAAGGACTTTTTTGAGTTAATACAAAAGTCAATTATTATGTTCGCGTTTTGCATTCACACTCAGGCATTACAATGCCGACTGTAGTACAAAAAAATGCAAAGAACGAAAATAATATTTGACCCGACGGTATGTGGTTAATCAGCTGAGCCACGGTCGACGCCATTTTCGAGCCAAATCGTGTGAAGTGGATGAGAGGACCTGACTCCGTTCCTCTATTTACGGACCTTGGTCGGGACAAAGAACATCGCGAGACTGTGCACGCGCGAATCAGGAAGCTGAATCTCTCCTTTCTATAGTTTCCAATATATCTCTGTATCATCTAAATAAAGACAAAGTGAGGCGAGAGCTTCATCTGTGAGAACGATTATATGTATCATTTTATCCAGATAACAACAAAACAACTGTTTTACAGCCAAGAAACGCTAACGTGACCAGCGACTTTGTCACTCGACGAACAATAAAAATATATCGGTAACAATGAGCGAGTCATAAAACACTGCTAAGCCCAGTAGTTATTCGTTACCAATATAAGACGCACGTCGAGCGCAAATACTCGTGCGAAAAACACACCAGCTTTTCGATACGTCACGGGGGACAAAAAGCAGAGAGCTCCCACGGACGAAGCGAAGTTTCTTCTCGTTCCAATAAACACATAGGAGGGGGAGGAGTAATACAGATTCCGGCGCTTTTTTCCGTAGCAATCGCGGCCGCGATATATTTAAATCGCCGCGGAAACAAATATCTGGAATTGTTGGAAGTGTTGCGGTGGCCGATAAATCCAATTTGCCTCTTCCGCCGAACGCAGCGATATCGCGCTCGCCGACGCTACGTACCGTCGAACGGACGACGAGCGGCTAAACGGTAACGGCCGCCGCGAACGCTAAATGGTAAATAACTTATTTATCGAGAAGAGAAAGCGGCCCTTGCGCGGTTCTTGCGCGCCCACTAAGTCGATCGCGACAGCTCGCTGCTGTCGAGCACCGATCGTCGCCGTTGTCGTCCTCGTGCATCGGTTCGCCAGAATCTTCCGGGCGTGTAAATAAACGCAATTAACGCGGAATTAGATTACCGATTCGACTTCGCTCAGAGTCTCGAGTGGACCACGCTCCCCCCGGCGCGTATATCGTGCTCGTGAGTAATGAGAGGAGCGAGCGGGAGACAAGATGAGGACCGATATCGCGGCGGCTTAATCCCTGGAGCCACAATTTCCCCTTTAAGCTCGCCGCTCCTCGTCGGATAAAGCTCACGCAATTAACGGGTAGACGCAGTTAAGAGGTCCTCGGGCGTGCGGACGCGTTTTCAGGTCGCCTTGCTCGCCGAGCCGAGGAAGGAAAGGCTCGCGGCGGGAGATCTCTTCCGGGATCGCGCGATCACTCGGGCTTCGCGTAATTGTGAATCGACGGCGACGGACTATCGAACCGGCTCGAGCCGATCGTTAATCCGGCTGGGGATGGAGGGAGGGGGAGGGAGGTGAACCGGCCGATAAAAGAGCGCGAGTCACGCCACGTCGCCGTGGAAATGCGATCAGAAAGTCCCAGACGACGACGGTAAATCGTTGCCCGCGAAACGCGACTGTCCCTTCGTCGATGGAGATAATGAGATCGCCGGTTAAATCGACGTTTCTCATGCGGCTACGTTGCGTAAATTTTCCAAGCCCCGCGCGCTACACGTGTGTCGGGCTCTCTTGGTTTCGACTATCAAATACCGCTCCGCTTTTGCGTTTCTCTCCAATAACCCTTAACCCTTTACTGCATACTGGTCCTCCCAGAGTGCCACCTACCTGTCATACAAGCTTGGTTTTCCAATAATTTAAATTTTCCACATATTTCTTTAGCATATTTGGTATTGTTGGACCATTAAAATATTCCTCTAACTAATATACATCAACTTTTAGAGTCATTTCAAATAAGTAATTTGTTATTAATAAGCATATACTGAACAAAACTGTCGTTTTTAGAGAATAAATTCGTTTACATGAAATTTTAAGTAATAACGTATACTTCAAAATCATTATCTGGGAGTTTCTGAGGTCGCTGAATACAAATCCGGTGTGAAAAATACAAAATTCAAAATAGCGGACCCAATATGGCGGTGTCAATCGAATCTTGCCGTATATATCCATTATAGCTCTGGCATTTCGAATGTTGGATAACGAATTTGTAATTAGCAGCCTCGAAAACCTTTAAATAACAAATTTCAAACGAATTCGGCTGATTTCGAAAATTTCGTCCACCATTTTGAATTTCGTATTTTTCACACAGGATTTATATTCAGCGATCCTAAAAACCTCCGAATAACAAGTTTCACAAAATTATATTCATTAGAAAAAATGTGCAATAAAGGGTTAAGCTCTCGGATAAAGATAGGTGAAAATGTATCCGATATTTGTTGCCACTAAATAGCAGCACATTACACAGCAATGTCCTGCTAGGATTTATGGATAAATATCTATACTCATGTATCTATATTCATGTATAATCAAAAAATTGATAAAAAAATTACTATTCCCCTAAAATTCATCCGTCCTAGTGGCAAGAGGTAACAAAATTGTCCTCGAGTGCTCAAGGACTAAGGATAACATATTACGAACGGGAATGCACTGTGAAACGTCAGCGCTACGTTATGCCACGAGCGAGATCGCAAGATCGCGAGCGCGTTCCCTGTAACATGCATGTATGAGTTCCGTTTGTCAGACGTAAACAGTTGGTTCGGAGTAGTGCGAGCTAATCAGTAAGATGGAATCAATTGCAATCTAACCGATACCTGATGAACCTGCCTCTTCTCAGGCGGGAAGCTACGCTGCGATTCAACGAGGAACCGTACAAACGCCTCTCTCTCTCTCTCTCTCTCTCTCTCTCTCGACGAGGAATGCGCGCTTCAATATTGAATATTTTACAACTGATCGGGTGTCAATTACAGTAGTTGCACTGTACGAAATATCATTCGCCGTTGAAAAATGTTTATCTGCCGGTTGCGCCGGAATAAATATCGCGTTGCAGTAATATCGCATTACGCGCACGAAGAGAGTGAAGATGAGAAGCGGCGCATTAAAATAAAAGCTCTATCCGATTGCGATCTCCGTTTATCTCCGATATTGCCCCGCCGAAATATCGAGCCGCGGACTCGTTACCGCGGGCTCTGCATAATTTTCTGTTTATCCGAGAGCAATTCACTGCCGAATGCGGTCTCAATTATCAATAGCGCGCGGAACGTTGAAATTATGGCCGAGAGATATTCGCCCGTCCTCATAGACGCGGCCGGCCGGCTGCAGTCAACAATAAGGCTATTCGTGTGCAATTTCCCCGTAACGAAATCGGATACGCAAATTTACGAACACGCGCGACGACGGTAGGGTCCAACGGTATCAGTTCGCCGGCCGTTTAAATGCCGTTGGCACCGCCGCGCCGGCTTAGGGTGTCAGCGGGTCGAGCGACACCAAGTGCGCGGCGTTTCCATGGGCGTTTCCGGGTCAAAGCGCTCTCGGCGTCGCGGGAAGAGGAAGCCCGAGACGGAAGAAGAAGAAGCCGGCGGGGAGGACGAACTGCTCCCACGAGATGCGATCGCTCGACTTGGAGCTCGACGTAGCGAGCCACGTTCATCCCGCGGCCAGTAACGGCCGCGGCCAGCGGCCAGTAACGGCCGTTGCTCGGATCGGCTGACTGAGCTATAGCAATGACTCACCCCGGGCTGCGGAACATCCTCGAGCACGATACCCTCGCGAAGGGCAGCCCTCTCGTCGGTGTGAGAGGGAAACGCGCCATGTTTCCTGGCGACCGGCCAGACATCCCCGGGATCCTTGCTCGACCGCCACTCCGCTGGACCGAATATCCTCCCGCGAAAACACGGAGGACCGCCCCCCCCTCCTCCTTCCCCTCACCGAACTCCGCCGCTGCTCTTTGGAACCGATACCGACCAAATCTCTCTCTCTCTCTCTCTCTCTCTCTCTCTCTCTCTCTTTTTCTCTTTCTCTCTCGTTTCTCCGCACCCGCTCCCGGCTCCGGTTCTCGTTGCACGTCCACCTGTGTTCTCGCTCCTTTCTCGCCGGCGAACTTACTTTTATTCTCCTCGTTATCGCCTACTGCGGATCATGCCGTCGGTTTATCGGCCGCGCGCGCGCTCGGTTTCAGTTTCCCTCCCTCTCGCTCGCTCTCTTCCTAAATTTCGCGCTGTGCAGTGTGCCTCTCCCATCCCCTAAATGGATCAACCCGACATCGACCTGCCCCGATCAAACCGCGGTGCTATAATTAGCAATTGACCGTTCAAGTCAACGAGGTATTATGGGATAATGCAACGTTAATGATGAAACACTGCGAACGCGGCGTGTCTTCGGCAGCGACGGCGTATCGTCGATTTTGTGTTTCTTTTTAGGATAATTTTCGCCGATCTATATATCTTTCCTTCGAGAGCCTGCGTTTGATTTATGCGTGAGCTGATTATTCATTAAGAAATCGCGGCCGGGTCAGACTGGCAGAAACGTTAACGTAAACCGAACGTCGTTGATGGCCCATCCTGGCTCCGCAGGATGTTTCGCGCATCAACGGTGGGTAATTGCCAAACTACCGACCGTTTCGTTCTCAAAGGTGCCCGCAGATTGTCAGGTAGCAAAGGTTGCATGGTGGACGGATTATTTGATCAGGGAGTTAGGACTCAAGCTCAAAGGCGAGGTGTGACAGTCGAATAATCTAATTACGCTGTACCGCTGTATGTCTTTGTCATAATTAGGGCGTCTCCCGGCGTCACCGAGAAATATGGCAAAATCGTAATCGGATGACAAGGACGCGCGATTGATCGGCGCTAAACTGGGACACGATTATCTCGGATAGGTCATTTAATAGATGAAGCGGCAGTGTAGTAAACAACGCGTAGCTTTATTAAATTCCGATCTTCCGTGTTTAGCACACCATTATGACGATAAAAATTATTCGTGATTAAATCCGTATAACGCAAGCATGAATGAATGAAAATTATTAACCGGAGAAAACTTTATTATATACGTATCCTTTCTTTTCAACAAATAATCGATGAGTCAATGAATCGATGAAAATAAATCAGTCAATTGATACATTAATTTACTTGTAATATGATACATGATACGCACATGATAACAATTTCATTTGTTACGCGAACGTTTGCGAGATTTCTCCTCCAAAGAAATGAGTAAACCGACATCGCGCACATTTTCCTGCTTAATCCGAAGTAATTTCGACCAGCTGCACATACATGCGCGCATGCGCATATAATGACCGAGGAACGCTTTAACGACGACAGTAGTCGGGAATCAGTGTGCAATCAGGTGGGAATTTGTATCAGCCAGCTTGTTTGCGCTCGCAGCCTCCGGAGGATCACCTCGGTGGCAAAGAATTAATGCAAACGCGACGGGACGTACTTAACGACGCAAACAACTCGTGACTAGCTGCAAAGTCACTCATGCTGCTTATTGTGCCCGCGTGCCCTACGCGGAGCATTTTATCAGAGGCTCTACGGCGGATAACACGGAATCTCATCCAGCGCGGAAACTTAAGACATTCGACTTTGCGACCGCGAGCTCTTATCTCTCGCGGCTTTTATCCGCTCCCTCGCTCCCTCCCCCCACCTCTCTCTCTCTCTCTCTCTCTCTCTCTCTCTCTCTCTCTCTCTCTCTCTCTCTCTCTCTCTCTCTCTCACTCTCTCTCTCTCTCACTATCTTCTTTTCTCACTCGACCACCGTTTCCTCCCTTTTTAACGGAATTGCGCGGATGGAATGCGCTGGATAAAAAAGAACGATGCATCCATTAGCCCACTTTCGAGCGTAATTAGCCGACTGGCCACCGACCGTGCGCGAATCGATAGTCGCTGCCGTCTATATTTTGAATTTGCCGCTTGTGAGGATAATTAAGTGGCATCAAGATCCATCGAGATCCACCGACGAATGAGCGCCATTCTTTCCTTCCTTCCTTCCTTTTATCCTTCTTTTGCGACGCCGTTTGTCGCGTTTCAAGTCGTCCCTGGAATACAAAACTTCCGCGACCGCAAAGTCTTCCCCTCTTTCCTTATCTCTTTCTCTCTCCTTCCCTCTCTCCCTCCCTCTCTCCCTCTCTTCTCCCGTATTAAATAAGCATATAATTAATAAGCCCCCGCTACTGGGGAGCAAGGCGGAAACGGGAACAAGATGCAGGCGCAATAATTGTCGCGTACGCGTTTCGGACTTATCTTCGTCGCATCCACACCCCGGCATAACACACAACTAAATTTAACTCAGTAAAGAAACTTACTTGATACCGAGTTCGCCTCGCTACGGGGCTAAGCTCGAAAGTTATTGGCCACTTTCATCGTCTCTTCACGAGCTCAAACTCTCTTTTACGTAAGACTTCGTAACTCTTTCAAATGCGTGCCGCCGCATTTTCTGCGTATAATAAATAAGAATTACGCGCGAATGGCTTTATAAAAAGGAACGTGCGTACACACAGCCTTGCCCGTTACGATGCTGCCGGACAGCGCGAGTTTCGCGCGATGCTCGGTGTCCGCCCTTTAATTTATACGCATACACACAATATATACATATATATATATACACACACGCGTATATGCGCAAACCATTTGTTTTTGCTTAAAGAGGAATACCGCAAGAACAGATTTTTTTCGATCGCAGAGAAAAAGGATCTTTGTTCAGGCGTGAAACAAACTCGGGTATTGTGTGTTGCGTATTAATTAAAAAATCTGCAAGTTTATACAATCTCAGAATGGATTGGAATTCTATCTGCGAAACTGCAATACGCGTTGCAAATGGAACGAAATTCGCCGAACAATGCGCCGGACGGCAAAACTCGGCGAACATGACGATGCACGAAAATTTCGCCTCGGAATGTTTTCGAATATTCTTTTTTTCCGCGCCTATTGTGTATCAGTGACACACT
This sequence comes from Harpegnathos saltator, assembly GCF_003227715.2. Classification (NCBI taxonomy): domain Eukaryota; kingdom Metazoa; phylum Arthropoda; class Insecta; order Hymenoptera; family Formicidae; genus Harpegnathos; species Harpegnathos saltator. Next base: position 409,752 of record NW_020230710.1, read on the forward strand.
TCCTGCCGTGAGAACACAAGTGAAAGTATAACGCGATTTGAATTTGCAACGAGCGAATTAAAATTCGCGATATCGGCGCAGCACCGTGTACGCGATCTCGCGTCTCGCATGAGAAACCCACCAGTGCGATATAAAATCCTAAATATCCTCGTCATCTCGCGCGCGCGATGCACGCTCATTAATAACGCGATGGAAAATATTACGAATTTTCCGCTTTCAATTAAAGACATTCAATTATGCTCTGTAAAACTTGCAAACTCCTAAATGCAATCGCGCGTAATCACGAAAATTTCAATTAATGTCAAATACCATTTCGTCATATTTCATAATTACTCCAATTTGCAAGATAACAATCGCACGATTTACACTCGTCGAGTCTACGACCCAACGACATGACGGACGTGAAATTCGCGCAACGAAATATTAATTCCAGATTTTCCTCCAGGATAATTACTTGCTCGCTACACCGGCAGTCCGGTCCATCCGGCGATTGGAAACGTAGCGTAAACCGCGTGAGTTATCAGTCGTATCACGCAATTTCCCACGCAATCTTCTCCGGTTACAATGTGCGATATTGCGTTAAATCTTATCGCGTATTGAATAATTACAACCTCCGACCGCGCGAAGCTATTCCACGCGATTCCGAAGAATGCCTGTAACAATATATGCGTATACTATCACGCGCACGCGTAAGCGATGTATATCACTCACATATACACTCACATATACAGCGTGCTTATCACTCTGTACCGCGACGCGGGAGAAAAAGAGAGAGAGAGAGAGAGAGAGAGAGAGAGAGAGAGAGAGAGAGAGAGAAAGTTCATCGAACAGAAACGAGATGAACTGCTAGAGATGCGGTTGAACGAAACACTCACGTCGGCTGCTAAATTACAGTTTACCGAAATTAGACGGACAAATGTGTAACGCGCGGCGTCGTGCACCAACGCCGCTTTACTTTAGTTTAATTACCGGAGTTTCTATAAGACAAACTTTCCTCGGGACGCATTACTTCTCGGAATTCTAGCTACAATTTCATTTGTTACGTAACAACATAATGCAACGACCCTGGCGCGGCGGACGCGACGCCGGGGTGTACTCTCGCGTAGCTGCCAATTAATTATTATCATATTAAAACGCGCCTCCGCGTGAGCTCCCTCGTCGAACTTACTCCGCTCGTCTTTCGATTCTCCCCGTCAAGCCTTCTACGACGCGTTGCAGCGTCGACGTTCTCACATACATTCACGGCGCGCAACATATAAAAAATATATATATATATTTCAAGAGATACCAAGTGCTCGATACTTCAGCTCGATGACTGCAAATTTTTATAGTCATTTGCGAAATGGTATATATATAGGGGACTCTTTTATTCACTTTGACTTAATCTACAAATATATGACGATAGGAATCGCTCGTCAACCTTCTTTAATTAATAACTCAAAATTTTATGCGCTTGGAAGCAAAATGGGGAAGAGCAGTAAGAGGATATTTTCGCATTTTCAGAACTTAATCTACACGTACGCGAAAGCTTTATACGTCATCGCTAAACACTCTGTTACACAGGGTGCTAAATTTCAAACGTAACAGGTAAAAAATCTCGAAAACCATGAAAGATATTAAAAAAAGTTAAAACACGTGTTCGATGATTTCGAAAGAGAAAGAGACTGGCATTATCAGTTTTTTATTTGGAGGGCATTTTCAAGGTCAGTTGAAAGTCAATTGAATTTTTTAAAATAGAAAGCCCAATTTTTTATTATATCTTCCTTTTCTACCAATTAATTTTAACAACTTTTGTCTGAAACATTTTTCTATTTGCCTAATATTTTTTGTAATATTTAAGGAAAACTTGGTAACTTTTCCAACATTTAACTTACAATATCTCGCTAACTATTCGTCGAAAGAAAAAATAGTATTAGACTTTTTTACTTGCTTTCATCAACTACCAAGAATATATTACTATAATAGTGCCTTATCTTTTGTTAACTTATCGACCTTTGGAAATTTCGAAATTATTAAATTAACAGAAGTTAGGGCACTATTATAATAATATATTCTTGACAGTAAATCAAGTAAAAAAGTCTAATACTATTTCCTCTTTCGACGAATAGTTAGCGAAATATTGTAAGTTAAATGTTGAAAAAGTTACCAAGTTTTCCTTGAATATTTCAAAAAATATTAGGCGAATAAAAAAAAGTTTCAGACAAAAGTTGTTAAAATTAATAGGTAGAAAAATAATATATAATAAAAAATTGGGCTTTCTATTTTTTAAAATTAAGTTGACCTTCAACTGACCTTGAAAATGCCCTCCAAATAAAAAACTGATAATGCTATTTTCTTTCCCCTTCGAAATCATGGAACGCGTGTGTTTTAGCTTTTTTTAATATCATTCACAGTTTTCCAGATTTTTTACCTGTTACGTTTAAAATTTAGCACCCTGTACATATATTTCAAGAGATTCCAAGTATTCGATACTTCAGATCGATAACTGCAAATTTTTATAGTCATTTGCGAAATGGTATATATATAGGGGACTCTTTTGTTCACTTTGACCTAATTTACAAATATACGACGATAGAAATCGCTCACCAACCTTCTTTAATTAATAACTAAAAATTTTATGCGCTTGGCAGCAAAATGGGGAAGAGGGATAAGGGAATTTTTTTTCGAATTTTCAGAACTTAATCTGCACGTACACGAAAGCTTTATACGTCACCGCTAGACATTCTGTTATATATTGCACTAATAGGAATAATAAAGTATATAAATAGCGTATAAAACATGTTGCTTTTCAGCAGGCATTTTATTTTCACCTTGTATCGTATACCGTACGCGACTTTTGTTTGCAGCAGCGAACAACGCGATTAAACGACACACGACGATTATGATAAACTTGGCCAGATGCTGACACACGATGTCCTAATTACTATAGAGGATAGTTTATGGTCAAAGAGTAAAACACGTCATGAACATAACGTTTAACAATGACACCGCGTGTCGCTACATTTAATTATATGCTGTGGAAAGCCACGTGGCCGTGCCATTAAAAGATACCTGTAGTTATGTACACGCGTGTCCCCCAAAAAATAATGAAAAGCTCTGGGAATTGGAAAACCGGACCGGATCCCATTCTAATTTATGGCAATCGATGCGATACGCCGCACGGAACTGCTCTCGCGATGAATCTAATGGCGATTGCAGGCGCCCGAAATCCAAAACCCTTTCAGCGTTGCAAAAAGCATTAACGATGCATACGCGCCGTTCATAAAATCTGCTCCGGCCAAACTAAAATCATAGCAGTTGCATTCGCGAAAACCACCGCGAAGTATCAATTTAACCAGGATTTAACGTCATATTTTTAATGACGCAACGGCGTTACAATGCACGGTTTGCATGGTTTCTTTTATGTGTAATAAAGTTGTTTATGTCACACTGGCGAATGCAGAATAATTGGACTAGCCAGCAAAATAATATATAAAATAGTATGCATGTACACGGCCATTGTGCGAAGATTCAAGATTATTATAAATTGTGAAACAAAGCTAAGACATGTTTAAAAGAATATCCTTAACTTTTTCTCCTTCATATTTAGCAATTTTCTCCTTTCATAATCATAAGCAGTGCGCCACGATATACAGCCACGAAAAAAGTAAGAAAATAATCCAACAAAAAATTCGAAATTTATAATATTTCAATGGTATATTTTCTGTAATCTCGAGAATTTTCTTGAAAATTAATCTCGAAAGTAATAACGCCGAGAACTATTGTTCAATTTTGTTATGAATAACCAAATTGTCAACACCGGCCCATTGTTGTAATGTACATACATATAACAGAAAGTAAAATCCGGTGAACAGTAAAACTTAATAGCAACCGAGTGGCGGAAATGAATTGTAGATGGCAGATCGGTAGACGCGCTCGTTCTTCATGAAGAGTAAAATATTCATGAAAACATATCGAAACTATTATTATGTAATACTTCAATAATACATCATCGAACTAATCAGCGTTGAATATTGTAATACACGCGAAAACACGTACATCTGGATAATCAAACATACGTATCAAACAAATAGTTTTCAAATCACGAACGACCAACGTTAGTGAACCGCCGCGCGGCTTTCGCGTTAACTGCTCGAGCAGCACACGTACCTACCTGTCATCTGTAATTCATTTTCGCGGCTCAGCTGCTATCGATTTTTAGTGTCCATCGGATTTCGCCTCTCGCTGTATGCACATTACAACGATAGGCTGATACTGATGAACTTGGTTATTCATAACAAAATCGAACGATGGAATTCTTCCGGCGCTGTTGTAATAAAATTTTCCACTCTACGTTGCAGAATATTATATTTCTGAACGGACATCGATCTGGATGTTAAATGTTCGAATGACTTAAAAAAAAAGATAATTCACCTTACTTTTTTCGTTGAAGATCAATGCGATTTACGACTGCATTACTATTGCTAAGTTACAGTGTTGAATTTTCAACACTCGCCAATGTATGTTGAGTCCCCTGACGTTCAGTCTACTCCATTTACTTCCAGCCGGGTTGGCAAACCTCATCTTTCGTGTAGTCCCACGTTGTCTATTTCCCACTTCGCTCACAACACTCGCCACGCGATTAATATTTAATTTCAGAGGCGTTCTCAAAGTTTTACGAATTTTGCCTTACACTCCGACGACACCGATGATGTTTCGATTTATCTTGAAATGAAAAATACAAGTTTGTGCGATGTAAAACGAAATCGAAGTTCGGAAATTCGTTTAATGGATTTTTATTTGTCGCGATACGGCCATTTCTGGCACTTTGGGAAACGCACGAGCGGTACGATAAATGTCGTACTGCGACTCGCAGCTCTCACGACTCACGTGTACAGAGTCGCATTGTGTACAAATCGGGAATATAAATTTCCGGCGAAAAATTATAAACTAGAAACCGCGATACTCAGATTCTCGTCGACACGTACGCGATTACCGACAGATTTATATAAAAGAGATTTATATAATGAAAAAAAGATACCAAAGATACGGAACAAATGCATAAATATGAACGAATTACGGCGAATTCAATGTGCGTCGCATTTCTAACGCTTGGCTACCTCGCAATATTTACCTGCAATCAATGCTTCGCAAATTTGACGAAGCTTGAGAGTCGAATTTCATTTGACCGACATTCAAACGATCGGTGCAAATCGTCGACAATCCTAACAATTGAACCGTCGAGCGAAGTAGTGGCACAAGTCGGCAATAATGAGTCGTATATTTTAAAAGTAACAATTGTTACATCGAAAGATGTCGAGTTTTTCTTTTCTAGACCTGAGTACCCTATAAAGTAGTTTTCGCGTGAAATCAGATTTTACAGTAATTATACTTTTAACTTAATTAACTAAATTAATTATTAACGAATCGCTTATAATATCAAGTATCTCGCAAACTTTAGTCTCTCAGAAGGAAACTTCAAACTCATATCGCTACATTTCGCTCGACGGTTTATCTTATAAATATGCAACAGTTAATATGTAAAATTCAACGTGCAAAATCTGCGAACAATGTAAATCGCATTGATGGCAAGATTTCGGCAACTAACCCATCATCTTAATATTTTTTTCAAGTTTCCGACTCACCGAACTGCTTCGAAGTCAAGCCCGGCCACGTTCCGCTACACAAATCTGGAACAAAAATATATTTTTGCTGATTAAACTCACGCTGTTTCGCGAATAAGTGTGGATATAGGTGGATATAGGTGAAGTGAAACTCTTTGCGAGATCGCAATTCCAATTATTCTAACAATTACATTCCGTTTTCTATCGGTAAGGATTAAAGGGAGTACGGGCACGATATAAAGAGACTAAAAACAGAAGTATAATAAACGTATAAACCCACCTTCAAGCCGACCTTGCTCGGCCCGAGCCGGATCCTCCGGCATCGCATCTGCCACCCTCCGCACCTCCATGACCCTCCGGTGTGGCCGCCGGTTCTGTCAGATATGAAACAAAAGAAGAATTTTCTGAATTAATACAATGGCAGAATAGCTGCTGATAGTTAATAATAGGTTCACGCAAATCGAAAATACGGAAATCAGATTCCGGCCGTATATATTCAATTAGATTTAATAAAGACAAGAAAATGGAGTAATTACCGCTATGTCGCTGCCACTGCTCGGGAAGATCCTGCCGACGATCGCGACGCGAGTATCGTAAGATATACTGCGTCTGCCCTTTATTAGCTCCGATTGATTCAGTAAAATCCAAAACGACGAGCGACGTAGTCTAGCGTGTTTACTCACTCGCGTTTAAAACTGTTGTGAGCCCGAGCGTGTGTTGATTGACCGCTGAAGGTCGGACGACTTTCGAGGCGCTGAGCCGTGCCGAGCGCAATGTTATTATTTACACGATTATGTCGTAATATGCAACATAACATGTCATTTCACGCTAAATATTGAAACGTTCGCGAAAAGTGGGAAATGGATGGCGAAGACAGTCAATTAGAATGTACGAGCCAAGCGATCACAGGGCGCAATTTGTGCAGAAATGTCACCGGTCGAAGAGCGATCGCGCTGATTGTTCTGACGCATACATTTTGATCGTGAATGCTCTCGAGGAGGAGCGTAACAAGTCTGTGAACTTGTTACACAGTTCTCGCGGCGAACCCGATCACCGTCGCTGCATCCGCCGAAATCCGGGCAAACTACCCCGGTTTCCCCGTACGACCGCGAACTCTCCGTCAGATTCCAATTAAAAAAGAATTTTCCTAATTAATTGCAATAGGAAGATCACTCGAGAGGATGCGAGAAAACGTCCTTGGTAATTTTTCTGAACTTTGAGACAAACGAGGTAAGGTGATTATCTTGCGAGTATCACGTCGCTCCCATTGCTTACGTTGGCCACAAAAGCAACAAACAAGCGAACAAGCGAATTCTTCTTCTTTTTACGTTAGCTCGGATTAACTCAACAAAATCGGAAGTAACGATCGACGTGGCTCGACGTGCTCACTCACTCGCGTCGAAAGCTATTATGACCGCGAGCGACTACGCGATCGCTCAGGCGCGCGAACTGTCAAAGGACACGTGTCCTTCGGAATGACATACACGTGGAATCGTTAATATTTATATTGACTATATCTTGGTACAGAATGCCTGAAAAATATTGTCCAATTCGGACGCAATATATCGTGGAGCCCGACTGGAATGTGAAACGCGCCGTTACAAGAGTCGCTTCTGAATAGTCCTGGCAGACCATAGATCTGAGAAATCCTGCACATTTATTGTACCCACAAGTGTGCCCATTGAAAGTAACGCAACGAACGTGCAACGCGTAAAACTCAATTTGCCAAATGGATTTCCATCCGCGCGCGACGCTCGATATAATGCCGCAAGTTCCCGTCGAAATGTCACGACGCGACGTCGCGAAAGTTCCAACAACCGAAGTTCTCCGCGAGCGCAATTTCCAGCCTCGAATAATGCGAGATTTCCGCGGGGGCGTTAAGAAAAAATGTTGATCCCTCGCGACGCCCGCGTCTCCCGGGGAGCTGAACATCTCCCGGAGAAACGTTGCTTTGAAGCAACGTAGGATTGGAAAGTTTCCAAGGGGAATTTTCTGGCGCGTTCACCCCCTTTTCCCTCGTTCGTCGGCCCCATCCTCCGACCGCCATCAGTCGTATATCAACCGAACAAGCGTTTAATTTATTTCGTACACGACGAACATATATAGCGCGAACATATATAGCGCGCGTTTGCGTATGCCGTGCATCGCTGTTTGAAGATCCGGCTAGCAAACCATCGGTCGGACCTTGCGAGGGAAAACACTCCCGCGACCCCGTCCAACCACATCGCTTTCGAGTCGCGCGTAGTGTACACATCGGTCTCACGTGGTCGTCGAACAAACTGACGAGGCGCTCTCCCCTCCCCCCCCCCCCTCTCTCTCTCTCTCTCTCTCTGTCTCTCTCTTTCTCTCTCTCTCTTTCTCTCTCTCTCTCTCTGTCTCTCTCTTTCTCTCTTTCTCTCTTTCTCTCTCTCTCTGTCTCTCTCTTTCTCTCTCTCTCTGTCTCTCTCTCTCTCTCTCTCTCTCTCTCTCTCTCTCTCTCTCTCTCTCTCTGTCTCTCTCTCTCTCTCTCTCTCTCTCTCTCTCTCTCGTTTTGGAGACCCTCGTTACGCTGCGGTTTGACGGAAGAAAGAGTAGTGTCGCGCTATGCAAGCGCGTTAAATTGTTTTCTTTCGTCGACACTTTTCTAACTGAGCGCGGTCTGAATTTTCCACACGCCGACACGACCGAGCCTCGCTCGACAGCGCGAAGAAGAGAAACGATACGCAGGGTCGATGTTTTCGGCTCTACGTTAATCTTGCAAACAAGTAACTCGGCACTTAAAGAGGTACATCGCCATCAGGGACGATCGCATATTAGATAGTTCTTGGGTAAAAAGGATGAAAAAAGAGAGCAAGTCATTTATATCTCCATCGGAGGATGATAGATTGTGTAGGATTGCGCTCTGAGATTTCCCATTGGTTCTTCGAGTTCTCAAACGGGATTTTTACGGTTGATGCGAAGTCTGAATTTTTCGTCACGGCGCCTTCGGTAGACCGATCGCATTCGTCGAGCGGAACGATATTCCTCATTGAAAGTTAAGACAGTTTCTCTCGTCGCTGTGATATAAGAGATCGCGTCGCGTCTCTCTGTCTCTTTCTCTTGCGAGCTTGAACTTTTATCGTTAAACGTCACCGTGGCTGTTAAATCCTGGTGTCAGGGTCTTCTGTCGAAGTAATTCCTGTGACACCGGTTGAAGGATTACGTGCAGCAAGCACGACTAGCGCTCCGGAGGTATATCGCGTGCATCCCCCTTTGACAGCTTGAAAGATACGCATTCTTTCTCCTTATAAGCGACGTCTCCTGCGAGTCGCCGACACCGGAAATATCGTATTTAAAAACGGCACGGACGGAATTCCGCGCCGTTCGCGCAGTCGTTCGCAACTTAACGAACGATAATCCGATTCGGATTATCATAGGGAGCTGCCCTCGGAAGCAATCGCCGACTCTCGGCCGTCCGCGCAATTCCCATCGCCTGAATAAAACGCTTAATGGCAATTTTAAGCAAGAAGCCCGGGCGAGCGGGGGGTAAGGCGAGATTAATCGGAACGTGACCGGAGCAAAGACTGATACCTTTCCGCACGCGAACCCGCTTGATTGGAAAAGTTTCGACTTTTACTTTATTGTCGGGGAGAGAGAGAGAGAGAGAGAGAGAGAGAGAGAGAGCGACGCGCAGGAGCACGAACGTCGGCGTCTTCGGGCTACTACGGGACTGTGTCCGCGCTGAAACACGCTCCTACAAGCGGCGCTTGTCCGCCGTGCCGACTCGATTTCTCTCCTCAGCCACGTGCGTGCGCGCACGCACGCCAACGCAAGTAATCGAAAGGACGCGTGTTTTATAAACATTCGGAACATCACGCATGAATATTTAACCCTCTGCATAAGCGCGCGCCGATTTCCATGTAAATTGAGTAGCAAACATTCCGTGCGGCGCAGGGTAAAAATGGATAACACGGCGGCAATGTATGCATTAGTGAATGATGTTTATTTTGTCCCTCGGTGCGAATAAACCATTCCAGATTCTCGCCCGATTATTGATTTTGTCTGACCTGTTTCAAATTGCCCTTGCCGTTGGCCGTCGCGCGCTCGCTCGCGCGCAGCATTATTTAACGAGCTAATTTCAATTTTCCAGCCGGACGTGGGCCAGGGAGGGGGCGGGAGGAGGCAACAAGCGGATTAATACGGTCGCCGTGGCTCTTTTCCTTACCCGGAGCCGGAGCTCGCGCGCCCGTGGCCTTCCCACGTGGCTCCGTATGGGGATCGGAAATTACTTCGACAATTAATAAGCAAGAGCGATGCGCATTAATGAGCAGTTATACCGCGTGACCGAGCGTTACGCAAGCATGAAAAGTCAAGCCATGTTTATATTATCCGACGGTCTGAATAAATCATGTCGCTTTCGCGCGCACGATTCGTCGTGTCCGTGCGCTCCCATTTTTTCCCCACGACCGACAGAATATGCTTCCTCTTTCCGAAGCTCTAATTAAAGCGCCGCGGTGAAATATGGACCGTTTTCGAGAGCGAGCGAGAGAGAGAGAGAGAGAGAGAGAGAGAGAGAGAGAGAGGGAGGAAGGGAGACAAACGATTGTTTCGATTCGTCATCGCTTTGAAGGAAAGCGCGACAGAGCAGGCAGAGAGATTCCCTCCTCTTATCCGCGCGCGACACCTTCGAGATACGTATCTAACCGCGATACATCCGATAGATCAGCTGTATCCGCGCGTTTCGCCGCGGCAAAAAGCCCGCCGTCATTGTCCCCGAGCTCGAGGAAACTAGCACGAGAGCGGGTCCTCTTCCGAGTAATTTCGAATTATCCAGCAGGTACTTAATATCGGTCACGGAGGCAATATCGGACGCACGCGCGCGTTACATCGAGATTTCTCCCATAGCAACGCCAGAGGGGAGGGAGGAGGGGAGGGTCCGCATGAGCGCATACACGATCGGACTTGAGTTTCCAGCTGTTCGGAATAAGTCGTCTGTACGAACATCGGAAAATGTTCCGCCGCCGCCGCCGCCGCTGCCGCTGCAATCGTGCACACAATTTGCGCGATAGAGAGCATTAAATTATTATTCCCGGATGGCGGCTGGCAGTTACGATTTCGACGTAAATCGCCGGAGGGCCCGCGCGGCCAGACCGAAGAGCGAGGTCGATCCACCGGGGTCTCCGGAGGACTTCACGGAGCCTCGTAATGTACATCTCGCGCGCGCGGACGAAAAAACGATTAGGGATAAAAACCTTCTGGCGAGCGACCTCGAAAGCCGAACTTACGACGAGCAGCGATCCGGTCGCGCGGCGGGGCTTGAAGGAGCCACGAGTGGACGAGTATGAGGTCGCCGTTGGTGGCGAGTGAGAGGAGCTCGGCGAGAGGAGAGGAAATAATACGTCCCACCTCTGGCAGCGAGTCGATAAGCATCATCTCATGGCGCTGGATGGGTAATTGGATTGTCTCCCTTCATACATTTCACTTTTATTGCCACTGAGTACAGGCGGTAATGCGGCCCGATTCAGCTTGACACTTGCGATTAGAGAGACACGAACGGCTCCGGGCCGCGACGAAGAGTCCTTTATACGCCCTCAGGGGGATAATGGCTGATGCTTTTAAACGCCTCGCGTTCGACGAGATTCCTCCACGAGATCGCCGCGTTTTCTTAGCGCCGGCGAAGGATCCGCGCGCTTTGGCAAGGTCAGATACGAATCAACCGTAACGTCGTGTCAAGCGGCTGTCGCTAACGATATTTGCTTCGACTCCGGCGGAGTCTCGAGTATCCGCGGCAGTTCCAGAGCGCATCGGGAACACACACACACACACACACATTGCGAGGAACGAGGAGGCAAACGCCGAAAAAGAAAGCGGCGCAGAGAGAACGGATGAACTGACGTTTCACCGTGCAGCGCGTCCAGTTGACACGGATATTTAACCGAGCGTACAGTAAAGGATGGCGACTCCTCTCCGGGGATCATTACAGCGTGAGAAAATACCGAGACGGCGCATGAAAGAGCGCCGGTCCCGGGCAAATGAGTCGCGTCGTTTGAGCGAAACGACGCGTGTACGTGGGTATATATGTGCGCCGTGAGCTCTAACTTTTCCGCTCGACCGCCCGTCCTCGAGGGCCCGCGTCCCATGGCAGGATTCGAGAACGGTAAAAAGCCCCGGGAAAGTTGGCGGCGACGCGGTAACGCTTTTCTCGCGTTACTTCGACGCTGCGCGCGCGCGCGCGCGCGCGCGTTGCGCGAGACGAGCCTCGGCGCACTTGCAAACCGCGCCACGCCGCTTTCTTGTCCCGCGACCGAAACGGGAGTCGCGCGGGAATTCGCAACTGTACTCGACTTCGGAATCGCGGCAATAGTTGCCGGGCCTTGCCGGGAATTCGGCGTTCGCCGGCGCTTCTTGCGAGCCGCGTCCCCGGAATTTCGGGCCGCGCGCGATGCAACTTTGCTTCCGACGCGAGCGGAAACGGGGCTTCGAGGATGCCCCGCAAAACGGAGCATCGCTGCGCGCCGATGTATTGAGAGAGAGAGAGAGAGAGAGAGAGAGAGAGAGAGAGAGAGAGAGAGAGAGATTTCAAATCTCTCTCAGAACGGTATTATGATAATGAACGTGGCGCGTCCCGTGAATGCAATGACATCGGAGGAACGCGGGGAGCGAATATTATGCCAACATTTCCATTATGCGAGTTAAAAATCAGCGCGCAGCGTCAAGGCGGAAGGTAAAACGCGAAAGAGGTAAAATGTTGCTCACACCCTTTTTCCGCGCGCGAATGTTTGTGTAAAATGAATTAAAATTAAATTAAAACAATTAACTATAGCTTCCAGGGAGAGAGAGAGTGTGTACGGATTGAAAGCTCGCAGCACGCTCGAATGTACCGCGCAGTATATTATCGCCGGTTTATTTTTCCGAAATCCATTTTCGCAGACAGCCGTTAACGAGTCGGACTCCGCGGCGCGCTAACGTTATAACAACTTTATTTTAAAGCCACCCCCGGGAATTAAATTTCCAAGTTGCCGCTTCAAGTCGTGAAATATCTAGCGAACTACCTTTGAGAGCGCAGAAGTTATCACACCGTCTTTCGCGGCAAGTTTTTTGCCGACCGCAGGAAGCCGGCTCCGGTATTTTTCTGCTCATTTGCGCGTTACCTTCGGCGCCGGTGCCTTAAACCGGACGAAGATGAGTGGATTTACATGCAAAGGTTTCGCAGCCAACTTTTCCGCGCACCCAACTTCGCATTTCATATAAGTTACAACCGCGAATGCATTAATTTCAGCAAGGGAGCGGCTGATTCTTTTCCCTCCTCCGCGGTGAAGGGAATCCACCGTGCACATCGGGGAAGAAGAACTTCCCATCCCTCTCGCTGAACAAGTCGCCGGGGATAATCGGCGATCAAGTACATGTGGCCAATCCACTTTCGCGCCGTTGCTCTCGACGGGAACAAACGACATCGTTCAAAATGATAGATGTGCTCTAGCGTCACGCCGAGGCAATATTGCCTCTGTGCTATTTTAGCTAAAACATTTATGAATATCCTTGCACGCGTGCGCAGTCTTCTGCGTCTCGCCGGACAATCACGTCAGTCGATAAAGGCGCGACAGCTCGGAAAATGGTCTCTTTTAATCGCGCTGTTCCGCGTCTCTCGCGTGCGCGCAGAATTTGCAAGGAAATTGTATCAAATACTACTCGGATGTGTATTAAATATTATCTACCGGTAGCTTACCTCTTGTAAATTTATCTTGCGCAAGTATTATCTATCGCAAATATTTAATCGTATATGAAAGGAGAAATAAAAAAATGAATCTCGCCAGCTCGTTAATATTTGATCTCGTCTTGTTTTAACATTGGCGTCTCTTCCGATTCGCTCATACGACCAAGCGTTACATTCGGCAGCAGTTTTGTCGTGCATTGCAGTCCTCGAAGAAAATAGTTTTCGTCTGCGACGCGTGTCATCTTGGTTTCTCGATGAACACGATAACGAATACGTGCAATTATCATGAGCGGATTCGATCTGCGCACGCGCAACATTTCAACTGTCTCACCCGCGCATGTAAGATGTAACATTGAGTGCGTTCACAATACTCAACGGTTGCACAACCGTGCAACTGTTGAGTGATTTCGTCCTGAACGCTCTCACTCGCAACATGTTGAGTGAGCGGTCGCCATTTTTATCATCATAAATATTTGTCGCTACCTTTACTGATCAGTCTCCGATCCAACATGGCGCAGCCCATGAATAAAGAAAATAACAAAGAAAATAATCATATAAATCCAAATATATATAGCCAAATATATATATAAATCCAAATATATATAAATATATACATAGGGGAATGTCAAGGATGGTGTAGAATACATTGTAACAGACACATATGAATTATATTTATAAAAGTACTTAATAATTACAAGACGCATAAGCGTGTAGACGGGCCGTAATATTTAGTACGTTTATCTGACATTTTTTCCGCGCAACAAAATCGAGCAGATCTCTGATCAGTTGCGTTCAGTGTACATTTCTACCGCTCACTTATCGCTCACTCATCGGATGCTCAACTGTTATTCAACCGTTGAGCTTCGTGAACGCACCCATTAACATATAGGTCAATATGATGGATTGCCCCTATTCTGATGATAATGCAGAGATTATTGAAAAAGTCACTTGTTGACTTTGTTGATAATGATATTTATAGCGTTCTCAATTATGACAAGTGCAACTAACTTTACACCGTGATCGTTATGATAGTTTATCGACTGTTTATGATAGCAGTTGAGTTTCATTGAATTAAAAAAGATGTGTAAAAGAGTAAAGCTGAGAAATATACATTACGATTTTAAATAGAGTAATAGATAACAGTAACAGAGTAATAATAACAGAATAATAGATAAAGAGATAAATAATATAACATATTTTCTTGTTTCACATAATTTCTTAATTTTTTTCTTGCGTTGAAAACCTCGATAGGAATTAGAAAGAACGATATAAAAATATTTATCATAGAAGTCTTATATATTCTATGTTTCTACATCTATGTTTCTACAAAAGATCGCTTCTGCGAAGGTATGAATCGACCAGAAATGCAGTAGAAAGATTGATTGTAGCTTAATCGACGACAACTATCAAGCGACATATTTTCGGTACATCGTAGTCTCGCTTCTTTTATCGAAAATAAGGCTTGATAGTTGTTGTCGATCAGAAACGATCTTTTGTAGAAACATGGATGGAATATAGCATATAAGACTTCTAAATATTTCTGTATCGTTCTTTCTAATCTCCAATTCCTATCGAACTTTTCAACGCAAGAAAGAAATTAGGAAATTATGTGAAACAAGAAAATATGTATTATTTACCTCCTTAACTATTTTTTACTCTTTATTACTCTTACTTACTCTGCTGAAATCCGTAATGTTTATTTCTCAGTTTCTTAACTTAACTTTTTTGAATATTTTAACAATCGATAAACTGTCATAAGGATCAAAGTGGTGCAAAGTTAGTTGCGCTCGTCATAACTGGGAGCACTGCAAATATCATTATCAGCCAGTGACTTTTTCGGCAACCTCTGCGTTATCGCCCGAATAGACAGGCAACCTGTCATACTGACCTATATGTTGATGTTACCCTGTATACTCGCTGCAAACTCCCAGTGAGTTGGCTGATTTTCCGAGCTCAGGAAGCGACTCTCATAAGTCAACCGACGCGGCGCGCAATTAACCGACCTCTGACGAGCCCATTGCACGTGACGAGTATAGAGGAAAGCGTGTGTAATCGAATCCGCACTGAATAAATCTCGGCTTCGAGTCATATCAAGTGAATTAATCCGCGAGCACACGCGGCCAGTCTCGATTTCGAGTCGGAGTTGATGGCTTCGGCCGAGCCGCTAATTAATCGCCACTGTGTTCGGCCCGGGGCGCTTCGCCGGGCACAAAAATCCACGATAAATCGAACCGGGAGCAGCTAGGACTTTAGCCTTTTTTTTCCCCCTCTCTCTCTCTCTCTCTCTCTTTCTTGCTTTCCACTCTCTTTCTCTCCTTATACGAGCCATACGTCACCATAAGCGCCGAGCATATTTCCCGACTCGCTCAGACCGGAGGTGAGGAAATCCATTTCGTCGACCAGCAGTCGAATTCGCGATAAGTCAGTCGAAAGAAATTATGCAACGTGTTCCTGCGCTCTGGGAACGGGACTTCATTAAAAGTGCAAGCTACATATCGCGCCGCCTTACGCGCGAGTAGAAAATTGAGGTAACGAGACCTCTCGGATAATCGAGGAGCGAAAACTCTGTAGTGTGCGATATTTAATTTGTCGTCAAAGACACCACTTAGCCGCCCTCTCTTCGTTTCTACTCGCTCGTAAAATTAAGCCCCCCACGATGTAGTGATCTTCGGCAAATGGAAAGGAAATAAATCAGTCGTGTCACTCCCTGCCCGCCTCTGACGGATGCGACTCAATCTCTCGGCGAAGCAGGAGGAGACTCTTGAGAATGTAAATGCAACTTTGGCCGCGGAGAGCCGAGTTTTCCCGCGCGTTCGAGAGAAAAATCTAGCGAGTCGTCGTCAATTGCACGCGTCATTTTCGCAGCAGCTACCGTCGTCGACGTTGGGCGATTGTCGCTGCGTATCGCCGAATCTCGCCCTCGTCGAACGAAGATCCCGCGACACTCCCGTGGAAGCGCCACCAGCTCGAAATCCAGTTTTCTCGCGAGGTTGATATATCGCGGCGCGTGATTTTAAAAAGCCGCATACTTCAGCTTGTATCTTTCGCGAGCGGAATAAAAAATGAAATGAATTAACGAAATGTCCGAGAGAAATTTACGAGCGCGACGTGTCGCCGTGTATCTCCCGCGGCTCGCGCGGCCTTGAGCCCTCGCGTAAAAATTGCGAGCGCCCTTAAGGGGTCTTAACCCACCTTGGGTGGGTTAAGATCACTGTCATTTCCGGGAATTTTTTCTGAGGACATAACAAAAGAAATGCAACAATGAAAATAAGGTATTAAGCAACTCTTTAAGGGAAAAAAAGTATTCTTTTTTTTGTAAATATTTTAAACAAAATAGCGATGTTGAAGCCGAGACACTGGTAGCCCTTTCTAACCGACGCTCTCAGCGGTGTTCAGTTTCGCGGCTACAGCATTGGACGCAAAACAAAAACGAACAAATTTTTATTATCTAGATGCCAGAAACTGAAGAAGTACATATGGATATCTAGAAATATTTATATTTGTGGAAATGGTAAACATTTGAAAAAAAATGTCATGTTCTGACCTAAAAATCTCGTGCAAAAGTGTTAATTGCAAAAGAAGTTTTTAATATTTCGCAAATCTCTGCGATCACACATTCGAGATCCAATCGAACGATCTCCCTTCAGTTGCTTCGCACGAGAAGGAAAAGAGAAGAGTCCACTCCACCGATTAGACAATTTCCGCACGTAATAGCAATAATCCAGAAAACGAAGTGTGCACGAGGCTGCAATAGCACGGAGAGAGGCCTTAAATATACAACATCCGCTTAAATATTCTAGCCCACAGTAATGCGAATCGCGCGCGCAGCGTTAACGCCGACGTCCATCATTTATTAAGCAGTTTCATTTTTCATTCGCGGCCGCCGCGCCGCCTGTTCGAGAGGGAAAGAGAGAGAGAGAGAGAGAGAGAAAGAGAGGGGGAGAGAGAGAGAGAGAGAGGGAAAGAGAGAGAGAGAGAGAGAGAGAGAGAAAGAGAGAAGAGAGAGAGAGAGAAAAAGAGAGAGAGAGAGAGAGAGAGAGAGAGAGAGAGAGAGCTCGAAATGCAATATTCCGCGAACTTCCGGAACTCCGGATTTAATAGTCGTAGCATTACCACTTCCTAACAGATTACCGAGATACCCCGCGATAGGGTCGCGCCCCCGCGGAACTGTCGCAATGCGCGGCGTTTTTTGCGCGACTCGTGCCGGCATTTTTTGCGCGCTCGCGAAATAAGCGCGTTCGCGCGCTTTGTGCATAAAAGCCGCAGCGGCGCAGCACGGCACGGACCTGGCGCGGCGCGATAAAATTTCTTTTCTTCGCGACGCGGTATTTTTACACCGGCGACGCGTATCACCCTCGTAAACAGGAGCGACACTCGATGTCAGCGGTAAACGTTTACGCTTAAGCTTACGCTTACTGTTACCGGCCGCGGATGGGGCAGTGGGAGAAAGAGCCAAGTCCGGTGCGATTATGGAACGCGACAAGCTCGCTGGATAAGCTGAGCTGGAAGCGCTGCTTTTCGAAATCCCGCGTCCGTACACAGGCGGAACGAGGAGCGAGAGGCGCAAGAGAGAGGCAAGATACACAAGAAGGACAAGAGACGAAAAGGAACGAGAGGGCAGCTGCGAGCTATTAGCGCGCGAATTCTCTCGCGCGTGGACGCTATCGATCCTCCCCGGGCTATAGGCAGCTTCCTCCGGTCGCATTAGAGACAAGCGTGTAATACGCGAAATGCGCGGGCGAAGTAAGGCTATGATCTAGATAGAAGGCAGCCCGAATCGCTCGGGCCGGGTTAGTGAACCCAAACTGCCGGCCCCAACTGCAATTCGCCCAGCGACTGACCCTGTTCGACCGGCGGCGGCTCGCGCGCACCAGTATGTATTCGCGATTGCAACACGTCACGTTATACCACGATTTGGAAAATGGTCCGATTTTAATGACAGCCGCGCGCTGACCGCGATTAGCCTAATGGATCTCCGTGAGCCTCGTGCGGGAGATTGGCGCTTTATATAAAGCATGTAGGCACGTACTCGCGTTTCGCGCGCTCGCCTCGAAATGCGAGCGTACAGCTGGTAAATGGTAAAGGCGGATACGCTGAGCTCTCTCTCCAGCTTTGGCTTGAGCTACAGCGCGAACGCTGAACGCGAACGAGAGAGAGAGAGAGAGAGAGAGAGAGAGAGAGAGAGAGAGAGAGAGAGAGAGAAGAGAGAGAGAAAGAGAGACGCAGACCGCGCGGCGCAAGTTAAAGCGGCCGCGAATATTAAAATGTTAATCTTACAACTTTTCCAGCCCGAGAATCCTTTCTTCGTGTGTACGTGTGTTCAGAAGTTTCCCGGGAGTGGAATTTTCGAACTCGTTAGATACCTCGTTCCGTATTCTAATATTTCCGAAATAGCTGCTTCGCACGCTCTAGTAGCTTGTTAATATTTTAATTTCGCGCGAGGAATTTTGCAAGAGGACTCGCCGCTCGCCGGCTTAATTTCCCGCTTTCGACGAATCTTCGTGCTTTCGCAGCGAATTCGCGAATGTTGGTCGAGTTACACGGATACGCAAGAAGCGGGTGCGCGAATCTGTGAGGAGAGAGTTGAGCGTACACGGATTAAAATTTCTCTGTAAGTATGCTGACACTTAATCACACGAAAGCGATCGTTTACCTCGCCTTGCTTTCGTAGTGATGTCTAATAACCTATCTTGTCCTCGCTTGTCGATATCGTCGCGTTGATCAACCGTGAAATAATATTGATAGCGCATTTCAACCGCTTTCAAAGTTCACGCGGCTTCTCGAAATGTGAAGGATCTCCTTAAGGAAGGCACTTTAATAATCCAGCTCCGGATAAAGCCGGCGAGAAAGGAACGATGCCGACTTTTGTTACGTCCTCGACGAGATTTAAACCGCTAAAGAAGAGTCGTCGTTCTCAGCGTATAGTTTTCAAACACCCATAAAAGAACATTTATCGATCACACGGGAACATTTTGTTTGACCCTCGCTCCGGACCTTCCGAAACACTCGGAATAATCGGTCGCGATAGCGTCGACTTTATTCTCCTCTTTGAATGTAGCGTACATTTCATTCATTCGCGCGAGTAATGACGCGAGTGACTTTGGTAAAAAATAACTTAACAAATACACACAAAAAAAAAATATATATATATATATAATTATGTATATATATATATATAGAAATTTGGGATTGATGTTTTTCTCAGGTACAATTGACTTTTTATATCTGTAATTTTCTTGAAAAATTTCAGTAGCAATTAATCCGATATGGAGATTGTGAATTTTTGCTAAAATCACCGTTAGTTGGTCGAAATAGCAATGTTTTATTAGTCACTTGCATCCTTTTCTCTCTCTCTCTCTCATCGAGACATTTATATACCATACATATAATCCCGCTTGAATTTCAATATATTCTATATTAAATGAATTACATATGTATATACGGGGTGTCCGGGATATTCTGGGAGTGAAAAATTGTGCAGATTAATCAGATTAAAGTGAGAAGAAAAGTAAAGTACCATTTTGCAAAAATCGCAATAGTTATTAATGATTGAAAATGAAAATGACCACATCTACAGGCTCTTTTAATTGATAACATGAAAATTTGCGTACTTATTTGCAAAATGGCAAAGGATTTTTTCGTTAACAATAATCTAATTTATAATTATGTGACTATTGTGTCTAGCAATATATATGAGTATATTGAACTTTGAACCCTGAATCTTGGACCTGTCGCTAGGTACTTGCAAATGAGTATTTAAATTTCCAAATTATCAATTAAAAAAGCTTCTAAATGTGATCATTTTCAATTATTAATAACTCAATAACTATTGTGATTTTTGCAAAATGTTACTTGACTTTTCTTCTCAGTTAGATCTGATTAATCTTCAAATTTTTCGTTTTTAAAAGATTCTGGACACCCTGTACATATAATCGATTTACACGGGGTGAAATAACGCAATAAGATGATCGAATAACAAGTTGAAAAGCGAGTGCAAAAGCAACGCTGCCGCGATGTTCAACGCTGAATGGTTTTCAACGCGAAACGGTCGCAAAGCGCGTTTCCTTCACTCGGCGAGCAAAAGTAATTTTCTTACGCGCGAAAACAGGATCAAACCGCCGGAGCCGGTCTTCGCGATCTCGCGTAACTTTGATTTATTGACTGCAATTCCGAATTCTCTTCCGTTCGAGTTTTCTCCGTCGACATCAGGCCGATGACAGATAAAGGAAATCGCGGGGAAGTAAGGCGCGGCTATTCGTTCGCGATCAATCTGAACAAGTTCGCCGAGTAATCCGACCGAATATTCCTCGTAGCCCAAAGTAATCGGCTATTTCGACGTCGCCCTCGCGCTTCGCCCTCGTACAATCCAATTCCTCGCGTGTACGCGAGGTCCTTTCAAAAATTTCACTGGTCAGCGCGAACGGTATCGTGCCCCTGCTCCGACCCCGTCGCGTTTTCCATTTATTTCGCAGTCAGCACTATCGATAATTGGCCTTTCCGAATCCCTGACTTCCTTCCGCAGGCTCACAAAGCGTGTAACTACAAACCGTGGGCCACACCTATCAATTTGCCGCGTGATTTTAGTACCGCCGTACTGCCGTAATAATAAGCGGCGCGGAAGAAGGTAAACGCGCGTGAGCGCGATTTCGCAAAGTGATCGGTCGCGTTAGCTTTACTCGCGTTACATCCGAGAAGTAAAAATTAAGTGACTACGAGCAACAATTTCCGTTGTATCGCGACCTGCGACATTCAAATGCGCCCCGACATTCACGCGCGAGAGATCAATTAACGCGTATCGAATGCGCGACAAGTCTCGCGGGCGAAACCGAGAGAGGCCACGTCGAAAAATGCCTTACCGCTGACAAAAGCCACTCTGCAAGAGCGCACTTTGCTCGTCAAAAGTTCACAGAGCAGAAAGGATATTTACGTTGCATACGTGTGCGCGCAAATGCAGTTGAGGGGCACTCGCGCTCTCTCTCGATCTACACGCGTTCTATATTTTTACCTCTGCCGAGATAGCAAATATTTAAGGCAAACTTGTTTGTCTTTTCCGATCTATGGCCTACATTTGTGCGTCCCCGATGAAACTGGTCGAAATGACACGTGCGCGTACACTTCCCGTGTTGTCAAAATTTACGTATTTACGCCCGGGAGTTGGTTTATTCCGCAATATCTGGCCTGGATGACTGCGCTACCGCTATTTGCGGCGCGGCTACGCGGTGCCATTAAGTACGTTTCTTATGTGCTGTGTGCAAATCTAAAGCCGAACGGGAAGTCTAATTTCCAGGTTTTCTTTCGGCGGCTTTATCCGCGGAACAGTTAATTATAGACTTCATTTCCTCGAACTGTCTAACGATGAAAATTCAAGCGGGATTAAATGTCCCGATAAGAGAGGGAGACAGAGAGAGAGAGAGAGAGAGAGAGAGAGAGAGAGAGAGAGAGAGAATGCAAGTGACTAGTAAAGAATTGCTATTTCGAGCAACCAACGGTGATTTTGGCAAGAGTTTACAATCTCCGTATCAAATTAATTCCCACCGGAATTTCTAAGAAAATTACAGATGTCATTGTAAACAATCACCATTGTACCTGAGGGGAGTATTGTCAGGCCGAGATTTCTTCGAGAAGATAAAACGTGAACTTGCTTCTTCGCCTGCAGCGTTCCGAGGGAGGGGAAAAGCAATATAAAAATCGCGCATCACACGCGGGCCGTAGGAACCGAGCGAGGAAACGCGGAAAATTTCCCTCCGAACGTTCTTTAATGCGCCTGCTCCGTTTATGCGGATACCGTCGCTTCGAATTTAACGAGCTTTGAGCTTACGCAATAAAACTGCGCGCTTGAAATTATGCTGGCGCTTCCTCGATCTCAATGACTAACTTTACGAGGGGTATCCGGGAGCTTCTTCCCGGCTGGAATAATACTCGCTCGCGATATCGAGCGAACGAGAGGATAGCAAGTGTGCGCGCGCGCGCTCTTAGTACGAACATAAAGTAACTCTCGACGCGCAAAGGGGAAAGAATTGAATTATCCGAACTTGTACATGTGCCGTGCGCGCGCGACGTCATCGCGTTTACACGACACGCGAGAGTCGCGTGTGCGAGCGCACTCGTTGGTCGCGCGAGCTAGGGAGAGCAATCGCGTTAAATCTCCGTGAAAACTTCGACGGACATATATTCACGGGCTCGCGTTTCTGCCGCAAAAAGACGTCTAATTTTCATAAAGAATCTCAATTTACGGGACGACCTAGATTCCACCGCACGCTCTCGAACTCGCGGCGATGTCTTCTTTCTGCGCTTTATCTTTCCTACGTTTCTCGTTGTTTTCACTCATGGAGAAAAATTATCTTCCCTCTCGTGCCAATAATGGATGTATCTCTCTCTCTCTCTCTCTCTCTCTCTCTCTCTCTCTCTCTCTCTCTCTCTCTCTCTCTCTCTCTCTCTCTCTCTCTCTCTCTCTCTCTCTCTCTCTCTCTCTCTCTCTCTCTCTCTCTCTCTCCTCTCTCTCTCTCTCTCTCTCTCTCTCTCTCTCTCTCCCTCTCTCCCCTCTCTCTCTCTCCCCCCTCTCCCCCTCTCTATCCCCCTCTCCCCCCTCTCTCTCCCTCTCTCTCCTCCCTCCCTCCCTCTCTCCTCCCTCCCTCCCTCCCTCTCCCTCCCTCCCTCTCCTCCCTCTCTCTCCTCTCTCTCTCTCTCTCTCTCTCTCTCTCTCTCTCTCTCTCTCTCTCTCTCCTCTCTCTCTCTCTCTCTCTCTCTCTCTCTCTCTCTCTCTCTCTCTCTCCCTCCCTCTCCTCCCTCTCTCTCTCTCTCTCTCTCTCTCTCTCTCTCTCTCTCTCTCTCTCTCTCTCTCTCTCTCTCTCTCTCTCTCCTCTCTCCTCTCTCTCTCTCTCTCTCTCCTCTCTCTCTCTCTCTCTCTCTCCCTCCCTCCCTCTCTCTCTCTCTCTCTCTCTCTCTCTCTCTCTCTCGGATGGCTGTACGGGTGCAATCGTTGCACTCGCGCTCGCGAATTTGGCGAGAATCCGCCCGAAGATTTATCTCGCGCGGTGACGAGAAATTTTGACTTTTTCTCCCGCAGGTTACGTCAAAGCCCCACCGCGCGTTATGTACGCTTTTAAGACCAGGCATGAATATTGAAATTCTCGTCATTCGCGCTCAGTCACTAATGATCTGCACGTCGGCAGACATAATTTAAAGTTTCTAAACTAAACGAGTTAAATAATGAATATGCGCTCGGTCAACGGGCGTCGTCCTGTGCTGGCTAGTTAAATGAAAGGACTGCGAAAGTCATCTCCAGCTTATTTAGTTCTTAAATATGGATATACATCGCGAGACTGCAAATATTTATGTTTGATGTGTCACGCAGGTATTCTTTCTCTTACATAACTGACTCCTCCCCACATACACACTCAACTTTACATTTCCGAACCCCTTTCTACATAGCTTAATTTTACACTTGCTGCAGAAAACGCGAGCAGAGGATTCTCGCAATCTTATGACAAGGGATTCGAGGCAGGACAGGGTCCCCAGTGGCTTTCAACAACAAGTTCGTTGACGGATTCAGGGTCTTGTGGGACGTTTCATCGGCAAATACTCGATTCGACACGTCGTTTCTTCCGATAATCCATTTAACAGCGAGCTGAGGAAAGTTTAAGAGTTCCGAGGCAATTTCGATTCATCAGACGACCCAATTGGTTGGTGCTGCTCGCCGCCACAATACGGAAACGCAAATTCCAAGAGTTCCCTCGCCGCCGGACGGATGCTGATCGAGTATGACGGATAATGATAAATACAAGCTAACGAAAGTCATCAAGCTGCTCGGCACTGCGCCGTCGTCCGCAGCTGTTGGGATTCTCTCACACGTCTCCGACGCTAATAACGATATCGCGCGGCGTCCCCCGCGCATTCGATTAAGAATACAAGTCCCTCGTAAGTTTCGATTATCCGGACACGCTCTTGAGGAGTTGCTCGGCTTCTCCGACGCGGTCGTTAGACGTCGGTAACAAATGAGAGCGAATGTAGGTCGGCAGCGGGTTAGGTTCTTCATTTTTCAGCGCGGTCGGGAGGCGCTTAACGTCATGAATCTCCCCGGCGTCGGACAAACAGGGACAGACGCGATTCTCCGCAATTAAACAAGCCGAAATGAATATGAAAAGGATCCGTAACTGGAGCAAAGAAAAGTTTCCGCCCGGGTCGGCCACGCTGGCCCGCCGGCCTCAATTCCGGCGAATTATCCTACTTTTGTAGACACGTGAAATTCACTTCTGGTTGAATAAAGCATCTTGACCCTCTTTCACAATTAACACTCCGCGGAAGAATGTGAATTTCACGGCATTCCGTGACTTTAACAAACTCGACGCGATTCTCGTTAACAGCCCTGAGGAATATTCAAGTGGACGTGGATTGATTACACGAGCTTCCGGATAATATTTCGCGTGGCTTTGCGGGAAAGAAAGGAGAGAAGAGGACATACATCCGGCGAGCGAGGTCCGTCCAGATAAGTGAAAATATCTCAATATCGGAACTAGTCGTATTCTTTGTAGCACGCGTTTCTTTCTTTTCTATTCTTTTTATCGCGTCGAACGACGCGACGCAAAGCGCAAAGCGCAACAACAGTTTTTCTGATCAGCAGCAACGCGAAACGAGATCTCCTCCTTCTTCGCGGAACGCAAAGATGAAAGTTTATAACGTATATTTCTCGAGAGATAATTGATTTTTCGGAATACATCCGCGGGGAGAACTCATCGCGACGTGAGGCATTACTCCCCGTAAACATAAAGCTCATCTCGCGACCGTTAACGTGTGTACAGTGTGTACAGTGAAAATCGTGGCGGCTGATCCTGCTGTTGCTCCGGGGAAAATAACATATTTCCCACTTGCTCGAGCGGAGAAAATATGCGGCACCGTATGAGGAAGACGGAGAGAAGAACGAAATCGGGTCGCATAATCCGCTAATATTTTCCGTCAACAACGGCGAAAGAGCGGGCATTAATATTCCGACCTTTCACCTTCACGAACTTCGACGTAGCGCGCGCACGCGCGAGATTCGCCTTTCAAAAACCGATCAAACGGAACGGATTAATCGATCATTGCCAAAGGACAGCAGCGGGCCCGGATATGTTCGCGTCCCGGAAAACTGCGAGAGCCTTGTATCATGTCGTGCCCGGCCGGAGCCGTCCGCTCGGCTTCCCTCCCTTCGTCTCTCTCGCACCATCGAATTATCGATGACGATATTATCGACTCTCCAACGCTCGCGCATTCTCGAGCGCCGTGGCAAAAGTGACCGGGCGATAGTCAATGCCGGTCTCCGCGCTGCGGCAGAACGCTGTAATTGGTTTGTCGCAGCTTAACTAACTGCCGGATAAAGTCGCCGGTAACGCCGGCATTTAAGCGGGGCTTACCGCTACGAGGTGAGGCGAGATGTTTACTGCTAATTGCGTAGCCTCGGACTTTCGATTCACCTGGATTTATACCGCGCCACGGAGTGCTCTACCACGGCGCTCTCAAACATTCCTCTCTAATTTTGGACCGCGCGGGAACGCTCATTTTTTAGCGGGCGTTTGTTCGGGGAAAATCGAAAACTCACGTTTTCCTTTTTTTCCCTTCCTTCCTTTTCAATCCGTCAAATGTGCGACGGTATTCCGCCGCATATTCCTCGGCGAGAGCGGAATCGATTTTCTCGCGGGGACGACGGCGAATTTCACTGGCCGTCTCTCTCCTCCTTCTCCTCCTGCCTGTGATTACTTAATTCTCGTTAAATATTGAGACAACGGAGCTCAGCGAATTAGAATTCCGTTAAAATAAAACCGGCTTCCGCCGCGAGCGGGCTCGATCCAATAATAACACGGGTAAACTTCGACTCGCGTCACTTGCCGCGTATACCGCTCATACGAAAGTTCCACAGTACCGAGTCACGAATGATTTCCGCGAGTTAGCTAAAGTCCTGCCGGCTGTCGCGAGCGAGCCTTACGGCTGCCTCGCCCTCTCACCCTTCAAATAGGGCGCGGCTGAGAACGGAGTTGCTCCCGGTGAGGGGGACGGAGGGAGCGGGCGGGCGTCTCAGAATGTACGATAATATTGTAATATAAATAGTTGGCGGCATGCCAGGTGAGTTAATTGCTAGATCATACGGTACGCTTCCGTTTGCTCACCGCCAGCTCGGCCGGCGAGTGAAATTTTTTTCTTGGCAGAACGGTCCGCACGCGCGCACGCGCGTGTTCGAATCTCATTTGCGCGATTAAATCTTCTCTCGCGCGCGGCACGCTACGGGAAACGCGGAAAGTTCCCTTTTTAAGGATAGAGAGAGGGGGAAAGAGAAAAACACACCACGGCAAGTCAGCGGCCTGGCTAAGGAGAAACGCAAAGCAATCGGCCGCGATTGCATTCGTCGACACGTGGCCGCCGCCGCCGCCGCCGCCGTCGCGTCGCGACGCGACGAATCACGCGAGTTTCCCGCCGAGGCGAAGGCCGAATTTCGCGGAATGTTGAAAGGCTTCGGGGAACCGCGTGAATTCGCGTGATAAGAAGCGGGTCGGCGCGAGCCACAGGGCGACAGGGATATTAGAGTGCGACTGTGCACGGAATAAGTAACGCGATAACGAGTCACGAAGAACTCCCCGACTAGAAATTTATCCCATGGTCCCATAATCAGGTTAACCTCATTTGGACATCAGGTCCCAATAAGGTAATACTATCGGGTCC
Source organism: Harpegnathos saltator (assembly GCF_003227715.2). Classification (NCBI taxonomy): domain Eukaryota; kingdom Metazoa; phylum Arthropoda; class Insecta; order Hymenoptera; family Formicidae; genus Harpegnathos; species Harpegnathos saltator. Next base: position 436,716 of record NW_020230710.1, read on the forward strand.
TAGTAAGTCATGCAACGCAGCGTGGATATCAGGACCTTAGTAAGGATTCATAGTCAGGTCCTTATTGAGTTACCTTATGGAATCCTTATTACGTTTCTTTTTTTTCCAATTATGGTTCCTGATTACTCGCCACCGCTACATTGGATGATGACTTTAGAAATAAGAAATGACACGCTGAGGATTCTTTTATGTCATTTCCAAATAAAAAGATATTTGCATGAAATAATATTTTAGATCGCTTGAGCATACTTGTAAAATGTTTCGGAAAAGAAACATAAAATGAATATCATAAGATCATAAAGTATCGCAAGGTGACACAGGACATAAAGTAGTGTTAAAGAGAAAAGTTGCATGTCACGTTAATTTTACAACTATTTATTGACTGCTAATAAAAGGATAGTTTCTATAGCATTTTACAAATATATTCAAGCGAATCTGAAGTGTTTTTTTCAATGCAAACATCTTTATATTTGGAAATGACACCCCAAAATTTTGTTAAAATTTGATAATGCAAATCATATTAGGTACAATGAATAAGATCCCGACAAGGACCTGATTAACTGAACCATATTATATCATACACTAGGTTGACACATTAAGATCCTAATGTGGACCCAATCATTATAACCTTATAAAGATAATCTTCCTTACTGACTTGTCGTTAGGACATTATAAGGACTGACTTACTTAGGATTACCTCCCATTCACTCTATTAGGTCCTTATCAATGTTAGGTGAACTTGATCAAAATTTCTAGTCGGGTCAATGTCTGAGTTAAAAGCGGCAGCGCCAGTTGACGCCGACGTTCGCAGTCGCTATCAGCACGGAGACACTCGGACATTCGAAGCGTTTATTTATTTCGTTCATTCGCGCGACTTACATCTCCCGAGACTCTCGCGAGTCATTACACGCGTCGGCCGAGATTGCCTCCGCCTTCTCGCGCGTCTCTTGCACACGTCGACCTGTTCGTCGTCTCGGCCTCACGACGCATCATCGACCGCAGATGTCGTTATCGTCTGACCCTCGTGTTCCTGAGAGGACTCGTCCGAGGGTTGACGGCGCAGCAACTGAGGATCCACGACGAGCCTGACGTTGACGGTGCTCTTCCACCACCTGTACCACGGCGACACCTGGTCCTGAAGAAGGAGAGACAAATGTGAAGCGAGCTAGGAGGAGAGCGCTGGCCAACTCTCTCGCGCGAGCGCGCGCGGTCGCTCTCCTTTTCCCGCCGATTTAAATTATCCGGGCAGTTTCAGTTGTCAGGGGCAAAGGGCAGTCCACTCGATAAATCAGACTCGAGTGACGCGCCTCGAGTGCCCTCCGACGAGAGAAAAAGAGAGAGAGAGAGGGTAGGACGGAGGAAGGGTGAGAGAAACGGACAACGGGGGGGAGCGCGAGGAAGAGAGAGAGAGAGAGAGAAAGAGAGAGAGAGGGGGAGAGCGGTGTCCGATCGAAAGCGGGAGAGACGTGACGTCGCAAAGTGGCGGCGTATTCGCGATTATTCTTAATTAAACACGACGTCCGACGATTTCGATTCAACTGCAGCGATTTACGGCGAGCGACGAGCCCCGGACGGTTTTAGCCGCCGCCGCCGCCGCTGCGCCGCTGTCCTCTACAGATCGGGTCGCCGATCGTACGGAATAGCGCACTCTGCGCCTGGAAATCTTCCGCGAGGATTAATGAGGACGCTCGGCGCGGCGCGCGTTCGATTTGCTCGCCGCTCGCTCGAATCGGCCGGCGAAATATCGCGCGCGCCAGGCGAATCATCTCGCTCGCCCCATCCTCCACTTAGCGCAGCCTCTCCGAGCTTCAATACGCGCGCTCGACGCGCCTCTGGCTTCCATAGTACGGGCGGAGGCGTTAAGCGACGTGAATAATTCTCCGCAGGATCGAAGGCGCACTTTGTTCCACGCGAGATAATATATTGTAGATCCCAGCGGCTGATAAATCTCCCGATTTATCGGCGACATTGATCCGCGTATATCCGCATTTCGGCTGTACCGAAGATGCAGCCCCGGCTAGATTGCCGCGTATATTCTTGGCTCACGTTGACGGAAGATATTGCGGCCGTGTGGTAGACGATAATTATATCGCCCTGATAAGTGTACGTCGTCGCGGAAGTGTCGATTTTGCGCGAGAGCCGCGCCTAAATATCGCGGATGCGGCAAGCTGATGAAATCGCGATCTCGGCGAGGAGCTCCCGAGGATTTCCGGCCGAGTCTGGCCGATATATGTGTTATGTATGTGCAAATGAATAATCCAAACTTTTTTAAGCGGCTAGGAAATTAAGTTTCAAATAATCAAATTTTTCCGCTCTTTTACGGTTATGCAGTGTGTTGATACATAGCTGTTAAAAATTACATTTAGTATGGCGGAAAGCTCAACATAACCTCCAAAATTATTCAGTTCAGTACAGTCAAAAATGGCAACAGACAAGGTGCATATCCGACACTGCATTCTTCATGAATTCCAACGAGGAAAAAATGTTGCAAGAACATGCGAATCGATTTGTTCCTTTCGCGGCGAAGGTATTGTATCGTACGACGTATCGTCTGCATTTTGATTTAGACGATTTAAAAGCGGCGATTTTAATCTGAGTGAGAAACAAAGAATATCCTGGAGGCCGTCAATAGTGCGGAAACAATGATTTGGAGCAACTGCTCGCTGAGAATCCGGCACAAGCGCAAAAAGAGCTTGCAGAACAGTTAGGAGTAACGCAACAAACTATTTCCAAAGATTCCTTCGAAGATTCGAAAAGAAGGAAAATGGATTCCGCATAAACTCACTGAAGTCAACAAAAATCAACGAGTGGCAGTGTGTTTTTCTCTTCTCAGTAAGCAGCGTAGAAAATCTTTCCTGTTCCTGTGAAAATACCAGCGATGAGAAGTGGATATTCTATGACAATCCGAAACGCAGAATGCGTCGTGGGTAAATCCCGGTGAACCACCAACATCGGCAAAGCCAAAATACTTCAGGAAGAAGATAGGTTCTACATTTGGTGAGATATGAAGGGCGTGATTTACTATAAGATATTAAAACCAAATGAAACAATTACTGCGGACCGCTACCGATACCAATTAATCCGTTTGAGTCAAGAATTAGAATACGAAAACATCCGTATAGTGACAAAGGAAAATGTCCTGTGAAATTGTTGCATGATAACGCTAGGCCACACATTGCTTCTATGACAAAAGACAACGTAATGAGTCTTGGCTGGGACGTCTTGCAACACCCGATCCGATATGCACTTGAAATCAGTGGATGAGATTCGAAAATGGCTTGACGACTCTTTATCGTGTCCAAAAACACAACATTTTTCCGACCTGGAATCAGCTGCCTGAAAGATGGCTTAAACTTATAGAAAACAACGGCGACTGACATTGATTGACAAATTTGTTTTACTTACTTTCAACATAAACTTTGAATTTAGCTGAAAATTTTGGATTATTCATTTGTACACCAATATGTCAAAGGAGGCTCGGAGACTGCGGATGCGTAATGATAATCATCTCGCCTCGCAGGCGATATATAATCTTATTCTAATACACCGATCCCCTGATTATTATTCGATTCATATTCACTCGCGGGAACTTTGCGGACTCCATATTCATCTCTGAAGCGATTCTGACTAACGATTGAATTTAGAGACAACTTGGAGCGAGATAATCAAGCGGCAAGACCGCGCTCGCTGACAATCTCCATAGTGTAATTAACTGTACGGAAATTTAATGAGAGCATTAGCAGGCATTTTAGGACGCATAAACGAACGCCGTAAATACTCGCTCGTAACGGCCCCGAACGGAAAACTGCCGTTTAATTCACGCTGATGCCGTGAAGATTACGATCTTTATCCCAGCGGGGGGGGGGAGAAACAATATAACCCAAAGTTAAGTAAACAATGCGATATAAATCAGTAAACTAGACGCTCGTAAAGGAAACCGTTCGCGAGTCGCGAGCGCGCGCGCCGCGGCTCTCGCGTCAGCTCGAAAGAAACGAGGAAAAGGAGACGAGAGAAGGAGACAAAAAAACAGCGTACGTAGGCTGCTCCGTTGCCGCGAGCAGCGCGCAACTTTAAAACGCCATAAAGGTGTGAATCATAAAGCATCCTCGTAAAGGGCTGAGGGCGTAACGCGAAGCAAGCTCTCTCGAAGGACGCGAGCGAGCAGCGAGCGCGACACTTCCAAGACTATAGGAGGGTCTCTGTTAGTCGCGCTTCCGGTTCGCGCCATCGTCTCTCCGCCCCTTATATGCTCTTTTCATATCAGAGCGCCGCACGTCTCTCTTTCTCGCGTTCTTCCGGCCGCGTCAAGTGCACCCCCGACGCGTTTGTTCCGGCTCGCTCGGCCGCCCGACCGCTATATCCGCCGCGCATTCGAGCGTCCCGACGCTCACCTGTATCACCTTTGCACCGTGCGCGTGTACCTTAATGCACCCGCTATCTCTAGCCCCGACGAGATCGCGTCGCATAAACATAAACCGCGGCACGGCGATGTCGTGCTGGCTACGCGACGCAAAGTCGACGACCCGGCTGGCTTCGTGCACGTGCAAGACGGAATTCGAGCCGAAAAGGTGTACTCTCTGCCTTTTACCCTGGCGCTAAGGACCCTCGAATCGAGGCCTGGCAACTTCGTCAAGATCCTGCGGGAGAGAATGACGCACAGAGTGCGCGTGAACTTCACCGCCAGAATAGATTCTACATGAAAGAATAAGTCTTGGTTAATGTACGCCCCAAAGAGGCTTGGTTCTGAATACAGCTGCCGCGCCCACAGTTTTCGAGCGTATTTGACTCATCAAGTCGGGTTTCACAAATAGACACACATGCCGTTGTGAAAATTGCTCAGGTTTTTCGCCATATCTGCAAGCTCCTCGAGAGCGTAGACGTCTACGGCGTCAAGGGGAAATTACAGGTTTCCTTAATTTCATTCGCGACGAACGGTAACGATACATCAACGACACAGCGAAAATGATTCTTCGGTTAATATTCAGAAATTATCAAAATTGATAAGTATTATCTTAAAAAAAAAAAGAAAAAAAACTAAACCTGTTGTATTGTGTGTGACATTCTTAGGTCGCTTATCACGACATATTTTTCTCTATTGTTGTCATCTTCCGAAAACTGTATCTCAGAAATGAAGCTATTGAGGATATATGTTTTTACTTATTTTTCAACATAGAAACTGTCCTGTAAGTTTGTCGGTAGAGTTCAGATACACTCTCTCTGTACATCCATTATCTCTCTCTTTAAACAAGCCTTCTCAGATACGCCCACGTATACCCCTGAGAATTCCGCCCTGCGAAAGTTTACAGCAATATTTGTGTAAAAGATATTGGATAATGTGCAGCACCGTTTTGCAACAATTCTTCATTGAAAGATTACATCATGAAGATATTTCCTACAATTTGCGAAAGTCGATGCTGATCATATTTGAAGATGTCATGATTGATACTCTCCAATTATAAAAAAATTTTTTGCAACATTTAGGCTAAGTTTATAAAGGCAACTACCGTTAGTGCAAGCGATAGTAATAGTATTGCAGGGCACTCTCCTAGATAGTAATAGTATTGCATAGTAAAAAATGCAATTTTTAGTAAGGTTGGCTAGGTCATTTTAAAGCGACGAAGAAATCTAAAGCCAAAAGCGTAGATATGCTAATATTAAAATTCAAATTAGAATAGAAACGGCTAATTTCTTAATAATAAATTTCTTAATAAAATATTTTTAAAGCATCTTATGCTTCATCTTCTATTATATTTCTCTACTATCGACTGAAATCTAATAAACTCTGACAAATTAATAAAAAAAGTGGAAAAAGAAAAAAAACTTTTTAGAAATCGCAAAACTATTGATGGGGTGGAATTAGGGTTGCCAGATGGCCGGGATTCGGAAATCCCGGAGGAATGTCCCGGAATTCTTAAGCTTGTCCCGTGTCCAGAAATTTAAGTCTTCTATCCCGGAAAATCAAGATTTCAACAAGATCAATCATAAAAAGCAAAATAATCATAACATTCATGTTTCTAACTGGTACCAGAGTACCAGAGAAACTTGAAAGCGGTCATCGCGATTTTCGAATTTTTCAACGTGCCACCTAAGAAAATTGATGTCAACCAAGCCATTCGCGTGGTAAAAAATACAATCGCACGGTTTATGTCCAAACTTCTTCCTGCTAACCTAACTCACACATTTATTTGTTGCGAGTGCACAGCGGCATCTCTTAGCCGTCTTACCTCTCTGTCTCTCAAATTTAACTAAAATTCTCTAACAACCTATTTTTCAACCGTCGCCTAAAAAATGTCCCGGAAATAGTCATTTCGCATCTGGCAACCCTAGATGGAATATCAATAGTTGCCCGCCTCTAGTTTCTACCCGGCGCGAGATGCGCACGCCTGTCGCTGATCAAAAGTGTCCAAACACTGCGCGATTTCCCGCCGAGATACATCTCGACGGGACATGAGCTCTTAAGAAATGTTGCGCGATAAATAAGTCTATATTTTACGTTCTGTCGGCTCGCCTAGTACGCGGAATCTTGGCAAGCTAGAGGTGATGGCGGCGGGAAGGAAGTAAGAAAAATAGCCGGTGTTTCGAACTTGAGGCGCGTCGATAGTTTTCAAGTTATGAATATTACGCGCTCCGTGCACGGTGATCTATACGTTCGCGAGGCTTTAGAAACTTTCATCCATAAAAGTCAAGGAACTCGCGCGACTTTTTTCTAAGCGCGCACCTCGGTAGAAATATTATCATTCCCATCATTGTGTGCTGAGACGTGGATTCGACATGCGTTTGCTCTATGTCGTAGAGATTGTATATTAGTTGGTGGTTTTGAGAAAAAATTATTGCCTCCCCCCTCCCCCCCAATTCGTACGTTCCTTTATATGTCTTTATGACGTGTTTGTGTGTGTGTGTGTGTAGGGGTGGCAACGCAATTTCATTTATTGAAATAAATAAGCGCCTCACTACCGGATTTAATGTTCGCTCCCGACACTAATCTCCACTTACGGGCACTAGTTGGATACTTAATTGGAAGGACACATTCGGCCTCGCGGGATACAGCGGACGGGTGGTTAAATACGTTTCATTACAACGCTGATCCCATTTCCACGTATAGTATATAATATCACGCGATCGATTTCATGCCGATTTCGTATACCGCCGGCGTATATCGCGTAAAACAATAATCTCATAAATTTGCCTCTTGATGGAGTAGTCTCCGTGCAAATTTAATAAGATAGTCGCGATGTTGATCATTTTAAAACGTTTCGTACAGATAAAATATCAACACTCGAGCGCATTGTAATGTACACATATCGCCGTCATGTTAATTAATTAAACAGATCAATGGTTCCTCCATGTACGCAGGTTCTTTTGTCACGACACATTTCGTCGCGCTAATTAATGTATTCAATTTTGTCGTGTCGCGTCGGTCAATTCAACCGTCACCGAGTGTTTCGATCGGGCACCGAATGGAGGGATTACGTGTTAACGAAAGAGGAAAGAATAATTTGGAAAAGAATCGTTCAATCTTGCTTTACCCGCGACTCTACAATTCTTCTCGCATGCGTTTGGTCGACGCGATCCCGCCGTCATCGGGCGAGATATCCGCGAGTACATCGGGAGTATAATTACCCTGCCGAGCAGGTAAACCGTGGTGACGTAGCCTAATATCACGACGGTGAGGAAGAACCATATCGCCCCGCGGGTCCAGAGCTTGGAAATTCCGATCTTTTTCCCCTCGATGATAAAGTACCGCATACCTGCAAAGTTACGGCGGATAACAAGTACACACAGTCAGTTCGGCGCGACGGCAGTTTCGCAAGAGCGGCGCGGCGCGCTTATCGGACGGAACTGAGACTTCGCGTCTCTGAAGCTTCGTCAACTCGCGCGGGTGCGCGATCTGAATGCACTTTTTCGGGGAAATATCTCGACGCGCTACCTCGCAACGGAGAAGTCGCGTTCTCTTTTTTTTCTTTTTCTATGACTACGGTCCAAAAGAGAAAAAAGGAGAATTCTCGGGCAACGAGAAGATACGTTTGCGCGGCGCTCTCCCGCGTACTCCCCCCCCCTCCCCCCCCCCGGCAAAGTCTAGGAGCGATAAAGTAACGCGATTCGGAAACGCGAGGAATCGAGCGAGAAATTAAGGATTCCTGAAGCACTGTCTGCGTCTGTGATAACGTGAAATACATAACATCCACCGTGCGGACCCGGAGAGACGTCGAGAGCGGGAGCTACGGAGCGGCAGCTATATTCCCGTGAAACTTCCCGGACTTTGGAAGCCGTCAAATTCGCAGCGAGATGCACCGGGTGAGTTCGAGAAATATTCGCAACGTACTACCAATATCGCGGAAAATATCGGATCCGAAAGTTCGCAGAGCTCCTCGCCGGGCGAGACTTCATTCATTCGTTCGTTCGTTCGTTCGCTCGTACGTTCGCTCGTATGTTCGTTCGTTCGCTCATATGTTCGTTCGTTCGTTCGTTCGTTCGTTCGTTCGTTCGTTCGTTCGTTCGTTCGTTCGTTCGTTCGTTCGTTCGTTCGTTCGTTCGTTCGTTCGTTCGTTCGTTCGTTCGTTCGTTCGTTCGTTCGTTCGTTCGTTCGTTCGTTCGTTCGATCGTTCGTTCGTCCGTTCGTCCGTTCGTTCGTTTATTCGTTCGCTCGTACATTTGTTCGTTCGTTCGTTTGTTCGTTCGTTCGCTCGTACGTTCGTTCGTTCGTTCGTTCGTTCGCTCGTATGTTCGTTCGTTCATTCGTTCGTTCGTTCGTTCGCTCATATGTTCGTTCGTTCGTTCGTTCGTTCGTTCGTTCGTTCGTTCGTTCGTTCGTTCGTTCGATCGTTTGTTCGTCCGTTCGTCCGTTCGTTCGTTTATTCGTTCGCTCGTACATTTGTTCGTTCATTCGTTTGTTCGTTCGTTCGCTCGTATGTTCGTTCGTTCATTCGTTCGTTCGTTCGTTCGCTCATATGTTCGTTCGTTCGTTCGTTCGTTCGTTCGTTCGTTCGTTCGTTTGTTCGTTCGTTCGTTCGTTCGTTCGTTCGTTCGTTCGTTCGTTCGTTCGTTCGTTCGTTCGCTCGTACATTCGTTCGTTCGTTCGTTCGCTCGTATGTTCGTTCGTTCATTCGTTCGTTCGTTCGCTCATATGTTCGTTCGTTCGTTCGTTCGTTCGTTCGTCCGTTCGTCCGTTCGTTCGTTTATTCGTTCGCTCGTACATTTGTTCGTTCGTTCGTTTGTTCGTTCGTTCGCTCGTACGTTCGTTCGTTCGTTCGTTCGTTCGCTCGTATGTTCGTTCGTTCATTCGTTCGTTCGTTCGCTCATATGTTCGTTCGTTCGTTCGTTCGTTCGTTCGTCCGTTCGTCCGTTCGTTCGTTTATTCGTTCGCTCGTACATTTGTTCGTTCGTTCGTTTGTTCGTTCGTTCGCTCGTACGTTCGTTCGTTCGTTCGTTCGTTCGCTCGTATGTTCGTTCGTTCATTCGTTCGTTCGTTCGTTCGCTCATATGTTCGTTCGTTCGTTCGTTCGTTCGTTCGTTCGTTCGTTCGTTTGTTCGTTCGTTCGTTCGTTCGTTCGTTCGTTCGTTCGTTCGTTCGTTCGCTCGTACATTCGTTCGTTCGTTCGTTCGCTCGTATGTTCGTTCGTTCATTCGTTCGTTCGTTCGCTCATATGTTCGTTCGTTCGTTCGTTCGTTCGTCCGTTCGTTCGTTTATTCGTTCGCTCGTACATTTGTTCGTTCATTCGTTTGTTCGTTCGTTCGCTCGTATGTTCGTTCGTTCATTCGTTCGTTCGTTCGTTCGCTCATATGTTCGTTCGTTCGTTCGTTCGTTCGTTCGTTCGTTCGTTCGTTCGTTTGTTCGTTCGTTCGTTCGTTCGTTCGTTCGTTCGTTCGTTCGTTCGTTCGTTCGTTCGCTCGTACATTCGTTCGTTCGTTCGTTCGCTCGTATGTTCGTTCGTTCATTCGTTCGTTCGTTCGCTCATATGTTCGTTCGTTCGTTCGTTCGTTCGTTCGTCCGTTCGTCCGTTCGTTCGTTTATTCGTTCGCTCGTACATTTGTTCGTTCGTTCGTTTGTTCGTTCGTTCGCTCGTACGTTCGTTCGTTCGTTCGTTCGTTCGCTCGTATGTTCGTTCGTTCATTCGTTCGTTCGTTCGTTCGCTCATATGTTCGTTCGTTCGTTCGTTCGTTCGTTCGTTCGTTCGTTCGTTTGTTCGTTCGTTCGTTCGTTCGTTCGTTCGTTCGTTCGTTCGTTCGTTCGCTCGTACATTCGTTCGTTCGTTCGTTCGCTCGTATGTTCGTTCGTTCATTCGTTCGTTCGTTCGCTCATATGTTCGTTCGTTCGTTCGTTCGTTCGTTCGTTCGTTCGTTCGTTCGTTCGTTCGTTCGTTCGTCCGTTCGCTCGTTCGCTCGCTCGCTCGTACGTACGATCGTTCGTTCGTTCGTTCATTCGTTCGTTCGTTCGTTCGCTCGCTCGTTCGCTCGTTCGTCCGCTCTTTCGCTTCGCCGCGCAACGGCTGACTAGTGTCACTCGCGTGAAAAACTACTCACCCAAAAGGCACACCGCGGCTAATCCCACCGTGACGATCGTGAGCAACGTCAAGATGAGCAGGTCCGACTCTATGTTTCTGCGATTCCGCGGGTGGCTGATCCATATCCTGAGAGATTCTGGCCTGCAGGTGCCCATAAAAATGATAAGCGTGCTCGCGCTCGCGCGGTTCAGCCATTAAGATAAAAGCTCGAGAAGAGAAAAGAAAGAGAAGAGATTCAGCTCCCCAGGGCTCGCAGGGTCACAGCAAACGGAAAACACTCGTCGGTTACATGCGCACGACGTTGCATTAAAATTGTCGAATCCAAATGCGTCGGTCTCAAAGTCGGATGTTTAAGGACGCAACGAGGTCGCGCGCGCGTGTTTCCGGAAATAGCGCGGCGAATGTGCGCGCACAAAGGAGAAATATTAAAAATTACAGGCGAACGTAGATGCGAAAAAAGGACGAGAGGGGAAAGGGGTGAGGATCGATGCCAATGAAATACGAGCGTTCCTCGCGGAAGAAACAAATCCGTCCGCCGTCCTAATTCCGCCCCGCGGAAGCGGCCTGTAAATTTAGATTGATTCGCTACACGTTACTTTTCAACTTCAAAATACACAACATCGCACTTTGTCACGGTCCTGCGAGCGGTTTGCTCGATACATCATCTTTGAAGTTCAAGTTAACTCCGGCCGCGCGAGCCGATCAGCTTACGGCGAGGAAACAAATTGCGCGGAACGAAATAGAAGAGAAGAAAGAAGAGGAAGAAGGGAAAAGAGAGGAGAAGACGAGCGGGGGGGGGGGAAGGAGGGAGAAGAAAAGGTGGTGCCGAGCGATTCATCGCAGAAAAGGAGAATAATGGGTGCGCGCCGCGCTGGAAAACGAAATAGGAAACGTATCGGTGTGAGCGCGCGCGCGCGCACCGTAGTGCATTTCAGGTGCTTGAATTACATCCGGCTTGAAACTGCGCGCCGCTCGCCGCGATAAATGTAACGCTCACCATCGATAACGAGGCGTCTCCACGGCATTGAAGTAGTAACGGCACAATTCGCAGTAGGTTCGGCACGACTGATTCAGCCAACGTTCCAGACACGACAGGTGCACGTAAGCCAGTGTGCCCTTGCACCTGCAAGAGATTATTTGCTCGCGCTCCGTCGTCGTCGTCGCTTTCCGTTGTAATGATCGAACGACGTTACCCGCGTAACGTGAAGGTAACGTACGGCCGTCGCGCGCACGCGAGCGCGCGAGAGAGAATCGGAATTTTATTTGGCTCGTTTAGGAGACGCGCAGAGTCTCCCGATAAATTGCGTCTAGACGGTCCGAGATGGGATTGTGAGGGATAACAGCCGAGTGGCTTCGTTGATTCTTTCGCCGCGCCCGTTCGAGTGTTACACTCGCTCAGCTGTTTCCCAAGCGAATGCAAAGGGCGTAGCTGTGCCACGCCGGCGTTAGACGGCGGTTCTCGGAGGATCTCGGCTGCGAAAAGATTGTCTACGATTCGCGTGACGGCAGGCGCGAGCTTAAACCTGGCGACGGGAATCTCGGGGAGATTGCCTCAATTTGTAAGATTGATGACTCCCTAGCGAAAGACGCAATTTTGCCAATTGCCTCTTCGTTCGATTAGCGTGTCGTATTGCAACAAGATTCTCCGGGAAACTTTCTCACACTCGCTCTCTCCTCTCTCCTCCCCCTCTCTCTCTTCTCTCTCTCTCTCTCTCTCTCGCTCTCATTCCCGACCATATTCGCACGAGCGAAATTACATTGCGCCAGAGTGTTACGCCCGGGAGGCACTCCACCGGAAAATATTAAATTCGTGTTCGCTCGCGCTCACACGTAAACGCAGTCGTCATCGCATCGCGGAATGCATTCCGAACGTAAGAAAGATGAGTTATGCCCGGTTCTCTCCGCATTATTCTCGCCCGCTCGTCGAGCAGAGGCGCGCCTATGGCGCCCCGAAGTAACATTCGGATTAGAAAGGATTTCCGTAAGTTCGAGAATTATGAAGGTAAACGCCCGGGAAATTTGCAGCGGACCCTCATTCCGCGCGTTCTCTCTGCGTTTTCACGTAGTTCTTCGAGCACGAGTTGTGTGTCCTTAATCGCCGGGACACGTTCCCCGAACTGTTCACTCATTTACGCTTCCTCACCGTCTCTCAGTCCCACCGGCTAGCCGGGAATGAGAGAGAGAGAGAGAGAGAGAGAGAGAGAGAGAGAGAGAGAGAGAGAGAGAGAGAGAGAGAGAGAGAAAGCATAGGAAGAGGTCGACAAGAGACGAGGAGGGGGAGAGAAGTTTCCTTCTTATAACGTCGCGGCCGCCCTTCCTTCTCAGCACCTCGCGCAGTCTCACGTAAGAATTATGCGACTACGTGAGGTCGATTTCAGCGGCGCTCGTTGGGTATATACTTCATTCGACGATAAAGTCATGACGTCTCGCTTTGTCAGCAGTGTTAAACGATCGGTGTTCGCCGGGTAATCTCGTTATTATAAACAGCCCCGGCAGCTACCGCGACGCGACGCGACGCGACGCGAGTTCGCGTCGCTCTCGCTTACTCCACCCGTGCCTCGTCTATGATGTATGCAGCGGCGTGCAAATTAGTCCGAACGAGATACGGATTTATGGGAGCGCGCGCGAGAGCCCGAACTGTTGTCGCGCAGCTCGGCGAGCCCGACGGCAAGTTTGCACGCCGAAGTCTCAAGTCAAGTTGCTATCAATCAACGCAGGAACGTTTCGTCACTGCGCTTTCCTCTTGTAAAACGTAAGGACAGCGAATTACATCGTGAGCGCGGTGATTCGGGTGATAACGAAATATGATCCGACACACAGGCGAACTCTGAGATCTCGGAAGTACTGAAGCAGGGAGTGTTCGTTAATAGCGAAAAATCGAGGAAATCGAGAAAACGACTTCGGCGACTTCGCTACGAGCGGAGATAGTCTCACGTTTGCGACCGCGTTTCTACTCCGAGACACGATGCTCACAAATGAGTCCACTCCAAGTCGGGACGAAGAAGAACACGTCGAGTACACTCGGCGAAAGTATTGGGTATGGGGTAAGTTTCCGCCTTTTTCAGAAAGATATCGCTAGTGATAAAGAGTGTCCCAAAATTCACGCAAGAAGTAATTTTGATAGAAAACACAGGTTTATAATTAAAAATTGTAACTTTTCTATTGATTCATAAAGTATACAGTATAGCGTTATGTATGGAATAGCATATCGGGTAAATGGCCTCCACGGCTTTGCTGGCACATATGCACTCTTTTGTTGAAATTTTCCATGACCGTTTTGCATAAATGTGGCTGAATTTCGTTGATACAGCGCTCAATTTCCTCCTTCAAGGCGTGGGTGATCGTGGGCTTGTTGGTATAAACCTTAGACTTCAAAAAACCCCAAAGAAAAAAGTCCAACGGCGTTAAATCGCATGATCTGGGCGGCCTGATCTGATCACTAAAACGGGAAATTACACGACCAGGAAATGACTCATGCAGTAATTAAATTGTTTCTCGGGCTGTGTGGCATGTGGCACCGTCTTGTTGAAACCACGTGTCGTCCACATCCATATCTTGCAATTTAGGCACAAAAAACTGGATTATCATGTCGCGATAGCGAACACCATTAACTGTTATTGCCTGACCAGCCGCATTTTCTTCCGAAGAATGGTCCGATGATGCCTCCAGCCCAAAATCCGCACCAAACAGTGACACGTTGTGGATGCATTTGTTTCTCAACAATCACTCGTGGATTTTCTGAACCCCAAATGCGACAATTTTGTCGATTAACCAAGCCATCGAGATGAAAATGAGCCTCATCGCTGAAGATGATTTTGTTCGAAAAATCAGCATCCACTTGTTGTTGTTCCACAATCCATTCAACGAACTCTCTTCGCTGTGCGTGGTCAGTTTAAAAACTCCGAACTGTCAGCTGTCACGCTGTCTTCTTTTTTCGTTGGCAACACTTTACCGCACAAATAGCGCAAAATTCAAATCTTGCGTGAATTTTGGGACACCCTTTACTAATTTCGTATTTGATGGAACGTACTCGTGTTATGAAGGTGTATTTGTGAGCTTTGAATCGCAGCAGTAGACATTCGTTTGAAGCGTAAACATTATTTTTTCGCGTCAAAAATGGCAACATTTAACCCAACGAAGCAGCATTTGCGGGGAGTGTGTGACTCCATTACTCGTATATTCTGAAGAGAAGTGCTGCGGAAACGCATCGAATGCTTGTTGATATTTACGGCGATCATGCTCCGTTAAGAGTACCACGTATAAAGAGTGGTCTCGGCGTTTTCGAAGTGGTGATTATGACGTGAGCGACCGAGAACGCGAAGGGGCGGCTAAAAAATTCGAGGATGCACAACCGCAAGATTTACTCGAAGAAGATCCGAGTCGAACGCTCGGAGATTTTTCAAACGAGTTAAATGTTGATAGATCTACCGTCGGAAAACGTTTTACATACGTTGCGAATGGTCCAAAAATCAGGAAATTGGGTGTCACATCAATTGAAGGAGAGAGACATTGAAAGACGTCTGGTGACGTGCGAGATGCTTCTTCAGAGACAAAAAGGAGGGGTTTTCTGCATCGAATTGTCACTGGCGATGAAAAATGGATCTACTACGACAACCCCAAACGACTGAAATCATGGGTGATGCCAGGTGAACCAGGTCCATCAACTCCAAAACGGAATACCCACGGTTCGAAAGTTA
Source organism: Harpegnathos saltator (assembly GCF_003227715.2). Taxonomy (NCBI): domain Eukaryota; kingdom Metazoa; phylum Arthropoda; class Insecta; order Hymenoptera; family Formicidae; genus Harpegnathos; species Harpegnathos saltator. Next base: position 451,915 of record NW_020230710.1, read on the forward strand.
TGTTATGCATCTGGTGGGATCAGAAGGGTGTTATTTATTATGAGCTTCCAAAACCGTCCGAAACCATCACTGGAGGTCGTTACCGATTGCAGTTAATGCTTGAACCGAGCTTTAAAAGAGAAACGACCGGAATGGGATAATAAGCACAACAAGCTGATTCTGCTACACGACAACGCTAGGCCCTACGTTGCAAAACCAGTCCAAATATACTTGGAAGAATTGAATTGGGAAATCTTGCCCCACCCGCCGTATTCACCAGATATTGCTCCTTCGGATTTCCACTTATTTCGGTTCATGCAGTCGGCAGTCTTTCTGGAGAACGGTTCACTTCTCACAAAGGTATCGAAAAATGGCTTAATGAATGAATCGAGTGAAAAGAACCTGATTTTTTTCTTCGAGGAATCCGTTTACTACCTGAAAGATGGGAGAAAGTTGTCGCTTCCAATGGGGCGTACTTTGAATAAAATCATTTTGTATTTTTGGTTTAAATAAACGACTAATTTGTATTTAAAACGGGCGGAAACTTATTCCCAGACCTGATATAATCCTACCGTTGAACGTTCCGCCGTGTTCCCGCCGTTAAGCGCGTTAACCTGCGTTCCACGCACAAAACCGCGCGTTCGCTAGCGAGGGTGGAAAGTAATAGAAAATTTCTCGACGGGGGCGGAAATATGCGGTACGCGGCAAAAAAAGCGATGCGGCGGCGGGCGAAACAATTCTCTTTTACACGATTTGCTTGCTTGCCCCGCGGCCCGCCCGCGGCGTCGTAAACTTTTCCCTTTGGCGGCGTTGACGGCGTACATGGACGATGATTAGCCCGCGTATCCGGCGGGATAGTTATCGTCCGATGAAATTTATGCCGCTCTTCTTCTCCGCGGCGATTCCGCCGAGAAGTACGGCTGAGCGCGTTATGACATCAGTTTCGCGATTGTTACGGCGAACAATGCGCGGTATGCGGTAGAATCTGTAATACTCCGTCAGCCGTCGAGTGCGATATAAGGAGCGATATTAAACGCGAAACAATTCGCGGGCGGGCGGGCGCTCGGCCGGCCTCGGCGTCCGCGCCCGCCCCGGCAAAGTTGGCGGCGCCGCTCGGAAAAAATTTCACAACCCCACTTCCGATAATGAAACATTTTAAACGGTCCCTCGGTCCGCCGCGCGCGACTCTCTGTCCCTTTGCGTTTCTCCGTTCTTCCGCTGTAATGTAACCTCGCCTCGCCTTTCAATTGATAATCGCCGACTTGCGCGTGGAGACTCGCGCAGGAAAAGTTTATTCACCGCGCCTTCTGAAACGGGCGTGTCAGAAAACACGCGCGATAAGCAGACTCGCGAGTGACGCAAGCATTGCACAGACGCAAGAGAATTTCTGCTGCCGTTCATTTCCTACGGCCAAAGATCCAACGAATCGGGTGTGTGTGTGTGTGTCTGTGAGAGAGAGAGAGAGAGAGAGAGAGAGAGAGAGAGAGAGAGAGAGAGAGAGTACGGCTGAAAGAACAGATTCGTTCGGACGGCAGGCTGCCGAGGGACAGAGGGGGGAGTGTTGAGTTGGAGAGTTCGCGCTCTCAAACACGATGACACGCGTGCATTTGGCGAGTCCTCCGAAACAGCGGAGAGTACCGTGCGACGAAGAGCACCGGCGCACTTCGGAGCTTTCCGCCGTAAGTAATCGGCCGCGTCAAAATTCGCGATGATTCATGCGCAGGTCGACCAGATTTGTCGTCGTATGCAGCGGCGGCGGCGGCGTCGCGGCGCATTTACGGTCGCGCGCGTCTAATGTTGCCGTGGTAACGGCGAAAAGAAATAGGTCACGAGATATACACACGTAGCACGTAGCCGGGAATTCTCACGAGGTCCTCGTGAATTAAGCCCCCCGCGCGCGCGCGAGCGCGAGCGCGCGAGCGAGCGAAGAGGCGCGGCTCGGGTCGTTAAGTTGACGAGTAATAACGCGGCTGTCCTCCGGAAAGGCGATAAGGGCGCGACCTACGCCGGAGCGTTAAATAAAATAATCGCTGATGGAAAGTAAACGAACGCGCGCCTACGTGCGCCTGCGTGCCTGACAGGCCGCATCGAGATGGCACGATCTAATCGAATCGGCTCCTCGTTTCCGCAAAAAGGAATTTAGGAGCCGACGATAAAGAGAGAGAGAGAGAGAGAGAGAGAGAGAGAGAGAGAGGAGAGGAAGCAGTCGGCGACAAACGTTCGCCGAGTCGGACAGCATTTTGCACTTCTCGACTTTGTCTCCGCGACGACATGTAAACTCGAAGCGATGACAGACCGCGCGCGCCGGCGGAGTATCAAAGTAACGGATCTGCCTCGTAAGGCGGATCCCGACGTCTTCCACCTTGCGAGTACACAGCTAACGGCTAATCCCCCGCGATATTTCACGCTGATCGGCTTGACACGAGAGATGATGATCGCTTAATTGAGCTTTAACGCTAATTAATTAGCGCCTGTCTCCCGTCTGACGCTCGCGCGAAATTAGCATTTGTCGTCGCACGCGCGCGCGCGCGACGTACATTGTGATGGATGGGGAAGAATAGGCTACTGGGAATCGGGACTATCGAGTGCTTTTCGAGTTGCCGCTCGTCCGACGGTGACCCACATAGCTTCGTTTCGTGATTAATTTTATTAGCGGTCGCCTATGCCAACGCCAGCCCAGGGCCACTTCAGGCCTCAACTCCGAATACGTCGCGCGATCGTACGCGTGCATAATAACGAAGCCTGGAATCAAAGTTTGCTTAAAGTAACAGTCGTGCGGGATTGGGGACGGGATGAGGCTGTGCTTTTCCATTTATACCGTTGTTCCGTATATACTCCAGCATTCATCTCATTTAAACGAGCTCCGAAGTTGAGGGATTTACCGAGCCGCGGGAATTACTCTGGAAATGATCAATGTTTCGACAGGGAAACTGCGATCTTCTAATTGCGACGGCTACGAGCATTGTAATCCGCTGTAATGCCCTCGAAAGAGCAAATCTCGTTGTTGTTGAATACCGAACGAGATAAAGAGCAGCCGGTGCAATTTCCACGCGCGCAAACGTCGCGCGATTATTTACAGGGCGCGGCCCGTATTTTTCGCTCACGCTCCTCGCGCGCCAGACCCTCCCTCCTTTTTCCCTCCTGTTCTTTCCGTCGCGTCGCGACGCGACGCGACGCGACGCGACACGACGCACGGTCGCATCGACGGGAATACCGCCGCGGCTGAATTCGCAGGACTTTTAAATATCGCGACGTCCTCCGCCATTAATGCGTAAGCATTTCCCGTTCCACCGCGCGCGCGGGAGCGCACTACATTTTTCCCGAATCCTATTAAGCATGAGAGATGGGACGTTCGTAAGATGGCGAAATTCTGTCCTAAATCCCGGGCCCCGTAGCCGCACGGGTGATATACACCGTTTCGCCGTCGCGATAAAGTTTTCGAAATCGTAAATGCAAGCCGCGCTCTTCTCCTCGCTGCCTCGCGCGCATACATACGCTTGTCGCGCTGGTCCTTTTATACGAACTCGAAAATTCTCCGCTTGTTTGAAGAAGAAGCTACAACTATATTTACACACGAGCGAACGTTTCCGCGACAAAGGGAAAGATCGCGCGCGTTTTGTACCCATTTATTTTCCCAGTTTACCCTTCCTTTTCCCTTTTTTCTTCTTTTTCTTAGCAACGAGCACGTTGGCTTACTAATGTCAACGTAGGTGTGTTTTGAAACGCTCTTCATCGCGCTAGTGTCTCTCCCTCTCTCTCTCTCTCTCTCTCTCTCTCTCTTCTCCCTCTTCCTTTATGTAAAAATTCAAAGTAACATCACACGGAGAGACGAGATAACTTTGCACCTCGAGATGAGCACGTCGGAATTGATAGCAGCGGCGTCGAGTGACGTAATCTAAGTTTCCGTCCAATCACGATTCTCAAATCGTCGACTTAAAGCGTGAACTTGTCCCCGAATACTTCCGCGTGCGAGCTCCCCTTTAACCCCGCTGCTTTAACCTGGACCCATTAATTGTAACGTGCGCGCGTGATCGATGCGGACAAACGAATAAACAAATTAATTACTGCGCACGCCCGTCTACTAGCGCGTCGAGCGCGTCATGAATTCAACAAACCGCTCAATTTCCACGCGGCATCGATCACGACGAACAACCACCCCTCCATCTTCGGGGTGGCTAACCTTCTAAAAATCCTCCGCGAAACACACGAAGGAAGCGTGCGCGCTGCGCCAATGTTACGCGGGGCGTAACAAACTCCTCGCCCGGCGAAAGCACGTCCTTTTCTCCCGTTCGTTTCCTCGACGTATTTTACCGTCTCTCGCCTGGACATCGTCCAGCCGGACGTTCCGGAGAATCGCGAGGATCCGCCGGTCCGGGGCTCAGCAGAGCGTTGCTGCGCGCGCGTCGGCCGTAATCGAGCGAGCGTGCATTTACCTACAAGGGGAAATGAGCGGCTCCTTCGGCGTGTTCGTGTGACATATTCGGCAGACGCTGGACCCGACCGAGATCAGGCTGCGGGTAAGCCGATGCTGTTGTCCGACCCCCAGAGACACTTGCTGCGTGTCGCGGCCATTTAAATTGCAGGCCGAGCCCTCGGGAGCCGCTGCCGCCGCCGCCGCCGCCGCCGGCAGCATCGGCGTGCCATACTCGTGATCCAAGTTAACTGTGGAACCAGCCAGAGAAGGACACATTTGGAAGGACATTGCGCCGTGCATATGCATGATCCACCACGTATTCGCGTTTATTTACACCCCATTCCACGCCGCGCCGCGCCGCGCCGCGCTGGGCCAGCTTTGAGCGTCTATTTTCTATGGCGACCGATCGGGAATCTGATAATAGTTGGCGCCAGCGGTTGCCAGGCCGCAAGCCCTCTCCCGCGGAGCTTCTATCTAATTATCATCTTACGCGTCGAATTTCCCCAGACAAAAGCTCCCATCACGGGGCAACGCGCCATCGCGGAGCGCGGGGATAAACAGAGCGCGAGAAATTGCGGAACGCGCTCAGCCGGAGGCAGCGCGACGAAAGCGGGCTTTCGCGTCGGCCTCGAAAATTAGCTGGTATCCTCGGGATACATTTCTAATGACTCTGCTTTTGATGTGTTCTCTGCCCCCTTCTTTCTCTCTCTCTCTCTCTCTCTCTCTCTCTCTCTCTCTCGTTTTCGAGGTCTAAAACGAAGTCAATGCGCGGTGTTTTGCGCGCCGCCTCGTGCGACCGGCCATGCAGGACAAATGTTGTGCATAACACGGCGCATATGCACGAACGCTCGCAAAGAGCAATCTCTGCATTCATTTGCTCCCCCGTTCCCTCCCATTATCCGGATTTAAATCGAATTTATTTGGAGTTTCGATGCGAGACTCGACAGCTTGTTGAATGGCGAAGTTAACGTTGGCGGACACGTCGATGCCTCTCGACTTCAAAACTTTAAGCATTCCATTAGCAAGATAATCGGATACTGCACTTAGCGAGAACTTTATTCACTATTATATCAGATTCAACAGCTTTAATACTTTAAACGATGTAAAGTACGATAAGATTAGTTTGCTCAATCTTCCGTTTATCGCAATATTCTTCACCCTTAAGTGTAAAGTAAACAGTCGCAATGCACCTCGCGCGGAGATGCACTAATTTTCCCGTTATCTTCCCCCGCTTCTGCTTTACCAAACAATTTTTCCTTCATTAGCACGTGGCCAATAAACCAGACGCTATAGTATATAAAAAGAGCAGTGAAGAATAAATTGACAAGCATTGGGATGGATAAAAAACCTTGAAGCTTGGAAACCTTAAAAAGCTGTAGAGCAACGGCGACATACTGTAGCTTTAACGTCTATCCATGTGTTAAACTTTACTAATTTTCACTGCAGCAAGTCAAACTTTCGGTGCGGTAAATTGTGTCTTTCGTGCGCGCCACATTTTTGATATTAATCAATTGTCATTTTTCGTGGCAAATGTTGAAAATAATCTTCCTTTTTCATAGAAAGAAAGTCACGTTAATTTGAGAAATTAATTATACTTTCGTAGATTAATTTGAATATTTCTCTACAGCTACTTCTAGATATGAATCGCATTCGGTATTATCTTTCACGCGTAGCCCTCGTAAATGAGGTAGATAACAATGGGGCTTTCACCGTGTCCGCCATTCGTCGTCAAGCAGCCGCGTCCAAATGCCGCGACGCGTTAGAGCCTTCGAACTTGCAACAAGGACTTAGCTGGATCTCCAAGATGCGTTTAATTTCAAAGAACACGAGACTCCGGCTCGGCGAGATGCCGAGCGAGTGAAAATTTATATCGTGCCCGGGCGCTCTAAACGAGGCGCAACTCCCGGGAGCTCTTTGATACCTGGGCGAGCAGACATTCTCTCAAGTTTTTCCGTGACAATGGAGCCGAACTTTAAACGAAATCCCGCCGACTGTGGCAATATCCCGAATGAAGAATGCAAGCCGTAGCGCCGTCGCGACAGGCGAAACCCACCTACTTGCGTTCCCGACATGGCGAAAGTTTCCGCCGCGACACATAATCAACAATTTCCCAGCGCACGGCGGCCAACGTGCCGGGTCTTCCGAAGTCCTGCCCGCCGATCCCGTAATTTCCGTCGAGTATACTTTTTTATGCAACGCGACGCCACCGAATGCAAATGAGAGGCCGAGAGCTGGAGGGACCGGCGAAGAGATAACTTAACTTAACCTAACCGATGGTGCTGACACTTCGAACGCGCGATGGTAATTTGGCTCGTTCTCCACCGTCATTTTTCTGTTTCCTCGAGGCGGAGCGAACGGCGCGGCGGGAAATGAAAATAACGCCCGATCGAAAGGCGAAAGCTTCTCTTACAGGGCTCCACCTCCTGCCGGTTCGATCGCGAGATTGCGTCGCAAATTTTCTCGCGGCAAGAAGTCACGACGACCGAAGTCTATCGTTTTATTCAGCGAAATTGGATAACGCAGAGTTTGCGCTAAATTCAATGTCGCGTTTACGGGCGGCGGAGAAAATTGCCGCGACACCGCGAGTAAGTATTTTCGTTTCCTCTTTGTTTGCAGCTTTTGTAACTTTCGGTCTTTCGTAATTGCAGCGGAAGCTGCATCGAAACCCAGGCATACCGAATTCGCAAGGATCAAGACGCGCGACAACCGCGTATATTGGAAGGATTTTTTTTATATATGTCTATAAATATTGACTCTATATGCCCTCTTGCGCTAACATGATAATATGCTTCACTATATTTCAATTGAAAGGTTTGAAATTTATTAAATCAAAGATACGATTGCTGAATCGGTCGTCGCGGAGTAGTGTCTTAAGCCTCTTGCACAATGCCAGGCAACAGGCAATAAGAATAAAAATAGACCAATCACAATAGATTATTCTTGTAATAGTCGATTGTGATTGGTCTATTTTTATTCTTATTGCTTGTTGCCTGGCATTGTGCAAGGGGCCTTAGTCTCCACGATCGCCTGATTTTACGCTACTCGATTCTTATTTATGGAGACATCTAAAAGATTTAGTTTATGCTAAACACAATGAGAATCGTGAAGAAATAAAAAATAAGGTTATTCAAGCACTTGAGAAGCTCATCTCAGATTGACACGAGCTCAACAGTTCTCGCGTAAAAGACACAGTTGTGCATTAACAAGGATAACATTTTCAACGTCTTATTTCTTAGTAATATGAAGAAGTTCTCATTACTTTATAGTATACTTAACGGAGCTTGAAAGTTGATTTTCTCAAAAATGAAGCTTCGCACAAGAAAAATATATTCCATATTTCACATCGATGGAAGACTTGTGAATTAATTTATCGAGTTTACATCGTAAATATTAATCCATGTAAATCTTTGGAACAAGGTTCTGTGCAAAATGCATTTACAGCGTGACAGAAAGCAGTCCTACTGTGGACCTAGTGGATCGAAAATAAAACAACGCGACACGACGAAATATTAAACCAAAGTTAAAAACGGACCGCCGTTCGTTTGCAGTCAGAGCTGGTGAATGAGCAAAATGCCTTTCAATCGTAGATAAAAAAGTTTCCGCTTGCACTCCAATTTCGCTTTTCGTGCTGTAAAGTCGACCCGTACCAGCCAATATTCGACTTTTTATTAGATTTCTCAAAGTGCCTTGAAATGTCTTGAAAAGAAAAAAAATTTTAATGTTTCCTCCTTAATGGGGACGTCATATCCGGTCATATTTGTTTAAATAAATATATATATATATATTTAATATTTAAACAACGCGTTATATGAGACGTCCTTGTTAAGGAGGGAAAATAAAATTTTTTTGCATATATAGCTTCGAAATGAGTGCCAAGATGCATACGGCAGCCGATTAATTTGTAAAGAGCGCGCAGTTGCGTCATTTAATAAAATTACGTGTAATTTGTTTCATCCACAAGCAACACCGACACGAACGAATTTATGACTCAATATCTTTTGGGGGCGCTTATTTATGTTCTATAAACGAAGTGTATTTATTGAACGAATCGATAACGTGATTTATTAACGGATTCAGCTGTGATGGATTTTCAAAAGGTAAAAGTGTATTGCGCTTACAGGACTAGATGGGCATACCTATCGGATCAAATTACGAATGATAAACTACAAACATTTCATAAAATATAACATTTCCCTACTCTCTCTCTCTCTCTCTCTCTCTCTCTCTCTCTCTCTCTCTCTCCCAATATCATAATAAGGTAACACAATATGTAATCTCAACTTGAGAGAGGAATATCGATGCATTTGAATATTTACAATAAATTTATATTTTAAAATATTTCTTCAAATATGCAAAAATACACAGTAGCGAATACTATTTTAAATGCATAAAATTTTTTGGAAATATAAAGCCAATTACAACGGCTCGTCGAGAAATCCTTTAAAAAAAGAATAAAAAAAGGAAACGCCGGATATAACATTCCCGTTAAACATTTCAACATACGGTATATTGCAACATACGGTAGGTTATTTCTACACCGTGCACGGGCACTTGTGCCCGTCGCGTTAATTCAAACTCGAATTTCAGTCGCTTTAATCTCTCCGACTATTCATGTAATTATATTCAACAGGACGAAACCGATCTCACGGGAGGTCTCGTCCGGCTGAAATGGAACGATGCATATTTTGCTCATTCCAGATTGAGATCTAAGGAAGAATGTGTCAGGTCCGTAACTCCGTCATAAGATTATGAAGATTAATTAACTGCAGAAACTGCGCTGTGCGCCGACGTCACTAAATTGAATCTCAGGCGGGTTCCTGATTTATGGCGCCACTGCATCGAAACTTTTTCCCGCGAAACGCCTGGATTTGCATCGCATTAAGATTCACGGTCTATCATTCACGGGGAAAAAGGGAACCTGCCGTTTGTACTTAACTTCTTCCAACGGGCGCCCTTCGAGGGCAATCTCGAGTTCACTTCCTTTTAATTCCGTCCTGTCGGAAATTCTTGTTTTTCGTCTCAGAGAAAAGTGAAATGGAGGACAGCACGAGCGGGCGAGCGGGGGAGGGGGGGGGGAAGGAGGGACTGTTTAAATGTTAAATATTAGACGATATCGGTCGTTCACGTAGAATCCGAGTGAGTTATTCAACGCGAGATCCAAATTGTCATCCGGACGGTCGGGGAGAAAGTGCATGTGATATCTGGCCGCACGACATAACACCATTAACGGTATGAGCCATTTTTACTTCGAGTATGTACGAAATATCGTGGGATGGGGTAGGCGATAGAGTCACGAGAGATATAGGTCGTTAATTTGATTACGGTATTACGACTCGTACAATTTCGTTGCACAATTTAATTACTGTAATATGGTAATAATGTAACTATTAATTACTTTTCACATCCACGGTACAAACTGACGCGATACTCCGTTTCGATTGCCGTTTAATAAATGAAGCTTCGAGGAAATACAAATGGAATAATTTACTGAGGAATCGTGTGTTATGAAGATTAATTCGTTCTCGTTGATAAAGGACGGATATCGTGAAATCGCTCTCGATTACGACGAACTTCGGACTCTCCGCAACGGGCGAAAATTGTTTGCGGTGCGATTCCGATTCGGATGATAATCGAACGTCGGCGTATTTTTACGCGGACGCGAATATTTCGCCCTACTCGAATCTTGTCTTATCTATCGTGTGAATCGCGCACACGAGCTTCGAGTAGCTTTTTATTTTGATGTAATACCACACAACGGTACATAATGGAGGTAATGGAGGTACATCCATTAAGCCGCCGTTGGCCGTTTCTTCATCGATCCTGGAAGATGGATGCGCCGGTATTAAAGCAAAGACACTTCCATCGTGCAAACTATCCTGTTGACCGAAGGTGAGAGGTAGACGAATGGGAAAAAAACGGAGAAATATGAAACGTAACGTACGATATCCCTCGGAATGTGTCGTGTGTATAGATTGCACGCATTATACTCGCGCGATACCCATGAAGCTTTTTTCCGCTTTGATTCTGGCGTTGTTTGCAATCTGCGCACGCTACGATGGCGTACACGATTATTTTAAATCATTAAAAACAGGCATTTGACCGTGAAATGAATAAATCTGGAATCAGAACGACAAGACTCCGCCGATCGATAACGCCAATATCTATTTTGTAATTTCTGCTATGTCCGTCGTACAGCTATTCTAATTTTAATCATAGCCCAGAAAAAATCGGAGGAAAAGGTTATGACGTTATTACAGTCAATTCTGTATCATCTTATTTTAAGACTCGGTATATAAATATATACATACGCCAGATACGGTACGTCATAAAATAAGGAAAAAAAGTGATTCTAAAAATATACGTAGTAATTTAAAATATAATTTAATTTTAATATATTTATAATAAATGTAAAAATATATGTAGTGTAATTTAATATAATTCTAGCTCTATAAACTCGCCGATCGAACTCAATATTTCATCAGGCAGAATTATCCGCGTGTTAATTGCAGAAGAGTCAACGAGATGAGAAAAAAGCAGCGCGCGCGTGTACCTCCGCTACGTCACAGATGCCGAGTTACGATTAATGAGTGAGCGACTGAACGGAACTCTCAATCCGAGTGGACTTTATAAATCGCACCCTCGCGACCTCGCGTCCGAGAAATACGCGCAAGTCAATGGCTACTCTCTCCGTCGTAACTTCGTGAAGCACATTGCCGACGTTCCCCGACGCGGCGGCGAATACCCTCGCGAGTAGAAAGCGCGAACGCTCGTGTGTCTCCATAAAGTTCGGGGATCCGAAAACGAAGATTCCCGCGTCTCTCGTAGCCACTCCCGGTCGCGATTCCGCCCCGCTGTTCTTCCCGCCGGCACTCAACGAGTGACACGCCGTTTTCTCGCGACTCCACTGCATCTAGCCGACATCACCAGACATAACAATTCGCCGAAAATTTCGTCGCGGCGAACTTTAAACCCCTCGCAATCCGGATTTTGTTTTCGACGCCGGTCGCGCAGGACGACACGCTAGCGAACCGCGAAAGTTTTCAGTCTGCGGGACGCCACCCGCGAATTTCTCTGCCTGTCGACGCGAATTTAACCCCTTTAGGCGTCCCCCCACCCACCTTGCCGGGGTTGTGCATCGACAGAAAAACAGCTACATTTCTCGTCAAACGATTTCCGCCGGCTCGACGTTTCATGCAAGATACGCCCTACAATTCCGAAAAGGTCTACGCAACGGCCGAGGGGACGGAGAGGGCGGCGTAGGGGAAGAGGCGACTTGTCGACTCAACAAACAAGCGGTAGACTGCGGGAAATAAAGAGAATAGTAAGAATAGTAAGAGAATAGTAATAAATTGCAGAACATTATTACCGTTTCGGGACGCGTTATACTCTTTTATGCGTTGCACAAACTCGATTAACCTTCTTTTACAAAGTTACTCTGTTCAATATTTCACTTGGACTAGTTTTTCTCCCTATTTCTATTTCTATTTTTATTCTCTCTCACGCTTTGCGATACAATTTTTGTTCTTTTTATTATTACAACGAACGGCGTGCATTAGTTATGAATGGATGAGCGCTGACGGACACTCGGTCCACACAGTTTCCTTCTTGAATATTAGGGAATTTCGCATGACGAAAAACGCGACGAAAATTTCGACGCGGAAACTTTGGAGGAAATAATTTCCATACTACAGTCGCACGTACGTGCGAAAGAGGCATTATATCTGTTCTCACGTCGAATAAATACGTTAGCAGACGGGAACGAAAGCATGGCGCTCTGACATTTCCCAACTACGGGAAACGACTACGGGAAACATTGTGCACACGCACTGTGCCTTCTGGCAAACGATTTCTCTTAATTTCGCGAGGCAACGCCCGTAAATACAAAGCAAACAAACGGATAACAGTCTCGTCGCGCGGCCCGTCGGGCGAGTTTAACGATGGGGCGCCACGCGAGTGGATATGTTAACAAGATTTCAGTTCTTCCTTTTTTTCTCTATTCCTCTTGTTCCCCGCGTTACGGGCAAGTACGCGCCAATTTAACTAGATTCGTGGCAATTTGCGAAAATATATCTCTACGCGGGCGTAACGTAATCGTAACGGCAGATAGTAGAGGAAACAGACGCGAGCGTTTATCGTGCGAAATATGTAAAAAAAAAAATTAAATTGTGCAGCGAAACACACGGTAATTGATGCAAACGTATCGTTATTGTCTCGAACCGTTTAGCGCGGCTACCACAATCGCATGCAAATACGCGGTAAATTGTATACGTTGAAAATACCAATGAATCTCGATTTTGTCCCGGTTGGAGAAAAAATTTAAGCAATGTATTTCGCGCGTTAAAATGTTAGAGATAAAGGTGTGAATACATGCACGCGCGCGCGCACATACACACACGAGAGCTTATATATAATCCTCCTCGAACGATGCGAAAGAAACGGTATGATAGAATCTCGACCCGAGACACTGCGTACTTTTATCGCGGATAACATAAATAATGCGAAGGTAAATCCGAATCGCAAAATCGGAGCATTAAAACACAACGTTTGGATTGGAAGTTACAAACGAAGCGTTTACGGATATATTTATACGCGGCTGTTTTTAACGGTTTGATACGGAGAACCCGTCTCAAATTTATGACACCTATCTTTTTTATCACCGTGTAAACGTGCGTGTAAACGTACGTACATTTATAGTGCCTGTATGTAAACAATAACATTTATTAAAGCCATAAAATGATCGATGCACGTCGCAATGAAAAATACATTGCACTTTGTGTACAACGGACCTTCATTCTTTTAAAATTCATCGTGCGGCAACGTATGAAACATGCAGGAAAATAATTCTACTAATATCAACAAGAGAAATGTGGCTATTATACATTTTTCTTTCTTCAGTCATTGTATATTTCTGCGGAAAAAAGTTAAACTTACAAAATGATATCAAATTTACGTAGCTCTAGAGGCTTCAATTATCCACGTATTTCTCATTATCAGAATATTATGAGGCAGCTTGGCAAAGTATAATCAATATATAAATTAAGAAACGTGTGCGCACGTCCATGTGTGGAGAAAGAATGATCAATAATGTTCGATATGCAATCGATAATTATCAAGAATCTCTCGCGTGGAAAGAAATTTTTATGAATAAAATCAGCCCTTTTTCCTCTCTCTCTCTCTCTCTCTCTCTCTCTCTCTCTTCCGACTCAAGCTTCTTGCCGTTTCCAATAAAAGAGGGAAATATATATGTCGGCGATTTATCTGTTTTATTTTAAATGAGCAACCAGATAACGTGCATTAAGCTTAATCCTGAATCGCACTGGGAATTTATTGGCGTTGGCGAATGGTAGCGCAATTGGGTCTCGGGCCCTGTGTCGGCTTTTATTCCCAGAAATGTCGGGCGATAAAACGAGGAAAAATTAACGGTCGACCTATATCGACATTAAATCAGGTATCGGGCCGTGCGCGAGAAAGCAAGCATAAGAGGAATTTATATTAGTGCCGCGGAAAGTCAGGACGAGACCGGTGGTGCTCAATCGCGGTTGCCTTCGCGGCTTCGTGCTCTTTGTAACAAGATTCACGAGAAGATTAATGGGATGTGACCACGCGCTTGCTCCTAAAGAACTGCATCTCAGTGAATACCGCCAGAGCTAATTGTGCACGATGACAGTACGAGTCATTTTTCACGTAACATATTGCACCCAAGGTACGGAAGAAGCAATCGTTGAAATAAATTCACACCGACTGTAATCATATAAACGCGCTGATATCGTTATAACAAGTTTCGCGATGATATCGTTAATAAGTAGCCCCGCTTGTCGAGAATTCAAAGCCGATTGGACTTTATGAGTATCAAGACAACGTTGCAATGCTCAGATCAGATGTTCGTTATGTTTCATCCTCGATTGATATGGAGCAATCGTCCGACTCGGGCGACAAGCTTTCGATGGGAGCGATGGGAGCGATGGGAGCAATCGTGAGATCCACGATGTTATCTTGCAAGACGTGCGCTCAGACAGATCAGAAGATTCAGACGCTCGATTAAAAGCCTAAAAAGTAATTGTTTACTCTACACGGCCACTTGCATAGCGCAGCGCGGACAAGGAGAAGAAAAGAACATGCCGGCACGAGGTAATCAAAAGTCGAGTTCTCGCCGGCGCCATTTAACGTCACGATAAAAGAAGGAAGAGCCGGAGAAAGTTGGCGATTACACGAGTCGCGGCGCGAGAGCGTGTAAAACGCGAAGGCGAAGAATAGCCTCGTGAGAAAGCGCTGAGAGCTACTGACGCGCGCCGAGATCATAATTCATCCGGGCTGTACGTGCGCGCGGGACGTATTGTGAATACCTCAGATAGTTCACTTCATTTCACCCCCGTCGCGCGCTTTATCACTAAATATTACCGGACTTGCGCGCCGCGCGCGCGCGAGAACCGCTCGCGCTCGAGAGCGGTCCGCGGCGGCAGTGTCATTGTTCGCGTCGTCTCGCGGCGTTTACGCGGCACTCGTCAACATTATTGCGCGATGCGCACGTTGACGATTCATCGGTCGGGCGGGCGTTCACGCGCCGAGCGGTAAATCTGCGCGAACGAAATAGCTGTCAAGTGTATGTGTGTACACAAGATGTCTCGCGAGTCTACCGACCGAGAACATCGCCGCTCAAGCTGAGGGAAACGGCGCGGCGCTTCCGCCCGTAGAAAGGCGTCAGTAGCTGTGAAATTATTTCATTTCGATTCCCCGACACGCACGCGCACGCGCGCGTTGAATTCCACTACGACTAACACTTGACACCAGAAGTACCGGAAAGAGTCATTTGACTCTTGCCGATTTTCTTAATAAAGTCATACACGTGATACAAGCCTGAAATTTCTGACTTTTCTTATTTTATGCTGTAGTGTCTCTTCTCTAAAGAAATATAAATTATTTTTAGAAAATATAAAATATGTATAGACATTTTGTTAAATATAATGTTTGAAGAAATATACAGGGTGTAACACCAATATATAATTCAGTATGACGAGTTGCCTGCCCCTATTCGAACGATAATGCAAAGATTGCGGAGAAAGTCATTCGTTGGCTTTATTGATAATGACGAACGTGATATTTGCAGTGTTCCCAGTTATGACGAGTGCAACTAATTTTGTACCACGATTGTTATGAGAGGTTTATCGACCGTTTATGACAGAAGTCGAGCCTCATTGAATTAAAAAAAGATGTGTAAAAAAGTAAACCTAAGAAATATACATTATGAATTCAAACAGAGATAAGATAATAGATAAGGAGATAAATAATACATGACATATCTTCTTGTTTTAATTTTTTATTTCTTTCTTGCGTTGACAAGTTTGATGGAAATTAGAGATTAGAAAGAACGATATAGAAATATTTAGAAGTCTTATATATTATATTCCATCCATGTTTCTACAAAAAGTCGCTTTTGCAAAGGTATGAATCGATCAGAAATACAGTATAAATATTGATTGCAACTTAATCGACGACACTTATCAAGCAATATATTTTTGGTACATTATAGTATCTTATAGCTGTTTTGTAGACAGCCCTTTTATCGAAAATCCCTATTTTCTTGATAGTTGTTGTCCAGATCAGAAGCGATCTTTTGTAGAAACATGGATGGAATATAGTATATAAGACTTCTAAATATTTCTGTACCGTTCTTTCTAATCTCCAATTCCTATCGAGCATTTCAAAGCAAGAAGAAAATTAGGAAATTATGTGAAACAAGAAAATATGTTGTCTCATTTATCTTCCTTATTATTACTCTTATTCACTCTGCTTCAAACTTCCGTAGTGTTTATTTCTCAGTTTCTCACTTTTTTAAACATATTTTTTTTAATTCAATAAGACTCGACTCCTGTCATAAACAGTCGATAAACTGTTATAACGATCATAGTGCAAAATTAGTTGCACTCGTCATAACTGGGAACACTGCAAATATCATTATCAGCGAATGACTTTTTCGGCAATCTCTGCATTATCGTCCGAATAGACAGGCAACTCGTCATACTGATGTTACACCCTGTATATGATATCAGCCCGATACTTGAAGTGTTAAGAGCCAAAGATGTGCGACGTCCCGAGACGGGCGGTTCTCGCAGCGAGTCTCGATTGCGAGTTCGTTCGATTGTACTCCGAAAGAAGATCCCACAGATTTCGTTTCGAATTGCAGCCCGCTGCAATTAACCGGATTATGCGAGAATCGAGAGGCGTATAGGCCGGCTTTGTTATTGGCGCGCTTTGTTATTGACGAAAACTGAAATCAAGCGCGCCTGGGTGAGTAACTCCGACATGAAACTCCTATCCGCTGGCCCTTTGTCAGAGCCCTATTTGCCAAGCTCTAATGTTCAATATTAGATACCTCGTTAACGAAGTCTCGAGTTAAACATTTATGAAGACAACATCCACGCGCCGTGCTGGCCGGACGATAGGCTTCTGCTCACATTTACTCTGCTAAGACATAATTCACCCCCTAAATATACCCCCTTGCGAGACATAATTCACTCCCTAAACCCTGCCGGCCCTATATTCATTTTCAAAATGCCGCCGTCTACGGATATAGTCCGCGACGCGTTCTTAAATCTCACCGTACACCATCGCGATTTACGTATCCAATTCTCACACATTCACTCGCAAGGACCACGAGAAAAACAAACGTACATTTATCAAGATCACGCCGGCAGACGAGGTCAAACTCGAGTCCAAGCGCGCGGAGGAGGAGGAGGAGGAGGAAACACGAAGGCGCGTCAGCGCGAGGGATCCGCGAATAACGAATTCGCGGCTTCGACACCGCGCGCGATCTACAATCTGAGATTCTAATCGTAAATAACGTCTTAAAGCGAAAGAAGCGAATGCAGATCCCGCCGCACTTTACAACCAAGATCATCCCGGATAACTTAAATGGAATCCCCGCGACAATCGTCAATTCCGCGCCGACTCGGTATAGCGGCTCGCCTCGTCCCGTCCCGTCCCGTCCCGTCCCGTCCCGCTCTCGCGTTGACGAGACGCGCGCATGTACGAATAAAGAGCGTCTATATCGCGGAGAGATCCTCGACGATACGTATTACGGGATCCTCGCGCAATTTCGCGAGCAGGCGGCGAGGCGGCTTTTCGGAGTGTCGTGTTTAGTGGCGATAAATTTCGGGGTTTGTACCTTAAGACGGCCAGCTCTACAGCACATGCGTGCCTTCAACGCGAGCGAGCGAGCGAGCGAGCGAGCGAGCGCTCGACCGTGTTGGTGCGGCCGTTACTAAGACACCACCGCGAGAGCAGAGCGCGACACAAATTTGCCGCCGTGACAGCTACGAGGACATATTTAAGATGTCCTCCGCGCGCGCACGCGCGTCCTCATAATCTTCTCAATTTCCATTAGCGCTGGCAATTCACGCCCGAGAATGCCTTTTTCACCCTTTTCCTCCGCTCCGCCCGCGCCGATCCGTCGCGCGAATCGTGAGTTCTCCCGGCGTCCTGCAACCCGCCGAACATGCGAAGGAAGAAGTCGCGCGAGCAGACGAACGTAAGAAATAAAACGAGTCGAGGGCGAAAGAGCGAGAGAGAAAGAGACTACTTTTCCGCGCGTCGGGCTACACGGAAACTTTCACGGGCGCGCACGCAATCGTCTCTTCCGGCGTGCCACAACTCCGTCTTGCAGTCCACGCGTCCACGACTGGCGGAGCCAGACTCGATTGTCTCAGCCTGTCATTACGAAGCTGCTCGCGCGCCATTCCAAGACGGAATAACGAAAACGCATCCCCCAGGGGGATTCGCGCGAGTTGCGAATACCTGCACTACGTAATGACAGCGACGTTGTCCGATTTTGTACGCGACAGCACGCGAGTTAACACACCCGATGTGAACTGCGAACGAGCAAGATCTTGCACATAACTGGGATAATTGCGTTACGAGTTTAACCGTTCTAACGAGTATAGCGCTAACGATTTCTCGTTGGAGTTGCACGGCACTCCTCATTACGCGGCGAGCGCGTTGTGTCCTTTTAAGCAGCGCGCCGCCGCGCCGCCGCGCCGCCTCTCGTCTCTCTGTCTTGCCCTCTCAGGATCCTCGCCTCCCCGCGAAAACGCCGCGCGGAGCTCCTGCCGCAGGACAAAGCGGAGTCAAGAAAGATGTCAGAATAGCGTTTCCGCGCTTTAATCCGCATCGCGCCGCGGGCTCGTTTCCTCGCAACTCGCGAGCGTACGGATCAACAAAAGCATCGTTTCAGGCATTTATGGCGGAGCGCAGAAAGAGAACGCGAGAGCAGCGGCTGTGTGTGTTTCGTGAAGGTTTTGCGGCGCTCCGCGAGATAAACGAGTCCGGAATAATGTTAGCCTCCTTTACCGCGACTCGTCACTCGCGATGACTTTTGCAGTAAATTTATAAATGTTACCTTTCGCTCATCTGTCGGCATAAATAAGAAGACAACGGAAACAGACCCACACACAGACATATTTTTTCTTTCTTTTAGTGCCGACGGGGTCGCCTTAATGGCGTCTTCAAATTATCATACGCAGACAATGATATATATATATATATATACAGAGTGTATAAAAAATACCGGATAGCGAAATATCTCGAAAACTAAGTATTTTAGAAAAAAATATTTCAGACAAGAGTTGTATGGTTTCAAGGAGGACATAAGACAACTGTATCATTTTATTTACAGATGACGCCACTTTCGAGATATTCACTGATCATTACTGTTCTTAAATGGAAACCCTAATTTTTTATTACATCACCTTTTTCTACCAATTAATTTTAACAACTTTTGTCTGAAACATTCTTTTACTTGCCTGATATTTTTTGAGATATTTAAGGAAAACTTGATAACTTTTTCAATATTTAACTTGCGATATTTCGCTAACTATTCGTCGGAAGAAAAAATAACATTACTAATATTAAACTTTTTACTCTATTTAGTCTCAAGAATATATATTAATTATAATAGCGCCCTGATTTTTGTTAACTTATCAGCCTTTGAAAATTTCAAAATCATCAAATTATAATAACAAAAACTACAACGCTATCGAAACAACTTATTCTTGAGACTAAATAGAGTAAAACAGTCTAGTACCACTTTTTCTTCTGACAAATAGTTAGCGAGATATCGTAAGTTAAATGTTGAAAAAGTTACCAAGTTTTCCTTAAATATCTCAAAAAATATTAAACAAATAAAAAAGTGTTTCAGACAAAAGTTGTTGTTCAATTTAATAGACAAAAAAATGGGATTTATTTCGGTAAAAATGATGATATAATAAAAAATTGGGGTTTCCATTTAAGAAAAGTAATGATTAGTGAATATCTCGAAAATGGCGTCATGTGTACACAAAATGATATAGTTGTTTTACGTCCCCCTTGAAATCGTGCAATTTTTGTCTAAAATATTTTTTTCTAAAATATTTACTTCTAAAATGTTTAGTTTCCGAAATATTTCACTATCCCGGTACTTTTTATACACCATGTATATATAGATATTCATAAATAGAAGATGAAAATAATCGGACATGATAATCGAGTTATAAACAAAGAAGCAAACTAGATTAAAATATGCGGGAGGAGCGGCATCAGGACAATGACGGATTGATCGGATGTCTCAGTCGGCTCGTTGTGAAGGATGCACAGAACACGGTGTTCAATATTCCTTAAAAGCTACCATCAAAGAAAATCACATGTTGACACAAGTGAAATTTCACATCGGTTTTTCTTATTTTAGAAATAAGAAAGTCGAACAAAAATTAAATTAAATGTTTTATTATTATTGAATATTAGATGAAAAGTAGAAAAATTATTGTTTGCTGCGAATAATGTAACATAATAATAATAAAAACGAAACAAAATTCGCATGGAGTGAAATTTCATCCATGGTAGCCTTTAAGGATTAAAGTTCCTTGTCCTTGGCTGTAGAACTCTTGATTGACGACGACAGAGGCGAGAAAAATTATACCAAAAATTTCTACGGAATAGAGACGTAGAGACATCCAAAAGATACATCCATAAAATGACAGTTGCGATCAATTGAATACGTTCCTAAAACGCTCCGAAAACTTTCCTCTTGTTCTCGCAATCAATAAATAATCGTGAAATTAATCTTCCTTTTTCACTTGGCTTTGATTTTATTGATTGTTTCGACGAAAGAAAAGTTTTCGGGGCATTTTGGAAATGTGCTCGATCGATTACGTTACCTTTTTATGGATGTTTCTTTTTATCTGGACGTTTCTTCTTCGGAACTTTTAGTAAGGATTACCTCGCTTCTGATTTCGTCATCGTTCAAGATGATTGCGAGAAAACAAGAATTTTAAAGGGAAAGTATAGAGTGTGTCGCGGGAGAGGTGATTAGATAACGAGAAAAATAAACAATCGCATCAAGATATTCTCTTAAGATTACTTTTAGCTATAAATTATTTTTGATGATACAGTCTTGAATTTTCAAAGCAATTAATTAGATCGCGCTTATTCGCCGAGAAAAAAAATACCCAGCGATAATAACCTTCCTCTTTAGAATTTTCTACAGTTTCCCGCGCACTCGCAATGTCTCTCTTCAAACCAATGAACAGTGCGCCATTGCCTCGCGAATATTAGGAAAATCAGTCACGCTCTCGTGTTAATATTTTTCGGTTAAAGAGGATTGCATTAATCGCTCCCATGAAAAATTTATGAATGCAAATCTACAGCCAACGGTCGCGCGGGCTTTTTTCATTGAAAAACACGGTCACGTCGCAATAACTTTCCGTCCGTCGGCGCGGCGGCGCGTTACGTTCTCGCGCTGGCAGCCGGTAATGATTATATTGATACCGGGTGGCGAAACTCGAATTTTTGGCGCGCGTCCGAATTCGCGCAGCGAATTTGCAGGGTACAGCGGGGCAAATTGAAAGAACGCAACCACGTGTGAAGAGCGTGTGCGCAGGTGAATGTGAAAAAAACTGCGCGAAGCGAATCACGCACGTCGACGTGCGCGCGCCGCCGCGCCGCCGCGCCGCCGCGCGGCCGGATAAATTTCAGGACAAACCGATCGCGGCATGGCGCGACCCGGTCGGACAGTCGGCCGCCCTGCGCGATCCCTCTCAATTTAATATAACTGCTTTATGGGGACATTTGAAACGTATGACTTCATATACCGGGGATACCGGGCGCGAGCAATTACAATCGCAATCGCAATCGCACTCGCAACGCGCCATCGTACCGCGCCACAAATTATTTTCACGCCGGCGCGGCGCATGAATCACGCCGGCGACGTTCTCGCGCGACGCGCAATCGTGTCAAAATAAAATTCCCGTCGTTGCGTGTAATACACCGTGCGAGATAATTAGCGATGACCATAACACCATCGAATCACCGAACCGTGGTCGCTATAATCTCCCTGCTCTTCTGCTCCCGGGTTTAACGAAGTTAACGTCGGAATATGCGCAGGCGCGAAAAATGACCGATTATCGACAGTTTGCTGGTTTGGACTTTCCAATAACGATGTTGAATCGCGACGCGACGCCGAGCGGACGGGCAACGCCACGCTTTTATAAGCGTCACTATTATATCGCACGAAATTATCATAAAATATCGTTAGCACGTGCGCTCGCACGCGTGAGCGGTGCTTTTAGCGCAGAAAGAGATTTATTCGTAACGGAATATCAAAATACGGAGGTGCCGCTCAAGAATAGCGAGGTAACGTGATTCCGCAATTAAAACCCGCGCGAATCTTGTAGCGAGCGCACGTAGCTCTACGCTATTCCTAATAGCGATAACAAAGCTGAAATTAAAATCTCCATTACACAACGAGAAAGCGGCGTATTCGCGCTTATTTGCTTATTGTTGACCGTTTAATCCTCCGTTAGCCGCAATATCCAATAGATAGACACGTTCAGGCTGCAATCTGTCGCCGTTGCTACACGGCCTCGAGGTGTTTCGTCGCCAAGTAATTTCGGTTCTTTCAAATAGATAGTGCTACTTGCCTTTTTAAGCAGTTAATCTCATTCTAAACCAGAAAGTCATTTTATATTTTTATAACACACGTTTCAAGCTTCATTTGAAAAAAAGTTGTTTTGGAATGTGTCAAGTTGTTTTTGTTTGGCGTCGCATCAAAAATAGAGAGCCAACGTGAGTATTTTCGTCACATTTTACTTTTTTATTATTGTAAAGGCAAAAATGCAGTGCAAGCAAAAAAAATTGTATGCCGTGTATGGAGAGGATGTGTTGTGACTGAACACCAGTGTCAGAATTGGTTTACGAAATTTCGTTCTGAGAATTTCGACCTTAAAGATGCACCACGTTCTGGAAGACTAGTTGAAGCTGATGAAGACCAAATAAAGGCATTGGAGGACGCAAATTGTTATTTAACAAGAACGAGAAATTGCTGAGAGATTGAACTTATCAAATTCGACTGTGCATAAGCATTTGAAACAACTTGGTTTCGTTTTAGAGCTCGATATTTCGGTTTCATACGTTCTCAAAGAAAGAGATTTGATTCGTCACATTATCATCTGCGATTTGCTGTTAAAACGTGAGGAAAATGATCCATTTTTTAAGCGACTCATAACTGACGGAGATGAAAAATTGATTGTATATAATAATATTAAACGCAAAAGATCATAGAACAGACATGAAGGACCAGCTCGAAGCACATCGAAAGCTGATATCTATCAAAAAAAGGTAATGCTCTCTATTTAATGGGATTGGAAAGGAATAGCTTTTTTTCAGTTGCTACCAAACAACCAAACGATTGTTTCGAATGTGTATTGTCATCAGTTGGACAAATTGATGACAATACACATGGGCAGCGACACATGGGGTATCGTAAAAACCGAAAAAGGACCGAAAGCCGAAAATATTTTTATCCGGTATCGGTTTCGGTCTATTTGATACTATAAAATTTCGGTACGATTATGGTTACGGTTTGAGCATAAAATCGGTTTCGAAACGATTATCGGTTCCGGTACCGGTCCGGTCCGGATCCCTCAGCAGAAGAGACCAGAATTGACAAACAGAAAAAGTGTTGTGTTTCGTCGTGATAACGTCAGACCTCACACAAGTTTAATGACTCGCCAGAAGCTGTTATAGCGCTTGGATGGGATTTGCTATCGCATCCACCATATTTACCTGATCTGGCACCATTCGGTCATCACCTGTTTCGGTCACTGCAAAATTCTTTGGATGGTAAAAATTTCAATTCAAATGAAGATGTCAAAAACCGCTTGATTCAGTGTTTTGCCAATAAGGACCAGAAGTTCTACGAGCGTGGAATCATGTTGTCAAGGATGGCAAAAGGTGTTAGAACAAAATGGTCAATATTTAACAGAATAAAACTCTTCTTTCTATTAAAAATATCGTCTTTCATTTTCACGCAGAAAACCGAAATTACTCTCTGAACGACCCAATACTTGCAAAATTTATTCTTCACTGTTTTTTATGCACTGTAGCGCCCGTTCTATCAGGCAAAAGATAATAAAAAAATTGACCTCAGATTGAAGAGAATCGGAAAATTAGTGTAGAAAATCTGTGAGATACATTGCGATGGATAATGGGAAGATTAATGTATCCGTAAGATTGCAACCACTCACGAGTGAAAAATATTGCGACTAACGAAGGGCTAATCGTCACGTCAACAGCTGCGAGTTACGAACAGTTACGAGCGAGAAGCGCTGGAAAAGACGGCCATTTCTTTGTCGCTCGCTTTTCATCCTTACTTGACGACCGGACGCGTTGCACTCTGCTTGATACCTATCCGTTAATTGGATCGAAATCTTTTGCCGCTTTTGCGCTACGTGCGGCACTCAGCAGGTGCGCACAGTACGGTACCAGGCGAGAGCAACACGCGAGCGCGAATGCAGATCAACACGGCGCGGCGGTGGGAATAGCCGGGCAAATTATGGGAATAACCGGTGAAATTAATCGCGTGCACAACCGTCGTCCAGTGACGGATTCAGCGGCGCAAGCGCGAACACGCGCCGATTACATCGTTTCATTCGTTCTATTGTTCCGGGCAAATGCGGAAGGGATAATTGTTTTACGGCAAATGAGACAGAGGGTCTCTATTATATTCTAATATAAATTCTGCTCCATTCGACACTGCGCTCCTTCCCTCCTGCCCTCTACTATGGTTTTCCATATTGCACTGGGGTACAGAGGGGAGCGGAAGGGATAATAAAAAAAAGAAAGTATTCACGATGCGCGCGCGAGATGGTTTTCGCGGAAATAAAACTTTGCTTTTCATATTCTTAATCCTTTCCTTTTTATTTCTCTTTATCTCTCTTTCTTCGGCAAACGATTATACGTCTCTTCGCAATTAAAAAGCGTGTATTCTTCTTTAGAATTCTCATTTCTCTCATCTTCTAAATGTGTTTTTAAAATCGACCATTGCTTTGCAAAAGAAGTACGAAAAACCGTGATTATGGCTCGCGGACAGTTTGCGAATGGGTAGAAAACAGATTGTTGGAAAAATTTCCATATTCAAATCTCGCATTTGAGAACACTAAGAAGCGCTAGCGGTAATGAATATAAAAATTTCGTTCCTAAGATCGCGCGGAAATTTAGAATGCGCGTCAGACGAGAAAATGTTGCTTCTCTCCGAGGCATTTCCATTCCAAAATCCGATATTTGCGCTCGAAATATGAAGGATCACGGTAAATATTCTCCAAATATCCAAGGGCAGTTTGCTCGGGTCTCTTTTATAGCGACTCGACTCTCCGGCAAATTAGAAAATGGATAACGCGATCGCACTAACGAACAAGCGTGCCTCGAAAAGCAAAAGGATCCCTCGCGCTACCCAACGCATTTTACCAGCCAATTACGGTCAGCGAACAGCGTGTATGAGTTATTCAGTTTCGATGTAGGAGAGTGAGAGAGAGAGAGAGAGAGGGGGGACTTCTCTCGAAATTTCACTCAGTTAATTAACCAGTTGACCACGCTTGATTTCGAACGCAACGAGGCTCGCTGAAAAACGCACGCGCGCGCGCGCGCGCGCGTACGCAATAAAAACTCGACAATCTTTGCTTTTTAACGATCGCTTTCAAATAAAATAGAATTTTGCGACAGACCATCCGTCTGTCATCCAATAGCCGCGATATTTGTACGGTGAAATTTGTTCCGAGGAAAAATGTGATTTTCGCGAAACAGGTGGAAACGGTGTATTCCCTGTGACGTCCTTTACGTGTGTGTGTGTTTCCTTGCGTTTTATTATCGTTGAACGCGAAAAGCGGATTTAGCTTACAACTTTGAAGAAACAGCTCTTTCCGAAAAGTATGTGACAACTGTGCACACCGAAACAACTCGACGGAGTCGGCCGGCGATGTCGCGGACGAGGGAAATTTTGTAACGCACAGCCAAAGGATTAATCTAATCCCGCGGGATCAACCGGAGATATTCAATTAGATAGTTAAAAGATTAAAATGGATTTATCGAATCAATTTGTTCGCATCCTACTAACATAAACGCATCGTACTGTAAAATTCAATTCGTGTTATTTCTATAATGTCCACCTCGCGATAATTATTCCCTTTCATATACAAACCAACTTTGCACAAAAGAATTGCAAAAAGCACAACGTTACACACGCGCGTGTTTGTATCTTTATGAAGGTACATTTAAATTAAACGAGACGTGAATTGCTCAATCGAGTGCAAAAATCGGGGTGGGTCGCAGTGTTGCGTGAGCAGGAGTAAATAAAACTTGTGTTTCCAACTTATCTCGCACAAAAAGAAAAGGTTAATTAACATCGTGAGTAACATTCGGCAGACGAGAAAGGCGTCGTTCACGAGATAGTGCGAGCCTGCTTTCATTCGCGAAATAATGCAATTTGCGTACGCGCGCAAAGACAACCGTGCCGGAGTCTAAGTAAATTATCAGCGGTATCAGGATCCGCGGAATTTTTTACGCTAATTGGATCTACGTTAATTGGAGCATCTTTCCGTTTCCCCGCTTTCCTCTTTTCATCTCTTTCTCCCTTTCCGCCCCTCTCTCTCTCTCTCTCTCTCTCTCTTTCTCTCTCTCCCCGCCCCTCTTTCCCTCTCTCGCATAATCCTCGAGATAGCGTGTGTGTGTGGGTGAAAATGCGTGTCCCCATGCACGGTAACTGGATAATTACAAGGGTTGCCTGGCTGCAGCGGTAACGACACGCTTCTTGCCGTCGCCGGAATGTTACATCGCATCGGTCTTTACTCACGTTTTAAGCGAGAATATAATTATTTTCGTGCCCGGACTCTAACGAACGCAATCTATGTATCGACGTGTTGAGTGAGTGAGAGAGAGAGAAAGAGAAAGAGATAGAGAAAGAGAAGAGAAAGAGAAAAGAGAAAGAGAGAGAGAGAGGGAGAGGGAGGGAGAGAGGGGAGAGGAGAGAGAGAATAATAATAATCTCGTCGGTACGAAATACGACGCGAGATACGATTTGCGGTATCTCATGTTTCCAGCTTTGTTGAACGAAATACCAGTTTCTTATGGACGAGTACACTTTCCAGATTGGACTTCGCCAAAGTTCGCGTAAGATGAAATGGAATCCCGACGCTAAGACGTGATCATAAAAAGAGAACGTGATATACGTCGTTTAACTCTTTCCGGACGGTCGGTGACCTTTTTTTTTTGTTTTTCATTAAAACGGTATTTCCGCTTCCATCATCGGTTACAATTTCCGTGAATTTCCCTAGTTAGTTTTCATTTGGATTTTCGGGATATTTGATTTGCGCCGTATGAAATGACGACCATTTCCGGACTAACGAAAGCTTTGTGTATAGTGACAACCTTTTTTTTATTATTAAACTGCTTTAACGATGAATTCTGGTGGTTCAATGAATATCAGATAAATATGCAAAAGTGGCAGAGAGCGAAATTTTCGAAAGCTCACGATACGCTCGTGAAACGACACGAACACCAGAATCAGTCGTCGGTTTCCGATAAGAGAAATATTCTCGCCAGATTCCATCGCGCGGGATCGCGGAAAAAGAGACGGAGGACGGAGCAAGTGAAATTTCTCCAGCTTTACAATACCGGACCATTCATAAATGTCACCGCGACGGCAGGATATATCGTCGCGCCGACACAAAAGCATTCTCTTTCGACGGGAATCCCGCCGAGATATCGGTCTAATGTAAATATGTACGCTCGCCCTACTCGATTTACTCCTTTCTTAAAGTATTACACTCCGCCGCTAAATGTTTACGCAGATCTTTTAACACAGAAGTCAAATATTTCCATCGAGAAGCCATATTGCTCTCGCCGCGAATCGAAGCACCGCGGGGAGTTAATATATAATTAATGTTCTGGAATTCGGATTAAATTCTCATCGAACGGGCCTTTAATTCTAGCGGCGCGTCACTGCTTGCAATCCGTACTTTTACACATCGCTTATATATTCTATCCAGTTTAATAAATAAAACCCTGCTCGGGCTTTTCCACTCTTATCATCCATGCTTGGCGCGATAAATCGAACCTAAATTTTGATGTTTTTCATTGGAACCTATAAATGCGTTCCTTTCTTACACGACGTTTAATTTCGTACCCCCGTAATATCGTCGCATTTTCGCTGAAATTACCGAGAGATAAACCGCTCACTCGGTTGTACCTTTGTCTGTCAATTAAGATACACAAAGGCTTTGTTTTACAATGTAACACCGACGCGTCGCAACCGAGAAGTGGAGAGCGCGAAACCGAGAGGTGCGCGTCAAAGGCCGTCTCTTTCGAGGAGAGCCACGTCGAGATTCATCGTCTCGATGTAAATACAACGTCCGACCTGCTCCCTGATCGGCCGCGATACCTCCGCCACGTCGCGCCGTCGGCGGAACGTCGTACCCTCGCGGGAACGAAACGTAATTAACGTTCAAGATCAAATGAAACATCCGTCGCAACGAGTTCTACGTCATTTAACGTCCATCGACTTGTCCGCGATATTGCAGCGTGACAGCGACATGTCCCGGTCGACCCTAAATTGAGAATATTAATTGGGCGATGAGCATTTTCGGCGGATAGCAAGAGTGCAAGAGTGGCCTCCTGTGCCTTTCCGTAAGCGCGTCTTGCTCTGCATTTCCTCGCGAGACAACGAATGCCACTCGAAGTAGACAAAGACGAGAGTTCAGTTCAAAGTTCAGAAGTTAATAAATAGTTGCGCGCTAATTAGGCGTCTCGGGATTACGAACGGAACGGTTCGCGAAGAATAATATCGCACGAGGATAAGCAAATAACAACTGACAACGAAAAAATGCCTCGCTGACTTACCACGCAGTGGTAAGCTTTATACGCCTTTTTATTCCTTTTCGCTCTCCTAACGATCTATTAAATGTTATTTATTTCTTTTCATTCGTTTCTCACACGTTACAACGTGTTACTCTCGAGGGACCGAAGACCACTCGACTCAAATCATTTCTCAGCGCGAGAATGTTGCATAAAAATATTTCTTCAAAGTTCGCGTCCCTCAAATTCTACAATCTATTACTGATCTATTACTGATCTTATACGAACAATGACGATTCGATTAATCTTATCACTTGAGAATCATCTCGATGGAAAATCTAAACAGAAAAGATTCATTCAACGTCATTTCGAAATATCGTTCTCTTCTTTCGACGACTTTTTTCCATTACAATCATTTTGACGCGAAACTACCATCGTCGTCATGGACCGCTTTTCCATGTTCTACGAGACACAGCGCGATCGATCCGGAGATTACGAGGTGCAGGTCTTTCTCGCGCAAGACAATGGGAGAATTTAATCAGTCGAATACTCGAAGTGCGCGCGCGTAAAACTTGTAACGCCCGGCCGGCTACCGTTTCTTCGTGCAACTTTTAGGAAGATTTGTTGGGGAATTTCAGTGGTTCTCTCCACCGAACATCCCCCGGGGCGCGAATTAATTCCGACGTCGGATTTACTCGCGGAACGTTGATCCATTTTACGGAAAAATGGAGGTAAGTTGTAACTGTCCTTGCACGATTAGGTCGTCGGAGGGAACGCCGCCGCCCATTATTCGCGGCCAACACGACGGCAATGGGCTGCTTTAAGATTTCGAATCGTTTCCACCGCACTCCACTTACGTCGTTCTGTCGAGTAAAATTCAATAAAAACACCAACGCCTATTAATAACAGGAAGAACATCGTTTCACTCGTACAGTATTATCTCGAAATATGATTGGTTAGCGGCAACGACAAAAATCTTATTCGCGAGAACATTTTTCACGCGCGAGTTCTGTCTCAGATTTATGTCCTGATTTTTTACTCACGTGTCTTGAGATAGTCTTGGTTCAGCTGTAATTAAGATATAAATTGGTGAGTGTCATATCGATCGCCGATTGCGGCCAAGCGTGTCGACGAGGTCTTCCAGCTGAACGTGATGAAGTAGCATTCTCTTATATTAAGGTAAACTTGGATAAAATGGCCACGGGCTGTAATTTCTGCAATATTTGCCAAATAGTACGTTTTTTCTAATCTAATATTTTCAAAAATAATTGATATTTACAGTAGTTTGTGCACACTCTATTCGAAATAACAATATCAAGAATATTATGCATAGGCATCTTAGCCGAGTTTATCCTACATGTAGCCGCGCAGCCAATGACTATAGAGAACAAATTGTAATTCACGATGCTTTAAAATTCCGGGCACAGAGGACTATTTCTACTGATATGGCGGCCCTACAAACATCCACCGTTGATGATGCCGTAAAAGTGCATCGCACGTATACGCGCGCTTCTATTTGTTTCGCTTCATTTTCCGACCGGCCGGATTAGAGGTTTGCCTTCGTTCTGTGCCGCGTAGCGGAAGACACACAGCCAGTAAAAATTCTCCAATTTCGAAAGGATGCGATTTAAGCGAATGATCGGCAATTGGACACACTCGCACGTGTGAGTGAGTGTTTGTAGAATTCTTATCGTGTCCAGCGATCATGAATATCTGCTTTTTCGAATCATGATGCCTGGTTTATCTCGGCATAAGATAAATACAATTCTCGTTCGATCGGTCTTTACGTCGCAACGTTACCTATCTACTGCTTGCATCCTGCAAGCGTGTGTATTCGGAGTATTAAGCGGAAAAATAAAAAAGAAAGAAATTTCTCTTTATACCATATATTATATATAAAAGAAAATGTGTCCTCTTTCTCGACGAAAATCAACCGAATGCCATTATTTCCTGCCATTTCCTCGCGCGACCTTACGATTAAACCCGATTAATTAGATTTCGGTGAAAATGCTGCTCGAGACTGATTAAAGTTTTAATCGGGTAACATCGGACCAGCGCAAAATGGGCGACACTGTATCCGCAAATGCATTTCTTCCTTCAGTTTTATTTTACATAGGATTTTTAGAAGCTGTATAGAAGCATGATTTCGTGATTAATACAAATTAGAATTAGCTAGAAGTAACGCGAAGGAGTGCCGATTATGCAGCGAATAACACCGTATGATTTAAATTCACACGTCACATTATTTCACTCATCATACGTGAAACATATTTTGCATTGATTCCTTGCCCGTAATACATTATTCACCTACGATATCGATATTGTCTTTTGTTTACACTCGGGGAATAATTACATGTCAAAATGGAACGCGCGCGGAGAACTACCGTGCGCATTTATTCATTACATTGTAACGATCGTATTTCTTTATCGCTCCGTTACATTTTGTTCGTTTCAAAGATAATATTGTTAAGGGAAACAATTCTATTGTTCAAAAGACTCGGCGTTATTTACGTGACTTCGACAACATGACGCGTATAAAGTGCCGGCAAAATACGCGAACAAAGAATATCCTTTATCTGGTACTAACACACTCGCGAACCAAGTTATTCGAAACGGATTTTACCGCGCGATAATGATCACACATATATAACGTTTTATATTATTAAACTGATGATTCGCGCGGAGATATGACATCAGCCATTTTCCGTCTCTGACCGTTCGAAATGAAAGCTTCAGTTATAAATCATCGATGTGATAACAATGAAACGTAATTGAATTGCTATCAACGCGGCCCATAAAAATATCTCGCTACAAAGATGATCGGCGTTTTCATCCGTAGTTTTAATTAAAAATTTACGCGACCCCGGTGAAAAGTTTCAAGTTTCACGCCTCGGTGAAATTCCGCGCGAGCGCATTTTATTTTTCTTCAGATAATATCTGGAATCCGCGCGCGGTTGCCAAGCTCAAATTCAAGACACTCCCGCGACGAGTTTTTCGATCAATCGTCTACAGGAGAGAAGGAGAGAATGCGAAGCGATCTGAAAAATGTTTATCCGTAGCAGCGAGGAGTTGCTGCTACGGATATTTTCTCGTTCGATCGTCTGCCATATTGGACGATGGAGATAAGAGAGCGGGGCAGATATCGTACAAGCCAGAAGTGAGATATGTATTTAGGCCGCGGTTAGCATAGAAACTACAGACATCCACTGACTGCGAGCTTAATCTATACTAATCCTCCCGTAATCCCGCAGTAAGCTTTCCATACAACGCGTGTTGTGAGGTCCGTCTAACCGAAAATGTTTCATTTAATCGCGCTAATGCACGTCGCGTATCCTTACAAATTTTAATATAGCGCCGCATATAGCGCTCGACTCTCTAACAAACAAAGAGTTCCGTCCTAATACTTGCCACCGTGTCAGCGAGATATTTGTTTCGGGGCTTACAATACTGTCGTATACCGTTTATCGTTACGATCGGATGATGTAAAGCACCGCGCGGTTGGATATCGTCGTACATCGTGGCGAAGCGAACGAATAAATCTGGTGAGAAAGAGCTCACCGCAGGAACGTAATAATCGTTACTTAATAATCGTGAAAAATTAATTCGTCGATCTTCCTCGAACGCAGAAGGAATTAGAAGTCGCGATTTTCTCCCGAGAGGGAAAAACAGCTTATGGCTCTCGAGGAGGAGGCAATTTCGTCGCTATATTTCGCGGCCGATAACATTTGGTATACCGACAGATCTGACTGGGAGACAACAAACAACGAGAACAACGAGAACACGCCAGTCGGAGTCGCCATTCTATCCGAGCGGGATTTCACTTAACCATTTCGCAGTATGTTTATCCTTTTATACGGAACATAGCATGTTTCAACGCAAATCTTCGCGGGCGGCGAGAAAAAGAGAAGAAGAGAGAAAAAAGAAACGACGAATGTTTTACGCACGCTTTTTATTACCGGCATTCGCGAGATGTACGCGCGAGAAAATTATAGCGTCGACCTCGGACTCGGTATCGATCTGCTTTCGGTTGCCGCGCGAAGAGGGACGGTGGGGCGGGGGAGGGGAAGCGAAGGGGAGCCATTGGAAAATATCGTAGGTGTTAAACAATATCGATGGGATTCACACGGAACCTCCGGCTGTTGACGTAAAATTTTTAGACCGTTTTACGCAAAGCTATAAATCTTCAGGTTTATACAGCCGTGCGCGATGATATCGCCCGATGTTTATTGTCCGCCGTAAAATTATGGAATATTAAACAGACCGTTGTTAAGTTATCTGCCAACTCGTCTATTTAAATACGCGATTTTACGATAATGCCAGAGTTGCGGGGCGAGAGGTTTGCGGAGAGGGAGAGGCAGAAAGAGAGAAAGTGTGTCGGAAATTCGCAAAATAAAATCTCGTGTGTTTAATCGACGGACGTTAAAACGCAACCGCCGCCATATCTCTCCGCCGGGCTAACTGCAAACAATTAAAGCGGTGAAAAAAAGCTCTCTCGCAAATCGGGAGTTTGTCGCACTCGCTGCTCGCTACTTCCCCGAACAACTTGTTCCGGGACTGTCTCTCCGGGGCGAGAGTCTGGAGAGCGAAATACCGAAAGACCGAAAGACGAGGCCGCGCCAATAACACATCGGAGAATTCCTCGCGCCAAGCGTCGCTTTTTACAGCCACATTAAAGAGACAAATCCGACTCGTAAAGGAAGATCCCACGACGCGACATATTTGCGCTCTCGTTCAAAGCGACAGCGCCCGCGCCCGCCTCCTTCGTCATCGCAGGGTGCTGCCGCGAGGGATCCTTACGTAATTCTCAGGAGGGGAGGAGAGGACGTGAAAGTCTAGTAAGGATCCGAAGCGACGATATTTGCATTTTACTCCACCGTTACGAAGGAACACGGCGGCGCAGCTTCGATTGCGAAGGGAGGGCACGGGCCGAAAGATGCGACGAGAGATCGACCCGACGTGCCGGAGCCCGAGAGCTTCCTTCGGCGCAGGACGAGAACTCTTGGACGCAAAGGCGACGGACGAGGGAAGAGGCGCTGGCGGATCGAGCGCGCAAGAAGAACGAGCGGTGGCGGCATTTTCTACGTAACTAAATTGGATTGACAGTTTATTGGCGATATTCAGAGCGTTTGCGCGGCTCTGCTCGACTCTGCCTTGTTCTACCGCGCGACCGACAAAAATCCACTTCCCTCCGTCCTGCGGCCCGCCGTCCTGCTACATATCGTGTCCGTATGTCGCGCGTGTGTGTCCCTTTTTATCTGCTGCCATGTCGGCCGCTGTAACGTCCGCGCGTGTGTCATTCGAATCGATTAGTCCGAGCAAGGCACGAGTCAGTGTTTCGGTGAAAAAGGTCGACACATAAAAACACGGGTTGAATGAAACAGCGGCGTGCCAGGAATAATTGGAGAAGCGCTAAAAATGACGACAATAAAGGCAGGACTGGCGTGTTTTTTTCCGAAAGTAATTAAATGATCGGCAAGCGCTTGGAAATTCGCCGCGGAGACGCGTGCGAAACGCGAACGTTTCGTTCGACGAATTAATGCCCTCTTTATTGATGGACGAAGGTAACGTATTTTTTGGCAAATCCACCTCTCAGCTCTCTTTGTCCGTCCCCTTCGCTCGACATCACTCGTGTCTCTGTTTCTCTTGCTGTGTATTTTTTCCAATGGCAGATTCTCGCTATTACTGGTCGTCGCTACGTTATACGAATTAGAAATAAATCCCTGTTCCTTCACATTCTCTCTTTCTCTTCGCTCTATTATAACCTCCACTCCCGAGGACGGCTTATCAGAAGGCATCGTGAAAGTCGATATCGATATTAAGAGAGCAGAGCTGCAGCGGCTCGCAGGCGTCTCTTGCTCTTGAAAGTCCCGAGAGCAAAACGAACGGCAATGAATATAGGAAGTTCCTTATTCCATATTAGCGGGATCTTCCATCTTAATGCGATTTCGTGAACATCCGTGGAAAATGCGTAAGTTTAATGCGATCTCGGAGTTCGACTATTACAACTTATCACTGTGAATAATTTATCGGCGTTCGCAGCGTATGCATCAAATGTCTTTTTTCTAATTCTTAAAATAGCGATATTTGTAATAATTGCGAGAGCTTAATATAACGACACACGCATATGTATGGAACTTGTCATATTTGAAAGTTTAATATATTACGAGTATGCATTTAAATAAAATTACCAAAGATACGGCACCTCACATTTTGCAATAAACGTATATTGCATTAAATGCATAAATTACACATAATGATGCCTTTGTAAATTAGACGATAATATAATGCCCCCGTTAATAGATTACAATTTTGAAATCTAACGGGAACGTGGGAGAACGCACGCGCAACATTTATATTTACATGCATATCGTGTTTCTGGGTAACAACACTCGTTCGTTTCATTTGTATCTATAATTTACATGTCACACATGTGAAACACTCGGCGTTTCACAGAGGAGAACAGAATATTTCAATTCTCACATAGGCGATCGGAATGATTTCCGACTTCTTTCAAAATCATCATTCGACGATACTTCGACATCTATTGTCTTCCGATTGGAATGAACCCTCTACAATTTTCCCTTCATCACTTTGACGTCAAATTTATTTCCGCCGCCCGCTCGCGAAAGCGACGGAAATGCAAAACCAAAAAAATTTGTCCGCGATGTGCATCTCTATCCATCTCATATTCCGCAGGCGATACGCTTATTTGTGCATTTTACGCGCAAATTACCTCTCGCGCTAAGAAGACATCGGAGCTCCAAAGAGCAAATAAACCACTTCACTTTGTCTATCTATCTGTCCCGTGCTATGTACCCTCGTTCGGAAGGTAAATGGCGGCAGGCAACGAGAGAGGGAAAGAGAGAGGGAGGGAGGGAGGGAGGGAGGGGGAGAGAGAGAGAGAGAGAGAGAGAGCTAGAGGGAGAGAAAGAGAGACGGAGTGATGAAAGCAGAGGATCAGAGAAAGAGGGAAGGGGAGAGGAAGTAGGTAAGGTTACTCGATATGTATCCTTATCCCCCGTCTCTTTCCTTCTCTCTTATTGTCTCTCGCCATTTACCTTCCTCCGTGTCCTTGCTATCGCCCGTCTAGATTTTGTCGATCTATGCAGGCCCAGAAACGCTTACCGCTCTATCGAACATTGGAAACCCTCTGCCAATGCGCCCTACTGACACGAATCGCTGATGCGTCGACCTGAACGCGAGCAGAGCCGCTTCCAGGATTCCCGGCGCCCAGAAATAGCTCTTAAAAGCATACGACGGATACGATCCTACATTGAATAACAGTTGCTAAAAAGACGCGCTATTCGGAAAACACTCGCGCGGGCCGAGATGGACCGGAGTAAAGTGCGGAACCGCGAGAGCGATTCTTCGGAAAATTAACACGAATTTCATCCCGTTGCACAATAACGTTGTGTTACGCCCCGCTTCTCAGGACCTTCCGGCCGGTCTATAAAGAGTCCAGACACGTGACAATATAGTCCGGATACACTCCTGAGCTCCGTGAGGGGTGATAAATTGCTGGCTCCGATTCTTCCGCGCGAAGCCCCTCGAATCGAATAAAATTCGGGAATGCTTGATCTCGAAAGAATTTCATAAAAAAAAGAAAAAATAGGACAAGAGGGAGAGAAGCGCTGCCTGCGTCCAAATTTTTTTCCCATCTCGATGGAGATGGAAGGGCGCGACGTGGCTGCGATTTCAAAGATGGTGCGTTCCGAGCAGGACGGAATCGATAAGGGAGTTTCACGGGGCGAGAATGTTTCCCTCATACGGTGCGCGATCGACTCCGCGGCCTCGCCAGGACTACGAATCGTACGACGAATAAGGAGAATCGCGCGCGGAGTCTTCGCACTCTCTTTCCTCGGTCCGACCTCCTCGGTTCCGCTGCGCGGCGACTATTGACCGCCTTTGGAGACTCGTTTATCGGCCATCGAATGGAAATTTCGCAGAACGGACTGATAGAACCGCTCGCGAGTCGCACACTGACCTCGGTTTTACGACCGGCGAGATTAACTTGAGTGACAGAAACTCGGCTGCACACGCCAACTTTGCTGTCGCCGCCAATATTCTTGATATTGATCAAAAGCGGTGAAACGTGTTAACCGAGAGACGATGCGAACGAGCTGAAGCTCGTTTATCGAAGGAGCGATAAGTAAGTCGGTTTTCGGAGGGAAGTTAGCGCACCCGCTTTCTTGCTCCAACTTTTCCAGCAGCCGCGTCTTCTATCTATCGCGGAGCTTTTTCGGGACTTTCCGACCGTGGACGCGTAGCGTGCTTGGTTTTTCGCATTTTCGTTTCTGTAAACCTCGTAAATGTGGGGAAAACTGACGGAAGAACGGAGGAAATATGTGAGGAAGCCCGCGCGCGCGCCCGGGCGTCTCTCCGAAACTGTCTATGGCGGAATATCGCGAAATGGCAACGGGCGGAACATACGTATTGGCAGTGAGCGGAAAATACACGTTGGCGCAGGTAGTGGCCTTTGTTTCGATAGAAATGAGCAAAAAACGAGAAGAAGGGAGATTTTCTCGCCTCGTTCCAGAACGTTGCTCGCTGTGTTGCGGAGCATCGATACGTGTACGTGTGTGTGTGTGTGTGTGTGCAACGCTCGCGTATTGTTACGTGCGTTTCCGTCGCTATTCCCCAGCAAGGAGAGTCGGAGAGGAAGCGTATATTGGGACAGGCTGTCAGAGATTATCGGCCCGTCGCGAGGTGAAGTTCCTCCTCGCGGAGAATTTTTCGCGCGAGCAAACGCAGTTAATTCGCCGCCACCCGACCCCGTCGGCGCCGATAAAACTGCGCGCGGACTTTCAGTGTAAACGGAATTTTGCGCGACTCTCCTCCCTCTGCGCGCTGTAACTTCTTTTATTTAATTCGCCGTTGTTTTTCAACGAAATTTCCCGATCGCGCTTCCGACGACTGACGCAGTCGCGTCGATAGCGGTCTCCTCGAGACGGACGGAATATAAAGCGACGGGAGAGGCACGACGAGACAGGAGAAATTTGCATAAACGCTAAATAGTTTTCGTCTTCCCTGTTTTCGGGGAATCCAAGCGCCGGGCGATGGGAGGGGAGAGGAAGGAACGCGCGATGCAAACTAACGCGCTTCGACAATCGCGGCGACGGACGCGATGGAATTCCGCCAAGGTATTGCGTCGCGCGACCGCGTATAACGAGATGATATCGCGAGAGATATTCCGTGTCGCATTTTGCACGAACAGCGACAGCTCTTCTTGAAATTTTTTCGTTTCTCTTTTTTCCTTCTCTCTCTAACCGATGTCGCGCGGGAAGACTCGAGAAAGCAGTATCTTTGCGTATTATATATATATATATATATATATATATAGCGACACCCTCGCTGACTTCACGCAGTAGTATGAATTTCCAGAAGAAAATTCCTCTCCCGCATAGCCCGTCAGCCATGTTGCAGCTGAATAAAGTATCAGAGAACTGCTTGCTCAGTGCATTCACAAGCGCCAACTTCAGTACAGATCCCATGGGCGATAGGGAGTAACTAACTCTTATTAATAAGATGGCGCGCACCCGATTAGTTTAATACGCACGCGAGTAACTGGAAATTAGCGAAGGGCCGCTTCTACCTCTCTTCTAATACTTCCGCTGCAAAAGTACCGAGCGAATGCTTCGACTTTTTCCTCCGTTTCCTGCTTCCTAACGGTCTCTTTGGGAGAACAGAGGAGCTCTGTGTTCAAAAAGCGACGTCTCCCGAATTTTTTCAATACACCAGAAGGTCGGCGGTATTGGCGGAGAGTTTGATCTGCGACGACTGTATGTGGATTTCCAGAGGAATATTCCGCTGCTCGTGGCCGCACTTTTATACGTTTCGCCGATATATACGATACGCGATGGCAGATCCGCGGAACATGTCGCGGCGGGATATCACCCGTGAACGTAAAATTTCTTCATTCCTTTATCCGTGTAGCCGCGCGCTCGTCTCGCTTCCACCCGCGATGTGTGCAAGCACACGCGGACATGATCCGAAAGGATCTGTCAGGCGAGTCTCGAACGACTCGCTGCGGCAAGTGATATCAAGCGGGCGAACCTCGATAAGATTTGACTCTACGTAATCCTAATGAAGTCGCGAGAAATACAAGACAAAAGATACGTGAGCGCGACCGGTGTCTGCGGGACATTTCCGCGCGAGTCTCTTTTACGACAACTGGAGTGTCGCATCTCGCTCTTCGGGGTGTAAACTATAATCGCATATAATCCGCTGCGCGCCAAAATCGCGCGTTGAGAACCTTCCAATGCAATTTTCAAGTACTGAAGTAAATAAACGAAAGGAGAACCATTTATCGCACCAACTGACTTTGCGACTTTGCGACTCTCTCTCTCTGCCTGCCTGACTCTCGACTGCGAACTAACTACATCGACGATTCGCTAAATACCCAACTAACGAGATAAGAATCTTGCCCTTTTCTCAAACACGCGCACAGAGTCATACGCAATCAGCTTGATGAATCACGTTTCTTATCTGTACAGTCTCCACGGAACTCGACCGAGCAAAGATTCACATTGACGGTACCCTTGGTGCATTTGCAAATTGCGCGCAGCTGCGTCGAAGTAAATTTCAACGACTCGGTTCCTTCGGCGAGCGGGGGCGAGGCGTCGCGGCGCCCTAATTCAGAAGCATTGCATGCCCGAAATGATGCTCGTCTTTCTCTCCCTCTCGCTCTCCCCCACCGCACTCTCTTTGCACTCTCGTTCCCCCTTCCCCCCCCCCTCTCTCTCTCTCTCTCTCTCTCTCTCGTCAAGCTAAGGAACGAAAGTTTCCGAGCAAACTCGGCTTGAGCTGCTCCGTCGCGCTTTGAGAATTGCCGCGCGACAAGTACGCGCCTCTATTTTTCTATCGGGCCCCGCAATGTAATTTCCGCTTGTTTATCATGTTCCGTGCTTCGGGAAGGAATTGATTCCGAAGCGCGCGCAACGTCCCAGGCACGTTTGTCGCGGAATGCATAACGCCGTTACCGCAAATTGGCCCCCGCGCGGTCACGTATCGCCGCGAGTTGCAAATTATTTTTCGCGCTTTACCACAAGGAAATATTACGCGGCTGAGTAAAAGTTGTACCCCCGCGAGGCAGCCCCCTCGCCGCACGCTCGCTTGTAAGTAGCCTTGTTGTAGTAGCGTTCCGCGCCCGTAAAAATCACTTAACCGTCCCTTGTAAGCAAAGTGCAATCTGCGCATAAAGAGCAATGAAAGCTGAAGGCTTTTAATGTCAATTATAAACTCGATGATTATTTCTTTGCTAGAGAGAATGCGCTCGGGAAATGTTAATATACTATATAATACAATAATTCTGCAACTGCCCTTACACTATTTAATGTCTTTCAATTGAGAGTACTCTTTTACCTTGTTGCGGATGAAAAGTAAAGATAGTGACCCGCGAATAGTAGTGACACTTGACCACCGCGTCGTGCAATCTATGTATAATCGCCGGCAATGCGATTAATTAATGAAATCCACTCCGCCGGATATGAAACCCATTTTCCCGACGCGTGTTTCTCCTCGCAAAACCGCGATGGTTGACCGGATGATCCGTCATTCCTCCCTCTTTTTTTTGCAGTCGGACCCGCACGATATCGATGGACGTCGCAATGGACGTCTGTATCGATTAAAAGCGAACAACGCGGCGTATCGCCGCGCGGCTTTCAAATTGCACCTATAATTGCCTGGGCAAAAAATTGATGAGAACCTGACATGGCGAGAACTACGATGGCGTCATATCTCGACGTCGTGTAAATCTCCAGCGCCGAATGCGGACGTATCGTGGAATATTGTGGAATATACGTTTCTTTCGTCCAGAATCAATTTTGTTGCGCGGCACGCGTGCAATTATTATCGTTCGGACATTATGCAACGCATGATTATTGTGCATTATCGCGCATACTCGACAATGCTACATGCTGCGGGAATTTCATAACGATTTATCCATCTACGATTCTATAATGAATTTAATTACCGTACAGTTAACTGTGTGACCAGACGTTACGCGAAACACAATGATTATACACGAAATCATCAAAATTATCCGCTGGCCGCTAATTGTTCTAATGCTTAACACACAGTAACAGAAACATTGCGAGAGAGAAGAAGAGAAGGGAGATTGACTGCAAAAAATTCTCCTTTAAGACGCAGTGCTCGAAATTAAAGATTTCACTTTTAATCTCTCGTAATTTCGAAATTTTGCAGTCGTATTTCGAGGTATTGGGAGGAAATCTGCTCCCCACGATGCGACATCGCCAGCAGCTGATATGCCCAATCTACGTAAGATGTGCGTGAGATCTTACGCGAGGCGGACGTGCGCGTTCAGCACAATAACATCCTCGGTCACGTGTATTTATGGAAATCGGCGTATGC
Source organism: Harpegnathos saltator (assembly GCF_003227715.2). Lineage (NCBI taxonomy): Eukaryota > Metazoa > Arthropoda > Insecta > Hymenoptera > Formicidae > Harpegnathos > Harpegnathos saltator. The sequence goes on from NW_020230710.1 coordinate 492,827, forward strand.
CGTTCCACATTTATGAATCATAAATCACGCAGACCGGTAGATATAAACCCGCAAGACGCAAACAGATATCACGATATACGCGGCTTTTTGAACGTGACTCTCCGCAAGGAGAGAAGAATCCACGAGCGAGGAGGAAGAGCGCAGTGCATAATTTTTCATTCCTGAAGGAATGAAAGAAACATTTTTCCATGCGAGCGCGTCGCACAGCTGCACACTGCGTAATCCATTCGCGAAATCTGTCGTTACAATACCGTTGCCCGCACAAGTTAGATCATCGTCGGCCAGACACACAGGGGAGGATATTAATCCTTTCGTTCGTGAAATATTCTTGATCGATCGCACAAACGTGGTCATTTGGAGCAAAAGCTGCCCGTTTATGTCGCTCTCGATTATGTCGGGGACATAATCCGCACAGACAACACGCACATATTCGCGAAACGAGGCTCCGCGCATTCGTGCTCCTCGTTTATCGCTGCAAACGTGGCGCGCGCAGAGTTTCTCACGGTTAACGATAACACGGCAAACGCGGTAAAGTATAATAAGATTCAGCGCGCCGGACGATCACATTTAGCGGCGGACATGAAGGTGCGAACACGGATCTAAGGTTATTACGCGCGTATAAAAGCACGCGTAGCAGCGGCGCGCTATCGGCGATAACTCGAGCGTGATTAACGCACGAAATATCGCGGGAGCACAATCGGCCGGAAAATAGAATTATTTTGTTATGAGCGGCCGGATAGATTAACGTACGCGAGAGCGCGGCGGGGAAAAATGCCGGACGTTAAATTGTTAGTCTGTTAAATTAAATCGTCCGCGCTACAACGGAACGTTGTAAATTCTGCTCCTGCGGCGCGAGGACGCGTGTACGTCGGGTGTAATTAAAATTCAACAACGGCACGCGACCCATCCACACCACGGCATTTACTATTTTAATTCACGTGTCATTATTAATCGCTACACCACCACGCTGTGTATTGTTTAGCGCAGTAGCGTAGCACTCGAATTTTCATCGACCGTTCGTTGCGTTTCTACTAGCGAGCGGCGCGCTGCTAAATTATCTATCGACAAGGCCAACGTGCACGAGTAAAACCTCGTGTCAACTAAGCCGTCTATATGCATCGCCAACTGTCCCCCCGCATAGAAGCATATTGTTGTGCTCACCTGAGTCGAAATTTTGGTCTTACATTAATCCTGCAAATCCCGCCGAACTTGAAGGATCAATGAGGTATCTCCGGATATAACGCTACACAACGCTGTTATCCCGCCTTAATACTACACGTGTTTGCTTATTTCTCTCTATGCTGAAGTTTGAAGAAGCATCTATATTCAAGGGTTATTTAATATTTCCTTAATTAATTATTAATCCTTAATTAATTAATATTCCCTCCTCTCTGAGGAGCCCCCTGAATTTTTAATAATTATTTTTAGTCTCGCAATGAGCAATGTCATTTGCTCAACTGCAAAAAGTATGCGCGATAAGCAAATCTTAAATAATTAGCAGGGATAAAGGAGAGGTTTCACGAATGAATAAACCAACAGACTTTACTCGTAACCTTCAGATTATTTTTAGCGGCGGGTTTGAATATTTTTCGGGAGAATTTGGAGATTCAAAAGAGATGAGAAATGGAAAGTTTACCAATAGAAAATAATAGTAAAAGAAGGTATGAGAGGAGAGAGCGAGAATTATTCTTTTTGTTTGCTCATTTATTCTCATCAACTTTTGTTAAATTTAAAACTTGCCTTCCGAATAAAGGAAGAATCTAGTTGTTCAACAATAAAAAGCAATATATCGAATAGCGTCAAAGTTTTTCAAACTCGCGACTCTAATGAAGGCACAGTGTTAGTACGAGTGGAAAACCGGCAGAATAATAACCCCTACATCTGCCGCTTTATGACGACGGTTCACGCACAATGCGAACACTTATCTCAAAAGCCCGAAAGCTCTCGACGTTCTTTTTTCTCGTTCGAGTGGATTCCATCTGCGAACGAAAGAGATTACCTGCGAAAATGTGGCCGTCGGATGGTCTGGAAAAAAAAAGGCTTTGCGAGATAGACGAGCGCGTGTGCTCAACAATAGCGACGTAAATTCCCGATAGGCAAGATCCGTGAAAAAAAGGAAAAGGGAAAATCTTCACTGTGCGGAATACACCACACAAAGTTACTCGAATGTACCATATAAAGTTACTCGAATGCACCAGCGTTTAATTCTAGTACTTTTCCCTCAACAAATCTGTAGAATCTTCCCTTGCGGTTCTCTCGTCATTTCTATCAGTATAGCTTTGGTCACATGTCAAAGACACTAGTATGAAACGAGGGAAAAAGAGAAAATTCTGTGTCTTGTAAAAAATACTATCACTTTAGAATCTTCCGGAAACTTTGCCCTAAATTCATCAGCTTTCGTCAACTTCGGACAAATGTATGCACGAGTTCGGACAAATGAACATGGCGGCGTGGACGCTCCTCGGCAGACTGGCGAACCGCCGCGGCGCGTAGTCGCGCCAACGACAAAAGTGTAATAATCGAAAGTATGCCCGGACGGAGTGAGCCATCGCGAATCGTCCAAGTTTCCCGAAGCACGTGCACGTGCGCTTCGTGCTAAGCAGCCAGCGGGCGTGCACCGATGCAGATCGAACACGTACGGAATTTGAGATTGGCGACCGAGGCATTAGTTCCTCGCGTGCAATCCCCTTGGTCGGGGCGCCCGTGACCATTGTTCACGCGCGAGATATTTGCAGAAAGCTACGTCCAAATATCGCTCGCTGTGTTCCGACAACTGTCTAAGTAATCCACGGGAGTTGCCTCGCTGCGAATTCGACGAGCAAAGCCGGCGATGAGAGACGCTCGGAGCTTAACGACCACGACGACGTCAGACAACTGCACAAAGAGACGCGGGCCGGGACGAGCAGAGAGTTCTCGTCTTGCAGACTCGGGATACAACGGGTTGTCGAAGATATTTAGAGTTCGAACGACGGTGAGCCGTTTTAATGAAGTACACCGCCTTCTTGCGATCTCCAAAGCTCGCGGCGACGCACAGTGGGCCGAAACCCGTCAAAAATCAAGACTTCGTATAAATGAGAAAATATGTTTTCATAAATTTATATTTGTGGTATTTGAGGTCGCTGAATTCGAATTTGGCTGAAAAAATGTCCGTTGAATAATAAAAAAAAAAATAATAATAATAACAACAATAATAATAATAATAGCTTGTTCTTGAACAGTTAAAAAGAATTTGCTGTAAATTCGTCGGAATCTAGCAACTCTAGCCGTACTCAGTAATTAACTTTCGAAAATTTCAAAATCATCAAATTCATAAATAACAAAAATCAGGACACTATCAGGGTACTAATATAACAATATATTCTTGAGACTAAATAAAGCAAGAAAGTCTAGTACCACTTTTTCTTCCGACAAATAGTTAGCGAGATATCGTAAGTTAAATATTGAAAAAGTTATCAAGTTTTCCTCAAATATCTCAAAAAATATTAGGCAAATAAAAAGAATATTAGGCAAGTAAAATGTTTTAGACAAAAGTTGTTCAAATTAATCGGTAGAAAAAAATTGTGTAATAAAAAATAAGGGTTCCCATTTAAAAAACGCAAGTTGACCTCCAAATGACCTTGAAGGTCATGGCCAAGGTCAAATCCAAGGTCACTATCAAGTCCGTTACTCGATTTTCTACAACTTTTGAATTTTTGAACTTTGAAAGTTTTTCATGATAACTTGATCCTGCAAAGTTATCTGGGGGTTCTGGTATTTTTAAGATACCCTGTATGATACCATAGTTACAGAATTTGATCTACGTTGATAGGACTAAATGAAAAGAAGAACATTATGCAAGACGTTGTGCTCTTACACAAAGTATTACTTTGAGAAGTAACAAAAACAAAAATATATTGCAAAACAAATTTGGAAATAAGTGCGAAAATTGATTTTTGTCCAGCTTTTGACTGATTTCGGCCCACTGTGTGACGTCGTAGTAGAGGCTGAACTCGATTGATCATATCAGCCCCTCCCCCGTTTCCGCGTCTTTCGCACTTATAGGAAGAATAATTTTTGAGGATAGCAAGTACAATCTCAGAGGCAATCCTCATGTGGACAAGAACACAACATCAAGCGAGCGCGGAAATTGCTCCACGGGAGTGTCGATCTACGTGTAAACTCTCCCCGATACTCGTCACGCGACCGATTAAAGATTAACACGAAGGCGAAAGCCCCGACATAATGTATGTGTGCGCACGTCGCGCTAACACCAGCTACATCATCACCGTCGGATGTCTATTCAAATGTATGCCGTAATATAGACTAAGAACACCGCGCGTAAGCGCGACTCTTCGCGGAAGTTCGCAGCCCTTGTCTTCAGGACTCCTGGCTCGTTTTTCATCTAGTCGTCTCGCTGGCGAGATACCAACATCTATCATCCGGATCGGCGTGTAACGCCGCGCGACGGGCGAAATCGATACCCGTCAATTCCCAATGAGCGTCGATCCGACCGTTTCAGCAACCTCATAAATAATGAGAAGCGCATACAGATACGATGTGCCGTCGCGGTAAACCGTGCCAGGCCGCCGCTGTTGTACGGCGAATTTGCTGGTTTTACGTGGCTAACGATGTACGACGGCGCGCGTCCTCCCGTGATCGACTAAAATATCGCACGATTATCTCCCGCGGGCGTGTTCAGTGTGAAAAAATGATGACGCACCCCGGTCGCGGTGATAAGCAGCGTCGTTTAACCGTGGCTTGCCGTGCTTAAGTATAGGGACGAGCTCAATGATGGGCGCTTGTGGTCGCGACGAACGAACCGAAGAGGTGTCGCCGCGGCTAAGAGCGGCTGTTGTCGAAAATCTGCAGCGCGGTGCGTACGTATCACCTTGTTCGCTTTACCGTGCGGCACGCAACGAAGTTATGTTCGCAAAAACACGCTGCCCGAATATATATATACAGGTTGCGTGAAAAGTTCGCGGAGCGGCATCTATAAGTAAACGGTAGAATTATAAATTGTAGTCGGTTATATAGAATCACTCTTCACATGAACCTAGGTTAGGTTTCATTTGCATCAGTCAATTCTTTCTGTGTTTACAAGCCAATTGAAGAAGTTCACGTGTCAGTATATTTGTTTGCAATGGAAAATTTGAAACAGCGTGCAGTGATTGAGTTCTTTGTTAAAAAAGGTTTAAAGGCAATGGAAATTCATTCCGAGATGGTAAATGTGTCAGGGGAATCTGCTCCTTCAAAAACAATGGTTTGTAAATGGACACTTGAGTTTCCCACGTGGTCGTACAAGCATTGAAGATGATCCACGCAGTGGACGTCCAAAAAGCGCATCAACACCAGAAATCATTGAGCAAATACATGTTATTGTTTCTGAAGATCCAAGTGTGACTACGCGTGAAATTGCTCATACCGTGGGCATTTCAGATGAACGGGTATGGCATATTTTGCATAAAGAATTACAAGTGAAAAAGGTGTTTGGAAAAGTGGTGCCGCATACGTTAACGATTCAACAAAAACTCGCTCGAAAGCAAATTTCTCAGTGTCAGCGTCATTTGGATCGTTTTAAGAAGAATAAAACCGATTTTGTGCGTCGTTTTAGAACTATGGATGAGACTTGGATCTATCACCATGATCCTAAATAAAAACTGGAACGTTTACAGTGGACTGAAGCTGGATGTTCAGCTCCAAAGCAAACAAAGCATGAAAGATCGGTAAAAAAGGTTTTGGCATCAGTTTTTTTGGGATGCTAAAGGGATTTTGTTAATTGACTATCTGGAAAAAGGTAAAACAATTAACTCTGAATATTATTGTAACCTTTTGGATCAATTGGACGCAAAAATTCGTGAGAAAAGACCTAGTTTGCAGCACAAACAAATCATTTTTCACCAAGACAACGCACCTGCTCACACAAGTGTTTTGTCAATGTCTAAATTCAATGAATTGAAGTACAAATTGCTTGATCATCCACCGTATTCGCCAGATTTGGCAACCAGCGACTTCTATCTGTTCCGAAACCTGAAACAATTTCTCCGTGGAAAGCATTTTTTGTCGAATGAAGAAGCGCTATAGCAGCCGTAGAGGCATATTTCGCAGACCTTCCAGAAACACACTTCCGCGATGAAATAAAATTATTGGAGAGCCATTGGGCCAAATGTATTGAAGTCAATGGAGACTATATTGAAGAATAAAATCATTTTTAGAATTAGGTATTCTTTATTTCAGTTTCGCTCCGCGAACTTTTCACGCAACCTGTACATACATATGTACATATATGCATACATGCATACGTACACATACACATATACAGGGTAGCTGAGACTACTCTTATCGACTTTTGGAAATTTCAAAATCATCAAATTAATAAAAATCAGAGCGCTATTGTAACAATATATTCTTGAAACTAAATAGAGTAAAAAAGTCTAGTACCATTTTTTCTTCCGACAAACAGCGAAATATCGTAAGATAAATATTGAAAAAGTTATCAAGTTTTCCTTAAATATCTCAAAAAATATCAGGCAAGTAAAAGAATGTTTCAGACAAAAGTTGTTAAAATTAATTAGTAAAAAAGGATGATATAATAAAAAATTGGGATTTCCACTTAAGAAAAGTAATGATCAGTGAATATCTCGAAAGTAGCGCCATCTGTAAACAAAATGATATAGTTGTTTTATGTCCTCTTTAAAACCATACAACTTTAGTCTAAAACGTTTTTCTCCAAAATGCTTGGTTTTTGAAAGAAAAGGGGTGTACGGATGGTTTTAGACACCCTGTATATACAGAGTGTTCTTTCGGCGGGATCTTTTGGAAACGAAAAATTGTGAAGATTAATCAGATCAAACTGAGGAGAAAAATCAAGTGCCATTTTGCAAAAATTGTAATAGTTATTAAGTTATTAATAATTGAAAATGACCACATCAAGAAGCTCTTTTAATTGATAACTTGAAAATTTGCGTACTTATTTGCAAAATGGTAAAGGACTTTTCTATTCAGAATGACTTAATCTACAATTATATGACGGCTATTGTGCCTAGCGACAGGTTCAAAGTTCAATATTCTCATATCTATCGCTAGACACAATAACTATCATATAATTGTAAATTAGATCATTCTAAGAGAACAGAAAACAGAACAGTTCTTTACCATTTTGCAAACCATTTGCAAGTACACAAATTTTAAAGTTCTCAATTAAAAAACCTCTAGACGTGATCATTTTCAATCGTTAATAACTTAATAACTATTACGATTTTTGCAAAATGGTATATGACTTTTCTTTCCAGTTTGATCTGATTAATCTTCGCAACTTTTCGTTTCCAAAAAATCCTGAACACTCTCTGTATATATTTATATATATATATATAAAATTATGTATATATATATATAAATCTCAGGCTGATACTTTACTTAGGTATAATTGACTTTTTATGACATCTGTAATTTTTTTAGAAATTTTAGTGAGAATTAATCTGATATCGAGATTGTGAATTCTTGCTAATAATTTTATTAGTCACATTTTTCTTTCTTTATCTCTCCCTCTCTCTCATCGAAACATTTAATCCCACTTGAATTTTCAATATATTCTATATTAAAATGAATTTTATATATATATATATATATATATAGGGATGCACTTTGTCAGAATGGGGAATATTTTTCGGCTAAAATTAGAGACGCGATCGAGGATACAAAATACCTGGTGCGATATCTAATAGAGAGTTACATCCACATCGACTCGCCGACAAATGAGAATAAAAGGAATAATAAAGTTTTAATCGCGCCACGCCTGCAATGCAAACAATTTATCAAATTTATCAGACGCAGGAAAATCGTTCGGAAGAGAATGTACGAAATTGTATTTCGCTCACATTTAAATTCGTTGCAAGAGAGCGAAAGGAAAAAACAGCGGAATCCACAGTGTAGCAAAATTAACCGGATAAATATTAATGCGTAATTTCGTTCTCTTTTTCTTTTTTGCTCGAGGGTCACACGCGGCGCGCGCGTTTGCATTCGAGCGGAACGTAAATTTGCCATCCGAATTTGCGTATGCGTGAGAACGCACGAAACGTTCACTTTTGCCTTTGACGCAAATGGGACGTGAATTGTGCTGCGCTAATGCCTAACGGGCATCACCAATAATCATCCCGGCAAACGTATTAATCGATACCGTACGACATCCAACGGGTGACAACAGCGTTATGTAATAACGATCCCCTATAATGCAAACATCAGCACACACTATCAAATTAAATCATAATAAATACCCCCATTGATATCTACCATAGGACCATAGGACCAGCATGTGACGTCAAATCTTATTCGCTCGAAATATATCGCATTTTGTATTGTAATAGTGTCCTTATCGCGCGCGTTGGTCAAACGGAAGCATCATTAAATCAGAAAACACTAACAACACGCGTGACTGTGTATCTCGACTTTAGTAATTATTCTAATTATCACTGCCGTGTGTGATTTCCTGTTACGCCAGAAAGCCGAGCATAATTAAGCGCGCGTATTTAACGCGGTTGCATCCTTTCCGCCAGCATTCAATCAATCTTGTAATTTATGTAAAAATATATATGACGCTTATCGCGCAATGCATACATACCGAATTCTCACCGAAGGCCGATTATGTATTATACGACGGAAGAAAACAGGTAATCCGGTGACGTATACAGCTTGACACACGCAGAGATCAAAGGGATCACATATGGAAGCACTTCCAGGACGTACTTGGGATGTCCGTTGACAACGTCAAATGCAGTATCGATCGGAGCGCGGCGCGATAATCAATCTCCATCGGCGGCTCGTTTCAAAAATCGGTCATTTTTGCCGACGACATTGTTGCGTATCACACGCTTTTAGTAGCGAGCATACGGTTCTCCGAGTGGCTACCTTGGACGGGAAACTCAATTTGCAAAATGAAATTCATGGTTGACCGATGATGATCGTCGAGAGATGGGAGACAATCAATCCGCTTGATACGGCACTACCCCGCGGGGTTAGATCACTATTGCCGGTGGCTGACCCCCGATTCAGCAGCACGTTGCGCGAATTAGTCCCTGGCGTTTGCTCGCAAAGGTATCGTCCAATCATGCGAGTGCATCGCGCGCCGCCGTGATATGCGTGGCTGAGCCGCCTAAATCGAGTCTTCCACCTTCCAACTTAGCCTTTAATAGCTGCGTCGGGCTGCATTCAAACCACTCGTCCCTTTGACCTCCACGTGGCGGTAAAGACATGAATTTTGCACGGAGGATAATCTCGGAGTGACTTCAAGAACTGTGAAGACAAGGAGATCGCGGGAGATCAAAGGATCTCTCGATCAAAATCAACCTACTTTCGCATGGATATTTAATCAAAGCAGAAACGTGCAATTCAACAATTGTGCGAAGATCGTTTCTTTCGAATCTATTGTAAACGCCGTTTAAATTATTAATTCACGTTTACGTTGTGCCGTGAGGTCGAAGAAATGCTTAAAGTATTATAGATATTTGTCGAGATCCTTCACACAGACAGAGAGTTGAGACACGAGTATACACGAGAAGAAAAGTAACTCGAGCCGAGTATCATTCCCGGAGAAACATTATTTCTCTCGCTCTTTAGGAAGAAATCGCGAAACTGCACTTAAACCGCGCCGTCTAGCTCGTCCGTACGAGGGCTAATTTATTCGAGTTCGATGCAACTCGACTGTATCGCTCCGATTTGATCTGATCGAGGCGGAAACGCCTGATACACGAGTGATATGAAGATTGTTCGTTCTTTCAAATCTATCAGGTTGGCAACAAAGTCACAAGTCTTTTTTAGATAGATGGATAGATGGCTTTACTTGTCATTAAACGCAACTAACTTCACTCCAAATCCTATATAACCTTTATACCATTTGACATTACCAGCTTTCTTTAAGAAAAAAAAAAGTGCGTCACGCGGTAAAGAATTGTTTGCTTGGCATTGAAATAAAAATGGAAAATCAAAACGAGCATTTCCGCCATATTTTATTTTTTTATTTCCAAAAAGGAAAGACAGGCTGTGCAAGCCTGTTAAAATGTGCTGTGTATGGTGAGGAATCCTTAAGTGAGAATGCCAGTGTCAGCGTTGGTTCGCTCGTTTTCGTTCAGATTTTTCTATGAAAAATGCACCACGGTCGGCCAATTGAGGTCGATGACGACAAAATAAAAGAATTGCTTGAATCCAACCGTGTCATTATTATATGACACGGGAGATCGCTGAAATGGTAAACGTATCACACATGAAAATTGAAAACCATTTTAAATACCTTGGATACGTTAACAAACTCTATATTTGGGTTCCACACACACACACACACATGAGCTCAGAGAAATTCACCTCACCAAAACGCATCAATATCAGCGATTCTCTCCTGAAACGATCCGTTTTTGAAACAAATATTAATTGGCGATGAAAAATGGATTGCTTACGACAATGTGGAACGAAAAAAATCGTGGAACAAACGTGATGAGCCGTCACAAAGCACTTCTAAAGCAGACATTCATCAAAGGAAGATTTTGCTATCTGTTTGATGGAATGGATAAGGATATTCTGTTTTTTGAACTACTTGAACGTAATCAACGATTGATTCGGAATTGTACTGTCGTCAATTGAACAAAGTATACGATCAAGCAATCAAGCTGAAGCGCCCAGAACTGATGAATCGCAAAGATGTTGTCTTTTACCATGACAACGCTAGACGACATATACATACATTGTTGGTCATCCGCCAGAAATTATTGCAGCTTGGTGGGATGTGTTACCACATCCATCATTTCGTCTGACCTTGCAACATTAGATTACCATTTATTTTCCTTGCAAAATTCCTTGAAGGGAAAAAAATTCGATTTTGACGAGGCTATCAAATGGTATGATGAGGACCAGAAGTTCTACGAGGCCGGAATCATGAAGCTACCAAATGTCAAATGGCGAAAGGTCATTGAATTAAACGGATAATATATTGCAGAATAAAGTTTTTGCTTTGTGTGAAAAAATCGCTTTTCATTTACATGGAAAAAGAATGACATGACTTTCTTGCCGGCCTGATATCTTAAGAGCCGAGCGATTATTAATTCATCTTTACATCATGTCGTGAGATCGGAGAAAAACGCTTAAAGCGTCACAGATATTGTCGCAATCTTTCGTCACACAGACGAGTTGAGACACGAGGAGAAAAGTGACTCGAGTCGGGTAGCTTTCTCAGAGAGACATTACTCCTCGCGTTCCTTGGAAAGAAATCGCGAAACTGCACTTAAACCGCGCCGGCTGGCACGCTCGCGCTCGCGTCTGTGCGAGGGTTAATTTATTCGAGTTCAATGCAACTGCCGGGCTGAAAAAGTTTAAACCGCAGAAAAGACTTCCGCGGGGAGAAAGACCTGATAATTGCGTTTGCACCGCCGTTGCGTTTTCAACGTGCGCGCTCGGAAATTACGCCCCGGAACTCTGACGGCGCATTAAATAGCCGGCAGACATGTTCGCGAGCAAAACAATGAGAGACTATAGAGATCGTTTGCGACACGCACGTCGACCGGCCGAGGATTTACGGCGCCGTGGGTGCTTTCCGTGGTCTTTGTTCTAACACGACCAAGACGTTGCAGACTCCCGGGCCAGTATTGTATCAGCAGCGCGACGCTGGCGGGACACTCGCGGCAACTTCCTTCGCTAAACATTTATAGCGCGTTTCTGAATTTGAATCTCGCCCCCCGATTAAAAGTTTACTCGGACAAAGCAGAATCGCCCGAGAGCCGGCTCGATCGATCCAACGGCGACGGTACGCTGCTCTAATTTGATTCTCTGATTTATTCTACTTTCGACAAGTTGCTCCCGCATGCAAGACGCGTCGTATTTTTTAATATCCGTACGCCTTCGTCAAGCGGTTGATGTTGAAAATGGAGAAATGTGCTGAAAATTTAAGAAAAAGTATGCTAATTTTTAAATGCCAGTAAACACGACTCTGATTTTTAATAAATCTGTGCTCGTTGGTGATAAATCGGTAACCGGACCGGAGTGAAAACGCCGGTCCGCGATCAATTTTACGGCGAGAATTTTATGCGAAAGGAATCTGCGAGACTTTACGCTTGCCTTGACTTCACGTCCGCGTTGCAGGTGTCCTGGATGCGCAAGCGGGACATGCATATCCTGAGCGCAGGCACTCTCATGTACACGTCAGACCTGAGGTTCCTAGTGATCCATCCGGAGAAGTCGGAAAACTGGACGCTGCAGATCAAGTCGCCGCAGGAGCGCGACTCCGGCGTGTACGAGTGTCAGGTCAGCACCGAGCCGAAGATGTCGCTCAACTATAGCCTCAACGTGGTCGGTGAGTGCTGATCTGAATTATTCACCAACACCGCCGGCCTGGTTACGTAAAATCTCGGCCGCGCGTTCGCGTTGCCTTCCTCCGACGCGACGTCTCCCTGCCTCCTCTGACGAGACCTTACGGCGGCCGTCGATCGACAATCTATCTCGCCCGCGACCTCGAACCGCCCGCGAGAATCGAAGGGGTTAAAGTTTAAACGTCTTAAGTGCTCCGTCGCTCCGGGATTATCCTCTCGGTGTCGCGTCTCATCGCGCCGCTAGACCTTCGGGCTTCGGATTAACTTGTCGCGACTATTGACCGTCGACGTTGATATCCGAACGGTACACCGAACAGGAACACAGATAAACAGTGTACAGTGTATACAGAAAGAGGTTCAGTGACATTAGACGTTGGACGCTCGCTCGGATCGTCGAGCTGCAGTTACACTCGACTGCGAGAGTTTCGCTCCGCGCGCGTAATCCATCTGTTTGATCAATTCTGCTAATTCATCACACTTGGCAGTAGAATTGTACAGCCGATAAGAGATTAAGCGTAAGAGAGGTATTCGCGTTAACCATGGTTCATTTATTATCAAACGGCATTGTTGTGAAATTTGTACCGGGTAGATCACTATCTATTTTAATATATTGAATTAACATGTTATTTGCGTCGGTTGCACGCGCCTATATAGTATGTGCCGCGTCGGTATTTGCCTGGAGAATATTATTCCGCAATGTTGAAGCGTTTAATGCCTGCGTTATGTGCCTGCAACATACAATATTATGCCTGACATAATCGTCAGTGCGATAATGGGGGCGAATAATAGAATTAGCGACTGACTGCTGAAAAATTTCTCCGATTGCGAGGGTGTAAATCAAGCTCGGTTTTGTTGCGAACGGTATTGTTGATAATGACGCGCGATTGCGCACCCTCGTGCAACTGCGAGCGTGTCATTTTGCATCCCCTTTTGCACCCCCCTGCGCACAAAGTATACTTAACTGCAAAGACGCCTGGGAGACGTCATTTGTCTCGCACGTCATTTTAGACGTTGACGTCTCCGTGGCGCCAAGAATTATACGCCGATTATTGTGTTCACTTTTTTATAGCGTTCCTAAAGAAGCAAATACTGCGGGAACATAATAATATATTTTACGAATTGCTGAAGATACGTCATGTAATTTGTTTCAAGCCAACTATTTAGCGCGCATCGGGTCCTATTTTATTTATATGTTGAGGGATCAACGAGCTATCGTCGGGCGATATTCACGAGACGAAACCGCGCGTTTCCCCTCGCGGAGATACAGCAGTTAACCCTTTATAATCCTGCGCGACATCGGGGATTAACGTGTCGATTCGATAATTTATTCGGCCGAATAAACGCGCGTCGGTCGTATTTATGCCGCGCGCGCGCGCGCGCATACCTTTGCAAACAACCGGGCAAAAACGCGATTCTCTTGGCCGCGGCAAGATACACGATGCTACATTATCTGTAGCTTCTTTAAAGTTGAAGACAAGCACGCCGTGAAGATTTAGTTAGGCGAAGTCTGCACGATCCTTTCTTACGTTCGTGAATCTTTCAGCAGTTTCTGAGAACATTAGGGAAAACGACAACGATAACGCACGGCTTCCGTTTCTACCGTTGCGAGCGTCGTCGACCAAATAAAAAGCAACGAGCGAGAGAGGCCAACAGAAGCCAGCGGGTGGGGGAGAGCGAGTTATTTTTCCATCGAAAGTTGGAGCTAAGATACACTATAAACAACGTAAACTTCGTTGTACGTGCCATCCGGAAGGATTTCATATTGGCATAACTGCCGCGCCGGAGAACCAGTTCAACCTGTTCACCGCTGCAGTTCGCGACCCCCGTGAACTTTCAACTATAATAAACACCCGCCAGTCCCGTTGCAAATCGTCATAACTGCGCCGTCGTTCTCCCTCCGGCCGTTTCCTTCCTTCGGCGTGATTTCGCCGGGAGAAATTAATTGCGCTAATCGCGGCGTCACGCTCGCGACACGTCATACCTTTCGTCGTTCGTTCGCGCAGCTCGCGCTAATCAATACAAAAAGCGCGAAGGGCCGGGACTATTGGAGAACCGGCGTGTGTACAGCGATGCGGGCAAGTTCCTAGTGAAATTTTTAGATCCTTTCTAAACTTTTGTGTCCAACTTTGTTTGCACTTTAAACTCTCCCTCCTCCCTGATCTTTTTTCTTTAATTGACAAATTCCTCGATTTCGGCATCCGTGGATTCGCGCACGTGGATTCCTAATAATCATAAAATGTGAGTTCTCCTTATTGGAATATTGAATCGTTGGCCTGTGAAATTGTTTCACTCTCCGAAAGTCTTGAATCGCAAGAACCTAAGACTCTTTCCTCGATCGTGAAATTTTCCAATTTCCAGAACCCTGACCCTCCCGCCCCGCGCTGCTTTAAAACACAAGGTCCGGTCAAAGTTCCGCTTTGAAAAAAAGGACGAAAAGAACTCTCAGGGCTTCTCCTCGGCCCTCGGATGTAAAACGCCAATAGGACGAGGGAGTCAGTGGAAGCTCGCTGTGAGATGACTGTGGTGATGAAATGAGATAGAACCGAGAGAGAAGGGTGGCGGGACCGGAGGGAGGGGGAGGCGGAGGGAGCGACAGCACAGTCCGCGGAACACAAAAGGAGAAGACGCGGAGCGGGATTGGGGCAAAAGAAATTCATTTTTTTCTCGCTTCGCGACTTTTTTTCCAGCTTCGTCGTTCGCTCGTGTGGTTGGGTAAGGTTGAAAGCCAGAGAGCATGGATTTATCCGCTTCCGCTCGCGAATACAGGGCCGCCGCGCCGCAGAGACAACCGTTGAATGTTGAAGTCCGCTCGCGAGGCTAGGCAGAGGAATAAATGAGAAGAGGCTAGGGAGGAGGACGGGCGGGCGGGCGGGGGAGGGAAGGGTAGCGTACGAAGCGCAAGGGTGGAGAACGTAAGAGCTCCCGGCGTGCTGCGAAGAGAAAGGTGCTCGATAAGCGGCTTGGAGAAAACACGTCGACGTGAACCGAGTCCTTCTCCAGCTCCTGCCACATTCCTCCCTCGCCCTTCCTCTCGTCCCAAGCCTATCCCCCTCCTCTTTTTGCGCGCGTACGAGCACATCGATGCAGGTGCATCTACTCCGTCTGGAGCATTTATGCTCGGGCACGAGAGGAAAGGAGGGGCGAGGCAGAGAGAGGAAAGTCGGCGCGAAATAAATCGTCTTTCTTTCGCACGTTTTCTCGTCCGTAAAGTCGTAAAACATGAAGTCTACGGCGAGATCAATTTTACAAATCCGTTCTGCAAAAAGCCGGAAACGCGGCAAGTCCCTGCTGGCTGTAGCCCGAAAGATCTCATTGGCTATGAAGTATGCCCGTGGGACGGTGGGGCGAGGGGGAGGAGGAGGGTGAGAGTTGCGCGTTTCTGGTAAGTCTGCCGTAAAGATCGCCGGACGGTGATCGATTAAATAAATGTCTCGACAAAGACGAAGGGGAAATTGACTGAAAAGTGACGTAACGAAGCCACTCCGCTGAAATATCTTACGTAATCGATAGGAAGAATTACTTTATCGCGACGGATCACCAAAAAGATCACAACAAGAGAAAGCAGAGATCTTTAATAAGAGTATATAAGATAAGACGCAAATATTTATACCAGCAACAATTTATAACAAATGCATTATTTTCATAAAAGCACATCCAATTTAGGACAGAATAATCGGATATTAGATAATTCTCAAGTAAGAGTTTCATTTTTAAGGATAATTCAAGATGGAGATAATGAGGGATGGAGAGATTGGGAGGGGTAGAACAGCAGCCTGTAATGTTAAATCTTAAGATTCTCTCTCTTTTCTCTGACTGATCTTTCAAATCCGATGTAGTCCGTTTATACAGAGTTAATATTGAGTCGAAACTTTGACTCGGTTTTTATAACAACAAAATTGTTCAATACGAAAGTTGATACAGAGCTCCCTCGTAATTCACGTAATTCCAGTTGTCGAGTCGAAACATGTCCTGCGGAGAAAAAACTCACGTTCCAAAATACGCGAGGATAATAAAATTCTGCCGGCGAATAGAATTTTGAATCGCACCGTTATACGGCGTATACATCTCTGACTCGGCATTTTTTTCCGCTACTGCGAGCTTTCGCCGTTGAAGCGAGCGGTGTAAATACATCCGAATTAGCCACTAATGCGTTTTTTGCCACCCGTGCATTTGTTAAGCGACCCGCCCTGCCCCCGTCAAAATAAATCTAAACCCATTTCTCCCAAACTCCCGACCTTACGTGAAAGCTCGCGCACGATCGGGTCGACTTAAAAGTCCGAGGTAAATTCGCTTCAGCCGTGGAAATCTTAGGAAACAGAGAGGCATGTTGTCGCCATTTTGCGCGAACAAACACGTATACGATAATGATAATATTGCAATTATTATTGCATTTAGTAGGTCGCGCATGACTTGTTACAGGAAGCAGTCCGAAATGGATGTAATATAGAAACACGCAGTGTCGACAATCTGTTTCGGTGAATGCTCTATTTAAATGGAATTAAATCCTATTTAACTATTATATCGAACGTACATTTGACTCAAATATGCACTCAATTTCATACAAATGGATCACATGTATCCTCTAAAAAATAACACGTTGCACAATAGTTGCGCTGAAAACGAAAATATATTGTTAAGGCGCGCTTAGCGCAACACACCCGATGCCTTCATTTCGCATTCATGCGTACGCAAATATTAAATGTGGGAGCACAGCATTAACTACACGAAGATCTACTGGTAATTCAGCTGTAAATGTATGACGATATCGTGGTTCAAAGCTATCCTAGCTTACGACGTACTATAATAGATTCCACGCTGGCCGCTCTGCGATGGCGCGTTAATGAATGCACTCCGCTTGTGCACCGACGTAATCGCGAACCCGACGAGAGAGTGAAAATGATAATTGGCCGGCAAGGATTTGCGAGGTAACGATGGCACCGGCGACAAAGCCGTAACGGGGCTCGTTAAATATTGATGTACTCAGCCAATTATCGACATTCCCTTGTTCCATTATCGTCGCCGGCGACTGAAAAAATCGATACTCCTTTTCAGCAAAAAATCGGCAACGAGTATTAAAATTCTCCGGAGGAGATAGATAGCGAAGTCCTGCGTTATTTCCTTTAGCGAGTAGCGACGGCAAAGCTGATCATTTCTAGAGGTCGTTATCGATATTTCCGGCGGATCGGTATTTCGTTATTGTTTCTGCAAGGGTAGCGAGAAATTTGTCCCGCTTGCTATTATATGTCGGCGATGTAACTCAAGACAGTACATATTACGAGATGCGCTCTCCGGTTTTTATTTCCCGCGCCATGGTGCGATTGTGATTTTTAACGAAATCCTATATTGCATTATGTATCGCGATCCCGTGTTAGCGATTCCGAGGGCCTTGTCGACGCGATGTTTCATTCAGAGAAACGGCTATGTCAGCCGCAGCATACTGGCGAATATCGACTGCGCGATGGAAGGCATAAAGATATGAATAAGATAGTACAATCGCATGCGGAGGTACATTTCGCCGACGAGAAGATATAAAGATAGAGATAATATAGCGTCCAGTTACATACATTTTATACGGCGTTTCAAACTTATAAACCTGCTCTTCGAAAGCGACGTAACTCACAAATCGTCATTTCCCCATAGACTGCAGAAAAGAAAAGGCCTCCTCGATAAAATATTCTCCTTAACTTTAACAGTATTTTCCTTTATTAGTCAGTGGAAACTAATGAAACGCCTAACAACATATCATCCATCCGAAAATATCTAAAATGTATATAACAAAGATATTTTCAAGAATTCAGTCTCTTTTCTGATTTCTCTGATATTTGTCTGATACTCCCTGGAATATCGAGCGTTTTGCCGTTGTCTGTTATTCGCTGGAAAAAAAAGAGAAAAAAAATGCGAACAATTTTTATCGCTCTTGTGTGCGCCATTGTCGAGTACTATCATTAAAAGAAGACGCACGTAACGGGAAGTGCTTGAGGGATCTTCTCTCGGGCATAGATTTGATCCCGTAGGTCCCGCCGCGGGAATTCACTTTAATCACTTTAATCATACTTTTAATTAAGAACGGTATAAGTCATTCCTCGCCGCGAGACGAGAATGCGAGACACGACGCGATCATAAATAAGACCAGCGCGGACGGTGTTATGGCCGCCGTCACCGCCGCTGGACAGTGATTTTAAATTACGCGAGACGCGCGGAGGATGAAATTTAATTCAATCTTTATAAAAGCGCCTGGAATCCTACCCTCCCCCCCCTCCCCGCCACCCTCCTCTCTCTAATATTTTCTAACTTTCACTCTCCCCAAGCAGATGTCGCTGAATCTTCAGCTTCGCTCAGCGACGTGCGCGTACACGCGTGTGTTCGACGCACTCCTTGTGATTTTGCTCGAGCAGAATTACAGTGGATGTAATTAAATTAAGGAAGCTCACGTAATCAAACGCTCTCCGCCTCTGACAAAGCGTTTGCTGCGACGTACCTCCTACGACGCTTCAAACGAGACATCCTCCCAGAGCGTCGCGATTTTCCACCGTCGTAATTTCTTCCGTCACAATAGATCGGACCTCCCGTGTCGAAAAGCTCGTACGCGACGCGTCGTCGTATTTTCGCTCGGAAGAAACGACCGCGCACTCGCTCGAGGGCCCACCTCGAGGGCGGAATAAATACTTTTCGGGCGAAACGCCCGGCGTATATCCCGGCGTATACGTGCGGATGCGCATACATAATCACGGATATACACCGGAGAAAAGGGTGAGAGGAAGGAGGAGAAAGAGAGCGCGACGTACAGAAATAATTGCTCTCTGATGTTTTCATTATCGTCGTAATATTCGCACGCCATTGCGTTCCTCACTTCCCTGCTCCCTCGCCTGCACATAATAACCGCGTGTTTCGGAGGCAGGCTTCCGCGCTTACGCAAGCCGAAATATTTCATCTTACGTGAGACGAGGGACCTTTTATGTCAAGACGCGGGGGCGTCCGTGTTGTGAGGAGGAGGAGTTCACGGGAATCCACGGAATAATTTGTGCAAAACTTCAGAGGGGTAACTTTGGCGGCAACTTGGCGGGAAGCTTCGGGACAGTATACTCGCAACGAATGAAGTTACGTGTCTCGCGGATTTCTTTATTCGCGCGGAACATTCAATTACCGCATGCTATCCCGCGCAGGTCCTTACGCATAATATCACGTCAGTGGATGCTGATAGATAGAGTCAACGAAATGCTGCGAAATTGTATATACTTTCCCTTTTTATATAATTGTTCCCGCGCATAAGTTTCGTCCGTATGATGATCGACCATTGAGAGTTACACTTCGCACGCGTGTTGGGATTTTTCCTACGTTGAATTTTGCGAGTCAAGGCCGGGATTACCATGAACTCGACGCGACGGGACGTGAAGTGACACAAAACCTAAAACACATTGTTTTATGTATTATATGTGGTTAGTTACGATCGACTTTACATAACGTGACGTGAAATATCGGAACTTAACGCGACGTGAAGCTTGCCAATGTCAAGCTTAGATGTTGTGTTCCGTCAAGTCGGACTGTTCATGTGACACTTTCAGCCAATCAACGTTATGCCAGGTTATGCCCGTCACCAAACTGAATTTTTCTTCGAGAAATATCTCTCACACCAATGTTTCGTATTCGTTTCCTCTACCACAGTTGAAGATACAAATACCCAGCCAAAATTAAATTTACAAATTGACAATGCCTCACGGCAGAATTCATTATTACGGCACGGCACGTTACGTTATGATCGTAATATCAAATATAACCTCAAACGTCAAATTCACGTCACGTCCCGTCGCGTTCCATTACGTAAAGTTCATCGTAATCGCGCCCTTAATCGTAGCGCGTCCTAATTAATAGCGATTTTCAAGCGCAAGAATTTCACGATTTGACAGGCGTAGTTTTGCGACAATGGCGCAGGCGCGACAAGCGGTTTTCAGAGTTAATTAAATTGTAACGCCGTATCCATTCGAAAACGTATACACAACGGTGCGCTGTACGCGCGCGGTAATATTCCGACGAAATAATATTCGTTTACTCAATGATCGGCCGCAGAGGTAAAACTGCGGTCATTTTTCGTTTATAAATAATGCATCCCACACATATTGGACACGCAACGCACGTAACCGACGAGCGAAATGACAGAAGATGGGAAATAATATTTAAGCGGCGTCAGAACTGCGGTCGTTATTATTCGTGCAATTAAGTCTCATTGTCACGATTGGTCACACTTGGCTACAATATGGGAGCGAATGACACGCGTTAACGCACTGACGGCTTAATTGGTTTCTCCCTCCTTCCTGCTGCGTCCCTCCCTGGTGGAACGCAGTACAGCGCGTCCACAAATCAATTTCAGAATTCGCGGCCGTAATGCACGAAGCAATACGATTCTTCGAAATCGGCACAAACCCGAACGTCCGTGTCGACTCGGACCCCGCTTTTATATCTGATTCTTTTTTTTCTCCATATAACTTCCAAACTCCGAAATTGTATACGAGTATATTTTTTCCCTCCCGTCGACGAGGGAGATTCTATCTAAAACCGCTGTTCACATCAAACAACCAATCTTTCTGCGCAAGAGCCCAGTAGATTGTTGCATAAGTATTTTGCTAACAGTTAATTGTGACAAGGTTTCGAGTATTCTCCGAATATTTGGTAGTGCATGGCATTCACACATGATGTTTCATCGAATACTCTACGCTTGTAACGAACAATATTTACAAGCCGGCAGATTGCCGTTTTAATAAACTCGTTCTAGAATTGCTCCTCCGCATATTATTCCTCTCGCGTGATGTTTTTCCCGAAAACGCTGTTTAATTTAGAGACCGAGTGCGGAATATTCTCCAGTTATAAGCTAATATTTTCCACATTCTGTCCGACGGCGTTTAGTAGAACGGCGAGTAGGAATTGGCTTTTAACACATGCAGTTTTTAACACGCATGTCTCATATTTCTGCGTGTCGCTATTGCGCAGGAGCTTTCAACATTAACAAACATAAAACTCCAAACATTTCGGACGTCGTCACAGTCGATCGCGACATTCACGTTCCGAAGCCGTCAAATTTCTGTCGCGCGACGTATAATCGCAACAACGCTGCGCTGTTTCGAGGGGACAGAACGCGAGTATTTGTCACTCTTACGGCAATTATGGTCTCGCAGGATCGTTTATCTCGTCATGATAGTTAGATTATCTCCATTCAGCCGCAAGATACATGTACAGATCCATGAACGGCGATATCTCTCCGCATATCCAAAGCGACCCATTTCAGTCCCCTTTCCTCGCAAATTCGTCTCTCACTGGGACTCGGACAAACCAACATAGCTGGGAAACTGGCTTAAGCATTATGCTGAATGGACCTAGTATTACCTAGAGATGAACCTTTTAGAGCGTCTACTTTTACGACGTTTTCCCGTTGCTTAAATATTTCACCGAGAGTCTCATCTCACACGGAAACGCCACGGCGTCTCATGTTATGACGAAGATGTAACCTTCGAAATTGTTCATTGAAATCTACGCTGCTTCTTCTCAGACTGCTGCTTTGTCCGACGTAACAATCGCCGCCTATCGCGCCTACGAATTTAAAAGATCAAGAATGCAACGAGAGAGACGTGTCGAATAATGATCTACGCGCAAGGAAGCGCTCAAGAAAGGTCGGAGCACTAATCGCGAACAAACCCTCCCCACTCGGATTAATGGCATAGCGATTCTGCCAGCTGCACTTCGCAAGTCATCAACGGCCGTGCGCGCGCGAGTTTGCGAGTCATTACGGATCTTTGACGAGCCCAGTTGCAGTCGCAGTCGCACAATGCGCCGAGATGATTCCCTTCCACTCTTGAATCGTTCAATTTAGCCGGCAGCCGCGACGCTTTAAGTTTCCAGAAACTCCCTAATTTACGCCGGCGTATTTATCTGCCGTTGCAATTAAGAGAGTTGCAGTCGCACTTAGCCGATTCCGATCGCCAAATGCAGCGAAATTAAACGCCGACTCTTTAGCCCGGGCTGCCCTTACGATGACATTTGCGCTGTATTATATAGTCGCGTTCTACTTTAAAGTTGCCTCCTTCGACGGACGATCCAACTTCTCGCGAGATCGCCCCCGGGTAACAACGGGCCTCAAAGGATTGAATAACGGTTAATTATTTTACAGGTATAATATTTTGCAGATGGCTTGTGACAGATGATATCACGGAAACGGGAGCTCGCGCGTCACCCGGCGTCGTTCTTAAATACTCGTAATTAAAGCCACAGCAGATTTCCTTTCTTGAGCGCTTCCTTGCGCGTAGATCATTATTCGACACGTCTCTCTCGTTGCATTCTTGATCTTTTAAATTCGTAGGCGCGATAGGCGGCGATTGTTACGTCGGACAAAGCAGCAGTCTGAGAAGAAGCAGCGTAGATTTCAATGGACAATTTCGAAGGTTACACCTTCGTCATAACATGAGATGAGCAGAGATTACACGCAGATCGGTGTCTCCGTGGATATCTTATTATATAAACGCTCGGCTTTAAACGGGGTATTAATGAGCCCTTTCGCGTGACCTAACTGTCACAAAAGAGGAGCCATTAGCAGCATTTGTCGCGATCAACGAGTACACGGAATGCTCGATAACTGGCAGTAATGCTTGACTTCGAATTACTCGCTCGATAAAGAGATAAGCTATACGAACGGGGACGCCATCGATGATCGTTTGATTTCTAATTCGTTTAAATCATCGGAGTAAAATAAAATATGTGCATAAAATCGATTCTTTTCGAGTTGATTTATCTTGCGATTTATCATTGCGAGAAAGACACGAAAAAGATCGACTGTTTCCCCGTTTGAACAGCCGCTCGTCTTAAATTTTTACAACTACAATTTTACAAATTACATTAGTTTCTCGCGCGTTAAGAGCGGTAAAGATATTTTCTATAGAGCGTGCAATCAGAGATCCTTCGTGACAATAAGGACCTCAGTAAACTGTGACGCGGTACGTGCAAATAATTTGTGTGTTTAATCACGCGGAACAGGAGTATGCTGGCGGCGCGTTCTCGCGGCTCTGTGACTATCGTTATCGCGCGTCAGGTAGATTAAGCTCGATTCGAGCTAGCAATGGTGTTAAATCTGCCATAAAATTACGTATTCGAATAAACGTTTGCGTTGCGAGCTCCATAAAATTCATGTTAAACTTCGCTCAACTTTACCCTCAATTGCACATTGTGAAATGCATTTCGTAGGGCGAGCATGTCACGATGAGTACCTCATCGAGCACCTGTCAAATCTCTCCACGCAGTCAAGGTGAAACGCATGTCGGACCTACATAAAGCTCAAATCGATCTCTCGTCGCGGCGATTCGTCGCTTCGTTTCGTGAGTCGCGCGAATTTACTGGCAAAAACAAACGAGACAGCCAGGTCGACTCGACAAATTCGACGAGTAAATTCTACCTTGGGAAATTCAGTCGCCGAGAAGTTGGCGGTTTGCTCGACAGGCTTCCACGAGCAGGACGTCTAGCGCGTATCACATTAGATTGTGACAATGTAAACAGCATACAAACGATTCGAGAGTGACGAAGCACGTTTCGAGCATCAACCTTGTATTGATCTAATTTTGTTATTTTAGACGCAAACCGCCGTGCGGTATTTCCGCAAGTATATGCGCCGTATTATCTCTCTCTCTCTCTCTCTCTCTCTCTACCGAATTGAATTACTATTTGCAGCAATGAAATATCCGTTTAACATCAGATATCCGAGAATTGAGATTTTTCTCTAATTTATCTACATTGATATATGATTTATTAAAATACATTTAACAGCGCTGCTTTTTTCTGACTGATTTTTCCTCTCCCGAGAACTCGCGTGAGAATGTCCTAACATGTTCCAAGCTATCGAAGAAAGATAGAGTCGGGAGATACATCTTTCACCAGAGTCAGTAATCCGCAGATTAAACGCGCTTGTCGGAACACCGGGAAACAATCCGTGCGATAGAACGCCGAAATACAAAGGAAACTCGCTTTCCGCCGGCTGACGACTGGTAAAATCGCATCGCACTTGCACAAACCGCGCGCGATCTCCTCGAGAATTGTGGACGATCGCGATGTGACCGTTATCGATCCGCCGAGATCGGACATTCATTTCGAATAAAACTGCTCACTACGTTGTAATCTTACGTGTTCTCTAATCGTAGGAGGGGAAAAAAAGAGGAAAGAGTCGTCCGTTTGATGAAGTGCTTATTCGCCCGTCTTTCTTTCCCTCTTCCGCGCCGGCTAGTTCCCTCCTCCGATAATTCTCCGATAATTGAGAAGAATTTCTCTGACGCCCCATTTACATTAATATCGCTGCCGTAATATTTTTCTGTCATGTTTCACCGTCATTACCGGCGGGCCAGTACCGCCCTGGGAATTTCTATCGTCGCACCGACGAGTCTCGACGGTGCGAGCCAACGGAGGTGCGACCGCAGACACCGGCGTGCGCATGCAGATACATAAAGTTTTACGCGTTAGATTGTAACAAGCAGTCTCGTGTAGTAAACTTTAATGTCCCAAAGGCTGTAATCAAACGTCATCGTGCCTCCGTACGCGAAGGGCGGAGAATTTTTGCTAGGCGGCGGCTGTAAAACACTACAACTTCCGGACGGATTGAGGCACTTCCGCTGTGCATCTGTCGATTCTATATATAGCGGGCTACGTTATGAATGCTGCTGACAGACAATTTGACCCGCGATTTTGTAATCGAGTCTTTTCGCTCGTGGGATTGAACGAACAATGAATTCAACGGCGTTTACGACTTAGAAGCGTACAACGGAATACTTCGAAAAAGTGCAGTTACAAAAATCCAAGTGTATAGCACGAAGTGGATAGCTCGCTCGCTATATATGCTGTCTCGAAAGTGCTTGCCTTTCCTTTGCCGAAAAAAGGGGGAAAGAAAAGAAAATGCAATTGCCGCACCCGCGCTCTAGAAGCTCTAGAAGCTCACGACAACTTCGCGCATTATACTTTTCCGAATTTAAACAAAGTAGGTTTAGTGAGCCATTCGCTAGCTAAGGACTCCTTGAAGAATCGCTAAAGGCGCCAAGCGCCGTTTCTAAAGAAGGAAGTAAAGTAACCGCTATTTAAGCGCTTCCCAACCAAATTATTTTCTTTAAGCAGGCAATAAAGAGAAACGACGTTTGGTGTCGGTAAAAGGGCAAACTCATTTTTCGCTAGGTTATTCCCTTCACATTTTTAAATTGCGCACTTTATCTCCGAGCTATAAATATTAAAAGCTGAACTTGGCGGCAGCGGTGAGGAGACTTTTTGTTTAAACGTCGAAATGTCAGTAATTTTCGACCTTTAATAGTCACGATTAAATCTGAGAAAGCACGGAAAAGCACGTAAGTCCACGAAACGGCAGCGGAGAAATACCGAGCATAGGGAGATATTAAGCGCGGAGAGATATCGATCTCGTCGACTTTAATAGGATCTCAATTTAAAGTTTAATTATCGAAATGCAGGCCTCGCGGAAAAAAAATAACTCGCTACTCGGGAAAGTTAATGCGCGTTATCGCCGGGCATAAATTGCGCCCGCTTAGAACCCTTATAACTCCAATAACCCTTGTAACATAATTTCTGGAAAAAATATGCATCCCGATATGCAGCCGAACGCGCGTCGCTGCCGAATAGGTGAGAATTTATATGCAGCGTAAAGAGTGCATCGCGTATGCATCGAACGCGTATGAGTCAAACACTTTGAATCGCAGGCGAATCTCGCGTCTAGCCGCGCAGTCAGATGCAGCTGCGACGTATAATCTATGTAAACAGTTGACCTGCCCCACATTTTGAATACATATTTCATAGTCTCGAGTACAGCTCGGTCGAAATAATCGATTTCCCGCTCTCCCGAGAAGCTAATTGCACGGAAATGTTGCATCTATTTGGCGAAATCTCACAACATCGTCGCGAGTTTTTCGCCTCCATTTCCTCACGTTGTTATACAATACTGTATAATAATACCATATAATTATTAAAATGGTAAAAGGTATACTATGTATATATATATATATATTTTCTTATTATTAATAATTATGTACGATATTGTTGTATAAAATATATACATATATATATATTTAGTGCTTCGAATGAATTGTTCGATACAGATGAATGCATAAATAAACAATTATTTAATAATTAATGAGTTGATGCGAGCGCACGCGCATGTGTGTGTATGCATGTATCGTTCGTTATACGTAACATGTACATCGAACGAGCCATTTAAAAGACCAGAACTGTCTTTGTCTGTTACTTGCGGTATTGCAGAAATGTTGTAGCGCTTACATTCTTCTCGTCCGGAAAATTAAATTTCAACGCGTACAACAACTGAATAAAGTGTACGATCGAGCGAACGTTCAACATACGATTAAATTCGCTCTCCAGACACGTTACACCGCGAATGACCAAAGCTATCGAAAAATTACATATTATGCACAACAGAGTGACACCAAAATGATAATCGAATGCTTTAACGAACGGTCGTTGCGAATGTTACAAATGCCGCTGATGTCACGCAAGAGTCGTTTATCACTCGAGCGCTTTAGCGCATCCGCATTGAAGCCAAATTTCGATGCGCCACTCTTGTAATGCGTGACATTTGGTAATAATGAGATACACGACATGTCGGATTTCGTCGACACGATTTTCGCGTGTATTTTGCATTTCTTAGAACCTGTGCGAAATATGCAACTACTCAATTGCAAAGACCTTCCGCACCGTGATAATTTGATTTTGTTGTAATATTTGCGATGACGAGAAAGGTTTTATTAAGACAACTCAGAGAACGCAACAGTAATAATAAAGATTAAATTCGAACTTAAATTGAGCTTCACTGAAAATTGAGGAAACGTTAAACGGGTATCGAATAGAATACTGAAGGAGGATACGAATCGCATGTAAATAGAGCTAAAATGGAATTCGAATAAAATTTAAATTCGCGTTGTTCTTAAGCGAAAGTAACCGGCGCGGCGGTTCGACTGGATCGAAAAGACTTGGACTTGAGTAAGAGTAATGTTTAAATTTGCAAAACACACACCGAAACCGATCCGAATGGCAATATCGCGAAAGAATCGCATGGCTGCGTCAACCTTCTCCCCTCTACAACAAGTATTAGATAAGTGAACGCAAGCAGAGGAGATAATCGCAGGAAGCGCAATGAAAATTTCTGCGCGTTCCATCTCGCAAACCGAACACGTATCGGACGAGCAAATTGCAGAGAAATCGAATGAACGGACTCGATACGTAATCCGTGCTGCGCGCGCCGGTCATCAAAGGCATCGGTAATGAATGGAATTTGGCTGGTCGCGCGCACTGACACGTGTTCATTAAAAAGGAAAGATTACAGCGGGTGGACGCGCGCGATGGGCGATAAAGAAAGAACGAAACAAACGGGGACAGCTGACGTAACGAACCGTCAACGTATGCTCACGGTCGGCATGCGGACTAATCCGATTGCAACGGTCGCTGTCCGATTATTTCCGGTAATCCCCAATACGCGTGTAATGAACCGCGTCGCTCGAGTTTGCACGCTGCAGCGTTAACGAAGGATCCGCGCGCCGCAGCTGGAGCCCGCGGAACTTCCCTAATTTTGAAGGCTTACACGAGTGCATCGCGCCACATGCGACTCGACTCGAGTCACGCACCGCGCCAAAAGACGAACGAGGAATAGCTAATTAACCTCACTGTATGTGTGTGTGCGTGTATACGCGTTGTGGGTGGCGTTCTTAGATCAAAGATTATTTCTACGTTCTTACGTCGCGATAATATGGAGAGTCTCTGGTCTTTCCTGAAAAATATCACCGAGGATATAACAGATCGAGAACGATTTAATCGATGTAATACTTGTAATTGTAAAAGCAAAGCACACATCAGCATCTCGCTACCCTCGCGTGCTGCCCTCGCTCGCAACGCAATTATATCGCGATTGCCATTTCGAACGCGCGGAAAGAAATGTTAATTGCGCTTCGTACGGCGCGACGCCGCGAATAATTGCACGATTGTCGCGATGGAACGTGTTCTTGTCGAGGTGATTTTAGCCCTCTAGGCTAGTGATTTATTGGCGAAATATGGTCGCATCGGGTCACGGACGATAAACGGATTGATATGCGTGTCAAAATATACCGTTGGACGAACGTCGCCATAATGAACGCGGGCTCGTTGCATTATAATAAACGTCAAATCATATTTGCTTCAGGGCCAAGTACTTCACGACGTAATTATAGCGCTAAAGTTACGGGCAAACCTGTTTGCGCGATAACGTGCAATGCGGGAAACAGCGTAAGTTGTAAAGGCGACATCGTCGTAGTTTATTCGAGCGCCAGCCGCATTACTCGGCGCGCGATCACAATTACGACATTATGAAGCGTTGTTCACAAGTGTTCTCTTTTTTCCATTAATTGAAATAACTAATCGGATAATGTCGACAGTTTACTTTTAAGAAGCGATTATATGTTTTGCATGTATATTCATAAACAACGGATTAAACTTTATTATTTCTCACCGAAGCAATCATTTTGTCAAAAGCGTGTTTTCCATACTTTGGAATAAACACGCAATCATCGCTGCATTTTGCATACTGATCACGTTATGCTTGCTGTTTGTACAGTTATTACACTGTCACTGATTGGTAACATCGTATATTACGCTCTCATATTTCACCGCGAAAATCGAAAAACGACACGACGCAAAATCCAGAAGAATGCATTCCACGGGGACGAGACGTGCTCCGTTCTGGATGGATGTCGCGTATAGCGAGTGGGTGATCGTGAGGATATCTGCAATATCCTACGAATAGGAACCGCGTAGATACTCACGAAAAGACGCTCCACTCCTGTGGATTCAACTGTGAAATACTAGGATCAATATTATTTCTGTTGGGGTAGCGTTCGCCCTTTCGATAAACCACCGGTTCGACAATCGACGTTTCAGAGATCTCACGTTCGCACAACGTGTGATAGATATCTGTTCGATTCGAAAGGACACAATATCAATCGCGGGCAAACATAGACGTAACATTTAATTGCGCGCATTTCATGCTCGCGATTGTCACACAGTTACTACATGACACCCTTATTTTTGTCTCAAGATATCTTGTCATATTGCTTCCTCAAATTTCAGTTGCGTTTTGACATATCTGGAAGAAATAATCTTCGGGCAAAGAAAAATGCAAAATATTTCTATAAATATCCGTGTTTGTGGGAAACGTTGGGAACACCTCATGCTGAGGCGCTGAAAAATTTCTGTCACGCGATGAAAATATCTGTGGACCGACTGGTATTACTACGAATCGATATCGAAGTGTCATTGTGTGTGCGTGTGTGTGCCCAATACTCCGATAAAAAAAAAAGAATTTGGAAACTAGCTCAAAAGGCACACGGAGTGAATAGCGTTTGTTAGATTAAAGCTCGGTTCCGTCATTATGTAAAAAAGTATATAATAACCGCAATGGCTGATCGTTTCGATATAAGATTTGCTCAAAATTTGCACAGCTCGATACAATAAATACGACGTATAATATAACAATAGAGTAAAAAAACATTTATTTCGTATTTATATTATTGATTTAATTTTAACTCTGTATAATCTAATCCAAAAATTTATTTTTAACATGCAGATTGTTCTCTGCATAACGCGAATGAGATAATTACATTAAGTATTCAATATACAATGCAAATACGCACAGATCTCTTCACTACGATGAGCAAAATATGAATTTAAATGCGAATATTATTTGTTTCTCATATTTTTTATAGCTGCATTAACGTCCTGCATGACGTGTCATGCTGTGCTGCAGCATATCGTATTCGTAAAACATCACGGACATAATAACCAACGTATACGTTCCATCTCACATCAGTCAGTTTATTACATTAATATAAACGAACGACGCATCTGGCAAATTAAATAACGCGATTATCACATTTTCCTGCGCACATAATTAGAAGACAAAGTATTAATTCGGAATTGTTATCTATGGACACGAAATTGCTCATTCTCGCTGAATATCTCCTCGCGGAAGCATAAATATTGTCGTTACGGTTAATTCAGGCGGAAAAATTGTCAGTTACCTCACACTCCGTCTTCTTTCGGCTGTGTGACAGCTGACAGTTCTGGTGCATCTTGAGATGACCCGTCAACCGTATGATATTTGTGCTGTCTCGCCCAACAAATAAATAATAAAAGTTCCGCAACTTGATTTCATGGAGACGTCGAGAGAGACTTCCCTTGGCTTACACTTTATTTTAAACGCTCGACCTGTTTACGTTTTCCACCCCCTTTTTCTTTATCGCTACTTCTACTTTTTAGGTCAATGCTTTTTATAGCTCCGTTGCCTTGCAAAAGCGACGATACTTAATCTACGTTTATACGTTGAAAGGAAAATCCACAAACGACGCTTTGAGTGCGATTAACTGTCAAATGCTTTTTAATATTTTATATTTCAATATTACGTTGTTTGTGCACAGTTATATACGTAAACTTACAAATCAATTGGACTTGGTGAATTTAACTATTAAGTGAAACCTGCAACTATATATAAAAGATATTCCTAAAAAGCCTCCAATTGATTTTTAAAAGCATGTTTTTTATATCAAACAGATAAATATTTCATACGCGGGCGGCATTTTTCATCCCGATTATCGCGACATGCAAAATATCATGAAGGTTATCATAATAAAATCTATCGCGAAGCTGCTTTTTCGTTTAGAACTGTGTATAACATTCCAAAAGCATCCGCTTTTCGTGGTTTTGGGGGTTTTGGGGGGGAAAAAACACAACCCACGCACAAGTAGGGATCATGAAAAATTCATAATCTTGCGCGGATTCCCGACAAAATATGTACTCAAATGTCCAGGAATATTCGTTAAATTTGAAAGAACATTGGCGAAACAGAATCGTTTAATTGATCATTTTAATACAATCTTCTCTCAGTCCTCAATTTCTTCCCTTCTAAAGTCAGTTTGTCGGCTCGACCGATTTATACGATATCTTCGCGTGTATGGATACAGTTATTTATTCAACCCAGCTAAGCCGTGCATGCAGAAGAGAACGTGTTTCGCGGCATTCGCATGCACGTCGCGAAGCAATGTACCGCATCATTTCTGGACGCGCCTGATACAAATCTGCATCGCATTCTCGTCGCGCTTTCCCTTGAAAAGTTAATAGCACCAGCGAGCTCACGTTGCTTCCGGGGGTGACATCTAACAGCCGCCTAAATGCAGTCAGCTCGCCGGCCCCAACAGACGTCGACGTTTCCCCGAGTCGAACGGAACGTCGTCTCCGCTTTCGAATGAAGTTTCGTTCCTCGAGTTTGCGGTCTCGCCATCCCGCATCGCCGCGCAGCCTTCTACTCCCAACCTACGGCTTTTAGAGGGGACGGTAAAATCTCCTCCTGGGAAAAGTTTCGCGCGGAGCCAACGTGTCACGGATATTTTCCGCCCATCTACAGGACGTTTCACGAAACACCGTACCGACGCAGTAAAAAAAAGACTTTCCTCCTCTCTCTCTCTCTCTCTCTCTCTCTCTCTCTCTCTCTCTCTCTCTCTCTCTCTCTCTCTTCCGATATTTGTTCCTTACCTCTATTGCTATTTCGACGGAGGCAACTCCTCACAACGTCACGACGCCTTCAACTGAGGCACAATACGAAAAATTGACGAATAACGCGATTTCGAGACCGGAGGATTTTCAACCGCGAAGTGATGTGAAATTATGTGGAATCGCGCGATGAGGATTTGTAATAGATGGAATATGGAGATTACTTTCGAGAGAACTACACTATCTCGTAATATATACGAGCTCCGAGTAATTCTGCTCTACCATCGTTTATCAAAAATAAAGATGATATTACTCTGCGCAAATTTAGAAATTTCAAGACGTTATTGAAATATGAAAGTTCTAGACGTTATACATGCTCGGAGATACTATTATAAAGCAGGTGTACCGTATTAATTTCCCGCCGTATCTACCTTAAATGCACTATGCCCCAAATTTTGACACGGTTTTTTCAAAAATAATGGGTTTACATAAAACTGCCACTGTACACTCGACGCTGCGGAAAAAGCGGCAAAACTATGCTAACCAAACTTTTTTCCTATCAGCTTTCTCTTCTGTGTTTTTCGTAAAAAAACTTGAAAAAAAGCTGCAGCACTCCATGTTAAACGTAATTTAGTTATTTGCATCATGTGAAAGGCGATCCCTGCAGAATGATTAGATCACGCTCGAACGCATAAAAGCTACATGCTCGGAAAAGCGAGCTTTCACATAGGAGTTTTAGAACGATGTATAAATTTTAACTCCATAAATATTACGTAACGGTCGCAATGTTGCCATTCCAGTGGTCTCGATTAACGTTGTTAAATCCTCGTATCGGTTCCCGATTTTTGTTTGAGCGTAACGTTTTGATCAAACGTACGGCCGAACCGGGCCGGCCGTGCGCTAAATTCATCGGTACATCATGACCGGAATTATTTATTCCTAAATAGATTATACGCCCTTATACCAAAAATTCACAGCTCTCTGAACCGCGGCAGACATAGTCGTATACACGTGACTTTTTCCGCATTTAATAACAATTACGCTAAACTTGAAATTTCGAAGCGCGCAGCATAAGTGAAATAATATTAGCATAAACGTAATGAAACAGTGCGTGTTGTTTTATTAAACACAGATACGCATCTCGCATATCGAAGCGTACGTAAATAACTGCCGGGTTCGTTACGTTTAAAAATCGACACGAATGAAATACAATATTTTGGTGCGCGCGAGCAATAACGTCTGTCTCTCTCTCTCTCTCTCTCTCTCTCTCTCTCTCTCTCTCTCTCTCTCTCTCTCTCTCTCTCTGTGTGTAAAGCGCGCGGGAAGGTCGCGCTTGTGCAAAAGCTAACGCTTGCTCCGCGCGCGAAATCGCCGGAATTAATAATCTACACGATTCGAAATGCTGCATTCGCGATGCGATACGATGCGGCCGCTAATCGCCGGGCTGTCGTAGAATTGGAACCGAATTTCTATCTTCCACGAGTGCGTGCTTACACAGTATTCTCATAAGCTAACGGACATGACTTACAAAGTTAGCACATCTTCTGAAGTCTGTTGCGCGCGATTCTTGGAGATGCTCGTCGCGGAGTTCACGCGTGAATAATTCAACAGGAATGGAGAGATAAAATATGGGCGCGCGGGAGCGCTCTATATTGCATTAGGGAAGCCTCCTTTATCTTTATCCTCCATTCTGAAATCAACCGACAGCGGCAGTCGGCGCGGCGCTATCTCGCAACAAACAAACCTCGCCGCGATGAAATTGCATTTTTCCACGGGAGGACTCGACGTCACTAGTGAAATCGACGTCATACCGTAGTGGGTGTTAATACATCACGATGCATTCTCTCTCGATGCCGGCCGAACTCGAATGACGGATGCATCGAGAGAGAGAGAGAGAGAGAGAGAAAGTGGTTCGCGTGCCGCAAAGATATTTTGACAAGGCAAAAGTCAAGTTACGACGGATTTGACGAAAAATAAAAGCGTAAATGCCGTTGGGCAGCGATCGCGCGTTTCAAAGCGGATAGCGACATCTTATCTTTTCGACGAGCACTCAGGTATTGAATATACCTTGAAATCCAACACTAATGCACCACTATTTATAGTACTATTCAATGTACTATTCAATGTATACTGCATAATGCATAGGATATTATTAAAATAACAGCTAATATTGGCAGTCGAGTCACAGCGGATAACAACATAAATTTAGACCCTTTAATTAAATGTAAATTAATGACATTTGCAAATACGAGATGTAGTAATGTGTAAGTCAATTAATTTCTGGTTATTGAACGTAACTAATGACGCATCACGTGGTAGCGCCACGCGCTTCAGTATCGTCAATGCCTGCTAAAAGTCCAACGCGACGCGACAGCGGACACCGATAAAGACCGGCGGGATCGGACAAAGACCGAGCAAGCCCCGCGTCGCGCATCGTCGCGAGATCGATCCTCCCTCGCCTCTCTCGTCCTCCCGTGGCGATCAACTTTCCGTCCGCGCGCAAGTGGCGCATCGCACGTCGAAAAAAAAGTCCGGAGAAGAAACGCCTCTCGCGACTGCGCCGCGGAAGAAGAAGCCCCTCGTGCGCGATAACCTGCATATTTAATGCACGTAGCATTGCCAACTTTCCGTTCCGCACGTGATTAGGATGCGTTTCCTTCCGAAACGACCCGCAGGCGATGCACCTGGTCTCAACTCGTAGGAGAACAACCGCAATAATATTCCACCGTGGATCCTCCCTCCTGCCCTTGACGATCGATTCTCGATGTGTCCGTAACATACGCCGCAATTTTCTCCGCTCGCCCTCGCTCGCACGTGCGGCGCGGGCGATTCGCGCGCGCATCAGAATGCGCACGCCCTCGCGGTTATTCGGTCGCTGATTTTATGCACCGCCGATACGCAAACGCGCCTTGCGCGACCTTCGCTGAGCTGAGCTCGAGTCCCGTTTACGGAATTGCATTAATACAGTCGAACGTATCGCGTCGAACGCGAGGGTATCGAGGGAATCCGGGGGAAAATGCGAAACGTTTACGTTACGTATTCCCGTTTCCGTTTTGTCTGGCTTTAGCGTTTCGACTTTTATCGCGCATTGTTTCGAGCTCGAAATCGCACGCACGTTCAGTCGGCACCGAAAGGACTAAGAAGACCCGCTCTCCGTTATCCTTTTTCCTGCCGGATGGATGCGCGGCGATAGCAAGAAATCCTGACCATATTTCGTAGATGTAGAGAAAAGAAAAGCGGAAGATACGGGGACAAGAATACATATATACCGGGTAGAACGCACATTTTGGTCAGAATGCACTCGCCCATGGGACGAATAAGAGGTGACTATCGCAGCGACCCAGGCCAAATCACTTACGCGTGATTAGTTTCAACTATGCACGTAACGGCTGCGCTGGTAGTTCAGTGCGACTGCAATAAATTAATCTGTCTCCACCTTGTTACCGAGATGTAGCAACTCGCTTGGAATCTTCTTTGGCAAAGTAATACATCTATTCCCCGCTCTTTCGCCGAAGCGATTGAACGCGACTGACTTCGTTCTTAACCATCGTGTTAAATCGCACGACGGCACTCGTGCCTTGAGAAGTCTTTGCGATAAATGAAAGTCCCCGCGATGCTGAAATTCTCTTTCGATCGCGCGACACGCATTCCTGCACAAGGAGGCACTTTATTCCGGCCAATATTCTCTCCCCTTTGCTGTTTATCTCGCCTTTGCTTTTTATTCTCTTCTCAAATATTAAAACGTACGATAAATGTTTGGAGATGCTAGCGCACCAAGAGTCGCCAAGAAAGGTCTTTTTTCTAATAATCGGCAAAATAAATAGACTACCAAAAGAGACATGTACAAATTTTTAAGGGGAGGGACTTAAAGTTTTTGCAAGGAAAAAACTTGAAAAAAATATTTGTTTTATATCGATCGGTAGCGTATCGGTAGAGCCTCTCAGCATAAGGCTGCATTTTTAACATATAAATTTGCAAATTTCCATGCAAATCAAAATCTATCCTCCAAGCCAGCTTAACGAGAATCGCCTAACCGTAATCAAAGCAAATCTGTTTTCGAATTTTTTCCTTCAAAAACCCCAACCCCTTCCTCTCTTAAAACATATATCTTTTTGCAATTTATTACAATTTTGTTGATTTATAACAAAAAGAAAACCGCGGTTCTTAGTGCAGTAATATTTTCAAACATTTGCCAAATATACTTTTTCCCTCTAATGTGCGTATTTAGATATATCTAAAAAATAACGCGTTCCTGCGCATCCTATTTTGGAGTCTGAAATTCTTTGACCTCCGCGATTCTCCGCCATTCCCTCGCTCCGAGGGATATTCGCTGTGAATATTCGCGTAAACCCCTTTGGCAACGTACGATCGTCAACATAATATATCCGAATGCCGAGTCTCTTGGCCAAAGTAACGAAGAAGCCGCACGGTGGAATGCACGTTGTAATCGCTCTGGGGAGCGGCCGTTCGACGCACGTTTGGTATACATTACGGGGCACGTAAGAGCCCTGTTTATCCAATGGGGCGCAGCGCGTCTCCATAATTCGGCGTATGCGACCGGGTGCGCAGGGAGCGCCGCTACGAGGTGGCGTTTGAAGGCCGGTAATCTATACGACATTACGTAGTCAATGCGGCGAACCGAGGCCCATCGATACAAATACGTAAACGGAGTCGCCGCGAGCGTAGCCGAGTATCGGCTTACCACCGAGGCACCTTTATGATGCAGCTGTCTAGCCGCCCGATGACGCAAATTTCATTTCCCGCAGAATCATCGAAGGTTCATCCAAAGCTTCCATAGCGCGAGTCTGAGGGAGACGGCACACGTCTGGTGTGCCGAACGGCGCGATAATGGCCTTGAACCCTTTCGATGCTAAACATCGTTAGCGCGTACGCTGTACTTCCAAGTGCTCCCTACACCTTCGACGAACGCGCGTGAGAAGTAAACGCCGCTGAATATGATCGGGGAGAGGGGAAACAAAAATCGGAAGAGACCCTCGCGCATGCGCGCGCGAGAGTTTCTCAAGTTCTAGCCCGAGAGTTCCGACAGCTTCCAAGAGAGTGTACAGCATCGGAAGGATTAAGGCATCGTACGCGAAGAATTTTCAGCACCCTATTACGGCGAAACCGTCGTAATTTTTTACGACTTGCGCGTACTACACCCAACGTGCTCGTTCTATTATTACTCGTTACGTGCGCTCGCCGCGAGAAATAATTCAAACACCGTGGCGTGCATCGCGGTCTGAAAGTCGTCTGAGTCCTTGCAGGGAGAGAGAGAGAGAGAGAGAGAGAGAGAGAGTGAAAAAGAGAGAGAGAACTTCACCTTTTAATAAATAGGTACCTTTCTCCGCGGCCCCTGGTGGCAAGGTGTTATCCCGTTAAGCTCCTGAAGTGAGTCTGAAGTTGACCGAGAGAGCGTAATGGATCACTCGCGCGACGCTCGCGCAAGCTCGCAGCGCGGCCAAAAAGCATCGCGCGATATCATCCGCTCTCGCGCATCGGGACGTGTTAGTGATTGAATCGCGGAAACGCGGCGTGTATGAAAACCGAGGGAGAGACGGCGCGGCGGGAGCAAAACACCGCGAGCTACGCTGCATCGGTTCCATGAAAAGATTATATCGTTTCCGCGGCTGTAATCCACGGACGCGATACGCCATCGTCCATAGGAATCTCATTGTGCAATTATTGTTATCCCGGGATTAACACGGGGATATACACGTTCGAGTAACTTCCGTTGACACAGCACCGGCGGCGAATTATTATTCATTATGTAATCAAGGAAACGCTTCGACGCTTGGTCATTAGCGACTACACTCGGCGGATTGTAATTATTTACGTTGAGCGTGAGAGATACCCGGTAATTCATCTTAATACCGTAACTTTAATGGTGGATCTCGCATGAATGAGATGGAGCGAACGCTTCTGCTGTTATTTATCGAGGCGAACGCTCCGAATGCTACAAGTTCTATGACTCCACTGAAAGTGAATCATTAATCAAGTTTTCTCTTCGCGGGGAGAACTACAGGTTTATCTAGCCGATTTTATCAACAGCGAAGCGAGTATAATAAAATATCGACTTTTTTGCCCGTAGCGTGATATAACGTCCTCGTTGGGACGATTCGCGGTTTAAGAAGTGATCAGATTCGCGCTCTTAATGGATAAACAGTGAAGTTACTACATACTGGAGATGAGAAATATTATCTTCCTAAGCTGCTCAGGTCGATCCGCAATCGACGGTGGAAGAGTAATGGTTCGGTCGAGACCCGATGTACAAGCTCGAAAGGTGGTATCAGGAGGATGAAACAGAGAAACCGGCTCGAAATTTTCCTCCGAAGATCCTCCGAACGCTTAATTGAACGCGAATGTTGTTGGATAAATGGAATGACGTCACGGGGGAGGGAGGGGTTCAGTTTGCTGAACGAGTTCCGCGAAACGAGACACACCTTCGTCTCGCCACACACACACACACACACACACACACACACACACACACACACACACGACGTGCCTCGGCAGATCTCAAACAAATTTTATCCTACGTAACGTCTAATATTTAGTACGTTAGCAACTCATAATGCATATCAAAGTCCAAGGTATGTCAACGCAAATTAATAAAGATGACGAGTTGATAAGTTTATAGCATGTTGCAACAGCTACCGCCATTACGTTCGTTACTACCCAGTCGAGAAGAAAGCGATCGGGAAAGTTTTCCGTGAGTTGCGAGGAAGCGCTCAAGAGGTGTTTTCAGTTTTCAAATGAGCTCCCTCATCGCTTGCTTATGCATTAAATTTCTCGATAGCTTACGGACAACTCCCGTTCGTTCCAGTCTGTCTTCGCGGAGAAAACTTTCAAAAAAATATCTTTTCCGTTCGGACATTTGCTTGCGTTGGTTTTATTTTATTTTATCCTATTTTATAACCGCTCGAGAAGCCACGAATGTTTTTACTAACCGCTTGCAAAAAACTTTGTGCTGGACACTTCCAGCATGCTTCGCAAAAATTCGTTCCTCCTGAACGCTCCATAATCAGCTTGCTCCCAGTAAGCTACGCGGCCGTTCATGTTAAGCTTGCAATATTTTTCCACACAATTTACCAGACGCTCGAGCGCATACTTGCCGAACGTTCGTCGAAAACTATATTGTCGATCGGGTAAACTTTTGTACGGCACACACGCGTGCGCGCGCGTACGCGAAAACTCGCTATGCACAAACACGTACGACGTCTTCATTACCTAGTTGAATGGAATTGAATGAGTTTCGTTGCAACTTAAATTGTGTTACAACGAAATTTTACCCGATGCTTTGTTACATGTATGAACAAGTACGCGTTGCTTTCGCGCTGATAATGAAGCACGCTGATTATGCAAATGATATGAAGCGTACTGAGACACGTCTATTTCGTACTCACTCTATATACCTCAGCATTTTAAAAAGGATACTCGTGCACTCGGTAACTCGGGGATGTTTTCGCTAATTAAAGCGCACTTCTCAAACACGTTATGTCGCCGCGGTTCTAAACGAGATACTAGTCATAGAGATATCTGATTGAATTAATTAAGACCCCGATGGCAGGTGTTCAAAATGTTGTACAGATTATCCGTCCTGAGCTTCGTTTCGCTTATTTGTATTCACAAAAGTTTCTCGCGTCTCGTCTCCCTTTCGTTAAACTTCCAAACGATCCAGAAACGCATTTGTGTGTTTGGCTATAATTGTTCTTTTCGAGTCGCGAATGCCGAACTGATGTTAATTTCCGAAGATAGCAAGGTTCAACTGGACACTCATATCGTTTCTCTTGATTTTAAAAAGTTGTGCCCTTTGGTTTCTTTCCTTGCATCAGATTTTCTCTATTTTCTGCCCAAATGTCGCGAAAATTATGAAATTTCAGAGCAAATACACCTCCCCCACGTTCGATTTATAGTCTGACAAGTTTAATGAAATTTACCGCGGTGTATAAACTATTCCGTATAATTCCCCAAACTGTATTTGGGGAACGTAATCCGCGTAATATCGAAACGTTGATCTTGTTATGAACCCCTTAGCGAATCGTCGAGCACGTTTCATATTGGCTTGCCGTTCGCCGCCTCGATTTCGAGATAAGACGGTGACACCATACTTCTTCGCGTAGGAGTAATCATTGATACCCGCAAGCACAGCTTTATAGAAAATCGTAATCGAGGCAGGCACGCGCGATTGCTAGGCAGCGCGAGCGCGAAGAAAAAGCGTCGCTTAAAGTCAACTTTTTATAGGCCCTGGAGGACGAGGCTATTGAATTTGTCATTGGTTACGTGCCTGTTTCACGATCTGCCATTGGGTGTTTGCCACTAAACAGCCAATGGAAAATTTCCAGCGACCCGCCGATTCCAGTCGTAAAGGCACCGCAGTCCTTGTAGTCGTATCGAGCCGAGTTCCCATCCCCGATCTCTCCCGGTATCCCGGTGAATTTATCGCGAAGCCGAACGAACGAACGAGGTAGTGCGTCGGGAAGTGCTCGACGCCAATCCAACGTCAATCCAACGGAATATCGCGCGCACGGTTCGGATCCTCGAAAGATTTCGATAGAAGAAATTCGAGCGATTAACTTCCTCTCGCCATAAACGTTGACGTTTTCCAGCTGTGGCGTTTCGGCCGCCACCGGTTGCGGATGCATTTGGCCGCGCTCGCGAAATTAACACGTTCATTGCCAAACTGAAAATTTGAATTTCGTGTGGTGGCCAAAGTTAATTTTCTTTTATTTATTTTTAATCGTTTTTTGAACGCACGATTGAACCGAGTCTTTTCGAGGGTCCTGGTTTGTCGCTCATAATAAAAAACAATCGCGTGAACGGCCGTTTGGTGAGGAGCCGCAACACGCGATATCGCGTGAACGGCAATGAACGTGTTAAACGGTTTACGAAACGCCGCGCGATATAATACGCCGTCGGTATTAGCCTCAAAAAACGATCCTATCGTTTAATTAAAAGCTCCCGCCCGCAAATTCGTCCGAGCCAAATAACTTTTAACGAGCGCAAAGGTACGCGCGCTCATAAATTTTTTACAACTTCCTCTGCGTTATCGCCCGCGTTCCTCGCATTCGCACGCACGGGCTCACGCCTGGGATGTACTTACTTCGACGTCGCGAAGTTACCGTTGTCGGATCGAGTTACGGAAGCTCGTACTTCCTCAGAATGCTTAAAGGTGCCTCGTCCGTTTGATCACCGGACGAAGGCGTAGCAATGGCAATCGTGTAATGGCGACGGAGGCGCCATGAAAAGAACGAGGCGAGAGAGGCCGGCCGCGTTTCGCCGCGAGCTTTGACCGGCGATGCAACGGACCATCGCAAATGGAGAAAAGCAGCCTTTGACTGCCGCGACCTTCTTCATCATTCGAAAAGAAGCTTATTTTCCTCACTTGTTTACGTCGCGCGTTTCGCTTCCCTAATTTTTTACTCCGCCATTTCGGAACTTCTTACGTTATGGTCAACGACTCGACCGGCGTATTTCACGATTGTGAAATCTTACGAGTATAAAGTTTTTTCGCGATACGAGCATGTCGAGAGGCGATATACCGGTAAACCGAAGAGAGAACGTTTTAAAGAACGTTCTTGCCTGTATAATGCGGTTAGAGTATCGTATATTACTTATTGTGAAATTTGAAAGGAGAAATACGCAACTTTTCGTTTCCCCGGTAAACATCGCGAAATCACAACTACTTTGATTGCTCTCATGACCGGATACTCGTATGAAATTCGTTTGGAGTCATATACCGCTTAAAGGTATAGGGCAAGGCAACTATTACAAGAGCGGGACTTTTAACTACATTCAATAACGGCTTTACTGTTGCCGAAGTTGCAATCGTAAAATGACGGGCAGCCAAGCCGAACGAAAACCATAAACGAAGGAGCGTATAATATTCGCGAAAAAAGGAAAACTGAATTGAACGCGACAGCGAGACATTTCTGCGACGACACGGTTTAATATCGGATTTTCGATGCAGCATAAATGTAGATTCCCCGCGCTTGCACAGCACAGCGAGCGGGAGCTGCTTTGCGAATATTTTTTCACGAAAGAGACGACCACGATGGTGAAGTGTTTCGAATTTCGCTCGCGGCATGGAGGACGCTCGCGCAGGCGCCCATAATAAATTCCATCGCGGAATATCGGAGGAGATCGCGAAACTTGCAAACGCCTGACTTTCCGCGCGAGAAACTCACGAAAGACGCGTAATTTCCTTTATTGCGAGGGCTCACCCCTACCGACCTTCGTAAAATTTTCACAGCGATTTCCGGATGGAATTGATACTATGATTCTCCATTCTCCATCACTTCGTTCGCGTGTACGCCTACGTTCTCTCGCATGCGTGATAAATTTCACAAAACAATGTCCGGAACTTTTATTCTCGGGAGACGCATCTTACCTTCGCGCCCGAGCAATCTTCTTCCGCCGAAATAAAGACATCGTTAACCGATATTACGTACAACGTAGCGCAAAATATAGTTGCTGACTTATTTCTGTGTATTTCTGTATCAATAAGCGAAATGGTCGAAACTAAGGAAACGAAAGAGCTGTACTTATATTTTCGTTTAGTTATTATGCAATTAATCTCAATACTTAACAGCAAAGTTTTAAAAAATGCAAAAACGCAACTATTGCTGCTGCGAAATGACTTACAAAGAAATCTCGCGAACCCGAAAAATCCCATTTTAACGAATAAATGCAGATTGAATAAATGGATAAATTTAAAAATTTTTAGTTGGTGCTGATAAACTGTTCAAAGAGATGAAATCATTCCTCAAACAGACAGACAGAATTTTTATCTTTTTTCGAAATACCTCGTAAATTATACGAGATATTGAAAAATGTTCATTCGCATTGAGAGAGAGAGAGAGAGAGAGAGAGAGAGAGAGAGAGAGAGAGAGAGAACATGTTTAATGAGCACGTAGCACATTTCTGTCAAGCTAATACTTTCTACTGCATATTCTTACGATGCGACGTAACAAAACTGATTAAAAAGGCATGTATACATTTGAAGTAATAATATCCTTAAAAACTTATATTAATTAAGTATATATTAACCATACCTTATAACTAACTTTATAATTTTATAGATACTATAACTTTATACGTGCTGTTTCATGCAAACAGTACAAAAGAGTAAATTCTAAAAATATGTTCTCAAAAATAAATGACATAGTTAATATGACAGAAATATACGACAGAATTATTGCATTAAAAAACTTTTGTGTAAAGATATTTCGATATTTTTTCTTACATTTGACGAGATATATATAATAAAAAGCGTAACTCTACATTTAACAGGTGACTTTACCTCTTTCTCCGTTTTTCATAGCATCAACTCCAAATTTCTAAATATATTTATTTATCAAACTTATATTTATAGTAAATTTTATTAAGATAATAATTATAATAGATAATATCATATGTATAAAAAGTACAAAAGATGAATTTTTATTAAAATTTTTTTTAATAATCAATTAATTAACAATTGACCAAGTTAATAGAGAGAGATGAAGAAAAAGAAGAGATATTTTTACTACAAACTTTTGTGTAGAACATTTTTCAATATTCCGTACAGTTTGCCATATTTGTCGAAAAAGAGCGAAAAACCTCTCTGTACCTTCGAAAAGTAATTTTACTTTTCAAAGCACCATTCATCAACCAATTGAATATTTCTGTGTATTCCTTTATTTATTCAACCTATATTTATACTACGTTTCATCAAAATCAAAATTTTCCGGTTTGCGAAATTTTCTTGTCAGCAATCGAATTGATTATTATTTCTACTTAATAATTACGCGACTATAAATATATGTGGGAACGGTTGTGACTATAAATATATGTGGGGAACGGTTAAGAATATCGACTTGCATGATAAACGTAAAACCGAGAACGACGTGAGAAATAATATAAGCGCTCAAGGCCGCTTAATAATTTCAATATTAATAAACCGCCTCGTCACGCGTAATCTCGCGAGGAACTTCCCCGCATTTGGATGCAAATGACGGCGCGCGGAATCGAGAGGCGGCGCGCCAACGGGATTAGTTCGAAACGGGCGCGGAAAATTCCGGCGCCAACAGGTGAAAGTTGGAAAAGTTGATTTCACGGTAGAATAAGGAAACATCGGTCCAAGTTTCGCTTATGAAATCAATATGACGGACGGCTATTGGTCGATAAGCTCTTTCGCGAGGTAAAACGGTTGGCAAATAGAACGACCTGCTGAGAAAGTGCTAGAAAGAATCACAATCGCGACAAGTACGCTGGAATTTACGCATAAACACTTAAACCCACATATATAGGGTGACCTGTTTCGATTTAAGTATCTACAAAAGCAACATGAATGTTTTCACAAATGCCGGTCACAAAACCAATTTGTTTCTGTCGAAAGATACGGAGAATTTAATTAAAGATCATTGTACTTATTAAAAAAAATTGAACTTTGTTAAATAATTTTGTCAAATATAATACTTTCAAACTTGTTTTCTTTATCAAATATTAACGCTGTAAAATACTTTGCCGAGATATAAATTTACCACATAAATATTATTCATAGAAAATCATTAAAATATAACAGATGAATATTTTTACAAGTCCGGTCATAAAATCGACTTGT
Organism: Harpegnathos saltator; assembly: GCF_003227715.2. Taxonomy (NCBI): domain Eukaryota; kingdom Metazoa; phylum Arthropoda; class Insecta; order Hymenoptera; family Formicidae; genus Harpegnathos; species Harpegnathos saltator. Next base: position 537,293 of record NW_020230710.1, read on the forward strand.
TTTTTTTTTTTCAAAAGATTTTATTTCCTCCGGAATTTAACTAGAGATATATAATTGCATAACTAATAATTTTTTCTAAAATTGTTTTTTTTCTATCAAATATTAATATTGTATTTTTAATACTCTAAGACACTTTATGTCGAAATGTAAAATTAATTAATTATAAAAAGTCTGAATCATTTTCTTCTAAAGAAAAATTCATTTAGTTTAGGAAACATTTCCGTATCTATCATTTGATATCCCGAGCAATTCCTTATTTCTAGGCTATACGCGAAGATGAGACCAGAGCACCCTGTATATACATGATTCGTGTATATAGGCAGGAAAGTAAACGGTGGCATATTAGCATTGAAACAAGTTCTGAAGGGTAGAACTGGATGCAAATGTATGATCGGGATGATCCAACCGATAATTGGAAAACCGCCAAACGCTGAGATCCAGCCGAGCAAGATATTAGTCTTCGGCGAAGAGAGAGAGAGAGAGAGAGAGAGGAGAGAGAGAGAGAGAGAGTAAGAGAACGCGGAAGAACCGATGGAAAGAGAAGAAGGGGGTCGTTGATAGTCACCATCGCAGATAAGCATGGTCGACGAGCTTTATGTCTCATATTACTTACGGTGATTAAATCAACGAATCGGGTCGTGCTTCGTCCCGAAAATATGCCGCGTCGCGTTCAACTAGAAAATATATTTCTATCACGACCACCACATAAGTCTACGAATTACGTTCGCTCGATCACCCGAAGCTTCAAACTTTTCCTTTTTTTTTTCTTCAGCTCGGAAACTTCGCCCTACTTCTCGCTTTTCTTCTGCCGCGCGCGCGCGCGCGGTCGACGAGATACGAGACTTCCCGTTTGCACGAATGGCAGGTTAAACGGCACTCGTTTGTAGTCGCCTTGGTGCTTCTCTTTCTGAAATCCGCAAACGACCGCTTATCGCGCTCTTCCTCGCCGTTATAGCGGAGCTTTTAATTCCGTTTGTTCCGTTGCACATATACACCTAGCAAACGAGCGTTAAGCGTTAACCTTCGGGTATCTCTCAACAACCTTCATTTTCATACGTTCCAGTCCAGTGTTGTCTGGCCCGAATCAAGCCCGAACGAAACATTTTCGCCGCTAATGTAAAACACCGCGACTCGGTGGCATGGCAAAACTCGACTGACCAGTTCTCGCGCGGAAGAATCGTACTTGCGAATTCACGAGCCGAATTACAGCGTATCAAAGAACAAGGGCAATTCCCGTACTCCGGGATACTTCATGCGTTCGATGAATACCTTTGAACCCGTATGCCACCGGCACTAACACACGTCGCACCGAACCTTTTACCCGGTCCATTAACGGGCGATGCATGCACAAAGAAATTTCAACCGGTTAATAGACTTTCTTAAACGTGCTCGCGATAAAAGTGCACTGGATATTCAAAGGCGGCTACCAAAAGGTGACGCACGATTTTTAACGCCCGACGCAGCGTTCGCAGTAAACTCGTTGCGCAGCGTTGAACATTCCGCGTTAATCCTCTCCCGTAGACGGACTATTTCATAAAGGAGCACACACGTTGCCACGCGCGCATTCGTATATTGCGCATACCGCGATGAATTTAATTTCCACGCGAATCACAGGGTAGACTTTGCCTTGGCAAACATTTAATCTGTACGACTCGCTCCGCGAATACCGTACGGTGGTTTATATCGAGCGGTTTTCACCCGGAACGGATAATATTCGCTGAATCTTGCACGAAATTTGCACGAAATGCAATTTCTTTATTTCGCGAACATTCGCCTAACATTTGTGCTTCAAATACATCTCGTTTTCAATGTGTCCTCGAGAACCGACATTCATTACCGGGAATCCGAGAGATGTAGCTGAGTGAGAGACCTGAATCGCGTATTCTTTTCAGTCTCGAAAAATATCAGTCTCTCCTGTCGTTTACCACGTCCGAGAGACGAGAGACTGAATGCTTTGAATGCCGCGAATGCCCGCGTAATCTCCGAGATTTATCTGCTATGTGTGCGTAATTCGAGCGCGCGAATTTCTTACATCATTCACTTAACCGCGTTTACGATACGAGATATTACACACACGAGGGGATCTTCATGAGGCGGACTGGCTTAAATGCCTGCAAATCAATGTCAGAAGAATACCTCCTTGTACACGTGCTAGGGCTTAAAAGGGATCAACGGAGCTTATGTAACTTCCCCATCAGCACAACGAGACCCTCGTGCTTACCGTTACCGCAAAACCTGAAGGGTCGTCTACGCGCTCGGCGCTCGGCGCTCCGCGACGAAGGCACGACACACCGCGCGTTCGGAAAATAATATCACGCTTCGATGTGGCTTTCTTATTACATCAACGAGGCCGTTCGCAATAAGAATCGAAACGTCCATCATACAGCTACGTTCTACTTCCCTCCACGGACCTCTTCATGCTACGTGTCGACCGTTCCGAACCCGACTCGATTCGCGAGCTTGCGAGTTGCGACTCGTGCGAGAACGTGTGGATTATTTCGAGCATTTCCACATGAAATTCAATTGGCTCTACGACATTACGATTTTCACGATCAACTTGAAAATGTAGCCAAGGGATACTCGTATACTCTGAAAGTTTATATCCGGATCGATCGCGAGCTAGAGGTACGAAATGTTCCAGAACAAACGCTCCTTTCTTTCCGATAGAGCCTTCTCTCTCGCATTTGACGCGTATAGGATCGCTGTTTTCTTTTTTTATTACTAAATAAAATTATCAAAATGCAACAATATCGGGCAATGCAAATGAAATGCTAAAATTATCAAGAGAATATTGAAAGAAAAATATGTTACAGACAGATATGGAAATACGTACGCAAAAATGCGATGTGCGCAAAAATACGACAAATACGTCATATGTAACATATTTGCAACAAATATACATTGAGATTGAGCCGAAATTACTCCTCAATATAGATAACATCGCAGATAAACGCAAATGTATAGTAGAACAGATGGTAGATCATTTTGTAGACTATTTATGAATAATGCTGCGCACATGCAGTCTATGTTGCTCACTGAGAACAAAAAACGAAAAATTCCTCAGTTTTCCAAAGTTCAATCAACAATGCATGAGATGCGTTAAAAAGTTTCGTGTGAACTTACCCTGTGATGCTCAGCCTTTTACTCCGCAGCTCCGTTCCAGGTCCAGCCTCGGCAAGCAACATCGTCCTCGTCGTACGTAGATTCCTTCATACGCAGCATGTCGTGGAACACAAAACACATACCCGGCGCGCACGTTTTTCCCCAACATTTCATTCGACGCACAATTTTGGTCGTCGACGAGTTCATCGCAAATCACAGCCGAACGTCTCTCCGATGCTGTCACAATCGCCATGTTTTGGCGCATTTTCCGTCTTTACGTTGGCGCGAAATACTGGGAAGTAGTCACCGAACGATCACGAGCGATCACGGAAAGAGCCGAACGCGTCCACCGGAGACTCGACAGCGTACATTGATCGAATATATAGATCGAATATACATATTAATCACGAGCGTATTAGTCTGAAACACGACACTCACCATTTCGCGTGCGATTATAATATATACACCGCGTAATATTGCCAACCGTGGCTATTGTTTCCGCTCGTCGATAATCTCGAGTGACGTGATGTCCATTCCACGAGAGAAAGAGACCGAATGAGAGCTTGCAAGGTACGTTCGAAAACGAGCGACATCAACAAAAAACATCAATATTGACGCGGTGCGTCGCGACCGCTGACTAGCTCAATAACAACACACCTGTTCGCCGCGGAATGTATTGTGAATAGTCCTTCAGCTAGGTCATACGTCGCCAGTCGTGGCGTGCTCTCAGTCCACACAGTTCTCACTAATCTCACAGGCGATCTCGGCTCGCACGGGTTGCCAGATGCAACTACTTCCGGGACATTTTTCAGGTTGAAAAATAGGGTGTTGGAGGGTTTTAGTTAAATTCGACAGATAGATAAGTAAGACGGTTAAGAGATATTGTTGATTACTTGCAACGAATAGATGTGTGAATCAGGTACCAGCAGAGAGAAGTTTAAACATCAATCATACTATTGACCTCTTTTTTACTATACGAATGGTTTCTCGGGTAGCACGTCAAATTTTTCAACTTTATAAGTCCCAATGATTGCTCTCACATTTCTCTCTGGTACCGATTAAGAACATAAATATCATGATTATAATTTTATCGAAATTCTGATTTCCGAGAGAAAAAACTCAAATTCAACGACACGGGACAAACTTGAAAAAATTCCAAGACAATCCCAGAAATCAAGGCCATCTGGCAATCCTAGTTCTGGCAACCTTCTCTCGTGCGTCCGTTCTCGCGTCTCGTCACCGAGTTCGCCGGATCGAACGATCGTACGACTGCTTGCTGTGACGATTGGCGGATAAGAGCGATTCTCGTGCGTAACAATTCGGAGAAACGATTGAGAGTGAGACGACAATAATCGCAATTAAACTTGAGTCTCCGTTACATTCTCCCCCGACGAAATCCGGCTCCCATGGACATGTTATGGCACTAACGGCTACTGTACTACTTTCTCCCAATTTTAATATTCATACGCGTCATACTTTTCAGTATTGAAATACATACTAACTGGAACGAGCTCTAGGCCTCAGGCGCGAATAGAGAGAGAGAGAGAGAGAGAGAGCATCACTGGATATCTAAAATAGCACTGTGTCTTTATCTAGTATAGTCCGAATCAAAAGCTAAATTGGTTTCTATATACATATCTATAAGCAGACTCCGTTTGCAAATACTATTTTGTTTTAATTTTCTATCTACAATCTTTTTATAACTTTTATAATTTCTTGCTCTTCTTTTACTCTTTCACTCTTTATTTTCAGCGACTAACTTTTTCATTGACTGTACCTCCTTAGCCCTACTCTTGACGACACTGTAGATCAGACAAGGATAAGAGAGGAACCAGGGAACCTCTCTCTCTCTCTCTCTCTCTCTCTCTCTCTCTCTCTCTCTCTCTCTCTCTCTCTCTCTCTCTCTCTCTCTCTCTCTCTCTCTCTCTCTCTCTCTCTCTCTCCTCTCTCTCTCTCTCTCTCTCTCCTCTCTCTCTCTCTCTCTCTCTCTCTCTCTCTCTCTCTCTATTCGCATGCAAATAATAGAATCGTACGCCAACGCTCGTTCCAATTAGTATATATTTCAGTGCTTTCCAGTTACGTTACAATATGTTGGCAGTGTCGAGGAGGAGTGTCGAAAGTTCAAAAATCGTTGTACTATTAGCGGACTTTAATTATAGATCAATTTAATGTCGATCAAAACAACATCGGTGAACGTGTGTGAAGTTGGCCTTTCTGAATTTTGTATGTATTTATTGAATTGTGCTGCATTGTGCTACGTTTGTGCCGTATTGTGCCGCAATCCGCAACTCCTTAATTCAAAGCTCCCTGTACTCTGTACTCAAGAAAATTCAGAAAAACTAAATTTTTGGTAGCCCTGCACTTTTCGAATTTTGAGTTTTTCTTTATTGTGCCGTATTGTGCTATGTTTGTACTGATTTGTGCCGCAAACGCGAGACCGATAACTTCAATAACGTTTGAGAAAAAAAAGAGAAACGAAAATTTGCAAACCTTCCACTCTTTTGTCCGAATGAACCTAATTTTTGTTTGTGAATTCCTACTAATTTGTGCCGCGTTGTGCCGTTTAAAGAAACTGGATATCTCCTTTCGTTTAATAGAAAAAGAAATGTTAAAGTTAAAATACAAATTAACAAATAACTTTTTCTACAATGCATTTATCGCAAGTCTGCAAGCTGTGCTAAATTGTGTTAATCGAGTACAATAAGACACCACTTAGAGATATATCGGAAACTACTCAGATTGTAAAAAAAATTTGCAATAATTGGTGACGCAAAAAAAATTTTTCACATTTTCGGAATTTCGAAAATTGTGCCGGATTGTGCTGGTCAAACTCAACTTTTTCTAATTGCAAAATGTCCTCAGATGGCTGGTTTTCGCAGTACGAGCATTCAAAGAAAGTAATTTTTAGGAATAATTTTAAGAATAATTTTCAGATCACTTTAGTAGCTTTTGAACTGTGGTAGATATTCGAATTCTGTGAGTTATGCTGAATTGTGCTAGTCGAGTATAACAAGAAACGACTAAGACAGGTTCCAAAAATTGCACAGCTTGCAAAAAAATTGGCAAAAATTAGTGGGCTAAAAAATTTTAACTTTTGGCGCCAACACGACATTCGGTGAAAATGTGTCGTGCTGCCGACTTCTTGTACTTTTGATGGTAGCTTCTAGCTTGTTCTACTCGAGTTCCATACAATTTAACCATTTTCAGTCATTGTGCCACCGTACAACTATTTTTAAATTAATTTTAACTTTTAACGCCTATTACTAACGAAAGGAAGTATCCAGTTTCTTCAAACGATATAACGCGGCACAAATTAGTAGGAATTCATAAACAAAAATTGAATTCATTCGGACAAAAATGGGGAACTGGCAAATTTTCGTTTTCATTTTTTTTCTCAAATGTTATTGAAGTTATCGGTCTCGCGTTTGCGGCACAAATCAGCACAAACATAGCACAATACGGCACAGTAAAGAAAATCTCAAAATTCGAAAAGTGCGGGGCTACCAAAAATTTAGTTTTTTTTAATTTTCTTGAGTACGCTTTGAGTTACAGAGTTGCGGATCGCGGCACAATACGGCACAAACGTAGCACAATGCAGCACAATTCGAAAAAGTACAAAATTTGAAAAGTGCGGGACCAACTTCACACATGTGTCGGGGACCGGACAAAGGCGAAGTATGATGTTCGTGTACGTATAATAATACCGCGGAAACGATCGCCGTGAAACAACGAGTACCGTGATTAGTCTATTCTCGCTCGTATATCTTTATACACACACATATTTACACGTACAGATCTACTTTCGCGATCGCGATGTAACTACTTTCCTGTTATATTCATCTCGATATTTATACGTGCCGGAACGCAAAATCGCGCCAAAAGTGGCGAAATATACTGAAACGCAGAGACATGTTGTCGCAATGATTCGTCGTAAAGTCGTGAGTTTATTTGTCGAATCAGTCGTCGGCGGAAAGTGCGTGTCGCGAGTGCATTTATGTGTGTATCATGGCATGCATTGGATGAAGGAAGCTGCGAAACGAGGACGGATGTTTGGTTACCGAGACAAAGTTGGAGCGGAGCTTGGAGAAGCTAGGCATCGTAGAGTGAGTACAAAACTTCTCAAGATATTACGAATATTATTCGTTGAATTTCGATACGTTGCACATTCACTGTGCAAAGGAGAAATACAATGTAACGTTTCCTATACCGAATGCACACGTTGAAAATTCATGCACAGTGTATCATTCTCGTAATTCATTTTCTGAGATACTGTGCTTAAAATAGTTATAAGATAAATTCCTTAAATGCCTATATTATCTAACAAATATTTGATATATTCAATGTTTATTGGTATTCTTCTTTAAGTGTTATTAAATGCATTCATATTTTAGTATTGTTATTTATTTTACTTTATTTATAAACGTACTTATTTACTTACTCACATCTAATTCAACTTGCAAAATTATTTACCAAAACTATTCATATAGTATTATATCTCCTGATTATCTATTAAAATAATTAATATACATAATTATTTTGATGCAAAAGTTATATAATAACATAATTTCATCAAGCTATTGAAATATTTGTTTCCTACAGCAATATAATATATAATATATAATATAAATCCAATATTTAACAAAGTTAAAAATTAAAAAATTTTATAAATTCTAAATTTAAAGAAAGATAAATTTTTAATTTTCAGATATGATTAAAAACAAGTAAAATGAATTAAAAATAAAAATTGAATGATTTAAAAATAAAATAAAATAAAATGAATTAAAAATTAGGTTTTAATTTTTTTGGAAATATATTTCCACTTGCAGAAATATAATATAAAAGCTTAGAAATATTACTCATTAAATAGCAATACAGAATATAACGCATTTATAAGAACCGGCTGGAATTTAAACAAAATGTACTAAATTTTATTTTTTTATAAAAATTAACGTCTCTCTTTTTCAAACTGTCATGTACTATCTCAGTTCCATAAATTAAAAGTTCACATGATCGTACACGTAAAAATGTGTACATATCTGCACATGTGGCGGAGTTATTACGACGATAAATTCTCCAGAGGCCGTTACAAATGTTGGACATTTTATAGGAGACGTTATATTACTTTTTAAAATTAAGAGGTTTTGATCTTGCACGATATTATGATCAAACGTGCAAACATCATGATTCCAACAGAAATGTAACATTTTGCTCTTCTCTCTTTATATTATGCATATTCTCAGTACTCTTTATTACATTTACCTGTGTGTCTATTACCAGCATAAATTAATTATGTGCGCCAAATGCAAAATATTTTTTGCGTATCACTATCGCAACGCAAGTAAGCGCTGTTTTATTATATGTATCGTAAACTGCTCTGAATGGCTTTGATACTTTCAGTATTTTTTAAATTGGAGACGGCATTTATATTGTCACGTCACGTATCTCGAATAGCCTGGACTTTTCACAATTTTTTATCACGAAATATAGATTGAAAGTGACACTGTCCAAAGAAAAATAAAGAAAAATCCTATACTATTGCAAATGTGCGATCCGCTCTTCAATAGCCGTATCAGCGCGAAATATATCTATGTAAAACCCTTCTCTCACGGATGCATAACGCATTCGACCAGATGCAACAGCAACGTTATCTCGATATTCCATAAACATCCCGCGGAAAGGGCGGGGAATGAAGACGCCTCCGGTAATGAGATCGCGCGTAAAATCCGAATAAAACGCGCTCGCGCTGGAGTCCCGCGGGGCGACGTAAAATCACGTCAATATCATGCATTTGAAATTTTCGAATGTACTCGCATGCGAGGTACTTCAATGAAAACATTGCATCGTTTTTCGATATCGATGAAATTTCGTTGCAAACGTCGCATTACATCCCTCACCGTCAGCGAGATAGGAAAAGGGGAGCTTGCAATCGGATCAAACTTTTCGGGGATAGCGCAAAATCTTGTCGTTAGTCGGATTTTAGCAGACGATGTATATTGTATGGAAATTCGCGATATTGCCACGCGGATCTGATTTGGAAAAAAGATACCCGGATGATGGAGAGTATCGTTCGGAGTGCATCTCTCTTTGGTCTCTCCCTCGCTCTCTCTCTCTCTTTCTTCGCATATCGTATATGAAAATATTTCTGGCGCAAAGAGATTAAATTAGCCGTCGAGCTGTGTATATCAAACTATTTACAATAACGAGAGCAAGAAACTGCTTCCCTCGCTGCGACGATTTTGCAACGCGGAAATTGTCCGAAATCATTGGGAGTTGGCCGCCCGTTAATCGCGCGTCCCCCGCAACTCCGCATTAGCGTTTATTAGCGGGGCAATCCGGCCGCGATTTCGCAAGCTATTTACGAGCGTGTCGCGGCACAATACGAGCGCAACATGTGCCGGGTCGCGATGATACGGCACTGATTCGCCGCGAATTCGATCCGCGATTAAACCACGCGGCTTCGCACGCTCGTCGCTGCGCATTCCGACGTTACCAACGATGTGCCAGACAATGCGGCCCTCGCTCGCCCTTTCGCTCGTATTTCGCTCGGACCTCCGGAAATGAAATCCGCCGGTATCGTCGTGTTCCTGCGAGCGACGCGCAGGAATAATACACCGTGCAAAACCTTACGAACGGTGCCGTGAATCGAGGTTTTATATCAGCACGAGGCGAATCAATCGAAGCGAGATGATTTTCTGCTGCTGCGTAATGAGTATGTCTCCTCGGTCCAGTAACGCCCAGGTTGTTTCAAACAGATTTCCGACCACGCCGCCTCTTCAATTTACCCCATCTTCCCTTCCATTTTTTCTTTTTTTTTTCGTATTGCCTACAGTACTCCTTTAATGTACGTGGAATTTGTGCGCGTATGTGATTCCAAGCTTTTTATCGCTTACGTCGTACAGTACACGGATGATGACGCGCGCGAACTAGCTTTGTTTTGCAGCGAATTTTGCAGCGAAAAATCAATCGACACGCCCGACGCGTCCGAGAGACACCGCGAGTTCACGAGAGATATCGATGACACACTTGATGTTACGGTCGGAAAAATCAGCTTTAAAGATTCCCGAATGCTTCGACATTCGTGTGCGGTGAGCGTTTTTTGACACATGACAATACGCCCGATGTTTTTCTCCGCTAATGTTACAAAGACAAACACACAATACCCGTATTGTGAAGTCGTCAAACCTTCGAGCCCCTCGTCCAACAATCACGCACGATAGACACTTTGCCACAAAAAGCGTTTTTTCATTATTTCTTTATATTATATTTTGATTTTACATAACAAGCGCGCACTCGTCGTTGTGTATGGATGCAAAATGTTCAAAATGTCCCAAAGTAGCGTTGTTGTTTTCGTACGTGAAAGCTTCCAAAACACAGCGCGCGGGATCCTAGAGTACAACTTTTACCCCGTTATTGTCATTATTATTTTTATTATTATTTTAGAAACGAGGGCTGAATAGAATTGAAGAGAAAATTGGATTAAAGTTTTTTATATAAACTCGCGCCCCATAGAAAGAACTAAAGATGAGATATAAAAGTAACTAGTTTTTAGCGACACTAAGAGAGTTAGTATGGCGCATTGAAGTCAGAGGAGATGAATTAGCTGGCAAATTTTTAAATTAAAATCCAATTCGAACCCTATTCCGTCGCCTACATCGCGCGTTCGCACCCATATATTAATATTTATGATCCAGCTTCAATAGTCATAAATGCTCGCGCCACGATTTACCGTGATTCTCCATCTAGGTTAATATTATTTATTGTTGCCGCCGTGCCATTTAATCATCATTCGGCGGCAACGGAATTATTCGAAAACAGGATCCACGCACGATGTCGTCGCGGCATAAAATTCTAAAAGTATACGCTGCGCGTATTCGTAGACACGCCCGCCGTCGCGTATGTGTTTAGCGTTTCGCTCTCGCTGTTTTTGACTCCGTTAAGGCGCTATTTACATACGTCTGTCCCTAACCATAGTCGTTGCATTTTGTACAGTAAGAATTTCCGATGAGCCCGGGCCCGACGAGCCCGGGTCCGACGAGCTCGAGAATTTATGGTGCGGTGTAATCCGACGAATCTCTAAAAGCGCACACTGCGGCGTCGCCAACCGTGCCATGCTCATTGCATTCGCGCCGTTATTTGCTCACGTCATACTATGCTGATTATTCGTGAATTATAGTACACTCGGAATTCACACTATAATTCGTCAAACTGACCGAATATTACCGAATCGCAAAACATCCGTGCTCGTCTCGTCGTTACGCCTCGTTTATCTATCGTGATTATCGATTATCAATTATCTATTTCTCGATACCGTTTATTGTGTTTCCTTTCGCCGCTTCGATGAGCAATCGCAATAACTACGATTGTAATCCCGTTAGTTTAATTCGGTTTATCAAGTAATTTTAGAGTAGCCTCTCGCTCCTTTTATTTTCATACCTATCTCTGTCTTCCGACGAACGCCATTCTTTCGTCCTTCGATATTTAGTTCTCCTTTTACTTCTCCCCTCGTTTTTTGGCTGACTGCTATAAAAATCCAAAGTGCCATAACTCTATTCCCGTTGTATCAGAATTCTATTTTGGAAAGTTGGCGAGAAGTCGCGCGTCGCCCGACGACTTTCTTCGTCGTCTCGTTTGTATGAAAACGCGGGCGCGAGCCCGCGAGATTTATCGCGGCTGCCGCTGCATTGAATATTTATCCGGTATCGACTCGGACTAAGTTACCGCGAGAATGGTCTTTAACGTCCTGAAATTCTGTATCGCACCCTGCCGAAAAGTGGATCGGCGTTTTGCAATTTACGACGTCGTAATCGCGAAATTACGGTCTTTCCGCCTGCGATTTCCAGCGCGGAACGGCACGATAAAATATTAAGCAGACGCGATCGAATGTCGCGGCTTTCGCGTAATGTTCGACGAGCACGTACCGATCGGTTATGATATCGAGAGATATTCCAAAAGTGCCATGAAAAGAAAATTAGAAAAAGAAATAGACAAAATCAGCCTTTACGCTACAGTTCTACCTTTAGTACTACATCAACACATTGGCATGAACCCAGTCTGCATTAAATTGCGTGATAATTATTTGTTATCATTGTTATCATTGATGATATTTTTCTGCAAAAAGCGGAAGGAATAATGCTCTATCATGTTATGTGCATCGATTCCGAGCTGATATTAATATTAAAATTGCATATTCCACACAAACAGACATAGACAATTAACATATCCAAAGGATTAAAGCCATTCCATGTATCATCGATCTCCTCTTTGTGGTTATTCGTTTAAAACCATTGTTACAAGCTTGATCAGTCACGTCTAAAAATTAATTATCTTCGATGGTAGATATTGCGGTAATACTCGCGATGAAATTGAGAGCAATACCTTTTGCGCACGCGAATATTATGTGCATGGCACAAAACGAATTAGATCATGTATAAATTATTCTACGGTATTCTCTAATTTATGTGACCTTATGCAATTTAGGGAAGGAGAGAGAGAGAGAGAGAGAGAGAGAGAGAGAGAGAGAGAGAGAAAGAGAGAGAGGGAGAGAATAGTGATATGAGCCCAGTTATATATTAATTTTACTGTCGCTGATGTAGAAGAATTGTAACCATTTTGCAAATTTCTATTCTTGCATTCACCTACCTAAATATAGTTGAGCAACACAAAGCAGAACCACTTGAAGTAACATTTTATTAGCACATGAGTCATTAGTGGAGTAACCAACATACAGACGGGAAACTTTCAAACTCTGTCTTTGGACTGTAATTCTTCAAACGCGAAAATTCCTTTCAAGCTCGATCGAGTTGCACGCGTCAATTTATTTAGTTTGACGCATAGACGCTTAAATATTTAAATGCTATTTTAAAGGCTATATTGAAATTAAGCTTCTGACCGCTCGTACCTACAAATCCGATCAAATTCGCGTCGGAATTGCTCAGGCTGGAATTTCCGTTCCACGCGAACGCTCGTATCAGTCATCTCGTATCACGGGTCATAAAAGCGTGCGTTACGCAACCGAAATGTTCGGCTGAGACGACCCTAGAAACGACTGCGCGTATAAAGCTGCAAAAGAGTCCTGCGTCGCATTTAAAAATGACATTCCGGTAATTAAAACACCCGCCGCCGGAATATCCGACGCAAGGAGAATTATAAAATGTAATTGCTATACAGAAGGGAGAAGGGACAATGTGCGCACGTACGTTGCGCGTCAGCGGAATAAAAAGTTTTATAGAACATAAAAGCCATGCCATCTGCAGCCGCGCTATCGCCGCGGTTACATGCATAGGTCGCGTGTTACGTCGTCCCTGTAAGCGCAGATTTAACCGATTAGGCATGTTTAAATCGCTTCCTCGGCAATTTCTGGAACTATGTTGTGAAAGGCGATTTCGGTTCTGCCGCTCTTTTCTCTTCTCATTTCGTTAACACAGTGAAACTGTTCTATCTCTATCGATCTCTTGGAAAATGTTGGATACACACGAAGCGTCGAATTTCATCGCTGTGTACAAAATTGTTCCTTCCCTTGTTTTACAAACCACATCCCTTCTCATACCGCGCGAAACACGTAACGATACCAAGTGGGGGCCCTTAACTCGCGATTGCTGTTCTACAACGGCTACGTTCATGGCGTAGCGATCTGATATAGAAACTGCATGGAGATTACAACGAGATTTTGCACGAATTGGTCTCTCACGATATCAAACGAGGATCAGACCGTATAAACGCTGTTCACGAAAAGAGCAACGGTCGCGTATTTCAGGCGAAACGAGAACGGTTATTATGCGGTCGATCGTTGACGAATGAAACGCACGACGTTGTCGTCGATAATGAATTCCCGGTAAAGATCGAAAACGAAGCAAAGAGTGAGGATTCGCAATGGAATCGTCACGACGTCGGCACAAAGGCAGCTGGGACGAGAAAGAGATCCCCGACGATATTCTGATCTCGCATAGACGATTGGCAGCCAACGCTATGGCGCTCCCCGCTCTCCTCTACCTTTGCCCCCCCCCGCCGCTCATCTCTTTATTTCCCCCTCAAAGTTGCCCGAATTGCCGCGCTCTCTCTCTCTCTCTCTCTCTCTCTCTCTCTCTCTCTCTCTCTCTCTCTCTCTCTCTCTCTCTCTCTCTCTCTCTCTCTCTTCCCCCCCTCCCTCCCTCCCCCTTTCTTTTTCACTCTTTCTCCATTCGCGTATGTACATCGCCGCAACGCCCTCGCCCATCGCCGCCGCTTTGCTGTCTTCTCTTTGCTTCTTTTCCGCGACTCGTAACCGAGTGCTTCCTGCGAGAAAGCTGCCGCACAGCCTGTGGCTGTTCCCGGTTCCCCCTCCCGATCCTTCCTGTTATCTTAAGGCGCACGCTACACGTCCTGCTGTATCTCGCCCTCGGGATTACCGGCGACGGAAGAAAGCTTCCTCCTGGCAAACAGGCGTATCGCCATTAGTGGCCGGCGCGCAAAATCAGGAGGCTATTATCATGGGAGAAGTTGAGAGGAAGCCAAATTCTGGCGATCAAGAATAGGGGCTGGGACGTGTGACTGATGTACGATAATAAGACCTAATGCTTTTTTTCTTCCCCCTGGAAGATTCGAAATGTTCCTTCGGTTTCCGTGTGTCGCAAATTCGACTCGAGATATTCATCGAGAGAATAAAAAATAGTTAATATTGACAGTCATCTCAGTGCCTTTCTATACGCGTTGAATCTTGAAGGTAGAAGTGACCGTGATTTGTTTGTCGACGAAATTACCGTGGATTTAATCAAAGTAAGAATTTCGTAAGGAGCTTGATTACTAACGGAAGAAAAGATTCTTTTTCCCAATATCCGTGACTGTACGCGAAACCGTCGAGTAAGCCGCTATCCAGCACTCGGCAAACGTACGAAGCGTTTCCTCGTATTTTAGATGGGAGAGAAGGAGAGAAAGAAATAGTAGAGCGATAAAGAGGAAGACATAAAAGAGAAGGGAACAAAAGCGATCGGATTCTTGTGCTTCGAGTAATTTGCATGCGGCGGTGCCTCGTATTCTCCAAATTTGATCCGACTCTTGATTAATTGAATGTCTGACGTTGGAAATTGCATTCTGTAAGCTCGTGCCTAATAAACAGTCCCTTATTTTTCGATAAAGACAGATTTAATTGCCGAGATAGTTGCCGTGGAGAATGAGAAATATCCCCGATAGATAGTAACGATAGGAGAATCTCGCTTCATAAAGACGTCGAGTGTCTACTTCTCGCTGTATAGAAATTTTTCAAATCTTTCCCGAATGAACTGGTGGTTTCTTCCTCCTCCTCATCCAGCTGCGCAGCATGAAGTTCCTAGCACGTAACGCGATCCTTCGGTAAATTTTGCTTCCGCTCCGCGGGGAGAATCGAGTGCACTCTCGCGACGAGAGGGCTTCCCATCGCAATGCTTAGAAAACCTCTCATCTAATTCAGGATGAGGTTAAACGACGAGGAAACGCGATATCCAATGCAACAACAGCTTTGATCGCGCATCCATACGACTGGGGCGGCTTCCGCCATTTTTATACTTTAAGGTGGTGTGTAACGCGTCTCGAAATCAAACAATGGGCTCCTTTCAGGAGATTGTTCGTCGCGCCTTCCTTCCGAGCTTTTCCCGGTTTCCGTGACTGGAAACTGAGAATGCTTTTTGCGAGGCGACGCGTACATTGTCGCGCCTCGATTCTTCTTGTCGCCTCGCGATCGAAATAATGGACACCCTGTAGCGAACACGGAGATCTCGTTATAATTTTTTTAACGGCTCCTACGGACGAACTTACGCGTCTTTGTTCCGTTTCCGGATGTCACTCGCAGTGTTGATTCGCGGATAATGTATTTTTCAAGTAAATACCGATCGATCGTTGAGGGACATTCTCGCACGCCGAACGTGTGTTTTTACCGGCGACAATCCAAACGCAGTTTTGTTTCGTTTCGCGCGAGAAGCTCGCATCTGATCTCTCGCTTGGCTTTTTCCTACTTGCACGAACTGCTCTTTCAGCACCTCATATTTGCCGAGTTCTTACATTTGATTCCTTTCCGTCGCTCGCAGCCGAGCGCTCTGCGTGACGGAACGCATCAGCAAAAGTCGTTATGGAACGACTTATTGTCGTCACTATGACGAACGCGCTTTTCACGTACCTTTTCCTATCCTTCCGTCCGCACGTTGACATAATCCTTCATAAACACAACGCGACGCTCTCTCACCTCTCCAATTCTGATACGTTAAAATTGCTTTTCTACGAGCCCGGATCCACGCAGCTGTCGCGTGTCATTGCAGCCGGTCGCGCACTCACGAAACTTTTTATTCTCGAATTTAAAAGCGCTATTCGCGGCGAGACGGGCGTCGCGCGAGCGGTCGAACCAAATTGGACATGGTAATATTTCTCTGTCGACAAAACCCGCGAATGTAGAGCGAGCGTGTCGCGAAAGGATTCACTTGAGTCGAAGAGACATAAAAAATTAATCACGTCTGATCAGCTCGCGCGAGAGCTTCAAGGTGTGACATAAGTTATTAAATATCGCAGCAACGCGCGTTTACGGTAGTTCAAATTTTCACCGTGTTGCAATCATATGTCGTTTCATAATGCGCACGTTTCGTAGGCATGAAAATTTCACACACACACATACACACAATACTTTTTCCTCGATATTTCATTTTCTGTTCGAAAAACAACGCGTGTCGCGGTGCGTCAGCTGTATCAACATCACTTGGCACGATCAATCGAAACTTCCAACTAACGTAGGGAGTACGAGACACGATAAATCTTCGCTCGTTCAAGCCGTGTGCTAATTCAGCCGTATATATACACCTTCTATTTACAGTGATAACAGCACGGTCAATACACGGAGAAACTTCGCGGCGCTGCGCGAGTTGGGCACTTGCGATCGCAAAATAAGATGCTTAAGCCGCGGAGGCAAGGTTTTCACATCGGTATCTCGAGCGACACACGCGATTTGATGTTCGCCGCGAAATTTCGTGGATTACGTTAGTCTACGAGCTTATATTCGTAGAAGAAAAGAAGGCGCTCTACGCGAGCGTAAGCAAAGTATCGCGGCGCAACCTCGAACGTTGGAATCTCTCTTCTCCCTTTTCTGTTTTTTCTTTAAACTATAGAAATGCTAAGCTTCCTTTTCGATTTCTACTTGAATCAAGTTAAAATCTCGACGATGTCACATTTTATCGTAACCTTCCGCCTGCGGCTCGAATTTGAACATTTTCGAGGGGCTCAACGGTAGATTTTATTTCTGCGTTCGATCGTTCCACGCTGTCGCTCAGAGTACGACTGAGATTAACGATCTCGGAGACGAAACGTATTTCTATCGACAACCGTGTCGCCGGGAAAAGCGCCGGATTAAGCTGTAAGTACCGTAGCTTAGCGCGTATCAGCTTCCGCGTCAACGTTGCATTAAATCGATCATTAACTTCCGCGCTGTCTAGAAGGTCGTCGTAGGGTGTAGTAGTGGAGCCTGATGACGCGCGGATTAGCGCGATAAGGTAATAACTAGGTAATAGTACGGCAATTGCCTCTAATGACGTCCGCTCCGTCCGTAGGAAAAAGCCCGCTGAAAAAACCGGCCGTCATCCTTCACTCATGTGAATCTCACGATCAACCAAAAGGGGCCAAGAGGGAGAAGGAATCGCGCAAGGATTTCCGTAAATTCATTTTCCAAGGGAAACCGTGTATTCTCCTTTTACTTCGCTCGAATGAAATCAGCTCGGACTGATCCGACTCCATCTCAGCTTCTACCTTGTCAGTATATTTTATTGCGCTTCCGATCGGATTCCGCGCCATCTTATACATTCTGCAACAAACAGAGCCGCACAGCTCTCGCAGTTCGCTGTGGGCGTTTTGTAAGGAGCAAGGGATCTCTAGCGGTATAATCAGTATTTAAACTCCGTTGTGAATTCAACGGCACCGGATTGAATCTAGAGAGGTAACTTCGTTGAACCTGCGAGACGTATCGGGCCGGTGTGCATTTGACTGACCGATGCGATATAGGTCAGAAGGATCGTGTTTATCTAGTAAATCGAGCACCATCGTCGGTTGATGCAATCAGTTAAACGTATTTGTCGACGCGGCTACGATCCTGTTTATCTTCAAACTTTCGCAAATCCAGCTCCGATAACTTCGATTTTAATGAGAATCTTACTCACAGGAACGTCGCCTGCATTTACGGTTTGTTTGTAATGCGCTCAGGTAAAATGTCGGGTTTGCGATTGCTGTTTCGTGTCGGATACATATTATATATGTATAAAATATTTTCCACAAGTTTGATGTGTGTGCGGCTCCCTTCGCAGATTGTAACATGCATCGATGATATTGTCTTACAGGACTTACAAGTATTTTAAAAACATGACAACCACTAGAGTTCTTTATGTCACGCTAGTTCGCCCGCACCTTGAATATGGATCGGTATTGTGGTCACCTTATCAGAAGAATCATTGTCTTCTAATCTGAAGGGTTCAGCATCGGTTTTTCCGCCTCGCCAGGTCCTTTGCGAATGATCCTATGCATTTCGCTGATCACAATTATGTGCCTGAGCTTTTGCGTCATAATTTATTGATCTAACATTTTTATTTAAAGTTCTGCACAATCGTATTAATTGCTCCGCCATCCTCGCCGCATGTAAACTTTATATACCAGCTAGGCCGATTCGATCGTGGGACGTGCTCCACATTGAAAGGCACGAATAAATCGCACGAATAAATGGTAAATTCAGCTGCACAAATAGAACGTTAATGATAGCCAACAGGTATTCGACACGCATTGACTTCTTCGATAATTCATCGAATGCCTTCAGGAGCAATCTTCGTCGCATTTTGCTTCCTCATGTGCACTAAACGCTGCATTTTTCAATAATTTTGTATATATTGTTTTTTGGTTATTGACATATGTAATTTTAATACTTTTCACTATATGTAAGTTTGATTGATCTTCATTATATTAGTCATCTCAATTTTATATATACCAAAGGGTGTTTACCCGTAAAGCGCCCAATAAATAAATAAATATTTTTGCGAAAAGATTTTCAATGTAACGTTTCTCGGTGAAGAATCGTAACTGCGTAGTCTGCGAGTAGCGAGGATATCCGTCCATATGTGTCTCTCCCGCAGACTCCTTCTGCTCTCTCGCCAAGCTGCTTGACGCCTTACTATGCGCAAAAATTTACACTTAAATGAAAGGATCGCGCAGAGCCACGAAATAGAGGCAAATTTTCATGAAATATGCGTTGCAAAGTAACATAAATCTGTTCGCGTTTTTCCCCTTCGTACGTGGTAGGCCAGGCTTGTTAGAGTTGGCAACTCGGGAGACGCACTGGCGGCCGGCAACTCGAGATCAATATACCGCGAGAACGAATGTTATGTGCGACGTGAAAGTCCGACCGTATCGTTGGCCGGATGACGTTTCGTTGAAAGCTCCTTTTAGTAGAGACATCGCGCTAGCGGAGCGGCGAGTAGGTGCCGGAAGCTTTCGGCGGGGGCGGCTGTTAAGACGTAATAAGGATAGAGCAGCCGTTGGGGATTACGTTTCTCGTAAGCCGAGAAGCCACTTTTTTAATACTCGATAATATTCCGCAGATGTCACACCTTGCCGCGTATTAAAACTGAAATCACGAAAATTTCAAACCCTATAGGGTGTAACATCAACATATATGTATGTCAGTAGAATGGGTTGCCTGCCTCTATTTACGACGATAATGCAGAGGTTGCATCACTCGCTGATAATGGTACTTGCAGTGTTCCCAGTTATGACGAATGCAACTAACTTTGCACTGTGATCGTTATGATAGTTTATCGACTGTTAGTGATAGTTTGTGACTGTTTATGATTAGAAGTCGAGCCTTATTGAATTTTAAAAAAATGCTTAAAAAAGTGAAACTGAGAAATAAATATTACGCAGAGATTTAAGCAGAGTGAAATAAGAATAATAGTTAAGATAAATGATACAATATATTTTCTTGTTTCATATAATTTCGTAATTTCTTTCTTGCGTTGATAAGTTCGATAGGAATTGGAGATTAGAAAGAACTGTATAGAAATATTTAGAACTCTTATATACTATATTCCATCCATGTTTCTACAAAAGATCGCTTCTGGTCGATGACAACTATCAAACTCTATTTTCGATAAAAAAGGCGTCAGATACAAGATACAAGGCTATGATGATGATATCGAAAGTCCCTCGACAGTTGCCGCCGATTAAATTACAATCAATATTTATATTGCATTTCTGGTTGATTCATACTTTTGCAGAAGCGATCTTGAGGCTCGGGACACTTATCATAAATGGTCGATAAACCGTTATAACGATTACGGTGTAAAGTTAGTTGCGCTTGTCATAACCGGGAGCACTGCAAACATCATTATCAACAAAATCGACGAGCGACTTTTTCGGCAACATCTGCGTTATCATCCGAATAGGGGCAGCCATGCAGGCAATCCGTCCTACTGATTTATATATTGACGTTACACCCTGTATACGGTTATATCGAATATCGAGTCGATAGATTTTCGCGCGGGTTTTATTATGTTAAATTATTGGATATCCTCTGCCGCGAGTCAAAATATTAGTTCTACGTTAGCCCTATAAGTTCTGTCGAACTTGAAAATCCAATGGAGAAGATACGACAAGGTACGACGCTATATATATATATATATATACGAAGAAAAGAAAGATTGCTTATTGAAATTAATGTGACAATAAACGAACCAAAGGCGTTTTAATTCGTTCACCGTCACGTTTCAACCGCAATCCTTTTTCTCCGGATAAACGTAACATGCGTCAACAAAAGAGAGCTCGTTGGCCGTCTCGGCCGTTTCAGTGGAGAATCAAAGTCACATCAGCGGGCTTTATTAAAAGGCTTCTTTTGTCAGTAACGTGCGAGGCCGAACGTAATAATATCAGGCATAAGACGGCTATAAACGCAGAAATTCAAGTGGCTCGGCTTACCAAGTACCGCGCGCGTATGCGGCACGGCTACACTTGGGCAGCTTCATTGTAGGCATTTCTACTTTACTGTCAGTAGTAACAGACAGCAATAATGCTGCAAGAGACAGTAGTAACAGACGGTTATTAGCGACTGTAACGACGATAAAGCCTCGGCATACTCACGATTCGCGCGGTGCGCACTCGCGCGATGAGTTTTCGCGTCTCCTTTAACAAATATCTCGCGTCCCATCTGCGTAATTATTCGGCGGGCTTTATCCCGTATACGAAGAGGGACATAGCCGCGCCACGTCCGCGCAGAATATACTGCCCAACTCCGCGCGAATTTTTCCCGCTGAAAAATAAATATTCAACCGCGCGACGATGTTACGAGCGGCGGAACTTTCCGCGCTCGAACTCGCGGCCTCGTCACGTCCCTATAGAAAAACGATCTGCAGGCGCGCTACTGTAGCCTGTCTAAACGACACGGTCGTGCAAAGTGCCGCATGCGCGTCGTGAAACTTGGAGGAACACGACCCACCGGAGGTAGTAACGTTTGTCGAACACGGCTTTGGAAATTACGCGGAATGTCCTGGGATATAGGCGTGACGGCGGAAACGATTGTACGGCAATTATATACAGGGTGTCTGACGACAGCGTGTAAATCTCTCGTGTATGTATAGATTAGGTCGAACTGAACGAAAAATTCCTCCTATACTATTTTGCGAACAACCACGCAAACTTCGAAGTTATTGATTAAAGAAAATTTAGAAATGAGCTTGTGCGGTCTCTGTTAAGTGAGCTGTGACGGCGACATCTGTCGTCGTGTACTTGTAGATCAAGTCAAACTGAACCCTGAACAAGATCCCCTATTATTTTGCAACTAACTACACGTGAATTTTTACTTGGTGATTGAAGATTAACCGATGATCACGTGCAATAATGAGTACGTCTGAATTTAATCAATAACTCGAAAGCTTCTCTTTTTTTTACGTGTTGTTCGCAAAATGATAGGAAAATCTTTCGTTCAGCTTGATTTAATTTACACAATGTATGTACACAAGAAATTTATATGTTTTCATCAGATACTCTGTATATCTGGCAAGTGTTGACATCCGAGCTGTTTATTTGTTTGTCAAGTGTCAACAACGCATTGTTTCGTATTGTCTCCCTCGAGTTTGTTCATTCGACTTCAGGAATTCTCAATGGCCGGTCGTCGTTACTATCGTGACTTTGAAATTCTTGATGCCACGTGGTCGTTAGTGCTAGTACCAATTATGCAAATGCATTCCCTTCCTCTCAATCAATCCTATATTCATGAATCTGTTAATAATAAAAGCTGCTTCGATACGAGAATAGATTATAGAAGCGTCGTTTTGCGGGGTTTCTCGACGCTTAAAGCTTCGCTTTAAAGCGATTATAATTCATAAACATGATCCAGCCTGGACTATCCTCTATTTAGACCCCGCTACCATATTCGCGATCCAAATTTAACACTAATGCATCACTTCCTCTCGTATAATCCGCACGAATATAAATTTACCCTTGGGAAAGCAGGCTGGTCGTATGTGCGGGGCATGCACGCGAGCATTCAGGGCATCAGCTTGTGTTTTATGAATCGTTGCACGAGTAAGAAATTGTAATATCCCTGTAAATAATATCGTGAACATGTACACCGTAAATTCTTGAAAAAAATATTTAGTCGATCACCAGTGAAGACGATATGAGGATTTTACATCACACTGATGTGTTATTCAGCATCATGTTGCTTAATAATTGCAGTTTCGTGTATATGATGCGATGTACATGTATTAGTACATCTCTTTTAGAAGCTTTGCTGTACTTATGTAAATCAAGATAATTAATTATTTTCGGATATCAGATGCATCATACGCAAATGTATTCCCAATGTAGCTTTATAAATCAAGCGTACAATTTCGAAACGTCAACCTCGTCGAGATTGATCTTTCGCTAATCACACGACAATTAGCAGCGGCAATAATAGACTCACGCGTTTATACTTCAGAATGGTCCACGCTTTATTAAATCACGATGCAACTAAGCATGCAAAATAACTTTACTGACGTTGCGACTGTATCGTTCTAAAGCTATGAAACATCGGTTAATTATGCCTGTTATCTGCACGCTACTTCTATGAATAATTTCCTGCGGCGATGAACTTTGACGTACATATCTACATGTAATTAATCAGATTGCGCATGATCGCGCATCGAGTTAGTGAACTAATAAAGCCACGGTGCAAGTTTTTCATCGCGAGCTGCATACGGTTGGATGCCTGCAGGATTCCGAATAAAAAAAAAAAGAAAAGAATAGTTCATCAGGTTTGCGCACACCACTAATTTACTCAACACTTTGCGATGCAGGATATGCATATACGTTTAAATATTCGCCTATGTGCGCATATTACGTACTATTTTTCTTCATTTAATTTCGAGAAATGACTATGAACGATTCACGTTAAAATATGCGTTTAAAATATGCGTAATAGTATACGGGAAAGGATCATACATGAAATATTCGACGTAACGTTCTTTTCCAGCTAAATTTTTGATAATTCATTATCACACATCAGTTTTTCTCTTGAGGCTCATATTTTGCATCGTGAGGAAAATGTTGAGCGTAAAATTATAAAAAACTTGATGAAACGTAAATAATTAAACAGATTTGAATCGAATTTTTCATTTTGAAGTAATTTTAAACGAATGACGACTATAAGAGTCTCATAATATGTTCTTTCGTTACGTGGAAAGGATTATATATGTGTATATATATATATATATGTATATATATATATATATGTATATATATTTATGTAACAAAAATAAATATTTGATATTTTAGGCATCCGCGGTAGAGAAATATTTGATTTGATTTTCGGGTTAGGAGATATTTGTTTCTGAAACTCAATTTTAGATTGTTCCTCTCCCTGAAAAAGTGAACTGGAACATTCACAAAACGTCGGAAACAAGTCCAAGATGGACGTGGCACCAACTCAAAGAAGTCAAATCAAATAAGAAGATAGATGTTATGCTGTACAAGATCTATCGTCGCACGTGTGCGCGCGCGCGCATGGAATGATATACAAGGAAAAAAGTCTTTTATTAATGAATGTTTTTCAAATATTTTTCTCTAAAATTCTCGGATCCCCTCGCAATAATGGAACAAAATTAACTTTTAATGGGAGAAAATATAAAAAATGTGACTGAAAAAATGGTTTGATCCGGACATATTAAATTCTCACAGATTTATCTCTGAGTGTACAATATTAACGTAAAACTTGCGTGTTATACGCATCAATTCAATATACAGCGAGCCCTTGTCTCGATAAGAACGACCGATATAAATCGTTTCGTCAGAATTGTGCGATGGAATGTTACCGAACAACAAAATAAGATGTCGAAAAATGTGCACATCCACCGTATTTTCCCCCGAGCGCGCATGCTAAAGGAAAATACTTACTTCATGTCCCCGTGAGGGGGCAGTCGGTGTAAGGAATCGAAGGTGATAAATTGTCTCGCGGGAAAGATAACTAAACACAATATTCGAAACACGTACGCGATATCTTCGCGGCGCTTATGGCACGGCTGAAGGCGTGATAAATGACGATACAATCATTACCTGCGTTTCTATCGGGACGTGACGGCGCGCGAGCGACGCGACTTTGATGAATCATGCATCGCGACTTATCTGAGAGCTTACGCATCATTAAAGACATTCGCGCGAACAATCTATCGAATATACTTCGCTCGCGAGACAAATGAAGCGTGTCGCGCCCGCGAGGCTTCCAACGGAACAAAGCGCGGATACCCGTGAATCGTCGGATGTTTCGGAGTGATCTAATTGGCTTCGGAATCGCGCGATAATCCGAAAAAATGTCGGACTCCCGGCGCGCTACAAGTTGATCCAATTTATCGAGCTGGACGCTAATATTGACGGAGTCCTTCTGATCGCGACTCTACTGTAATTGCGACTCTCGATCGCCGTCCGCGACCAATTATTGGCACAACGAGGGAAATAACGATTTGCCAACAAAACCGACGAAAGATTCGGACACTTGCCGTGCTCGGCGGAAAAGGGATATAAGGAGAGGAAACCGAGCAGTCCGCACGTCGCGCGTGAGCTGTCATTAATCAAAGAGATATTAAAGCGAAGGGGCGTCGTCACGCAAAGCCGAGCCGTAAAGCGTTAATTATGAAACGTCAGCTGATTATTGCGGCAAATATTGATTGAAATTTAACTAGGTCGCCTATCGCGTATAATGAAATTGGCTGGAAACATGGCGGCGGCGTTTTGATCGGCGTTTACTCATGAAGTGAATGTTATTGATTCCAGCGTGCCGCGTTTTATAGCGAGCTCGCTCCTCCGCGAGATCGTGCCGGGATGAAAAGGGCTTCGGCTACTCGCGGACCGTAAAATAGTCGAACTTTTTATCCCGTGTTGCGTTAGTCTCATCGCGACCGTGGAGAGAGAGAGAGAGAGAGAGAGAGAGAGAGAGCTTAATACGAGTTCCATTTAATTTAATACGCGGTCGACTAAAGCACTCGTCGTCAGATTATTTACGGAGCGCGCGAGAGTCCACGAAGAGAGAAAAGCTAGAGAGCAAATCACAGGGACGGGTTGAGAAACAGGGGTGAGGGGAAGAGGGAACGAGAGACCCATAAATATGAATAATGTATTTGCTCTGCGGAGAGGGATCTCCACGAGCCGTGCGACCCGCGCAAAGAAACAGTCCCCGCCGCAATTATAGTATACCGAGAAACTTCTTGCGGAATTATCGACTTTGATTATCAAGAGCCGAGACTTTCCGCGGCAACGTAATAATCAGCAGAGAGGAGATCAAGGACACTTCATTTTTTTCTCTTCGCCATCCTCATCCCCGACGAGAATATCGTGTAGAACGCAGAAATGAGAGCGGCGTTTGCGGGTACATTGCTCCTTTTGCTCTCTGGTTAATACACAATGATACGAAAATAATCACACGGATATACGTTAAAATTTGTCACGGACTGCCTTATTTCGGAGATCAAACGGAGATTTTTATTTAAGCGCTATTTCTATTTAAATCTCTTCTATTTCTTCTATTTCTTTAGAAGTCTCATTGCTCTCTCTCTCTCTCTCTCTCTCTCTCTCTCCCCTACATGTCCAATATATCGACCGTTTCTCTCGACAAAAACGTGGGGGAGGGGAGGCGGGAGATAAACGTAAAACAACGGAAGAAGGCGAGAATCAGATCAGAGAATTTACCGCCGCACGCGTGGCAGATCGATAAAAAGTCGCAGTTGGCACGCGGAAATATGAACCGAGAGTTGTCGGCGGCGAAATATTTATTCCCTCCCTCATTTCCGGCTGGAATATTGAAAAACAAACTCGCCACCGCACCGGGGCACCGGAGCGCAGTTCGCGGTGTTATTGGCTTTCGAGCTTCAAAGTGGAAGAATCTTGATTATGTGTCCGGTGACGGAAGTTTGCTCGCATTTGAACGACGGCGGGCGTAACAAGGGTGCAGCGGCGGACGCAAGTGAGGCGCGAGCGCGGAGGGAGGGGGGAGGAATTTCGAGACATTCGACAGATATTAATAAAAGCGTAGAAATACACAACGCGCAGCTCTCGGCCGGCCTTTTGTGATAACAATTATCGACCGTCGTGAGAACTCACATTTTCCAATCGCGCGTGAAATAACGCGGATCTGTTACGATACCGTGTTGGACGATAATGTGTCGGTCGCCTTTCTGCAATCTCCCGTTCCTTCGGAGAACCTGCGCGTTTTACCCTTCCCTCCTCTCCTCTCTTCCCCGTCACCCGCTCGCTCGTGCTTGCAGAATTAATTTACGGCGTTAATACAACGCTTATTGTTACACCGCGCTTGAGAAGTCTGATTATTTCATTTTCATTATTAGCAAAGTGCATTTACGAGAGCCGCAGGACACTGCATCAACAATAGCGCTTTGCTTTTGAAATGCGCATGTAATTATCATTGGAGCGCTCGCCGCGTAATATTTTCATCCGCTAACGCGTAAGTACGTAGTGTCGCGTCCTTTTCAGCGTTGATTTAAAAACGCACCCGCGTAATCGATGCTGACCTGCGGAGAACATCGACGCGTGTGCGTCACGCATACACACGCACATACAACACACATACAACGCGACTTTCTGAGAGAATGTCGCATCGTGATCGAGTAGAAACGGGCGCACGTAACGGTGAGAATTTGTTACAATTGCACTGCAATTTTGCGCGGACGAGGAACGAGGAACTTGGTGATTTCGACATGAATCCGCGGACTGCCTCTCTTCTCCCTTGACGTTTTCGCCATGGGAATTTGTCTGAAGCTGCAGTCGCGATATTATCGGCGAGGTCGCGTTGCCATTTGAAGGAACAAATCGCGTCCGCGACGAGATACCGTCGCTCCTCCCGGCGGCGCGTGAGTGGAAAAAACGATGCGATCCGAGAGGGATATTTCCTCCTTTTTGCTTCCTCGTTTGTAGGAAGAATGTGCAAACGCGCGCTGAGATGTGGGCCCAAAGGAAGCAAGAGAAAGAACAGAGCGACGTGGGAGAGCGAAGATCTATCGGACCTCTCTCTCTCTCTCTCTCTCTCTCTCTCTCTCTCTCTCTCTCTCTCGTTCTTGCTTTCCACTCCTCCTCATCTTTCCTTTCTCTTCCTACAGCTATAGCCGAGGGAGTTCCTTTTGTTAAAAAATTTGCCTGCGACGCAGCCGCGAGACCACGGAGTCTCTGTTGACATTCAGTGCTCGTGCCTCCTCGGCTATTCCCTAAGCAACGAGAGAGAGCCTCTCTCGCGCGGTATTTATCGAATCGTCAGCCTTCCTGCGGAGCGGGAAAGCCCGATCAAAGTCCCCTCGCAGCTTTGCGAGAATGAGAGAATTTCTATCTGCCGATAGTTGGCAGGCTAGATCAATAATGAGACCTCTTGGTAACGATCTTTCGCCGCCCGCTCCGCCGAGAATAGAGCTTGTTCGTCGGGATCAAGCGAACGGACAGGCTGCTGAAGAAAAAGAGGAAGCAAGTGTGGCCTGAGATTAGAAAGCACGGCCGAGGGAAATGAATAGAGCAGGTTTTTCCTTTCGCTGCTAGCTTACTTTATAACGAGAAAAATGTTGCCTCTCCTCCTCTCCTCCTTTGCCGTGCTGTTCTTTCGTGTCAATTGTTATAATATATGGTCAGGGCTTATCGACATACGCGCTCTACGAGCCTGGACACACCGAAAAGCTGAAGCGGTAAGAAAATTGACTAGTCACAATTGATTATTCTTCTTACGACTGAAAAAATATTCAACCTTTGCACTCGGAATGCCAGCACAGCTGGCATGAATATTTCTTCCGGCAACTCGGAATGCCAGCTATGCTGGCATAGAAAAGATTCAAAAAGACAGAGTAATAAAACAATAAAATATATCACAGTTTAAAAAATTATAAGATGTAAAATTTTATAAATTTTATCAATAAATTCACGCGTAAATGATATAATGATCAAGTTGGTGGAAAGAAATGTGGATAATATTCCTCGAGTGCAGAGTGCAGTTGATAAACAAGCGGACAGAGCATTCTTCTCGGGAAAGTGGAAGTATCGCGTTGTATGAAATCGTCGCGCATGGTGTGGGTCGTCGGTCGTGTAAAAAACAAGACTGTACAGTTACCACTCGGAGCAGCTTCTTACGCGCTCGATGCCGTGTGGGAACTCGTATAGCGTGTATAAAGTATGTGCAGAAAAGAACGCGGCAGCTCTGTCTCTTTTTCTCTCTTCCTCCCCCCCCTCTCTCTCTTCCTCTCTCTCTCTCTCTCTCAGTCGTAACTCAACGTTTCCCGTAGCGCAGAATTCACAAGCGAAATAAGTACGCGCGATAAATCAGCGGCTGCACGGTATGACAAATAACGTCGCACTGTTTATCTACCGATGCATCAGTCTCGGTAAACAGGCGGGAATAAATCAAGATGTAACATGTAGTACGTAACGCGCGCGCCCGCGGTAGGTAGAATATAATTCACGCGTTTATATTTATCCGTCCGTGTGTGCGGTGCGCGCCTGGCTCCTTCGGCGGCGCGGCCGCGCGCGCGTAAATCACATCTTATCGATAGGGCTTCGCGTTCGCGATTGTGTAACGACTCGGATCACACTGCAGCGCGGGAGTGCATGCAGCCGGCGCATGATTAGGCGTACTTTATTGGAGCTTAGATCGCGCCGCAGACACGTCGAGAACAACATGTGCAGCGATAGAGAGCGGGGGATAATTGTACCGGGTGTTCTCGATAAGACTTTCGTATCGTGCGCGAAATACGTATGTACCGTAAGGTGGAAGTGCGAAGATGAAATATCAGCCTTCCCCGTCCCGCGAACGCGCAGCCGCGTTTTTAGAAACGCGTTGTACGCCAGAGATTTCTGTGTAAAATGTATGTATCTCTGTGTTTCTCTCCCACGCTTCGTTTCCCACGCGACTCGGCCGGCGCGATTCTTTGCAGCGTTTAAAGCGCGCGCGCGCGCGCGCGCGGCAATGGAAGATAGAATTACAGAGACATGTTTTACGAGGTAAGAAAACACGAGGCGGTTCGTTGTACGCGCTATCGTAACGATTCGCAACCAGCTGTAATCAGCTTAACTCTAGGCGGCTTCTTACGGGAATTTTTGCGCGATTAATGTTAACCCGAAGGCCGGCGTTGCCACCGGAACGTTGCGTGTGTATGTAACTGGGTCGAAAGGTCACCGCGCATCGCATTACCCCATAGTCTCATTAAACGCTACCAAGTGTCAGCGCGCGTATTACTTAACGTATCGCTCGAGCAGAAACTTTTTCCTTCCCTCCCCCCGTGACGAGACATCCGCCCGTGCGGGACTTTTCCGATTTGTCGTTCTTCGCTCGCGACGAACGTAATCTCAACGAACGAAAGGATAAAGCGTGAAAGGATCGGCGAAGATCGATAATCGCGCTGCGCATCGACGTCCCTTCTTCTTCCTTCTTCTTTTTTCGCGTTCGAGCGAAATCACAACGCGGGGTGCGGAAGAAAGAGCACGGTGTACGTGTGCATACACAGAGTCGTGTCAATGGCCGACTCGATCTACTGTCGCTTCGCCTCCCACATCTCCTATCCTTCTCCCGCGCCTTTTGCCGTCCTCCTTCGCTCCGGTCTCTTCGCTGCGAGAGGGTGCGAGCGAATGGAAATTAGCGACTCGACGAGGATGCGCCGGTAATTAGAAAGCTTCTGTCTCTGCTGCTACATCCTCCCTCCCTCCCTCGCTTCTCCCTCGTCGTACTTCTCGCAGAGAGGCTGCTCCGCGTTCCTTCCCCGTTTTCCAGTCGACGCTTCCTCTATTACAGCCGCGACTACGTCATAATGCGCAATAACCGAGATCCGTTACAACGGTCGCGGAAATCGACGAAGATCTGAGAAATGGCAGTCACGTCAGCGCGGAATTGAAGAGAACATCTTGTCGAAATCGCGAGGAACAAATAGACGTCGTCGCGGCGAGGCGCGGCACGAAGAAAGAGCAGGAAATACGGATTACCGTTGTTCTCCCGCTCGTGAGGCACAGAAGGATGAAGATTGAATTAATCTCGAATGGCCCGTTATATAGGTGATTTACGGGCCTTTCCGACAAAGTCCGCCGAAAACATTTTGACTGCTCGTAAAGTTTATAGGCTACTGAAATGGCGAAACGAAGGCGAATGCTTAATCACGACGGAACGAACGTTACGCCCTAACTAGGGGCGTATCGCAACTTCTCTAACTTTCGTAGCACATCTCGCTCTGACTGCCGCGCGCCTCTTTTTACGTCCATCCTCGTAGACGCCTGTCTTTTATGTATTGCAGCCTGTGTCGCTTTTACCACACGCCTCGATGTGGATGTGTCGGATATTATATTAGATGTACAAATGAATAATACAAATTTTTCAGCTAAATTCAAGGTTTATTTTAAAAGAAAGTAAAAACTCCGCAAAAAGTGCCCGTTCTTCAGTCCCCGATTTTAAAATTAAATTTTATGCGGAATGATAGCTCATGATAAGACATTAATCACAAAAAAGTTTTACATTGAGCATACGATTGGTTTCAGAGATGTAGAGGGTCAAAGTGGTCACTACCTACTAAGGAAGTTTGACACTAATAACGTTTTATCGCACGAATTTTTGCGAAATTCTGTATCTATGGGTTCTTTGAGTTGCTTATCACGAATTCGATGTCAGATTTAACAAATTCAAGATGGCGGATGTAATACAGCGGACACAAATAGTAAAACAATTATTTACTTTTATTAGAACTGTTATGTTGTGGTGTACTTAAAAACCGATAACTTCAGAACTGAATTTTTAGATAACTTTTATATTATTGGATATAATGATATGTAATTATAAAGAGTCACGGAAACTGCAATGAAAAAGCTTCTAAATATAACAAATAAAACTAACACGTTTTCCTTTATGCGTCATGTAACGTATCAATTTAAATTTGACATGTTTTTTATGAAAAAATAATTTAAAAAAATACTTTTTCCGCACAAAAATTGTCGTTGAAAAAATTACTTTCGAAAACCTAATAGAAAATTCGCAATCAGCTAGCCAAAAAAAGCCACAACATAACAGTTCCAATAAAAGTAAATGATTGTTTCACTATGTATGTCCGCCATGTTGCATCTGCCATCTTGAATTTTTTAAATCTGACATCAGATTCATAATCAGCAACTCAAAGAATCCATAGATACCGAATTTTGCAAAAATTCGTGCGATAAAGCGTTATCAGTGTTATACTTTCTTAGTAGGTAGTGACCACTTTGACCCTCTGCATCTTTGAAACCAATCGTATGCTCAACGTAAAACTTTTCTGTGATTAATGTTTCATCATGAACCATCTTTTGACATAAAATTTGATTCCAAAATCGAGGACCGAAAAATGGGCAAAAAATCGATCCTTTTTGCGGAGGTTTTTTGTCAATCAAAGTATTCGCCGTTGTTTTCTATCACATTAAGCCATCTTTCACGCAGCTGATGAATTCCATGTCGGATAAAGGGTTGTGTCTTTGGACACGATAAAGTCGTCAAGCCATTTTCGGATCTCACCCACTGATTTCAAGTGCGTATGTTGCATCGACCGGAACAAATGGTAATCAGTAGAAGCGACGTCTGGTGAATACGCCGGGTGCTGCAAGACGCCCCAGCCAAAACTCATTATGATGAGTCTCTTGTCGTAGAAGCAATGTGCGTCCTAGTGTTATCGTGCAACAATTTCACAAGACATTCTTCTTTGCCACTATACGCGTTTTCGTTCTAATTCTTGACTCAAACGGATTAATTGGTGTTGGTAGGGGTCCGCATTATAATTATTTCATTCAGTTTTAATAGCTCATAATAAATCACGCCCTTCATATCCCAAAATGCAGAGCAGAATCTTCTTTCCGAAGTGTTTTGGCTTTGCGACCGATGTTGATAGTTCGCCGGGATTTACCCATAACTTTCTACGTTTCGGATTGTCATAAACTATTCACTTCTCATCGCCCGTGATAATTTTCCACAAAAAAGACTTTCTATGCTGCATATTAAGAAGAGAAAGACACACTGTCATTCGTTGATTTTTGTTGGCTTCAGTCAGTTCATGCGGCACCCATTTTCCTTCTTTCTGAATCTTCCTCATCTCGTGTAGGCGTTTGGAAATAGTTGCGTTACTCCTAACTGCTCTGCAAGCTCTTTTTTGCATTTGTTCTGAATTCTCAGCGAGCAGTTGTTCCAAATCATTGTTGTCGCACTTCCGAGGATCTCCAAGACGTTCTTCGTCACTCAGACTGAAGTCGCCGCTTTTAAACCGTCTAAATCAAAATGCACACACATCGTATGATACAACACCTTCGCTGAGAAAAAAAACAAAACATCGATTCGCATGCTCTTGCAGCATTGTTTCCTTATTGAAATTCATAAAGAATTTAGTATCGAATATGCACCTTATCTGTCGCTATTTTCGACTGTACTAAATTGAATAATTTTTGAGGTTATGTTGAACCTTCCGTCATACTAAATGTAATTTTTCATAGCTATATGTCAACACTACATAACCGTAAGAGAGCGGGAAAATTTGATTATTTGAAACTTGATTTCTTAGCTGTTTAAAGAAGTTTGGATTATTCATTTGTACATCTAATAAAATAATATTTAGAAGATAAGAGGTGCGCGAAATGCATTCTTCAAGTGCCATGATGAGCAAGCCGGAACCTTGCATTCGGTCGAATCGGCTCAGCGCCAGCAACTTTTTCCGCAATTTCGCAAGCTGTCGATGCGTTTAATTTCCATAATAGAGTTTCGTCGCGAGACACGAAGTCGTAAAACACAAGCAGCGGCGGCGAACGACGAGGGCAAAAAATGAATTTACAGGCTACGCTTATAGGATTCGCAGCGCGAAGTGCGCGTCAGCGATTGAAATAGGTCGCTCTCGGGAAACATTTGCCAGTTCGCAAAATTCCGCGTACCTTCGCAACCTTCTACAGTCGCGTACATAAATAATAAACGCGCGTTCAGATAATCGCGGCAGAAATGAAAAGGCAAGAGGGCGGACTTGGCGAATTGGAGCATCACCGCCGCAAAACTCGAAATATCTCGGTTCTATCGCGCGAATGCACATGGAGAGATCCAATACGTCGCCCGTAATCTCAAACATTCGAGACGGTAGGAGGCGCTCAATAGGATAATAGCGTCGTACGGAGAGAGTTATGTCGTGAAATCGACAATTGCACGCGCCGATAAGACGAACTACCGGCACGGTATTGACGAGTGACCCGCTTATAACTTGCGCGCAGTCCGTAACTCCCTCCCCCTTTCGTGGCACCGATTATAACAATTATGCGAAATTGCGCTAGTCGCGCCGATAGCTTGCACTGCACAAGAGCTCAGAGTGAAACTGCGATACATTCGCCTTACTTATTATTCTCCGAATCGTCTTCTCCAAATTATTATCATGACATTGAACGGCTCTTCTGAAATTGCGCATGTCCGGGAATCTATTCGATAAAAACCCCAGTGCAAATTATTAATTTCAATTCTCTGAAGCTCACTTTTAATACCTTAGAATATATTCCAATTCTGTGGTAGAATTCTGTGGTAACACCATTTTCTGCTTGGAAATGCATATTTCCAAGAAACTTATACAGCTCTCGTACGAATATCGAAGTGTCAACGAGTGCTTTTGTCATAATAGACTGCGTGCGTGTGTGTATGAGAATTAAATTTTTATTCAATTGAACCAATCCTATTAAGGAAAATCCCTGAAGGCGAAACAGCCCCCTGTTATTTATTCTTTTAATATTTAATTTCTGATATTTTATTGTATCGTTACATTTTCCAATAACATTTTCTTAGCCTTCCCGTGCATTGTTTACTTTGCTATGAAACAAATTTTATTTGGCGGACGCTCAAGTTATTCGATTGCGCGTCGGTATATACTATATATGACACGTTCGAGGCGAAGCGCGCAACGCTTCGCTCGCGTGGAATTTCGCGTGCGGCCCGGAAGGAATTTGCTCGTGACAGTCGGCATCCGGCGGTCGAGCGAAAGTTGATCGATGCAATTCTTCGCGCGCGCGCGAATAAAATAAGACTGTAGATCTCGCGAGACGCTCCGCGCCATATCTCTCCTGTCGATTCCCATCGCGGGGATACGCGTGCGAGCACATAGCGCGTCGAGTACTGATGCAAATACCGTCTGATTTAACCGCGTCGACGCGCGAGCTGCGCGCACCGCAACCTCCTGATCAAATTTCCTCTCGCACGCGATCAACTCCGCAGCTGCGGAAGCTTTCCTATCCCTCTTAACCGCACGGAGGAAGAAAATGATGTATTATCTGTCAGCGTCAGTGCCGACGGCGGTACAAACGTATCATCGATTTCGCGCATCATGGGAAACAAATACTGCCCTCTCGATGTCTCTCCATTTTTAATTTTTAGGAGCATCAAGGTAACCGCGAAGTAAAGAGGATAGATTGCTCGACTGCTACAGAGTCTTTGTGTCTCTTTTATATTATTTCTGAAAAAGGTAATATTTTCACCTAGCTCGACTTTACGAGTTTCTTAGTGTAAATAAATATTGCGATAGCTTGAGATACAAAAAAAGGAAAGAAATGTAGAAAGAGAGAAAGAGAGTGCGCATTGTTGAATTAATTCCGGAGCAATTGAAATTTCGGGTTATTCGGAAACGTCTCTCAGATAATTTTGCGCAATGTTGTTGTTTCGACCGCGCCACATAGCGCGGTGAAATAAAAATAATCTCGTAATCGAAAAAATAGGACAACATTGAAATTCAACGGCACGTCGCTTATAAACTATTTGTCCGTCGCCTTCGTTTCATTCGTTGCACAAAAGAACTCATTAAAAAGCGCATAAAAAGCACGCACCACTTTGTACTGTGACGCGTATGTTGTCGTAACTGAAAAATTGCAAGTGGAACGTTCTAAAGAGAAGGAGCGCAATACCGCGGCCGCGGCGGTAAACTTCATTTCTTCCATTGCGTTCCGCCAAAAAAAAACTGGTTACTGCCTTTAAAACGGGATATTTGTAAAACAAATGAAAATGCATGCATATTTCTGGGGAACTACAGCTCTTGCTACGAATATCGAAATGTCAATACGTGCTTTTTTAATGGACTGAAATTTAAATTTTTATTCAATTAGACCAATTCTTCGTTATTAAGGAAAATTGCAGCAGGCGAAACAACCCTCCGTTGTTATTCACATTCCTGATGTTTAATTTATAAAATATATTGAACTTTCGACGTTATATATAAATATTAAAATTGTATATAAGTTCTGCTAAGCGATACCGGCGATGCTGACAAATTTGTTAGAATGTTAAAATTTTATGCATTTATACGGCGACAGAATAATTTGCATGTTAATTTTATTTTATAGAACACTAAAATGTACTCTTTCCATTGTTAGTATTTTATTATATTGTGAAATGTGTCGATAAAAGAGTTATCCGATTGTCAAAAATGAGCAGTCAATCGAAACGATTAGGGAAGCATTTCTTGATAAATCTGAAAGTAATACCGTTGTATTTTAATTACGGGATATTAAAATATTCGACGGAAAAACACCGCAGGCGGTATCACAATTCGACGGAAATTGCGCTAATGCGCGCCTCATCGAAGAAATCGAATAAAATCCCGCACCGCATCGTTTGTCAGTTAAAAAACTGAATGTGAAAATTCAACGTCGAAAAGAGAATATAGCCCCGATTGGATGCACGATTGGGCGCGTCAGAGCAAAACATACAATTCAAATCGGCATTAATCGCACAGCGCGAACAATAATGGCTCCCGGTTTTTTTTCCACTCCGGAACGGAACGATCGAATGTTCATTAACGTATCAGCCGTCAATCGGAGCACCGCAATTCGGCAACATCTGCGGCTCTGCGTTCCCTCTTCCCTTCCTCTGCATACCGTCGGTCGCCCTCATCTCGTTTGTCCGCGATTATTCCGGCAACAAATGGGAATAATAATATTAATGGGTGGTGGTGTAATGGCATCGCCGACGTTAATTTCACTGCTGATAACCGTAAAACAGTTCCACGCGCAATAATGGCGATAATTCTGCTAAATCACTTATTATACGGTACTTTCGACACGCTCAACACGACACGAAAAATTTACAGCCAATTTTCATTACCAATTTATTATCCTCCACCCCTCCTCCCCTCTCTCTCTCTCTCTCTCTCTCTCTCTCTCTCTTGGTTTATAAACTAAATTCATCGATATACCAACGCATTATTTCACCGCGCGAGATCAGACGAAATTGTTGCGACGTTCGCAATGTTTGCAACGAACGTGACATAAAACGAAAATACTCTCTTCCTGGGCGAAGGAGATTTTTAGTGCACCAGGTATATTAATTAAAATATACTTTTTAATCTCTTCAAAGACCCTAC
Organism: Harpegnathos saltator; assembly: GCF_003227715.2. NCBI lineage: Eukaryota > Metazoa > Arthropoda > Insecta > Hymenoptera > Formicidae > Harpegnathos > Harpegnathos saltator. The sequence continues at coordinate 574,237 of NW_020230710.1, forward strand.
TTTTTTTATAGCTGCCGGAAGGCACAATTTTAACTCGTTCGTTTCTCGAGTTATTAAAAGAGCGCAAAGCCACCACTGACAACAGCGTCAGTAAAAATTAGCAAATTAGACGGGCAATCCATTAACAATTTTATTCGTCTGTTTTTGAGCATGAGATCTGTGCTTCGTTAAAAGATCTGTACCATATATGTGTATACGCACACGAGAGAGAGAGAGAGAGAGAGAGAGAGAGAGGGAGAGAGAGAGAGAGAGAGAGAGAGAGAAAGAGAGAGAGAGAGAGAGAGGAAAAGTTGCGAAGTACAGTGGAAAAGAAATCATGCAGACTGTAAATCATAAAGAGCGTTGCTAAGTTGCGGGAGAGGACATATTTCCCGGTGTTCTGTAACGGTGGTCTTTCTTCGTACTTAATTAATCAGCCCGCGGGAGCGCGCGCGGCGACGAGAGGGCGAGCACTCTAAATTAAATAACGATGTTCGCGTATTTACGTTCTACTTTCATCAAGCTACGCGCCCGCGCTTTGGCTTGAGATATTAAAATTGCCGGATTATACGCGTCGCGTCTGACATATATATATCTCTCTCGCCCCGTACGCGCGCGCGCGCGCTTCCTTCGGTTCGACGAAAGAAATTAACTGCGCGCCGTGCGGAACGAAACCCCGTCGCCGCCCGGTCTCCTCGCGAGCGCGTCCGCGGCTTATAAATTCACACCCGCGGATTCCATTGCCGTTGATGTAGCGCGTGACGAGCACGAGAAACGACGAAACCCAAAATCACCCACGACACGACCGGTTGCGTGTTTGCGTTGCGCGCTTGCGAGTTTTCTCCCTGCTTGCAAGTGTACGAGCGTGAATCCGAGTGCGCGCAAGAAGGTAAAAGTTCGCGCCGAATCACAGACGCGTGGTCGTTGACCGTAAAATATGACCGGCTAACGCTGATCTCCCGTCCACGCGGAGCGGTGATTTATTCTCAATGAAAATGAGCGAACGAGCCGAGCCGACTGTAAACGCCGCGCCCGCTAACGAATTCGGCGGCAGGTACGAGCGCGTGCACGCGCGGCAAGAAGCTACAATTTTAATACACGCGTCACATGCATCACGCCGACACGCTGTCGAGCGAAGACTGAAAATACTTCGAGCTTGGAAGCCCGAAAATGCAAATGCAACGCTACGTCGGCTCGTGCCGACGTGGGTAGAGAGAGAGAGAGAGAGAGAGAGAGAGAGAGAGAGAGAGAGAGAGAGAGAGAGAGGCGCGAAGGAAAGCACGGCTGCGTGAAGCTCTCTCGTGAAAACCGTAATTGAATCTTCAGCCGGAAGCACGACAAAAGCCAGCAACTACAAAGAGCCGAAGAATCTCCCTGCGGGTACACGTGCTCGCTCGGCACGTTGTAAATTTTTATATTAAAAGACGCGACACACTCTCTCCCTCTCTCTCTCTCTCTCTCTCTCTCTCTCTTTCTGCTTTCACTTCCTCGCTCTCCTTCTCCGCGTGGCTTTCCAGCTTCCAGCCGCGTGATGCATACGCGCGTGACAGCTGTGTGTCAGCGCGCTTCGTGCCGTTGCTCGCACATCGCGCTCGGTTTCCCCTGTCAGGGAGCGGAAGCCACGAGGCCTCGTCAGCATCGCGTCTCCGCTTTAATATTAATTGTCCCGGCCGGTAATTAATAGCCCCCTTCATTAACGCAATTTATAACTCCGGTCCCGCTTTCTCCGCGATCTCGGGGATCCGGGGAGCGGGGATTCGCGCGGTGCGCGGTGCGCGGTGCCGCGTGCTTCTTTGCTCTTTTCTTAACCGCGACCATTTTTCATCCTGATCCTGCCTTGCACACTCGGCAAAACACATGCGACGGTATCGTCTCGTACTGCGCGATCACGCGGCTGTGTGCCGCGCTCGTTATCGGCGATTTTTTCCCGCGAACATTGCGTCGGCGCGGCTCGCCTTGGCCGACTCGCTGCTCCGACCCGTCGAAAATTGTAGAGACTCCTTGAGACTACTTCTTTCTCCTCGGTTATCGCGCGCGCGCGCGCGCGCGAATAAAATACCGTAGAGCATTTTTTCCGAACAAAAACATCGAGACGCGGGAGAGTAGTTGTTAAGCTGTGATCGATTAAAAAAGTGTAGCGCTCCGGCGTTAGCGAGTAGCTCTCTTCAAGGATGTAAATAGGTAACGAAACCTCATTTTTCGGCTAACTTTAAGACTTCGCTTCAGCAGATTCTCGAGTCGTAGCATAGTTAGCGCGAGATGTTTAACGTTTGAAACTTGGAAAACTGTGAGAGAAGACGAGGCGTTTAGTCAAATCCTCGGGAAAAATCGTCGTAGTTACGAGCAAGAAATACTACACTCGTTCCAGTTACCAAGCGTGTTTCGTTACTGAACGTCTGGCGTTGCAATTGCAACTCAAGCGATCGCTGTTGATATCGACCATAAAATTGTGACAAAACGGTAAACGCGATCACGAGCCGTCTTACGCCCCGACTGTCGTCTCTCTTCTCGCTCTCCCATTACCGAGGTGAACTAAATGAGTTTGGCGAATCCATTTTTTCGATGTAGTTTCGTTTTCGAGCCAACGTGTGGCTCACAACGTCGAAATATCGAGTTATTTTCTCGCCAGACGAACCGATCGACTTTACGCGCCAGCGCGCTTCCTCGCCATTCTGCGAAGATCCCAGGCGGGATGGATGGTGTTTTCTTTGAGTTACTACAATATCGGACTAGCGGAGGCGTACGGCGAGAGGAATCCTCTAACCGCGGTATCAGAGACGCGGGTCATCCGGGTTACTTCCATTCCCGATGAAAGTCGCCGATGCGAAAGCAGCGGCGAGGAAGCAGCCGAGGGAGAACGAGCTATATAGTAGACGGCATGTCGATAAATGCGGTATAACGGTCTTCCAAGGAGAGTTACGGGGCGGCGAGAAGTAAATTGGAATGCGCCCTAAAGCGCAGCACGGAGGCGACTAGATTTTCTCTCTCGCGGCGAAGTGCATTAAATTTCATGCGATCCTAAACACGAACGCGCATACGGCCGAACCGGCCATCGGTGGAAGATATCTCGCAGGGAGCGAAATATTCGACTACTTTCGACTGCGTGCGCCAAAAAGAAAGAACAAATATCGAGCGTGAGGCGTTAAAATTCCCGACCGCAAACTCTCTCTACGCCCGTGCGATCGATTGTTTCTCCCGGTCGATCGTCGTTATCGAACGCGATCGTTATCGGCGAAAATCGCTAATTACTCGCGAAAAGCAAAATTGAAACTCTGAGACTGCGTGATGGGGATTTAAGGTAAACATACCGAATTACGCCACGTTAAGCAAAGATTCATTTTTGAGAGTTTATCTTTAAAAATTGTAAAGTGGTGTTATATATATATATAGGTAAGACTATGAATCTTATTAAAAAAGTTATTATTGTAAATTAGCGAAAACACATATACAAATTAGAAATAAGCAAGATTATTTATATAAAAGAATTAAGTGTGAAGTGCAAATGTCCCGAATTACACCCACTGAAATTGTAAGTTTATTTACGTCACAGATTATGTACCAAATAACGTCACTCTATTATATTCTATAAAAACCATATAACTTTATAATATTATACCCTTTTATCAGTTTTCATTATATTTTAATCGTACAAAACTAAAACATTTTATATTACTACCCAAAAATATCTCATTTTAGCATATTATAAAGTTATATTATTATAATGTCACTTCATAGGTTAGTAATCATTTTCAGAAGCAAATTCAGTCGAAAGTAGTCAAAAGTAACTGATTTTTTATATAGGCTTTTGAAATTGATTTTCCGGCAATTTTTAGACTCTTATTCAGCTGTATTTTATTATGCATGCATAGAATAACGCTAAGATGGCGTAATTCGGGTCAGTGGTGTAATTCGGTACGTTTACCTTATTCGATTTTTTTTGTTCTATACTCTATACTGTATTCGCGAGCGTCTCTTGGGTGAAGTTAAAAATTCTTCCTCTCGAGCACCTCTCTCTCTCTCTCTTTCATGCGCGTTTTAGAAAGAAAGTATCTTTCTTCTACCTGTTTGAAAGTAGATTATCGCACCCGCCGTGGAGACTGATAAGACGATGCACGGCTACGTCCCTACAAGGCGTCTCGATGTAGCGATGAAAACCCTTTCGATCGACCAACGAGCTTCCATTCCAATGCACTTCCGTCGCACATCGGCCGACCTCTTAAATCACGCCGGTATTTCCTCCTCGTTGTTTCTTCGCCACAACCGTCGTAACCGTCATATACGGAATAACGCTGCGACCGATTTATATTCGCCATTCGCCGCGGATTTTACGCTACATTCCTGGCCCACATAACGCACGAACCACATATCGGGATATCGCAGATACTCACGCGCGCACGTCTCGCACACTTAGCTGTTACTTATCAGGAATATAGACCGTTTAGAAAGCGCCGCGATGCTTGGTGTGATATTGCTGTGCTGTGTGTCGGTATGCTTCAAACACGAGCACGCTCTCGATGTGCCCTAAACGCGAGGCGCGGAATTTATCGCGATCTTTGCCGAGAGACGTAACGAAATTAAATAATCATTCTCAAGTTAAAGATTAAAGCCGTTAGCTTTCATCCTGCTAGACGGGGCTGGCGGAGAAATAAATAAGCGACGTGACGCTGACGCAAAAGTTACCAATGCGGCAAATATTTAATGCCGGACGTAGTTGCATTCGTAAATATTTATGTTTGAGGACTCGCTCGAATTCGCCACGCGTGAACCGTCCCTGACGAAAACAGCGTGACGCTCGGTATTTTTGCGTTGCACATCTCTCTCTCTCTCTCTCTCTCTCTCTCTCTCTCTCTCTAATAAGAGTCTAACGTATGCAGCCTCCTGCATATCTTGCGCTACTTCTGTGCTTTCTGCACTTTCTTTTCTTTTATATCTATATATCTACCCTATATCTATATGTCTATGTGCATCTATGTATATCTATATATCTATACAAGGTGTTAAATTTCAAATGTAACAGGTAAAAAATCTCGAAAACTATGAAAGATATTAAAAAGAGCTAAAACACCTGTTCCATGATTTCGAAGGGGAAAGAGAATGGCATTATCAGTTTTTTATTTGAAGGGCATTTTCAAGGTCAGTTGAAGGTCAACTTAATTTTTTAAAATAGAAAGCCCAATTTTTTATTATACATCTTCTTCTACCAATTAATTCTAACAACTTTTGTCTGAAATACTTTTTTACTCACCTAATATTTTTGAGATATTTAAGGAAAATTTGATAACTTTTCCAACATTTACGATATCTCGCTAACTATTCGTCGAAAGAAAAAATAGTATTAGACCTTTTTACTTTATTTACTATCAAGAATATATTACTATAATAGCACCCTAACTTTTGTTAACTTATCGACCTTTGGAAATTTCAAAATTATTAAATTAAGAAAAGTTAGGGCACTATTATAGTAATCTTAATAGTAAATAAAGTAAAAAAGTCTAATACTATTTTTTCTTTCGACGAATAGTTAACGAGATATCGTAAGTTAAATGTTGAAAGTTATCAAGTTTTTCTTAAATATTTCAAAAAAATTAGGCAAATAAAAAAATGTTTCAGGCAAAAGTTGTTAAAATTAATTAGTAGAAAAAGAAGATATAATAAATATAGATATAGATAGAAAGAAGATATAATAAAAAAATGGGACATAAAAAAAATATTTTAAAAAATTAAGTTGACCTTCAACTGACCTTGAAAATGCCCTCCAAATAAAAAACTGATAATGCCATTCTCTTTCCCCTTCGAAATCATGGAACACGTATTTTAGCTTTTTTTAATATCTTTCATAGTTTTCGAGATTTTTTACCTGTTACGTTTGAAATTTAGTACCCTATATATGTCTATATCTTTTATTATTACTGCCTAGGTGTGGTCAGGCGCTCTTTATGGTTGCTCTGCTTCACTTCACTTTATATTATGTTAATGCATTCTTTAACGTTCTGTATAATCACGGGTCTCTCGCATAGCCGTCTACCTGTCTTTCTAATGTAAACCTAAAGGGTTGTTTCCCCAGGGTGTCAATAAACTATCTATCTATCTCTCTTACTCATCTTTCGCCGCATATAATATTTCTCTCGGCAATCCCAAGGTAAATGGGCGATAAATCATCATAAATAATCAGCTGAGAGCATCGATCTGAAAAATAACGAGCCACCTCTCGATTAACGCATTATCACTTTGAACGCGGAGAGCGCGCTTGCGCCCTGATTTATAATCGACCGTACGATAATTGGGGAGCTCGATTAATAACACATGTTAATTTGCTCCTGAATAACCGATTCGCGCTCACGATCGATAATGATATTATTAGCCGTATCATTAGTAATATCGGGTGTACTTTCGCGTACCGAATGGTCGCGACCGTAGAGCAGGGGACCGGGCCTTTTTTTATGTAAGCGCGCCCCGTTACATCAGGCAAACATACGTGAAACAAGATAGCGCGCGAATCATTACAGGCTGCCGGCCGATATGGAGTGCAGTGATATTATGGCCGGCGCGCCGGAATCGCCGGGCAATCAGCGAAATCAAATAAACCCGTACACGCGGCACGAAGAAATCAACGTCGAATAATGATCCATCGATGCGGGCGGCTGCTCGTGAAGCGATTAAAAGCGACCAATGCAACGCGAGGCTCGCTCAACAAGTATCGCGAATCCCATTATCCCCGGCCGAGCTGTTCGGCCACTTCGCGCAACGAGATGTACGCGCTTCGCTGCTCGATGCCAAATTATTTTTTTCCCTCTTTTTTCTATCATTCTCACGCTTTGTCTCAACCTCTCTCGTTTCAGATGATTTCTCATTTCGAGCGACTCGCGCTTAGCGTCGGCGCGCGATTCATTGGTATTCCCGCGCATTGGGGTTTTCTCGACGTAGACGGCGTCTTAATTTGCAACCGAGCGCTCGCAAACAGCGCTCAACCGCGGTAGAAACGAGTAGAAGAAAAAAGAAAAAAAACTAGTGGGGGGTGGGAGAATGCGAGCGGTCGCGCGCGTAGACCGAGAGATTGCGAGCTTAAGATTTAATTCCAACCAATAATGCTTCCGCGTGTCGCGTACTTCTCGCCTCGCCGGCAACTTTTACGCGCCGTTCTCTTTCGGGGGGAATAACGCGCGAGAATAAATTCGCGGGATCTTTCGACATTTATGTGGGAACGCTCACTTTCCCGCATACGAGCCGGTTAAACTCTTCATCCCCGCGCGCCCAAGTTGATATGCAAAGTAGAATGCTCGCGTGCAAAGTGGAACAGCGCTCGGCGAACTTCTATATCTGATCGCAAGAACGCTCGTGCTACGAGATAATATCTTTATGTACGAGAATATCAATGAACCGTACGCCGGTGTTAAACGTGAATCGAGAGAGAGAGAGAGAGAGAGAGAGAGAGAGAGAGAGACTTCTAATCATAGGATCGCGTGTGGCGCACGCACCTATCTCTCGATCCGGAACGTCCTAATAAGCCTTTAAAAAGCTATCGAGACATTGAATCATAGATTGTAGGTGTGCAAATAACGCGAGCAGGCTCGAGTTATCATTTAAAATTCTTCATCCACGTTGAAGTTATCAAAGATATCCCAACCAAGTCAGTCTGAATTTGCATGACGGATTACCTCGTCGACGGCTGATTAGCAACACCAAGTCCGAGAGCGCATCGCTCTCTCGTATTAACGTCTCAACGACTGACCGACGAAATATTTATATCAAAATCAGGATTCTTCCTGACGCGCGCGCTCCTCGACGCAGACATCGCGGAAATATTAGTATCGCATTACAAACACTTATGAAATATAATTTCACCGACGGACGCATTAGAGCCGAGTGTAACGCGCGGCATCGGCCGCGCTGAAGAAGGCGATATCTCGCCGTCCATTCATTTCCCGACCTCAGAGGGATCAATGTCAGTTATTAATGAGCGCACTTTATACCCGTCACCCATGACCAAGTTTTGAAGCACTTTGAAGATCGCGATTTCTCTCGGCGTTCTCGTCTGAAAAATGCACGACGCTCGAGGATGAAAAAAATATCCTTCGTAAAGCTCAGCAATAGCCGACTGCATGGCCGTAATATCTTGTAGCGGATAACTTTTCGCGTCGGAAACTTTCGCGGCGGGAACTTTTTCCTGGCCGCGGCCTCCTGGTCGCAGAATCCCACTGTAACTCACAACCGCGCTTCCGCGGGCCATCTCCCGAAACCGCATCAAAGGACATTAATTTGTCGATACTCCCGTCGCCGTTTGCCGAGAGGGAGTCCGGCTTGTCAGCGCGGCTTGCGTCGCCGTCACGCTTCGCTGATAATGACGGCGGGAAGGGGGATTATTAACGAATGAGTTGCCGTCTTAATAAGGAAACGGACTCGCGACATATCCCGCGAAAGCCTAGGGAATTTTTAACAACGAGTTTTACGAGGCCGCACGCTCCGAATGATAGCGGCGATTAATGTCTGGGACAAACTTGCGGAGACTTCCACTCGTCGAGAGGACGAGGATGTTTTCTCGTCGCGCAGAAGTCGCGATTTTAATAGGGAATGCAGGGAACGACGCGCGCGCGTGGCGGCCGCGCGTGCCCGTCAGTAGTAAAACGCGGTATTAGTCAGACGCAGGAAACGGGTGTAAACGTATTAGCATTGTGATTATTCGTTGAAATATTCCGCACGGCGCGCGTTATATCTGCTGTTTTCAGACACCGAAAATTTCATTCAACGGCAGGAATACCGATTGACTAATTTTTATTTTATTTTTCGCAATTATTTATTTATCGCAATACAAAAGAAACATCGTCACTACCGTAAAAGCAAAGCATTAACGGTTTTATTATTACCTATGTGTATTTTCGGGCTATAAACAACAGTTATTGTTGCATTTCGCAATTATCCGTGCTGTAATGAACATTTGGGGTAACTAAATGCAGTCAATTGAAAAAAAATTAATGGATTTTATAAATTAGTTTGCCACCCCTTGAGTGGCAAGCTAATTTTTGCAAAAGTACTTCAGCTAGCAAACGAGGAATTTTCAAAAATGAGGCAATGTTATTAAAATGTTATGTTGTTTTGAGGTCACTGTTTACGAACATAAAGTGAAAATTTTCCCAATTCAGAATGGTACACCCAATATGACGACTAAAATCATTTCGATTAAAATTTTATTTCGTCAATATAAAACTGAAATTTGTTATGAAAAAGTTATATGATGTAAACGTGCAACTCTAAAATCTACAAAATAATAAAATATCGGAGTAAAACGAATAAATACACTTTATAATGATAATCATATACGATATATGAATAACATTTTATTTTGTTCATCTATATCGAGGACTCGCTATTTCGAATTTTTATTTTTAAAATTTATCGTTGTAAAAATGATCTCAAAAACGTCAAAATATAATATTCCAAAGTTTCTGTAAAAGTTTTTCAATTTTATGTCAGTCATATTACATTCGTCATCCTGAATTTTGAATTTTATAGTTCACCGTTAAATAAATAGAGCGATCCCAAAATCCTTTGAATAGCCAATTTTACAAATATCGAAGTACCAGAAATATCAAAACGCAATATTGCGTTTCCGCCAGTCGGAGGTTAATATAGACGAACTAGAAACGCTCTTGTCACACTTCGATAGTTATTCCAATTCGCAATTCAATGGCGCCCTGTCGCTCTATCGAAAAGCGCCGCCTCTCATCGCATATGTGAATCGTGGTCATACTGTCTAAGAGCATTAGTGACGAGTTGAAAGCACCGTGTCTAAGCCACGATGTAAAAGCGAGGGTGGCGGCCATTCCGCCATTTCTCTCGAGGATGCTTCCACCGGGCATATTGTCCGGCCGCGACAATCAAGCTTCGATTTCCGTCCCCAGTCGCTATTTCGAACGACATTTCGCTCTTAAACGCGGCTTTCGAAGCGAAATGGACTTTTCCCGACCCGCTGCATCCGCGACAAATCGCGCGCCGATCGTCGCCTAGTATCGACTATGTGAACTGACCAATTGCGAGGAAAATACGAGGCGCGCGCGAGTCTTATGACGAAACGACACTTTATTCGCCGTAAAGCGCCGAACAATCGCGCGAACAAATTATATTAACACGTTCACAGGTAACACGTCTCTAGGAAAATTTCGTCGGCAGCTTCGATCAAATAATTAGTTGTGAAATTTTCCAAAACGTGGAATACGATACTTTCAGACTCGAATTTGGGTTGGTTCAATCCAATGAATCTTTATAAGGTTATACGTATTTTATTAAACTACAATTATACAGTCATGAATGAAGTTATACAGTTATACAGTCATGAATGAAGTTATACAGTTATACAGTCACTCAAGTCGATATTATTTTTAACAAAAAATTTACGTTTTTCCAGGCCGCGATACTAACTGTATCGTGAAAAAGGAAATAGGTTTAATTTACTGCATAGAACAAAACCCAAGTTACGGAAGCAACGTGAAAAGTTGTAGCGTAACGTAAATAGCGAAAGAAAGTTGTGTGTGTGTGTGTGAAAAGCGGGAGGGTCAGGTGCATTCAATAAAATTTAGTCAACCGAACGGTGTATTGCTTTGCTTATACGCGCGTGTCCTGTGTTTTCCATTTGTACCAAATAACGTTTCTCTTTCGTACAGACCCGCGTGCAAACATTTGAAATCTTTATTCCACGAAAGCGACCATTTTCCAAGCGTAACTTTTGCTTTACGGGAATAAAAAAAGGGGGGTGGAGGGCGAAAAAGGGGAGAATACGAATTTTACAAAGTCGGGAAGGAAACGCGCGTCATTCAGCGCGGAATGGCGTTCAACGTGGAAAAGCGTTTGCGCAGCTGACGCTTGAATCGCTTGAATGTATACTCGAAAATCGCACTGAAATCATATAGAACGGATAAACCCCTTCTCCTCACAACGGTTAATCACGTTTAATTATTCATCCTCGTTCCCGTGCGGAGCGCGTGGAATATTTGTTACAGTATCACTTATTAACGCTAATAAGTGCGTTCGTATTCGCGATGTGCGCGCGTTGCGCATCGCATGTGCTTAGCCGGTTACACAACGGGCTAAAGTCATTTCTTATTAAAACTCGCGAGATTTATTTGCGCGAAAAAGTTCGCGCACTGATGAAACGCGAAAACACCGATATTTTGCACACCGCCGGAATATCGGTTGCCAATATCCGTATTACATATTAAACACCGCTGCGCGGCCAGGGTATACACGTATTTCGTCCACCTTCGCATCGAAATCTGAATTATTTCATATTGTTTTTTCCTTCCCGACGGCCCCTTTAGCTATTCTTGTTCTTTTACGCACGAAATCCCGCGAATATGCTCCGCCGCCGATTGCAAGCGGAACACGTACCGACACACAGCAGTGAAAATCTGTGAAAGTTTGTACGTTATTTTTATGCATATACGAGATCGAAAACATTGCTGGAAACATGATAATAGATAGCAAGTCATGTAAATACAGTCATATAAATATAATGGATGACTCAGAGACTCGAAAATACATTCAAATAAATATGACGAATGGATCGAGTTTTTTTTAAATTTGTTTTTAATCTATACCAAATATTTTTATTTACTATAAAAATAAAGATCAAATATGTCGCCAGCGGAAAGTGTATTATATCGTAAAATAATTATCTGTAAAATAATTATCTGGTGATAGGAAACAAAAGTGAGAATGAACGCGAGAATAACAGAATAACAGGATAAAATTAAAGCGAATCATGTTTCGTTATTCTCATCGAAATCTGAAAAAATGTCTGCCATATTCTGCGAAGTTTAATAAGTGTCAATATCAATTTTCGATTGGTAAAAACGACAATACATTCTTGGAGAAATGTTTTAGTTTGCTTGAATTGTTATCGATTCGAGCAGCAGTAAGAGACGAAATTTGTTACTTTCATAACTCGCATTGCGCATGTTACATGCATGCACCATTTAACTTTCGCGAATATAATGATGTATTGAAATTGTATTACGTTAATAAGAGATTACGATTATACAGAAATATTCTGCAAAAGTCCTGTAATTGAATTCAAGCAATCTTCTAAAATTTTATTTATTGATGGTTGCGCAATTCAACGTGATATACCTGTAGAAATGTCTATGTAAAATCGCGCTTGAAATAGAGAAATCACAACGTAAATCCCAATGGATGCCAACATCTTTGCTCTTTATCTGAAATTGACGAGTAGCATCCGGAAAAAAGTATTTCATATTTGGGACTTTGACCAAGAAATTGGCGAAATGCGCCATTGTGCGACGATAACGGCGCACGATCGACGGCACACATGCTATCGCCCTCCGCGAGACAATTGGCGTCCCCTCTTCCCTCCCCTAGGTCTCCTTAGAGGACGCTTTGGTGCAGCGCTCGGCAGAATTCTTCCCCGAATTAGTTGCGCCCGCAAAGACCGGGGCCAGCACGCCCGAAAGCCGACGGTGCCGTGGAATTCCGGCAGTGGCTCGCGGGATAACGCTCGGAATTTCGAGTCGACAATAGCGCGCGTCGAATCTTGGCAATCTTGATTTGTCGTCGCTACACTCGTAAACGGAACCCATGACCGATCGCTATGAATCGGTATGCATCATTCGCGGTACGCAATTCGCACCTCGCTCTTAGCGAGGGTGCGTGCGCGAAATCGTCCGTCCGAATTCGAGTGTTACGGCTCGAAAAGTCAACTTCTGCGATACGCGATCGCGTCCGGTTCCGCGCGCGACACCTGAGTTCACAGACCGATGACCGCGAATCGATATCGATGATAATTTTTCGGGCCGTTTGATTTAATGAAGACTAGATTCGTTGTTGATATCGATGCTACATCGACGACAGATTCGCGTGCAGATTTTGTCGATATCATGCCCATGTACTGTATAGTCGAAATCTGAAAGATATATCATATATAGGTGTCGACCGATTATTGATGATTCGGTGATATTATATTCAAGTCAAGTCGGCAGATAGAAATATCGATTCGACTTGAGTATGATACAAGCTGAGTAACGACCAAGGGCCATCGCGCACAAGGTGACGCAGCTGCGTATGCATAGCATAAATCGTCTCGAGCAATGAGCATCTAGAAAAAAGTTGTGACATTGCATAATTTTTTCCTCAAGAGCCGTAAAAATCGTCGACACAATATTTTTCAGGTATCACAATGCAATGTTAAAGAGATCAAATCGATCATTGGTCGCTAACATAATTCCAACCTGCTTCCGATGTGTCTTTGTCCGGTTTCCCTATCAACTAACTTATCGACACGAACATTTAAATCGTACTAATTTCTGAGCGAAGGCTGTTTTCCGGCTCGCGATGAGAAGTACGTGCGTCGCGTTATGAGCACGTATAAGTTATCGACGTTGATATCGATATCGAACGATGGGGTATTTGCGATAATTTCTAAGGAAATGGAGAACGAATCCCTTGCGACGACGGTATAAATTCTGGCTATGAGATATCCGCTACTTCGACACCCGGGTTCACAAGTCGATAAAGAATCCGGTCGAAATCATGTCATGGGATGAAGTTGGAGTCATGTGGAAAAATTGACGGTCGAATTGATATTTCTAAGATTTCATCACGAGATCTGGAAGGTATTGTGTAGATGTCAACGATCCGGTCGTTATTCAGCTTATATCATACTCGGGTCGGGTCCATCGTCGAATCCATCGATCCGACTTGAATATAGATACCAACTGGATCATCAATAATCAATCGACATATCTATGTGATGTCTTCCAGACATCAAACCGATATACAGGTTGTACAAAAAGTACAGGGGCGGCGAAATATCTCGAAAACTATGCATTTCAGAAAAAAATGTGTCAGACAAAAGTTGTATGGTTTCAATGGGGACATGAAACAGTACATATATCATTTCGTTTACAGATGGCGTCACTTTCGAGATATTCATTGATCATTACTTTTCTTAAATAGAAACTCCAATTTTTTAATATACATCTTCTTCTACCAATTAATTCTAACAACTTTTGTCCGAAATACTTTTTCATTCGCCTAATATTTTTTGAGATATTTAAGGAAAATTTGATAACTTTTTCAACATTTAACTCACAATATCTCGCTAACTATTTATCGGAAGGAAAAGTGGTACTAGACTTTTTTACTCTATTTGGTCTTAAGAATATATTGTTAGTGCCTTGGCTTTTGTTAATTTAATAATTTTGAAATTTCCAAAGGTCGATAAGTTGACAAAAGTCAAAGCGCTATTGTAACAATATATTCTTGAGATCAAACAGAGTAAAAAAGTCTAGTACTACTCCTTTCCTTCCGACAAATAGTTAGCGAGATATCGTAGATTAAATGTTGAGAAAGTTATCAAGTTTTTCTTAAATATCTCAAAAAATATCAAGCAAATAAAAAAATGTTCCAGACAAAAATTGTTAAAATTAGTTGATGGAAAAAGATGAGATAATAAAAAATTTCCACTTAAGAAAAATAATAATTAGTGAATATCTCAAAAGTGGATGCCATCTGTAAATAGAATGATATAGTCATTTTGTCCCCCTTGAAAACATACAACTTTGGTTTGAAACATTTTCTTCTAAAATGCTTAGTTTTCGAGATATTTCCTCACCCTGGTACTTTTTATACTCTCCCTATCGACTGTACGTCGACGCAATATCGACAAAATGCCATGCGAATCTGTCGCCGATACTAATAAAAAAAACCTAGTTGTCATCAAATCGAACTGCCCAAAAAATCATCATTTATATCGCTTCATCGTACATGCATATGTATGGACGTTGATCCCGCGATAATCCAAAAATCTGTCGAGGTCGTTGCGGGTCAAGCTCTCTCGGTCTCCCCTGTAATTTCCACTCCAGCGTTTATCAATCGAACAAATCCCTCCTGTCGCGCGGAGTGCACGAACATTACTTTAGCATCGTTAAAAACGAAAACCAGGAAAGACAGATATACACAAGACAAGGGGGACACGAGTAATGAAACGTCCAGCGATAGCCGGTAACTCTTCAGAATTAATCCGGCATCTCTTCCTACTACTTATTAGATTTCCCCTTCCTCACACATACATATACACACACTTTCTCTCTCTCTCTCTCTCTCTCTTGCGCGCGCGCGCGCGCGGATCGCCACTGTAAATAGGGCTTAAGTCTTCCGCTCGGGGAATACCACGAACACGGTAAACAGGTCGCTATGTGCGCGGGGTGAAAGCACTCGGTCCGCGTGCACGTATAGGTGCGCGTTTCTATGTGTGCATCCGGTTCATATCGCCGCGTATTTCTCCCGCTGGATAATGGAGAGTCTGGAATAAGACGGCACAGAGCGGGAGAAGAGTATCCGAAAATTCTTTCTTCTCTTCATAAGCCGTCTTATCGGCTTACCGGTTGTTAATACCTCACCGCGCTAGTGGGCGGCAAGCAAGTAGAGTTTTTAGAGAGAGAGAGAGAGAGGGAGAGAGAGAAGGAGAGGGG
This sequence comes from Harpegnathos saltator, assembly GCF_003227715.2. Taxonomy (NCBI): domain Eukaryota; kingdom Metazoa; phylum Arthropoda; class Insecta; order Hymenoptera; family Formicidae; genus Harpegnathos; species Harpegnathos saltator. The sequence goes on from NW_020230710.1 coordinate 589,695, forward strand.
AGGTGTGCCTCGGAGTTATCGACGAGCAAGAAGTTTCGTCGACTTTGCCGGTCTGTGCCGTGCCGTAACCGAGTTCTTACAATCTCCTTCTGTCTTACGATCGAGTTCGTATAACGCCGCCGTTAACGCTGCTCTGCTGCGCGAAATTGGTTATGTACCTTCCTCGCGATTCCAGCCTCTATTAAACTCGACGAGCATATCCGCCGGGATTCCGCGGCCGCCGGCTTCCGCTTGCGTTGCCTGCGTTTTCGCTTCGTTTTCGCGAAATTGCGCGCGGCCAAATCTGCAACACGTTCCCGTACGCGCGCGCGCGTACTTCTGTCCAGAATACCCGGGGTGCTTCTTAGTTTGAGCAATCAAAGTCCCGCCCATCCAAAGTTTGCCGAAGATAACTTGAGGAGCCGAGAAGAGAAGCTCGCGCGCGATACGACTATCGATTGTGCATGAGATCCCCCGTCCAAGTAACTCCATCGCGGCTGCAATTATAATTCGTGCGGTCCAAATGAGACAACGTTGCGAGTCGGCGTTGCGATTTTCTCTGCGACTTCACGCGCGCTTGCTGCAATTTTACCGACTATAATTCAGCTAATCTCGATTCTCCAGCTCGCCGTCGACTCTTCGTTCTCGTGCTCGCTCGGCGATTTCCACTTGCGCATGCGCGCGTATAATTGCGGAAACGCTCCGAACGAGCGCTCTCGCGAACGGCAAACATCGCGGTCGCGCAGGAAAAAAGCGGGCCGCATGCGGCGGCGGCGGCGGCGGCGGCTTTTAATTGAATGCGCACGCGCGTTTTGACACGCACAGCACGTGCCGGGCCGGGGCGTCGAGCTTCAATATTTGCTCGCGAGCGTAGAAATTGGGATCGTCGTCACCGCGCCGCACCGAGCTCCGGCCTCTGGCCGCTGCCCAGCACTCCCCCCCCCGCGCGCGCTGCGCCCTGCCAGCGCGCGGGACAACGGCTTTTGTTTGCGGGCTTTTATTCGCGCCGCTCGCTCGCGCGCGCCGCTCGCTCGCGCGCGCTGCGCGCGTTTAGCGCGGCGCTCGGATAATTCTCTTGCCAAACAGCAATCGCGAGCGAGCGAGCGAGCGAGTTCCTCCGCGCGCGCGATTCATCGTGTCGAGTGTGCGGCTGTGTTGTTCCGTGTGCACGCATGTGTGAGCGATGTCAGCGCGCATTGTGCGCCAACTGAAGCGCTTCAAAGCCTGTTCCAAAATGAGTTTCGGAGGCTCTGGTTTTATTAGGTGCATGCAAAAGTTTCAGTCTTTCAGCCCTCTGACGTAATTATTTTAAATTGGAATATTTTCCCCTGCGTTTTGTGTCTTTGCAAGGTTGACACCGAACTTTCTAAAACGCCTTTCATTGTGCTTCATTGCACCCAACCTTAAAAATAACATGATGAGCGATGAAAAACTTTATTTTCGACACTGCATTTTCGATTTAAATTCCAGCGAGGGAAAAAAGGGTGCTAAAGCGTGCGAATCCATTTGCTCTGTTCTTGGAAAAAAATATTGTATCCCGCAATATGCGCAAATATTGATTTCGTCGTTCGCATGACGAGATGTGGCAGAAGTACGAAAATGGCACGGTAAATCCATTGCTTCTAAACCGATATCTCTCTTTCGCGGAGGAATCCGTCAGAAAGCCGAAAACAGAAGGTTATGGAAGATGAGAGAGAATATTTTTTCAGATTGCGATATGTAGTCACGTAGTATTATATATATATAATAAACAAATAAATGTTAAAGAAAGAAGGCTAAAACTTATGCATACGCTTAACAGTTATAAGGTTGGTGGAAGGGCTTAGGTACGTTCCGTAATTAATCAATTGATCAGTTATCAAGATAACAACTAATAAAAAATCTATCCATTTCTCTGTCTAATATTACAAAATTAATAGCTAAAATGAAGTTTGTAAACAGAAGTAGTGGTAAATCAGCCGATCAATTGCGCAACGTACCTAAGGCAGTTGAAGTGTCTACCAATTTTTGTATAATAACAGCGAAGTTTCGAAAACCGATTTCGGGACAGGCCTCAAGCGGACTGAGGCAAAAAAGAGGGCATAAGAGGCAATCTCGATATAAGAGTATCTGGACGGGCGCGCAGCGTCACGCTGCGTGAGGGCAAATTTGTCCAAGCGACCTCGACATGCACGCGCAATTGGTCTCACGAGCGAAATGTGTGTATACACACGCGCGCCGCTGCCGACGACATCAGCTGATTGTACCGCTGGACGCTGAGCGACATTTTTGTTCGTCGCTCGTCCGGCGCGGGGACGAGTTGTTGATTGAACGATTGCCATCTAGAGCGTGAGCGCTGGTGTGCGCGGGCGACGTGACGATCAGCTTGGCGATAATCTCAGCGACGCTCAAACTAGACGAGCCCGTGTGTATCCCGTCGAGAAGATGACGCTCCGCGTGATCACGCGCAATTGCGAACGACCGCAGCCGAACGACGGAGCGAAGTGGTGCACAACAATCGATATAAGCCGCAGATCGCCCGAGGAAAAAGCCGTCTCTTTCACGGAAATCTCCAGCGGCAGGGAGGGGCAGGGGGAGTAAAATTTCCGGCCTAACCAGCGCACGTAATTGCAAACGAGTCGAAGTCGCCCCCCCGCCGTCGTTGTTAGCTCGCTATTGTATGCACGCATCGACAAGAGCTCTATGTGGGTCAGAGGCCGTATTCAGGAACTTAACCCCGTTAAAATCCGGTTCCGGTGCGGCGGATGTGAAAGGAGGTGGCGGCGCGAGGTATTCTCTGCGAGGATCGTGCCGTTCGTCTCGTGACATTCAAAGGTGCCGCCGCAAACTAAGTTGCCGAAACTCGGGCCGCGCTCGAAAGTCGCGCGGCGGTGGCAGAAACAGAGAGAGAGAGAGAGAGAAAGAGAGATCGGGCGAACGTGTGCGTGTGAGCGCGGGTTAGCGAGGGGACGCAGGCGGGCGACAAAGGGAGGAAGGGGAATGGCGGGAGAGAAGAGGAGACATCCGGGCGAGTGACATGCTGGAGGCACGTGGAGGGATTAGCGCGGCTTCTCTCGTGGCAGTTTCGTAACCGGCTGACTCCCGCCACCGCAAAGTGTCGAAGTGGATACGCGCGACCTACCCGCATGCAGCGCACCCCTACGTATGTCGCGCGCCCCCGCGCGCGTTCGCGCGCACCGGGATGAATTAGTATTTATAAAGCAGCGGTGGGAGGGGGGAATTTCGCGAAGCGCCGCTCCGGGATTTCGGCCTGCATAGAGGCGCGCTAGTTTCCGGCCGGCGCTCTGTGCTGCACACTTGCAGTTAACCTCCCTCGACCTTAGAATATTAACGGCATCACCGGCAACTCTGCGCTGCGGTCGCGTGCGTTTCTTCATGTTTGCGCAATGACATGTTCGCCGCGACTGTCGGGGGGGGGGGGATTTCGTCGACGACGTCACGTCGCACTTGCTGATTGCGCGCGGCTATTCTTTATTCTCGTGGAATTCCGCTTGAATCGTCGCGAACAATGTCGCCGGATTCGCGTCGAATAGTCCATCCCCCTCGCCGAATATCTGAATTCATTATTGAGTATCGCGTGAAATATTGAGAATCGTTTGCGTGCCGCGCTGCGCACTCTGTTAAATATCGATCCCTTCCTCATAGCATAGAATGAACGACACCCCGATCGGTTGAAACTTTGATATTCCGGAATGCTTCCGCGGTGAAATTGCGAGGAGCCGCGGCGACGGAGTCGACGATAGCGGCGGTAACCGACTGCACAGCTACCTGCTACGTCGATAGCAGGTGACTACATTCCGTATACACTTGGCCGCGCGGATATACGTGCATATACTTTGTATGCGAGCGCCGGGGGTGCATTGAATCGTCAAATTACGTTTACTCACACCGTCGATTCCCGCGCGGTCGCGTTTATTTTCGCGAGTAGCCGGAAATTTGATCTCGCCATAGCATTCGGTCGTACACGGGGATTTACTGAAATCGCGGGCAGGCTTTGCGTGACATCGAGGTATTCAAGAACACACACCGTCCGACGTATTTCGCGAGATCGGGAAAAGCTACGACCGAGGCAAATTGGAAGTTGCATCACGATGTTGCGCGTTATCATTATAAATGTATACAAAATCGACACAGACGCACCGAGATGACACGAGAGAGAGTTAGAGAGAGAGAGAGAGAGAGAGAGAAAGCGCTACTTATTTTGCGCTCTGGGATATGTATGTAGGTATCCCTTCAAGCGCGTAAAGCGGCATTACAAAAAAAATAGATGCGTCAATTATTTACATGTTAGTACATTATGACGTATAAATGATTACAATGAATGGATAAGATAAAAAGAAATATGTAAAGAGAAAAAACAAATTATACAAAAAAGAAAAATAAATCTAGAGACACAGAAAACCAGGACACGCGTTAAGTACGAGGGCAGTCTGAAAAGTTCTCGGCCTAACAATGAAAGAAAATTTCAAGAAAATTTCTTTTGCCGTGAAATATGTTTTATTTTTCAATATAATCTCCTGAAACTTCAATATATTTATTCCAACGTTTTTCCAATAATTCAATACCATCATTAAAGTGTGATTCCGGAAGGTTCTTTTCGCTCTGGTGTATAGTGGTGGATCCAAGTTTCATCAACAGTTATGAAACGACAAACACGCTTGAGAAATACGCATTCGAATGCGTTTTTGGTCAATTGTTAGCAAATGCGGCACCCATCTTGCACAAAGCTTTTTCAACTGATGCTACTACTCGAATGATTTGACAGATCGAATAAAATTTTACAAGGGTGTATATCAAGGATGCCACTTTCCAATACAATTATAGTTTGACAGTTTCTAATGCGGCATATGTGTCAGGTCGAGAACTTTTCTTGCTTACCGTATGGCATATCGTATGGCTGTGCATTCTCTCATAGAGACTGCCAGAGGGACAAGTACGCTATGGTGAGGTTTAACGTGCAAAAGGCATGTCGGGAACCCAAAGAGTGAAACCAAAAATCACCTGTTTCTTCACCCTTGAAATCCGAATTTGGTGCTAAACGATTGTAGTTATACAGTTAAATATATATAAGATATTGATCCTTTGAAAATTTCAGATTGAGCCTACTCTTTATCTTCAAGATATAAGGGGTCAAGATTCGCATTGTGCATCAACGTCCTTATCAACTGTTCTGACCCATTTCATATGGTGCTTACTTAGCGTGAGTCCTCGTGCCTCTCACGATTTGGGGTGCTTGATTAGCGTGAGTCCCCGTGCCTCTCACGATTTGGTGACTTTGGTAACTGACTGCTGCATGATAGCTTTGCAAGGAATCGTTCACGGTAGACACTGAAAAGGACTAACGCGCGATCAATCTTGCAAAAACCAAGGCGCCATCATGTTCGAACGAAAATCAATTTTACAATAAATTGTTTAAGCAATTATATTGGAAGAAATTGTTTTCACAATTTTTTTTCACCAATAATCATTACTCTTGGTCAAATCTTACATCCAGCAGTCGGTTTTGAGCCATTGTAGGTTACTTAGGCATGGTCAGAGCCAGGATAAAACTTTGAGCCGTTCATTGATTGTTTTTTTGTTGCTTTTTTATAACACTTGCAATCTTCGGCCTGTATGGAATATTATTAACATGTGATTTCTTCTGAATGAGATGGCGCCATTATTTCCTGCCGACTTCGGAACAGCTTATTCAAATTGAATAAAACCATAGTGCTTTGAAAAGATCTGAAGAAGGGCTATAAGAATATGCAATAAAAAATTGGGGGTTCCATTTAAAAAATCCGAGGTGACCTTGTCCTGCCCTTGATGACGCCACCCAAGGTCAAATTGTTAAGATCGGTAAATAGATCTTTCTCAACGCTACAACTTTTGTCTGAAACATTTTGTTATAAAGTGTATATTTTTCGAAATTTTCAGGGGTCCCGGGGTTTTTTCTTCACCCTGTATGTAAGATTTTATTCTTCATGACATATATCACATATATCATCTTATTTTCTGCGTATAGATCTATTAAAGCAGTGGATAAGGCACTTGATGCACAATGCGAACTTTGACCCATCATATCTTGAAGATAAAGAGTGGGCTCGATCTGAAACTTTCAGAGGATTAATGTCTTATATACCATATAACTATCGTTTAGCACCAAATTCAAATCGGATTTCAAGGGTGAGGAAACAGGCGATTTTTGGCCTGTTTTTGGTCTCACTCTTTACCATCTCATTTATGGAGCGGTGACAACGCTGAGCAGATATTCGAAAAGTGATCGCTTAAACGATGCATAAGAGTCGGATTACCTGATTTCACGCGGAAGGTTACTCTAAAATGAAGCGGCAACTATAGCGGAAAGACCTTTTATATTGCTCGGTCCGACATATGTATAGCAGGTTGCTCTAGTGTGCCTGCTGGATACACAAGCCCGGACGACAAACGCCCTGTGCAGGAGAAATGGGCGCTGAGAATCGAGAATGCTGTAAAGAATGTATCCCACAAAATATTATCACCTTACATCCACCTTAAGCCAACGTAGCTCGGTGTAATAAGGAGTTATATGTGCATCCCTTCTGATGGAAAAAATGAAACGGATGCAGGCATTCAAGGCCCTCTGCAGCTGAGCCGTATACAGCCCCGGTAGAGAGGAAGAGAGAAAGAGAGAGAGAGAGAGAGAGAGAGAGAGAGAGAGAGAGAGAGAGAGAGAGAAAGAAAAGCCTGTATCGCGAGATGCGAGCGAATCAACGGCTCTCCGCAACTTTTCCGACTGTCCGGTAAAAAATAATCTCCCGCGGCGATAATTGTCGCTATCAAAGGCCGCGAAGCATATTGTAATTACAGTAGAGAACAGTAATTACGTAGGTGCAGACTAGCAACGAGGGAGACACTCTGCTACCGGGCGAGAGCCCGGTTTCTCTGGAAGCGCATAAACGTCGCGGAGGGCGACTTATTTATTGCACGGTAACTCGATCGTGGCGTGGAGCGTACATATTTCCGTAGTTCATCGGTGTTGTAACGTAACCCACGTCGTTTGCTGCCATAAAATCCAGTCACGCCCCGGAGGCGCCTTTATGATATAAGTACCGCATAAAGTCCATCTTCGAGCCATTCTAAACTCGCCTTTTTCGGTATTGCTCGCGCGGTAACGGATCTTCGAGAAATAGATTTACGTGTTTGCTCGGCGCTTCACGGAATAGTCGCACTCGACTATCGCATCCGCGCGCAGATCTGCTTTGCGATGTTACATATTGAGATAGCTGGCACATTTCAAACAACTTTGCGCTACATCGAGCGACAGCCTTAACGAAAATGGCAAAAATCCGCCGTGAGTTTATCAATATCGTAAAAATCCTCTCCTCTTTTCAAACAAGCATCCCCCGCCCCCTTGTCTCCACTCGTAAACTTCATTTCTCCGGGAATCCTTTCTTTTTCGGAGAGTTCATTCTTTGCTTATAATTCCGAGCACGTTGCCGCGACGTTCGCCAATATTTTGCTCCGGCTTGAACGAAAGACGAAGAGATTTTTCATCGACCGTCGCGAGATTGCTTCCCGCACGGTCCGTGCGTTACCTGTGCAGAACGGAATAACACAAAGCTCAAGTTCAGAGGCGGCCGTTTATTTAGTGCGAAACGCGATATCATATTATCGCGCGGTGCGCAGCCGCTATGCCGGGAGTTCGAATCGCCGTGTGCAAGTTGACCGGCGGCCTCCGGCATCGTAAAATCCAGTCACGCCCTGGAGCCGACCTCAAGATAGAAACGCGACATAAAGTCGGTGCCTCCGTCACAAACACACTTTCCCGATGTAACGCTGGGTAAATAACTTTCGTGCGGCATTTCTCTGCCGGAATTTATCTGCGACTATCGGCCGCCCCCATCGCGTGCGATTCCGCACTCGGTTTACGGAACGGCAATGCTGATGACGTGCCGCCATCGCCGCGGCGGCCGTAGCGAATACCCGCCGAACAAAAGTGTCCTACAAATTCCGCGCTGCGGGCGCGGCGATAATTCGACGCGATATCGCGACACTTGTGCAACACGCGTGTGTCTGGCGTGCCGCGAAAGTTTAAATCTCCGTAGAGTTCATCGCACGCGCGCACAACTCCGGGAGTCGCTCGGGACATCGTAGAACCCAGTCACGCCCCGATGACGCCTTTATGCCAAGGCTGTAACATAAAGCCGGCCTCATCATACTCGACGAGTGCACGGCACCCAGTTCGGAAGCGCTGGCGGGGAGACGAGATTCCGCGTAACATGCAAAGCGGCCGAGTACCATCCATCGACGGATCAGCATAAAAATCGCAACAAAGGAGTGCGAATCCGAGCGCGCGCACCTTCAAGAGAGAAAAAGAGAGAGAGAGAGAGAGAGAGAGAGAGAAGGAGCACACTTGTGTGCTGCTGATCGGCAGCCATTCCGTCAGGTGCCGGAAATGGCACAAAGAATAATCAGCGATAGAGACGCGCGTCGGAGGAGTGCCGGGGCGACGACGAATATCTCTAGTCGGCGAAAATTGTTCCGACTACGAACCTCGAATGCGAAACGTCAGCGAAGCATCGCGCGAGTTCTCTCCCTCCCCCCCCCTCTCTCTCTCTCTCTCTCTCTCTCTCTCTCTCTGTTTATTCGTTTTAATAGGATTTTCGTTATCAACGTCAACACCGGATATTTCGTCCGTCGGTAATTCTACTTGTGACGTCATTTCGAGACAGAGCGACTACTCTTGCCGAACGGATTTCAAATATACACTTTGACGTGCATGAAATGCGCATCTAGCGATACGTCTCTTGTCGTTTGTCGTCTACCGATCGATAATGCAACGCGCTTGCCGATAGCAGATCGAAGGGGGAAGACGCAAAAAGAGTTTCAGTCGAATGTTCCTGCTTTCTGGAACGCGTAAAGGTAAATAAATATACTCCCATGTGGAAATGATTTTTAAAGCGCATCGCCGATGTTATCTGTCTTCGCAGTTACGTTCCGAATAGAAAAGTTTGGGGAACATAAGTTCCCCGTTCGGACAATTAATGGAGAAAACTGATCTCGATATACGCTGGAATATCTCGTTGCTTCCTTCCAGCTTCCCGCGTGACGTGGAGACGAAAAGTTGAAGCGGATCTTCGAACGTAAGAAAACCCCGCGTGAAACCCTTTCCCTTTTTCTCATAATAATAGTACCTTTCTCTTCCCTCTCCCTGCCCCGCCTCTCCCCCTCGTCGCTATCTCTCTTTCTCTATCTCTCTCGCAAGAATCGGATCGCAATCTCTGACTTTCGAGGAAATTGAGAACATCGTTTTCTATCGGTGCATCGCTAAACGCATCTTTGCTCGCTAAAAGCATTTCGCTGCATGTGAGAAAAAAAAAGGAGAGCACGCGCTTCCATCTGGAATCGATGTTTGAACAGGCGGCGAAATAAAATATCATAGCGGATAGTGGCATCCCCATCCTCTCTCGCCTCTGTCTTCCTCCTAATCAGAAAATGTGCGGCGCGCTTTCAGTGGAGCATTCTCTCTGGCACGGCGAAATGGCGCGCCATGAAATAAATAAAGCTGAGTAAGGCGGATAAATAAGTAAACCTAAGCTACGAATCGAACGTGGTACTGTGTTCCCAACAGCGCGCACTTCCCTGCCTTCCGATCGGAAAGAGTGCGCGCTTCCATACGCGCGAGAAATATACCTCGTCCTAATAAAATGTAGCGCGCTGGCTTACGCAAACGCGTCTCTCCGCTTTAATAAGAAGCCCTTCGATTCACCGCATAACTACGCCGGATTTTTAACGCTGAACGCGCGAGCCGTGCTCTGAACGCACCGCTGCAATAGAGAACAGAAGTTATTTTCTTAACGGAGAAAGGGAGAGGGAAGATGACCTGCGGAATTTCAGATCCCCCCCGGCTTAATATCCGAGTTGATCTCCCCCATTTTGCGGGAATCGGGAATTTCATGCGACCGTTGAGTCCAATCTGATCTACCGGTCGCGGTGTATTAAATTCCAGTTTCCGAAGCGCTCGCAAGTTTCGCGATGTATTCGTCGATCAACGTACGATGAAAGTACACCACAAATCATCGTATCGCGCGACCAATTGAGAGGCCGTCGCCTTGGAGCGAGGTCATCTGAGCGACGCACGCGAGCGCGAGACTTTTACGTCTCGGAGACTCGAATATCGCGCTGTACATTACACTTTATTCCGCGAGGATTGCCTTTACTCGATCGCGATTTATAACGATATCGATACGAGTCGCGCACGGCGCAGCGCGATTATATCACGATCGCGTATAATCGTGAAACTTCCATCGGCGACTTTTTGTCATAGACATTCCGCCGTCGTACGACGGCGCGATACGCCCGGAGCCGCTTTTATGAGGAAGAATATTCTGATCTCCGTTGCAAAAACGACTCGCGAGTTCACCTCACCATTCGCAAGCTCATGGAGTGAATTACGCGGCAGACGCGCGCTTCGGGCGAATGGAGTTTCCGAATGGCGCGTTATCGCGCGCGCGCGCGTGCGCGCGCATGGATCCCCACGTCCCCCTCCCCCCCCGCCCCTCCTTTCCTCTTCCAATCAACGTGATAAAGCACCGGCGCAATAAAATTCAGAATATACCCCGACGAGAAAGTGGTAATAATTATCATTTCGCCATTCGGCCGCCGTGACGCAATGACCCCGCGGGAAGCTCTTCGATTAATAACCCAACGACGACGACGAGCACCTTTCACGGCGCTGAGACGCCCCCGGCACCGTCTTTTTTTTTCTCCTGATATACACGATATCTCTACCTTTCGCATAACAATGCGACGTCTTTGTTGACGATGGCACCCGACGTTCCACCGCGGGAATCCTTAAACAAAGAATAAAGTCCGCTTGATGTGGAAATATGAAAGAAATTTCCGTGGCGCCTTCGTTCGCGCGAAGACGAATCTCCCGGCTCCAAGACGAATCTCTCCTAGCTTTATCTGCTGATATCAATTCTACTTACGTCCTCTAATATTAAGATCGCACTTCTAATTCACGAGAGAAGAATCCGGAATTTATGCGCGGCGCTCTAACAAGAGCGGGTATCGACTTGTAAAAGATTCAGGATTTTTTTTCTCGCTAGTAACTAGCTAGTAGAGGAAAATTCGTTTAATATTCTGCGATCTCGGTCGTATCTTTCACCAAGATTTTAAGGTTTTAAGAACAAGATCGCCGTTGTTCTTGGATTCAATTAATGCGCTAACAAGCGGAATTTCCGTGGCTAGAGGAGACAGAGCATAAAGCGTTTCGCGTTATTGAGACGACGTTGATGCTTAATTATGACGCCGCTACGTTGTTTATAAGAACATTATTAATGGCCGCGTTGCGCCATCGGAGAACTTTCCTGTCGTTCTTTATAATGTATAAGTTTTTGCATAACGTATCGCGTCACGACCACGATCCGTCCATCTTGCCGTTAATTTTCCGGGGCTTATTAAAGAAGTTGGATCGAAGGATCAACGAGCATGTATGAAGTATCAAGTTTCTCGTTACGAAGTAAAACAAACATAGCGTGGGCCGCCTTAATTCCGCCACTCTGGCTCTCTCTCTAATCGCTGGAACAAAGTAGCTTTCTAATACAATCCCAAGTGCCGCCTGAAGTACCGGGTAATTATCAGGCGGCCGTTAAAACGGCGCTCGATTAAAGCAAGCTCTCCGATTAATGAGTTCTCGTATCAAAGTTTCAAGTTTCGCGAGACAATGACCGGAAGTCGCCTCTTGCCCTCTTGATCTTTGCGCGTTGCATCTCAACGAGAATATTCGAATGATGTCGAATTTCCATCGCGGAATTACCGCAGGATTCGTCTCGGGAAATCGAGCAATGCTACATACATATGTGCGTACGAAAACCCAAATCCATCCAGATATCCAAATTTAATTTCCAAATTTTTGTTACACGTAGCCTAAATTAATGTTCTACGCTTTAATATCATTAGGCGCTCAAAACGACTCGTTTGGACGACTTACTTCGGGGGAAGTAGAATTATTCAGTCTTCAATTTCTAACCAAATTATTCCGATAAAATTATTTAGTCCGTATTTTTCACGAGATCCCCATCGAAACTTTTGCACTCGAACCGTATATCCCCTCTTATCCCGCGATTCTCATTTTTCTTCGAACAGAACACGATCGCGCCCCTTGTAAGTGTCCGTCCTCTCGTAAGGACACTTGACCGTACAAGAGTCTCGAGTTCTTGCCGAAGCTACGTTTACGACACCGGCGATTTCTTGGCTCGCGCGCGCGCTCCCATCGACGTAGCCTCGCAGAGTACCCCACCATCGCTAATTATTACGGGCCAACAGAGTAATTGCCATTCCGCAAATCCGACCAGAACTCGAGTGGAGGCCGAGAGAGAAAGAGAGGGGAGCAGAGCTCCTCTCGTATTCCACGTTCGCGGGCGCCTCGTCGTCCACCAGCGGAAATTTAAGAACTTGGTCGGGAATCTCCACCACCGTCGCGCGAAACGGACGAGCTACGTCTCCCTTTCTTTTCTCCCTTCTTCCCCCTCCCCCTCCTTCTCCCTTTCTCTCTCTCTCTCTTTATTGTTAGCAGCCGCGGAGAACTCGTTTTCCGCCGAGCCGCCATTTATTCTCGCGGCGTACATAACTGCCCTCGCTGAAAATCTCATCTCCTGACAAATTTCGTTACGTGCCCGCAGCAATTTCCGCGTATAAGTTGGCCGTTCACTCCGCGTCCCGCGCGCAGGCCGTGCCGCCCCGAAAAATCGAGTGCCCTTCCGCGTCGCTCCGTCGACAAATTTTCGAAGAAGCTCGTTTCGAGGACCAGCCAAGCAGCGCGCAGCGCGCAGCGCGCACCGGCGCTTGCGATTGACATTCTGCGGCGTGATCGGAGCGTTTCACGAACAATGCTCCGCGCAGTCTGGAAAAAACGCGCGATACAGCAGCGGCCTGCATACAAAATTTAATATTTCGCTGCGGCCGATTATTGTGTGCCCCGCCAGGATTGTCAGTTGGTCACACAGAGTGAAGTTGGATGCTTCAAACGCCGGCAGCAAATAGTAACGAGAGAACTTGAAATTCTGTTATCTCTCTCTCTCTCTCTCTCTCTCTCTCTGCCTCTCTCTAAGATGTGTAGTCTTAATATGTTCGTCATACAAAATATCGATGATCGAGTAATTTGAAGCATTTATGCGATTAAAAAGTCGAGCGCTTCGTCAGCGCCGCGACGGCGGCAGTGCTGAACTTGCTACTACGAAAAATTATACAAACTTTCTTGACGGCCCAATATTATCCTTAATTGTTCGCAGTCCGGACTCTGTGCCGCAAACACAGTTGAATTTTAAGTTAAGTTTCTACCCTTCGTAAAAAGTTTAATTACTTTCGCTTACGGCGATTTGCCGAGTACCCGAAGTATCTCGACTAAAAACCCACTCAAGTCCAGAAAGTGTGCGCAATAAAATCGGTTTGTGTTACCTCGCTTCAGTTCCGCCGGGTGGTTTATAGAAATTGAGGGGAAGCGCGGCAGGAGAATCTCAATGTTCAAGTTTTGTCGCCAAGTTTGACAGGAAAATCCGCGCAAAATCTGCGCAAATCGCTCGCTACTCCGTTCTACTTCGGGAACGAAGCGGAAGAATTTTCCACATACGTCTCTCGTTCCTTTTTTTCTATTGTCGCATATTTTCGCGCGGAAACGACGCGCAAAGCGGAAACGACGCGGAGCTAAAACCGTACTCGCCCAACTCAGTATCGCGCAAGGAAAAAAAAGAAAAAAGGGAGAAAAGGAAAAGACTGGAGCAAAACGCGCGCGCGAATTTTGCGAATTTTTCCGCGATCCCTCGTGAACTGCCTTGTCAATTATCGCCGGCGAAAAATTGAAGTGGTCGCGCCGACAGCCACTTTTAGATAACGAGCCAACCGCCGTGTTTACACGAACAATCGCGCCCGTACCCGATCGTTGCGCCGATGATTACCGGTGTGATTTAAACCTTCGCATTATGCGGAGATTTACGTGGAAAACACGCAGCGGAAACCACGAACGCGCGCGCGAGCGCCCTGGCGAAATTCTCGGCCCCAAATCACTCACGCTCGAGTCAATGTGCCGCGAGATTTGTCGCGCGCAATCACACGCGCGCGAGCGCAAGCGCGCGCGCGCAATTCACCGCAGAAACTATATAATGGCGCGCTATAAATAATATAAGCAGCGATTAAATCGCCGGGCCTCGGATACTGCCGAAATTACGTGAGTAATTATTAACGCGCGCGCGTGTAGTTTTACGCCGGCGCAATAATGGGCTGTTATTCGCGAATGTATCGCAACCGATACCCAGCCAAATCGCGGAAGCGGCCGATGATGAACGTTTACTTTCTCGTTATGCGCACCCCGTTAGGGTCATCATTGTCACTTCGAATTGTCGAAATTGGAATTTTGACTTTGACCACGCGGCGCGCTCTGGCAGAGAGGGCGCTGCTTTTTCGTTATTATCGTTAGGAATTGTCTCGCTCGGCGAAAGTTACGTTCCACGGACGGCTCGACGTGTTACGTATTACAATAGCAATATCGGTGCTTCATTAAGGCCGGAGGTCCCAGCGAGGTTGGATCCGCGCGAAATATTTTCTTCAAATACAACTGTGTTGTTTATCGCAATGATTTACCTGTTTGTGTGAAAGTAATGTCACGCTCGCACGCGCGCGACACTAATCGAAACGCTGCTAATCGAAGCTCGAGTGACGAGTTGCCACGCGCGATTATACAGGTTGCGTGAAAAGTTCGCGGAGCGAAACTGAAATAAAGGATATCTAATTCTACAAATGATTTTATTCTTCAATATAGTCTCCATTAACTTCAATACACTTGGCCCAATGGCTCTCCAATAATTTTATTCCATCGCGAAAGTGTGTTTCTGGGAGGTCTGCGAAATATGCCTCTACGGCTGCTATAGCTCTTCTTCATTCGACAAAAAATGCTTTCCACGGAGAAATTGTTTCAGGTTTCGGAACAGATAGAAGTCGCTGGGTGCCAAATCTGGCGAATACGGTGAATGATCAAGAATGATCAATTTGTACTTCAATTCATTGAATTTAGACATTGACAAAACACTTGTGTGAACAAGTGCGTTGTCTTGGTGAAAAATGATTTGTTTCTGCTGCAAACCAGGTCTTTTCTCACGAATTTTTGCGTCCAATTGATCCAAAAGGTTACAATAATATTCAGAGTTAATTTTTTTAACTTTTTCCAGATAGTCAATTAACAAAATCCCTTTAGCATCCCAAAAAATTGATGCCAAAACCTTTTTTGCCGATCTTTCATGCTTTGTTTGCTTTGCAGCTGAACATCCAGCTTCAGTCCACTGTAAACGTTCCTGTTCCAATTTAGGATCATGGTGATAGATCCAAGTCTCATCCATAGTTCTAAAACGACGCACAAAATCTGTTTTATTCTTCTTAAAACGATCCAAATGACGCTGACACTGAGAAATTTGCTTTCGAGTGAGTTTTTGTTGAATTGTTAACGTATGCGGCACCACTTTTCCAAACACCTTTTTCATTTGTAACTCTTTATGCAAAATATGCCGTACCCGTTCATTTGAAATGCCTACGGTATGAGCAATTTCACGCGTAGTCACACTTGGATCTTCAGAAACAATAACATGTATTTGCTCAATGATTTCTGGTGTTGATGCGCTTTTTGGACGTCTACTGCGTGGATCATCTTCAATGCTTGTACGATCACGTGGGAAACTCAAGTGCCCATTTACAAACCATTGTTTTTGAAGGAGCAGATTCCCCTGACACATTTACCATCTCGGAATGAAATTCCATTACCTTTAAACCTTTTTTAACAAAGAACTCAATCACTGCACGCTGTTTCAAATTTTCCATTGCAAACAAATATACTGACACGTCAACTTCTTCAATTGGTTTGTAAACACAGAAAGAGTTGACAGATGCAAATGAAACCTAACCTAGGTTCATGTGAAGAGTGATTCTATATAACCGACTACAATTTATAATTCTTTACTACAATTTATAATCATTTACTTATAGATGTCGCTCCGCGAACTTTTCACGCAACCTGTACGTATCTGACCAAAGCGTCGTATTCGAAACGGCGGCGAACACGCACAAAGTGATCCTCCCTCACCCTTCCGCGAGTGATTCAATAGAAACACGGAAAGACAGACGCGATTGGCTAATTTGGCCGACCGCGCGCGCTCGTAGGATTAGTAATAAACCGTTGCCGTTTGTCATTACATGCCCGGAACTTCCATATTCGGCTTTATTTACTTAATAGTCAATGCAACGCACGCCAATGAGATTCGTTCGCGCGGCTGAAATTAATTAGATGCAATTGCACCGGCGTGCGTATTAGTTTTCGACCGGCGATTATCGCTAGGCGATTTAGCCCCGGCTAATGCATACGCACCGCATGCTCCGCCCCGCTCGCGTAATAAGTAAGCGCCGTGCTGAGCGATCTAAATACCGGAAACCGCTCGCCGCTGTAATATTCGCTTGTTTGGAAGGTAATTTCGCTTTTATCAAATAGATGGTGTTAGTTGCCTTTTTAAGCAGTTAACCTCATTCTAAACCAGAAAATCATTTTTACAATCACACTTCAAGCTTTATTAACAAAAAAAGTTGTTGTTTTGGTTAGTGGTATAGCGTCGCATCAGAAATGGAAAACCAACGTGAACATTTCCGTCATATTTTGCTTTCCTATTACCGTAAAGGCAAAAATGTAGCATAAGAAAAAAATTGTGTATGGGAAGGATGTGTTGACTGAACGCCAGTGTCAAAATTGATTTCCGAAATTTCGTTCTAGGAATTTTTAACTCAAAAATGCATCACGTTCTGGAAGGCCATTTGAGGCTGATGAAGATCAAATAAAGGCATTGCTGAACGCAAATCGTCATTTAACAGCACGAGAAATTACTGAGAAATTGAATTTATTGAATCCGACCGTGCAAAAGCATTTGAAACAACTTGGTTTCGTTTTAGAGCTCGATATTTCGGTTTCATACGTCCTCAAAGAAAGAGATTTGATTCGTCACATTACCATCTGCGATTTGCTGTTGAAATGTGAGGAAAACAACTCATTTCTGAAGCGACTCATAAATGGAGATGAGAAATGGATTTGTGTACAACAATATTAAACGCAAAAGATCATGGAGCAGACGTGATGAACCAGCTTAAAGCATATCGAAAGCTGATATCCATCAAATGAAGATGATGCTTTCTGTTTGTCTGGTGGAATTGAAAAGGAAGGTTTCTTTTGAGGTGCGACCAAACAAACCAAACGATTGATTCGAATGTATATTGTCATTAATTGGGCAAATTGAATGATACCATCGAGCAAAAGAGGCTAGAATTGGCGAACAGATATTATGTTTCATCATGATAACGCCAGGCTTCACACAAGTTTAATGACTTGCCGGAAGCTGTTAACGCTTAGGTGGGATTTACTACCGCATCCACCACATTCACCTGATCTGGCGCTATCCTATTATCACTTGCTTCGGTCGCTGCAAAATTCTTTGGATAGTAAAAATTTCGATTCAAACGAAGGTGTCAAAAACCACTTAATTCAGTCTTTTGCCAATAAGAATCAGAACTACTACGAGCGTGGAATCATGTTATTACTTCAAAGATGGCAAAAGGTATTAGAACAAAATGCTTTAGACTTAACAGAATAAAACTTTTCTTTCAATTAAAAATATTGTCTTCCATTTTCATGCAAGAAACCGAAATTACTTTCCGAACAACCCAATATTCGCTACGCTCTTCGTCCTGCCGCGAATAGTTTTGTCCCCCGTGCGTCTCCACCGGCCGCGGATAGTCGTCGCGATTAATTGATGACGGACGAGGCCACGATGATTGATTATTTAAACTTTTAGTCGCGATAATTAATTATTGCGACTAAATGCCGCGCTTGGTCGACTTCGATGAGTCGGCCGGTCAAAATATCGCGATGATAATATCGCTGATAATTAATCGCCTCGGCGATTTGTTGCCCGAGCCTAGTCGAGCGATATAGCGAGTGATTGCCGAGACGAAGATGAACGCAACGGACATCACGACGCATGTCGCTCTCTGCGTAGCGGTTTTCCGGGAGCCGAGAGTGTTGACAGTAGGAGGGGGAGGGAAACTTCCGGTGGGAAGCGTAGTGGATGTGTTAGCGATCGTCATGGTGAAACAACCGCGAATCTCGCCGAGCGCGACGTATCCCGAGTTTATAGACGCGGGGCGCCAGCGGGGCCGTCAAGTGACACTCTCGATCAAAAAGCGACTCGTCCAGGGTGCGCCCCGCGGGAGTCGATGACGCGCCGGCTGAACTCAGCACTATCCACATTACGTCGTTGCGGGGCTCCGAGAACGCCAGAAGCGAGTCTAAACTCGCAAGTGTAGCGCATTGAGCAAACTCGGTTACCTCACGGCTACGTTCAATCAGGGGACTGACGGAAGAATTGACGCGGCTGTGCTCTGTGCGGCTGCGACGACGTCAGGCAGGTGTGCTCGGGAATAACGATACAGGAAACGAGCGCGAGCTTTATTAATTAAGCGAAATACTGTTCGATCGAGGCACGCGCTTGAGACGCATTCAAAAGCCTCGCCTCGTATTTGAAAGCCTTCAGTCAGGACGTGTTAATCTCCTCCGGAAGAGCACACCCGCGCCTCGATTCTCCCGATGTTCGCGCGACTCCAGCCGCACCTGCGTAATCACCGACGCAGTCGAACGCGCCGCGCCGGATTGCGCCGTTGGCTGCGCGCGCGGACGAGAAAAGAGACGTAAATTCCAGCCGAACGTAATTTCGCCGAAATCCCCGCGAATGAGATACGCGCGAAATGCACGCCGATGGTAGCGACGCCGGCACACAAAGCGCACGTCGAAGGCTTTCGCGAAAGCCCGACGGGGGGAGAATTGCCAGCCCCTTCTTGCGCCTGCCCTTTGACGACCGCTCGTCAAAGAGCAGCGGTGCGCGCGTGTGAATTTGCCTCGCTTCTTAATCCGCGCGGCTTGCCTCAGCCGCGCGCGTCTCGCGAGCTTGCCGCAGGTCACGCCAGCACCCAGACCCAGCACCCCGCACTAAAACGCCGGCTCGAGGAGCTTCTCCACACGTTTTAACGCGCCGATCGTCGCGTGAGAGTGGCCTGCCTTCAGCCCGCATTAAAAATTCGAATCTAATCGTTAGCGTTTGTCAGTGCTCGTGCTTTCTCTCTCTCTCTCTCTCTCTCTCTCTCTCTCTCTCTCTCTCTCTCCTCCGACTTTCGCGACGTTTCTGGCCGGAGCTGCAATCGTCCATGAGGAAATCGAGGCTACGCTTAAAGTCCATTTTCTTCATTTTTCGAAGAACCATTCTCACAGCTGCATATTTGAGTATACAGGTCCCATTTTAACCCTTTGTGACGCGGCTGGACACCCAGAGACCTACCTATGTTCCGTCAGTTTTTTATATTTTATGAACAGTTTTAATAATCGATTTCTTAGCAATTATATTTTCTAGCTTCCTAAGACCCTAACCAGTATAAAATAATTGCGATTACTTATAAATTCTTTAAATTTATTATTGCTAATAGTAAATAAGTGAACACAAAATGTTTTTAAGAATAAATTATGGTGAGGCGAAGAATTAACTATTTTTATCTGGGAATTGATCCGCAGAGATTTTTTGAGACGCTGATTACAATCCGTTATCAGATTTTAAAAATTCAAAATGGCGGATCCAATATGGCAGACATAAAATTAAAAATTCAATTTCCGTGAAGCTAAGTATTTAGGGTTTTCTTGGTTGGTCACTGATTACGAATCCATCATCCGATTTTCAAAATTCAAGATGACCAGTCCAATATGTCGGACGAAAATCTTAAAAATAACTTTTTTAACTACAGCGAAGAATTTTAAAAAACCCAAATTTCTACGTCATTTTGAATTTCGAAAGTCGGATGATGGATTCATAATTAGCGACCCAAAAACCTCTGGATACAAAATTTCATAGAAATCGGTTAAAAGGAAAAATTCGTGGCTCAAAGCGTTAAATAAGTCAGGCAAAAGTCTCGAAAAATATGGAAGATACAAAGGAACATTTCAGACAAAAGTTGTATGGTTTCAAAGGGGACTTAAAACAACTCTATGATTTTGTTACAGGTGGCGCCACTTTCAAGATATTTACTGATCATTACTTTTCTTAAATAGGAACCCAATTTTTTATTGTATCATATTTTCCTACCAGTTAATTTGAACAACGTTTGTTTGAAACATCTTTTTATTTGCCTAATATTTTTTTAGATATTTAAGGAAAACTTGGTAACTTTCTCGATATTTAACTTACGATATCTCGCTAACTGTTTGTCGGAAGAAAAAATGGTACTAGACTTTTTCATTCTATTTGGTCTCAAGAATATACTATTAGCGCCCTGATTTTTGTTAATTTGATGATTTGGAAATTTCTAAAGGTCAATAAGTTAACAAAATGATATAATTGTCTTATATTCCCCTTGAAACCATACAACTTTTGTCTGAAACGTTTCTTAGTATCTTTCATATTTTTCGAGATTTCTGCCTCGCTCATTTAAAATGGAACCCTGTAGATGTGTGCAAGGGTTTTAACTAACCATGATTAACTCTTAAAAGTCACCATCATCCCAAGCTAACTTTTCTTATTATTGTTCATAGCAAAGTATATGCGAGAATTGATCTGCTTTATCATAATAAATACCTACTAAAATTAATATTGTCAGTGTGGTTACGTTTTTAATAAGATCAAAAATTCATATGGAGTGAAATTTCGCCCATAATAGCCTTAAATGCGTAAATTTCGCTGGTCACCTCCAATATCTCTGATCTTTGCTTTGAAAAAGATTTCAGTCGGCGCTCAGTGTTCATTAGAGACTTCCTAACGGAAGAAACTTGGAGAATATGATCTTTGGCAGAATATGTATGCTATACACACATTCTACCGACGATTAATATAGTTTCATGTCCCAAACAGGTATTCACGTTCTTTTCCTTTTCACTTCAAGGTTTGGCAATTCACGTCGATTCGTCGAGCGAATAATTCCAAGTTACGAGAACGGATTAATTTTTGCTTGCCCTCGCGCGATTTTGCCACTTTCATGAGCAAAATCGCGCGAAACTGGCGAAACCATGGCATTTTCTTGCCTACCGTTTATCAGACCCGCGCGCGCAGATAAAGGCGAGAAAGAATTCATAGTCGCACAGCTCTCACACGCTTGTCCGTCGTTGGCCAACGTTTTCTCCAAATCGACGTCCCTATCCGCACGTACTGACCCAGTTAGCTTTTAAACCCGCTGCACATTCACAACTGAATTACACGCTACGGCCGTGTACGTGGCCGAGCCGCTGGAATATGAGATTGATTAAAAAGGTATCAAGATCCGTAAGCGCCAGAATGGTTGCGCGCGGCCATGGCGAATCGGCAGGCATCGAGAGACGCAGCGTCCGTAACAATTAAAACTAGAGCGTATTCCGCTCCATCTCTTTTTCATTTCTCCTCTTCGTTCCGCCGCTGATATCACAGCCGAGCCTCGATAACGGAAGGCTCAGGCCTTCGTACCGCCGATGCGGAGGTCGCTCGCTCGCGCGATAAAACGAAAACGACCGCGCGTCATCACGCCGACCTCTTCGGGGAGTCGCGCGCGGCAGGAGTCCTGCCGCAGGATGCGGAGGCCGGCTGTTACGTGTGTTTGTCGGGCGTCGGGGACGACGATGCACAATCGGCACTTTGGCATGCTCGTATCGCGCGAGGACTCGCGGCGCTGGATCCGCGCCAATGCCGGACCGCAATTAGAAATGCTATGATAATTCTCACAAAAGCCGGCCATTAACCCACTTTCAGTCGCGAGCGACTGAACATTTGATACCCGCCGCTTGTTTTCTCGGCTGTTTTGACAATGCGCGCGCGACGAGCCCACCCCGCCGAGGTGGAAAATTCTTCCCGGCGGCGCGGCGTTGGAGGAAAACGTCTGTTAAACTGCTGCGTCGTTAAAAATCTTGCGACAAGTCCCGATTGTTTCTGCGTTGGCGCCGCCGCGGGGGAAGGGGCGGGAGGGGGTAGCTTAACAGAGCGGAGCGATACACCGGCGCTCGTGTGTTTTCCCGAATACTCTCTTCTCTACTCCTCCTCTCTTTCCTTCCCTTTCTTCTCCGTGGAACACTTGAATTTTTCGGCAGATCGAGAGGACCTCGCGCTCATTTTACTTTCAATATTCGAGAATCGTGCCTTTTCGCGGCACAACGCATCCCCATCGAGTCTTTCTCTTTCTCCCGTCACTTTTCACGTCGCCGCGCTGCTCCGATAGACAACAATGGAGAGCCGCGGCTCCGTAGAAAATTGATTCCGAGCGTTGCCAAAGGCAACCTCAATCAGCGCGCTAGATTCGAGCACGCTTTGAGAAATCTGCTGAAAAGCGCGCAGCGAAATTTGGAATTAACGCGGACATCGTTCGATCAATTAGCGCGATGTTCAGCCGAGGGCTTCTCCAGGTCCGAACGATGAGTCGACGAAGCCGAGAGTGAAGTACGAAATTATTCGAACGCAACTCGATCGACGCTACAACCGTGAGCGCGATAAGAATTGAAATATGGCCGCCGCTTGACCGGCGCAGCAAGCTGCGACTCTTCGCGCGACAAGTCTCAGCTTTTTCTCCGGGCCGGCTCTTCGCTTCGCGGAGCCTCTGTGAGATTCCGTGACGTCCTTTGTGAGAGCGAGCGCATAAACGTCGCGGGCTTTCACGGCGGGGAGACGGCGAGACGTTATTAAACTCGACGGCGCGCGAGTATCTTCCAGATAAGAAACTCCGCGTAAGGAATATTTTATTGCGCATTACGGCGCGCGGTAAAAATTATATCACCGCGTGCCCCCGCAACGTCGGACCTGTGGATATTGCGTGAGAAGACTCGCCGCGCGTTGAGAAGGAAATCAAGAAAAAGAAACAGGAGAAAAAGAGAGAGAGAGAAGGAGAGAGTTGCGAGGAAAACACGCTCCACGGAGAGAAAGAAAAGCGGAAGCTTCCCTGCCGGCCGGCGCCGGCCAGTGGGGCAAAACTGACATTTTTTGTTCAAAATGTTCTAGAAGCCACAAAACTTAACGAAATGAACAAACTTTTCATTTTATTTACTCGTTGAAAGATAACGAAAAAGACTGTATGGGTCGATTTTTTAAAAAATTCAACCCTAAAAACCTACAAACCCATAATCCCATTAGAGAAATACACAACCCAATAACGAAAAACCACAACATATAAATCGGTAACTTTAATTCTAAAACTCCTTCACCCAATAGCTCAGTCACACCAAAACTACTAAAACATACAACATAACAACTCCATAACCTCATAATCTAATAACCCCATAATCCAAAGACTTATAACGGAATAACTACAAATCAATTACTACAAGTGACAATAAAATCATAACTCAATAACACTATAAACAATATCCCCATAACCCAACAACCTTCACACTTCAATAATCTCAGAACCCAAAGCATAACTTGTCAACCGTATATCGCAATAACCCATAATCCAATATCCCTATAATCCAACAACCTCGTCATGTCTTAATAAGTTGCAATAACCATATAGAATAGTTACTTTGTTATCCAATAATCCCCCAACTTAATAACCAAGTTTTTATATACTGTATTTAGAATGCACAACAATATATTCATACTACATATGAATTTATTGTTGCAATAACTTAAGATTCAGTAAAATCGAACTTGAAGCCTTCTTGTGGCACATCCTGAATACACTTTTTCATCCGAAAAGTGTAGCTAATTCCGTTTATACTAGACTACGAGCAAAGTTACTATAGTTATTATAGTTTTCATTTTAATTATATGGAGTCATCGAATTATTGTTAATGGTGTTATTGAGTTATGATTTTACTATCACTTGTAGTAATTGATTTTGTAGTTATTCCGTTACAAGTCTTTGGATTATGGGGTTATGAGGTTATGGGATTGTTATGTTGTGTGTTTTAGTAGTTTTGGTGTGACTGAACTATTGGGTGCAGGGGTTTTAAAGTCAAAGTTACCGATTTATATGTTGTGATTTTTCGTTATTGGGTTGTGTATTTTTCTAATATTCTAATATTATAGAGTTGTAGGTCCTTAGGGTTGAATTTTTTCAAAAATCGGCTCGGACAGTCTTCTTCATTATCTTTCACGAATAATTTAAAAAAAATTAGGGAAATTAGGGAAATTAGGGAAATTAGGAAATTTCATTTCCTTAAGTTTTGAGGTCTCTAGACCATTTTGAACTTTTTGAAAAAATGTCAGTTTTGCCCCATTGTACGGCGGGCGTTCCTTAGCTCGTCGCCGAGGAGATTAACGAGCCGCGAAGGCTCACCTGCGTACCGCAGGCGACCCGCATTGACTGATCGTATCGCGCAATGGTGCGGAAGGAATATGTTCTTTAAGACACCGGAGGGCAGACGTGATAATCGCACCGCGCGAGCCAGCGCGTCGTATAACTCAGCCGATGAGTGTGTTAAAACGGATCTGCGCGGTCTTCATCCACGTCTTCGTCCACGTGAAAATCATAATCAGGCTCAGTGCTTCTCAGAGAAAATTATCCGTTTATCGCGAGGCCATCGCCAGTGGCTGCGCGCAGATTTTTGTGTAAAATGACGCTCCGTCGTTTGCAAAGGGCGCCGCACGATCGGCACAGGTCTGGCAGGCTTCGCGAAATAAACAAACTTAAACGCCGGCGACGAGAGACGTACCGGAACAATGCGATCCCGCCCACACCCCGTCCGGCGCCGGTATAATAGTCCGTCCCGACAGCTATTTTCATTACGTTCGTCATCCTCAGCGATAATTGCTTCCGCGTCGTCAATAGGCCGCAACTGTTAATGAAGTTTTATTGATCCTTACTTCTCTCTTTCTTCCTCTCTCTCTCTCTCTCTCTCTCTCTCTCTCTCTCTCCCCCCCCCCCTCGTCTCTCTCAACTTCTCGCCAGCGCGAAAACTTTTTAAATTCTGTTTTTAGCGAGCCCGACCACCCCGTATATTTTCGCATCAGTGAAACGCTCGATTTTTCTTACTCGACTCGGCGTCGCTTTAACAGCGACGGCACGGTAAAACACCGGCGAATTTTCACGCTCCTCGCTTTGAAAATTCATTCGTCAATAGCCCGTCCGCGAGATGTAGGGGCACTCTTTATTCCGCAACATGCGAATTCGATGGGAAATGCCCGCTTCCCCTTCTCCCCTCTCCTCCGCTCGCGATGAGGATGTTTTGAACATTTTGTGAAATTTATGACAACGAAGTGGAACGTAAGCTCCGCCGAGCGCATAATTCCTGCCGCTTTAATCGAGTTATTATTAGTCAAACTCTTTCGACAATGGATACCGATTATCTCAGTTTATATTCGTCGTGTTGGACAATCAATGGACATATTAATACCCGGCAATGATTATTAATACAGGGTTTAAATTGACACATGATAATATCGTTTGAAATGTTGGAGCGGAATCACTCGACAATAGATATAACCAGGAATTATTTAATATAGCAAAATGTGTTGTAATGAAATTATTCTTTTTCCTCCGCTTAGAGAGAGTATCAAGTTTGCAAAAGGGTCGTCGATGATCTCATTGACTCAAACGATGAGTCATTTTAGAGAAAGCAACGAATATACAGGAGATCCCATTTTAAATCAGCCAGTAAAAATTTCGAAAAATATGAAAGATACTAAGAAATGTTTCAGACAAAATTGTATGGTTTCAAAGAGAACATGAAACAACTATTAGGTAAATCGGAAAGTTCTGTCCGTTTAACGACAAGTAGCTATAGCTAGAACTGTCGTTAACCTCTGATGTCTAAACGAAGCTTAATAGTTTGTTTTGACATCTGTCAATAACATTCAGTACATAAAAATACACGTTTGCATCAATAACATTGTTTTCCACTGCATCGAAAATGTCGAAATTTGAGCCAAATAAGCGTCATTTGCGCGAAGTTGTTAATCTTTTGCTTCAATTGGAAGAAAACTGCAGCTGAAGCTCATCGAATGCTTGTAGAAGTTTATGGTGATAATACTCCTTCCGATAAAACATGCAGAGAATGGTTTCGACGCTTGAAAATTAGTGATTTTGATGTAGAAGACAAAGAGCGTCCTGGACGGGCAAGAGTATTCGAAAACGAAGAATTGCAGGCATTGGTGGACGAAGACCCATGTCAAACGCAAAAGCAACTTGCAGAAGCATTAAATTGTGCTCAATCTGTCATTTCCGATCGTTTTAAAGCCTTAGGAAAGGTTTACAAGGAAGGAAAATGGGTCCCGTATGAACTGAAGCCAAGAGACATTGAAAGGCGAAAAACCACCTGCGAACCATTCTGCTTGCTAGGCAACAAAGAAAGGGGTTTTCACATCGTATCATTACTGGGGGTGAAAAATGGATTTATTTTGACAAACCCAAACGTCGAGAAACTATTTGCGATCCCGGCCAACCCTCAACATCGACGCCAAAGCGGAATATCCACGGAAAGAAGGCAGTGTTCTATATTTGGTGGGATCAGAAGGGTGTGCTGTACCATAAGCCAAGTTGAAAAGTGGTCAAACAGTCACAGGGAATCTCTGCAGAGAACAAATGATCCGTTTGAGCCGAGCATTGCACGAAAAACGACGAGAATATGAAACGAGACAGCATAAGGTGATTTTGCTTCATAACAACGCTCGGCCTCACGTCACAAAATCTGTCGAGGAAACGTTAGAAGCACTTCGCTGGGAAGTGTTACCCCATACGGCTTATTCACCAGACTGTGCCCCTTCCAACTACCACTTGTTTCTGTCGACTTGTTTCGGTCGATGGCACACGCACTTGCTGAGGCATGCTTCAATTCTTATGAAAACGTCGAAAAATGGGTCTCTGACTGGATAGCCTCCAAAGATGAGTCATTCTTTCGCCGCGGAATTCGCTTGCTGACCGAAGGATAGGAAAAAGTCATCGCTAACGATGGACGATACTTTGATTGATGTACTTTTTGATTTTGTTTCTTAAATAAAGCCATACGTTTTGCAAGAAAACGGACGGAACTTTCCGATTGACCTAATATATCATTTTGTTTATAAATGGCGCCACATTCGAGATATTCAATGATCAATTCAATGATCGATTCAATTACTCTTCTTAAATGGAAACCGCAAATTTTTATTACATCATTTTTTTCTAACCTAACTTCTAATAATACCCTAACTTTTGTTAACTTATCGACTTTTGGAAATTTCAAGATCATCAAAGTAACAAAAGTCAGGGCGCTTTTGTAACAATATATTTTTGAGACCAAATAAAATAAAAAAGTCTAGTACTATTTCTTTTTCCGACAAAGCGAGAGACAAAGAGAGTTAGCGAGATATCGTAAATTAAATGTTGAGAAAGTTACCAAGTTTTCCTTAAATATCTCAAAAAATACTAGGCAAATAAAAAAATGTTTCAGATAAAAGTTCGTTAAAATTAATTGGTAGAAACAGATAATATAATAAAAAATTGGTGTTTCCATTTAAGAAAAGTTATGATCAGCGAATATCTCGAAAGTGATGCCGTCTGTAAACAAAATGATACGGTTGTTTTACGTCCCCTTTGTAACCATACAACTTTGTCTGAAACGTTTCTTAGTATCTCCCATATTTTTCGAGACATTTACCTGGAGCATTTAAAGTGGGACACTCTGTATAACAATGGTAGATACTTGAATCATGAAGTGAGCTCACAACATGCCTCGTTAATAAAAATTGACAAAAAATCCGACAAACTTCCGCCTGGCTTGAATAGCGTCGAAGTCGGAGCCGCGAAAACGAATCGATAAAAATATGCCATTTGATGGACGAGCGCGAATCCTCCTCTTGCAAAATCGCCGTCGGTGGCGAAATTGCGGCAAGAAGCTCGCCGGCTGATAAATGTTAAGAGATAAGCGCGGACAACGCGCGGGGATTTTCCCGTCGCTCCCTGCCATAATGGTCTCTATTGCGAGCGCAAATGTGGACAAAAACGTACGAATCTGAAAGTCATTGAATGCGTACATATATCCGGGCCGAGGGCCGCAAAAACGCGCCGGTAGGTGTAGACGACCCGGATCGAGCAGTCCGTGAACTCGCGCAAGAAAGTAGATACGGTCGGCAGTAAGTACGGCCGCTCTCGGTCCTCCGTTACGTCAGACCGAGCCGAGACTATAACTACTGGCCGCGCTGCAGCGCGATTCCCGGAGCCATTGAGATTTCTTGTATTTCCGCGGCCACGCCGCGTTCGCCACGCCGCCTCCAACATCCATCGGGCTACAGCACAGTTGCGTTATCTGGGAGGTGTCCGATCGATTATACACTCTCGCAATTTTTCCGCGCGGATATATCGTCGCTCTCTTTCTTTTTATCTCATTTCCTATCTGGCGATCGGGCGATCGGCCGAAATGGAATTTCCGCTTGGAATTTAACGAAATATAATTATATTTGTACGTAGAAAGTTCTCGTGTAGATCAAGCGAGATCGAATGAAAAATTTCTTCACCACTTTGCAAACAACCGGATAAAATTTTCAGTTATTAATTACAGAAAATTGACGAGCAAACTTGCGCGATCTGTCAAATGAGCTGTGATGGCGACGCCTGCCGTCGTGTGCCTTGTAAATCAGGTCAGACTCAACAAAAAAATCCTCTACCATTTGCATAAAATCATGTAAAATTTCGTATTATTAATTAAAGAATGTTTCTGAACAATTGCGCACGGTTTTATTACCAGTCTTCTAATTAATAAATCCAAAATTTATATTTCCTTTTGCAAGATAATAGAGGACTGTTTTGTTCACTTTGAACTAATGTACAAGCAGACGTGACGGCAGATGTCGCCATCACAGCTCGTTTAACAGATCACACAAGTTGATTCATAAATTTTCGCTAATTAATAAGTCGAAAATTGGCATGGTTTTTCGCAAAATAGCAGAGGAATTTTTCATTCAGTTTGACCTAATCTACGTGCACGAGAGCTTTGTGTTCATCATTACACGCTCTGAATGAATATACGAATATAACAACGCGGCATAACTCGTAGTGCTGCGGTGGTACAATAAAATGAGCGATGCAGTATTGGCGAATGAAATATAATAGGCGGAATAATAATAGGCGGAATGCAATTCGTCATTGCGTCGCGATTGTCGTGCAACGCACCGCGCAGGAAATCAAATCTATTTGTCGTATTCCTTTTCTCCAATTTCCACATTTCCGCGTCCGTTGCGCGGTGGATCATGCAATTGCGTCAACAAAAATACCTCGCAACATCAACGCAAATCGTTCTCGCGTTGCTACACGCTGCCGGTATCAATGCGTGTGCAACAGGTCAGCAAATGCGATTCTTCGAGTCAACAATGCGCGCTATAAATATTAATGAAATCAAGAAACCGATACGAAGCATCACGCGAATCGAGAGGCGGCTAAGGAAAGAGCACGGTCGACTTGCGTTTGCGACGAGCAATAATTACAAGCTTGTCGGGCAACACCGTGCCGGGAAATGTCGCTGAATAATTCCTTGATCATTCAAATTCACAGCCGGCGTTAAAATTGGCGTTCGGCGGCGATCACGGCGCGGCGATTCTACACGGCGACAATGAGGGTCAATCCGACCGATCGTCTCGCAGGATTTTATCGACCCTTTACTGACGGGCTGGGACATAAAAAAGGAGAAAGAACAAAGCAACTTAACCACACGGCCTGAATCCTTCGCCGATACACGTCCGAGTCTACGCGGCATAACATTTTTATTGTCACACGCGCGCGCGCGCCAACGGAGCGACTCTCGCGTTGCCATAAACGGCCGCAACACAATACCTTGAGTGTTCGAGTAAAAGTGCAAGAGGCGTGACTTAGATACACGCCGACGGAAATTGTTTGAAAGTTCATTTTACAGCGAGCATTAAGATATGCCGACGTTACCTCGCCCGTAAACTCCCGATGCACACATATTGCAGCCCGGCGCATAATACCGTCATGAAAGTCGGGCTTGTTTCGTCACAACTTCGGAGACTGCAACTGACGAATCATAAAAGGTCCCGCTCCTCCCTCGTCCTCCTTCTCTATCCGCCCCTCCTTCACTCCTTTATTCCATTCCGCTTCCTCGTTTTCTCGTGCTCGGTATATAACCAACGTTTGCATCGCTTGCATTTTTCCTCGATACTACCTCCTTTCGTTCTGCAATATCTCTCTCTTTCTCTCTCTCTCTCTCTCTCTCTCTCTCTCTCTCTCTCTCTCTCTCTCTCTTTCCCTTTCCCCCGCCGTTCTCGTCGTCATCTTCTCTTTCTCATTGTGTAAGATAAAACGAACTTCTCTCGCGCTTCAGGATTTCGCATTTTTTGTCAGTTGCAAATTTCTCTCAACATGTCGTCTTTAGCGCACATTTGTTCAAATATCGTTAATACGTCGTGTCGTGTGTAACTTGTCTAATTTTTAACGAAACAATTAATTGTATTAAAAGTTTCAACAAAATCGATGAAACGAGTGGTTTAAGTGTCAAACCGAGCTGATATAAAAGTTGGATATAATAAATGAATATATAATGTAGCAGGACGCGCATGAGATACGCGAGTATTCGCGCTTTTAAAAGCGCACCTTCTCCTCTTCTTTTATTCCTCTTCATTCCGTTTTTCCTTCCATCTTTCTCATTATCCGACGAGTATCCCTCGTTTGTGCGGCCACGTGCAAAATTCGGCACGGTAAAGCCGCTCGCGCTCGCACTCGTCTCTTGATGAGGTCCTTCGTCCACCTCCATACACTAAAGGGCTTATATTTAGGGGTTTAAGCGGCCCGGCCATTTTGCGAAGCGTGTACTTTGTAAATAAATCGAAATCGGATTAATCTTCATGCGAAGTTGTTTGCTCATAATGAGCCCGCAGAGACTATTTGTAGCGGCGGCGTTGAAACTTCGTGAAACACCCTGTACACACGACCAACGAGGAAAACGACAACAAGAGAACGGTACACACGAGCTCAACATTACGATCGATACGGAAGCGAGCGAGAAATATTGCGCTACGTGTAAACAAATACTTTTCGAGTAGAAGAGTACCCGGTGCGAATGCAGTCTCTTTCTCTCTCTCTCTCTCTCTCTCTGTTTCTTCTTCTCTTTCTCTTTTTCTCTTTTTATTTGACGAACGTGACACACACAGCGGGGCCGATTTGTTTGACGCGATACCTCCGATACACCGGATACGCGGGAGAAACATACTGCCCGGCACGTAAGTAAATAACACCGTTTATGGTGACGAAGGACCGCCAGTTTAGAGACGGGAGACGAATAGCAGTAAATTGGCTGCCGCGCGAAGTCATTCGGACGCCGGGACACAATACTTTCGCTGGCGACGCGTAATAAATATCGTCGCGCTGGATATCGTTAAAGCAGTTTTTCATGCAAACTAGTCGCACGACGTTACGTCGCGTAACGACTAACTGCGACAGAATTTACGCCCGTCTCCTGACATTTACGACGATGCGGCTCTCGTCTGAAAAAAAAAGAAGGAAAGGGGAAAAGCGAGTCGTATTCCACGTTGACGTGGAGGTGCAGCTGTCCGTCGTCGCGGCGAGGGGAGGGGGAGGCGCTTTAATGTCACTTCTAATTGTGGCGAGAAGTGGAAACGTATCGGGAAATATTTGATCGAAGGCTCGCGTCGATTCGTCTCGCGATGCATTTTTCAAACATGTCAATTCCTCGACCTTAATTTCGCGGTCTTACTGACAAGCGGCGACGGGGCTAAAAATCGAAGTGGAATTTTGACTGGCCGTGGGAGTATCGGGCAATCGTTTTACTCAATTTTTCATCACTCTTATCGGCGAACGACACGTAATTCCGTGGAGCAACGTGACCAAGCGTAATTCCATCGGGCTCCCCATTCTTCTACTCCGCGCTGCGCCATTTTCTATTCTGCCCTTTACGACATCGTTGTAACCGGTGATTTTCCGAGAGGTAAAGTCCAAAGCTTAGAACTAACGGACAACGTAATAAGTTTAGCTATTCCATAATCGTCGCTAATGGCAGGCACGTACAATGGCACTTTGACAAAAGATCCGTCCAGAAGGAAAGACAAATGTCCCTTAGAAGAGTCCTTTTTATAAGGACCTCGCTTGTGTGTATATGCGCGTGTGTGCGCGCGACAATATTGCGCGAACGAGAGGTCGTCCTACAGTTGGAAGAATATCCTTTAAACTGCCGACTGAAAGATGAATCTCTTTAATCCACGTGTTTTAAAATTTCAGCATTCAAACGTTTCAACAACTCGGGCCGCTCTCTCTCTCTCTCTCTCTCGCTCGTAATTAAGGTGAAAATCGTCACACTCAACGCTCTCTCTTTCTCCCCATCGTCGGGCGGCTTCTTCACGTTGGCTGTGCAATCAGCACGTTTCCTCAATAAATATAACGCGGAATCGACAAACGATCGCGTCGTGGCGCACGCGGAAAAAGCAAATCCTCCGCACGGGAGGATAAGGCATCCTTAAAAGGACCTTTTTGCGAGTACACGCCACTGAGTGGGTCGTAGAAACGGCGATGAAGATAGACGAGGCACAGGAGACGGAGAAAGGGAGGGCGAGAGGAGCAGAGCGAAGGAGGGAAGAAGGGAGGGCTCGAACGATGAATTTCATCTATGCACCGTCGTACAGTTTTATTCAGCGCAGTTTGTTTGCGCAGCTGATTGCCTCAGCAACGGCGACGAGAGTAACGAGAGTGAACTTAAGCGATCAATTAAAAATGTAAACTCGCCTAATTGGGACGTTAAATGGCGTATCACCGTTGAGAGAGAGAGAGAGAGAGAGAGAGAGAGAGAGAAAGAGAGAGAGAGAGAGAGTGAGACGAAGAAAGGGGGTGGGTGGGGAGAGAGAAAGAAAGAGAAAGGAAGCGGCCTCACCGCGATCCGGCGAGCCACCCTCTCCTTGATTGCACGAAGAGAGGCGAAGCCGCGCGCCTCGACACTCTCACGGAGTTGAAAGCCGGAAGTCGGTAGCCCGAGAGCGCAGGAAAAAAAACGCGAAGAAAGGGAGAGACGGGACCGGTAGTGAGGAAAGTTGAAAATGAGCGAGGCGATCAGCAACTTGGCGCTCACGCTCGCGCGAGCACGCGTGCTTACTTAAGACCGAGTTTAACGTTGATTTATACGCGCGAGAAAGAAATATTTAACATCGAAAGCTACCTCGAAGCTGCGAAGCCGCGAAAGAGTGCTCTTTACCGCAGCGACGAAAGTGTTTGCTGATTAAAGTTAAGTGGGATGAAAGATGCTGCAGCAGCAGCGCCGAAGGCGATCTCGGCCTCAGGATCGAGGCTCAATTGAGATCGTGTCGAAGTAATCGGTTGTTGCCGTTCTTCAAAACAGAGGCACGAGAGAGGCAAAGAGCTCACTTAGCGAGGATAATAATGTCAGTGTCGCGTACTCGTGACGAGGCAAGGTTGCAAAATAATAACGTTTCAGCGTGTATCCGAGTTATTTCCCGCTATAGCTAGACAATAAATAAATAACCGCGAATCCTACCATCTTCAATTTAATCTCGATTAAACTTTACTACGCCGCAATAAAAATTCTCTGAAGGCGTACGCAGCCAAGAGAACTGTTCAAGTTTTCATATCCGGAAGAAAGTGGATAGCAAGACGTCGGCCGACGTCAGAAGTACAGAAGAACGTACAGAAGAACGTACAGAAAGAACGGGACGATACCTAACGATTAAGATGCAATATTAACCGTCACAAGATTACATTCATCGACGACAAACTCCAAGCATCCAACGATCTTTTACGACATGACCCCTCGATTGGCGGAAACGCAATGCTACGTTTTGATATTTCTGGTTGTTCGGTGTTTTTAAAATTGGATAATCAAAGGTTTGCGAGATCGCACTATTCAATAGTGATATTCAAGATTGAAAATAGCGGGTGTAAAAAAATAGAGTCTAAAACTGAGAAAAATATAAAATTTTTGCGAAAATTTTGTAATAATTACCAGCCAATGCACAGAGATGAGTTTTGTAAATTTACAGAGTCTTTTTATCATAATTAAACTAAACCATGTTTATGGCATATCGGATCCGCCATTTATAGATTAGCAGTTGTGTTTGATTCTAAACTAACAACTCAAAATTAAATTAAATACTCGTAAACGGCGAGCTCAAAAACTCCCAGACAAAAAGTTTTAACGACATTGCTCCGCTTTCGAAAATCCGTTTCTTGCTACCTGAAGCGCTTTCGCAGACGTCAGCTCGCCGGTCACGGGGTTGTTCCAACGCGTCGTCTCTCATCCGCCCGCTGGTGGACAAAAATAATTGATCTCATCGTGATTAGCGGTAATCGAGAACGCGACGCGATCGTTGGCAGAAATTTCGAAAAAGCCCCAAAGAGGAGCTCTCGCGGTGGCGACATGCGCGTGCGCGCAGGATAGGGGTGGATTATGGCAATGCAGAGAGTGTGGACGTGGCCCGAATAGATCGCATAAATTACGGGCCAGCCGTGGAACGCGCGGCATAACGAGATAATTAATACACGGTTCAAACGCGAGAGGAATGGGGAGAGAGAGAGAGAGAGAGAGAGAGAGAGAGGGAGTAAGAGAGAGGGTGAGAGGGAGAGGAGGAGGGATATGAACGGACACAAAACGTTGACGGGAAAGAGAGGGAAGAAGAAAGGGCAGCGACGGCGTGAGCGAGAAGGCTAGAGAGAGGGTCGCCGCCCTTTCTATAACGGGTAGCGCGTGCCCGCGCCAGAATGCATTTACCTACTGTTTCGTTGCTTCTAATGGCCGCCATTCGCCACCTCGTATATTGTCCGCGAGGGCCGGTCGACATCTCTTTTGTTTCGCGTGCACGATGCATGCCGGATGAAGAACGATTCTCCCATCGTGCGGCCGTTCGGCTGTACCGAGACCGTCCATAAGTCCGCGAACGTGAATAAATTAACGACGGCGAAGAGGAAGCGTCGAGGAGGCACCAACCTCAGGAAGAGTATCATGTGCAAATAGCAAAGGGCGGACAAGAAAGAGAGAGGAGAGCAAAAATAGGAATTTCTCGTACGATCTCCGCACCGAGATGATCCCTGATCCGTTAAAAATTACTTGTGCACCTTGAAACGAGCGTATGAGTGCGCTTTTCAAGCTTTTCTGAGCGATTATGAGCGAGAGCAATTGGGAGAGAGATAAAATCTTATATCTCTCTCTCTCTCTCTCTCTCTCTCTCTCTCCCTCCTGCGTAATAAAAATACACTTACCGGTCGAGAGTTTGGAATTATCAATTAATTTTTCATAAGAACAAGTCTTCCAATTCAAGACGCGACAACTGTGTTATCCTTTACCTGACCTGACAAAGAGCGAGATCTGCGAAAATGAAGTAAATTACAGTCTAAGCAGCGACACGCAAGTCGCAGCGAGCTGTACGAGAGGAGATTCGCTTGAAAACACAAGATGATTCTAAACTTTTCAGCGGTAGCGTGCGTCTCTTAAGACGAAACGCGAGAAATCGAGCGGAGCCCGCGGAGCCGAAACACATCGATAATCTGAGAATTTACGAATTCATGAATTCATAACATAATAACCCGCGGTTGTCTGTAAATCTACGTATCTACTGGTCGGGCGGCGCCACCGCCGGCCGCCAACAACAACCGCCGCGACACCGCGAATCCCCCACAAAGGACACCGCTACATCGTACCAATATGCCGCAGTGGAGGGGATTTTTTTGTTTCCAGCGTAATAATCCGTTCTTTTGAAAGCGGACCAAGGATGGCAATTTAGATGCGAAACGAGAGCGCGAGCTGCAGCAAAGCTCCGAAAGCAAAACGGAGCAAAAGGGGCAAGCGTTAAAAGCGCGCGCCTGCGTCGTTTTTGCGCCGCTTGTCCGTCGCGTCGTCATCATCGCCGGAAATTCGCGAAAGTTGCCACTGTTGCAGTCGTAACGTTTTGCGTCCTGGTTAGCAAACTGCCCCAAGGCGTCAGCTCGAGCTGCGCGACGTCGTCGGCTTGCGAGTTTTTCGTCGCCGTCGTCGCCTCGAGGGATCACCGGAGCTCGAGTTTCTCGCGCGCCCTCTCCCGCCCCCCCGTCCCCGGTGCCATTGTCGAAGCGGCCGGAATCGGCCGGGTGATTTTCATCAGCGACGATTGTTCGTTCCTTCGGCGGGAGTTGCCGTCCGCCTGTTCTCCCCGAGGTCGAATAATTCACTTCCCGCGGTTCCGGCATTACGCCCACCCCGGACTTCCGCATAAATTCACCTCGCGCCGCTAAATCGTGGCCCGCGAACTTAGAAACACGGACGCGGCTTATTATCTCGAAGACAAACGCGCGTCTACCGTGGCGGCCGATAAATCGACGTGGCGAGACTGCGACTGCGCGAAAGCCGCATCATTGTCCGCGGAAAGAAGGCTTAACGTGAGGACGCCCGTGAGCGCCCGACAATGTAAATTCATTGTATGAAAATGTTGAACATCTGCGTTAATTAAGCGAGGAATTTTCCACATGCATGAACGAGGGGACCAAAGTATCAGAATATTACAGCGCTTGTGAGGAACACGACGATAAAGAAAACAAGCGGCGCGATAAAGGAAATAAAACGCGGACGTATCTGGGAAAAGTTTTGCCAGCGTTCCGACGGTTATTCGCCACAACGGCTTTGTTTGTATTGAAAAATATCACGATTATCATTTGTCTTGTATTTATACGGGACGTATCGGAAATCTACCATGAAATTTACAGGACAGATTCTATGTTGAGAAATGAGTAAACAAGCTTTGTGTAAACATATATGTCTGCGAAAGCTCGATTTTTGAGATGTAGCTTTCAGAAAATGTCAACAATGGGAGAAAATGTGTCGCGATAAGCGGCTTAAGAACGCTAATACAACATTTTTTACCTGCTTTTGAAGATAATACCTATCAATTTTGATAATTCCCGAATATCAAACAAATAATTATTCGTTGCGACGCTAGTACGTTGTTGCCGTTTGTCGCGAGTGAAATTTAAAGAAATGTATTATTTTCTTCTTGACACCGTAGGAGTTTACACTTTCGAAGAGATGTGGCAGAAGTCTTGAACGATTTTTATAACAGTATGTGTGTCTAGTTACCTATGAATCACGATTTTAATGAATAATTGAAATGAATATATTTTCTGAAAACGAACTGAGATCATAGCAGCTACATCCAAGAGACTAAGCGTTCGAGGAGAAAGAGAGAGAGCCATTTACTGAGCCTTTTTACTTATTTTTTATGTAGAATCTCTCCTGTGAATTTGTCGGAATCGAGTTTAGACACACTCTGTATATAATCATCTTACTGTGATTTCTTCAAAAAAAAAAAGTCCACCGAATTTTCCATACGTAAAACACAATAATACGTAATTATATATGTATACATAATAATACATAAAACACAAAATATCCCCTTTTAAAACAAAATAAAACCCTTTTCCTCTCTTTTCTTATCATGACGCTTATTTACACAAGACGGCAAACAGCACGATATATGTAGCGAGGAGACAAGCGAAGTCGAACAAACAACGAGTTTCCGTGCGCGTGCACCGTGAAAATAACTCCTAAAGAAAAAAACAACAGACAAATTCAATTTCTACACCGCGCAGTAGCGGTGCAGCCGGCAAAGGCTACGTTCCCCTCGATCATTCACGCAATCTGAAGATCATACCTTAGCCGTCTCGTCGGCCGTCGAGAATGTGTACATTCTATTGTCCGAAGGTATGCGATGCATTTCAGCGCGAAGGAACGAAATCGATTAGAGCGCGGGCGACGTCGCGCCCGGGCCGGGAATGCGATCTCGTCGTCGGGTAAATAATGCCGCGTATTTTTCCCGTTTTTCCGCCGCGGAGTCCACTGGACTCGACCTTTAACCCAGATATCCGGGCAGCATTCCAAATTTTACGACGTGGCAATGTGCGCGGCGTATACGGCGGAGGAGGAGTTCCTTCGCTCCGTGAGCCTACACGTATCGCCGCAGCGCGGTGCAATCGCGGCGCGCGAAGCGATAGATATTTATTGCCGTCGATACGCCGATAAATCGCGCTCGCTGACCGGAGTTAAGGTGCATCTGTGATTCTTGCATCTCGCATGCGGAAAAGAATCTCCGCTCCTGCAATCGCAATCGCGCGGAATCTCGGCGCGGAATTTCGAGCAGAATGTGTGTCTCGCGAAATTCGCGAAATTATAAGCGATAAGAGGGGGGGGGAGAGAGAGAGAGAGAGAGAGAGAGAGAGAGAGAGAGAGAGAGAGACTTGGTAGGCGGTAGGTGATGGTGGCGGAAAACTCATCGACGCTCGTGATCCCGCTGAGATAAACACAGCAAACGGTGCAAATGCGAGTTATTTGCGAGCAGCGAGTGGAGCGATCGCGGTCCGCGATAAATCACATTTGCCAAACGCGCGCGGGCAAATTTATATTTCGACGGAGTCGCGTTTGTATTTTTGTCAACAATAACCGGCACGTCGGCCTGCGCGACAAAATGCCGAACGACAAACGGCCGCCGTAATTCGGATTCGGCGGTGCGAAAATTAAATAAAACACGGAAGCCAGTGGACTCGCGCGTCGGTATTCCACGAGCGACACCCGCGCGCTAATAGTTGCTAAAAAAAAGCAAACGGAATGTATTTTTCGCGCAAACATCTACACGTAACTTCGTTTCATGTGGATGATCTCACCTTCGCGGATCGCGCTAACGTGGAAAACAAATATTTCCCGTCCGCTGGCGAGGGAAAGAAGAACGTCCCTTTTCGATATTCCATTAGCGCGCTCTAGCGGAGATATTTGTATGTTCTCTCGTGCGTAAACCTCTCGCGAATTAGGAAAAGAGTTAAGTAAATGATGAAGTACGCGGAACATTAGAGATAACATGCCACAGTTGCGCACTCCTGCCCCCTCCTCCTCCCGCGTGCAAAATGAGAATGACATTCCCATTAAGCCCCCCCCTCTGCCATCCTCTCGTCCCGGCCACTTCGACCCTCCGCGACGGATAATGGCCCCGCTGCTCTCGGGGCGATCGCGTGTACTTTGGACGGCCGAAAAAGCGGCCAGGCGCGTCCTATATCAAAGATCGAAAGGCACGCCGGATTTATTACGTTTCCAACTTTAACAATGTCCGAGTCCAAGTTGCCTATCGGCGCGACTTTAACCGAGTTCGGGATGAGTTCGGGCTGGAGCGCGGCAGATATAGCTGAGAACTCAATCCACGGCCTCTCGCGATTCAGCCCGGCCCGGACGGAACTTCGCCGGTTTATTGGCCCTTCTGCACCCCCTCCCCCCCCCTTAGCCCTCAATGCGCGCGCGCGCGCGCACGCGCAAGGAGTTCGTGTGAGATAAAATAAATGTAGCAGAGATGGTCTGTCGCAAAGTGATAAGTCGGACCGCCGCGCCGGATACTTCCAGCTCCGAGAGTCAGCGTGTGCGCGCGTTTGGCCGGATCAGCGTTTGCTGGCCCCTTCTTCGACATGCGAGTCTTTTATGACGTATAGAAACGCCGCGATATTGCAGCCGTATCCATTATACGGCGTGTTTTATATAGAATCGAGCCGCTGTAAAGCGGACGCGCGCACCGTAACGCGCTGCGATTCTGAGGTGCCGGAGTCGATATCTCGCTGAGTCTCTCTCCCTCTCTCTCTCTCTCTCTCTCTCTCTCTCTCTCTCTCTCTCTCTTTCTCGCGACGTTCCCCGCGAGCTTTTTCCAAATTCTCGGCAACTTTGTAATTAAACCCCCCGGCTCAAAATTCCATTGATTTCTCTCCAAATGGAGCGACGAATAATATTCCATTATCGATCACGAGCCTTTCATTCGCGGATATCCCTTCAGCCATCCCACGCGATTCACAGCGCGGGAGCAATTATCGGCTCGGCGACTTTTCGACTAGAAACCGACCTCAGCTTTCGCGGGAAATTATGTCACAGAGAGCGCGAGCCGTCTGCGCTAATGATTTTGGTCGCACACGTCGTAAATCTTACCCCAGTGTGAAATGCGACGCACGACTGTATAATCTTTCCGCGGGCGCGCGCGCGCGCGATTTCATTACGAGCCGCGTCGCGAAAGCCGCGAAACTCCGACGAAGCAAACTCGAAAAAGTACTCGCGCCCGACGAATGCTGCTTTAACAATCGCCGGCGCAAGAATTAAAACGGTCGAGCGTGACGTTATTAAAACAAACCGTAATATCTCATTAGCATTACTCCATACTTGTAACGCTTTATGCGCTGCGAATGAGGAACATCTTGTTCAGAGTCGCCTTAGCAACACGTGTCATGCGATGAAGCACGTTACGTCTACTTGAACCTACTTCGGAGCGTCTCGAGTCACTTTGATGTTAAGCAGCTTAAACGGCTGATATATCCGCGTACGCCATTTTGTACATCGGATTAGCTACACTAAGGGCTCCTTGTTCCTGCGCGCTGTAAATTGGAATCTGTTCTCTATTACGTGCTGACACTCAGACCTGCACAATTTCTCCTTATCTGTGATGAGCGGGAGCTTGTGCAGTCCTGAAGCGCCACACGTGCACACACACACACACACACACACACACACGAGAATCATCATGAAATGCGCAATTGCGCACAGAACGGCACAAAGTTGTGTATTCGTGCGCAAAACTATTATCTGCTGTGAAAAGAAGAAAGACTGTTTGTGAAAAAAATCCAACGTCGACCGCGCGATCACGCGAAAGTTCAGTCGCGTTTCGCGCGGACGCACCAACTCTCGTGAAATGCAAATCGAGCTTTTCGATTTCGCGAGACACATTCGATCGCCCCTCCGCATGTGCGAACATGCATCTTGCAATTATCGGGTGTTCAGAACTGGTTGGATATCGATAGCATGAGATGAAACAGAAAAGGTAATAAATGTCATGGACGATGAAATAAAAATTTACTCGACGCCGCGAGGCTTCGCGTAGCGAACCACAAGTTTTTCCGGTTGTTCCGAAACTATCGAATATCGGAGTTCGGCTAGGTTCGGCTTGAATCGAATAGATTCGGATCAAACACTGGCCGCATCCTGACACAGCTTGTATGTACAACTTTTATATTATTGTAATGTTCTTAACTTTTTAACTCTTTTTTTTTTAATTACACAACACGCAAGCGAGAGTTGCTCCTCGCTTGTCTAACGAAGTAACTGCTCGCCCACTGTCTCTCTAATTTCATGCAATAATGATACGGCGCAAATTGCAATGCATAACGGCGTACGCGTATAAACTACACAAACATATTAATTCAGTATCATTAACATCGCGAATGCAAGTTGGGCGAAGTAATTATCCTCGCAAGTCCGCAGGCCAACGTTGATACGTAACTGAACTGAGAATTATTCGTGTAATCTACATCATCGTAATGCTCCGCAAACTGGAATCGATTATTTGCCACGTTGAACTTCCATTAGCGCCAGCCGACTGTGTTTATGTAGCTGACAGTTGTAACGCGAGCGCAATTAGATGCACATTGAGGCAGCTGTAACTTTCTGGGTTTCTGTTCCATTAAAGTTACCTCACTTCCCAGCGGATGAGAAATCGGTCGAAGGGCGAAATAATCTATGAGGGATGTTTCTTACGTCACGGATGTCATCTCATTCTGTTCGTACGCGACGCTCGTCTTCCAAAATCGGAGTAGAGAAGACGAGAGATTTCTGAGACTAAAATGCAGATTCAATTTATCTGAAAAGTTGTCACTGCAAAAATAGATGATATGCCGTGAAACTAAAATCAATGGATCAACGATAAGATTACGATAAAATCGTACGCGTAAAATATATTCCAAATCAAGAAAGAAAGAGAGAGAAAAAAAGACGCCAAGTTATCGAACAGTTTGATTCGATTTTCGAGTCAGAATTGACTGTTGCGCTCAATATAAACAAATTATTTGTCAAACATGTAATCAGGGTTGGGAAAGTTACTTTATGAAGGTATCTAATTACGGTTACAGTTTTTTTCCACTGAAAAGGTAACTAGTTACAGTTACAAGTTACTGATCTTCGAAAATAACATGTTACAGTTATAGTTATTTAGAAAGCAACGAGTCGTTATTTTTCAGTTACTTTTTTACAATAATGATGCTATTATCTTAAATTTCATAATTGT
This sequence comes from Harpegnathos saltator, assembly GCF_003227715.2. NCBI lineage: Eukaryota > Metazoa > Arthropoda > Insecta > Hymenoptera > Formicidae > Harpegnathos > Harpegnathos saltator. The sequence continues at coordinate 631,697 of NW_020230710.1, forward strand.
ATAAATTCCTTCAATTTTATATAAAAGTGGTTTGTTGATTATTATATATATCCCTCATATTGTATATAATTTTTACATTATATTAGCTTCATTAATTTAAATAAGCAACTCTTATTTTTTTTTAAGATTATCAATAACAACTGGGCAGAGAAATGTTCAGTTGTTCTCGTTTTCAAGTTTTTGCTATAACTCGAATATTTCTGCATATACCAGTTGTGGCATTCTACAATCCTTCTCCGAAGATTGAGATGTTTTATCTATTGCTTGAATTTATTAATTTTATTTATCGCTTGAATTATATAACTGAAACCACGCAGCGCACTTCACGCTGAACGCAAGTTATGTTAACAAATAAGGACTGGCGAAAAGAAATACAGGTTGCGTTCGGAGAGGAAATCATCAGCTCTATTGCGTCATTTTATCCTTGCTTCACATCTAATAAACGATAAAGATAGATGACGCAATAGCGTTTTCCAAATGTAACCAAAATAACTGTATACTTATTGGATATCAAGCATCGCTACGTCGCGTTATCGTGCTAGTCTGCCAGAAACTTAAGTTTGAAATAAAGTAAAGTAACTATTAAATTAGGTACTAGTTTATCAAACAAATGTAACTAAGTTAAGTTACAGTTATAGATGGGAAAAAAAGTGACGAAGTTAAGTCGTAGTTACCAAAAAAAAAAAACTATAGCTGTAACTTTGTTACAAGTAACGAGTTACTTCTCACCCCTGCATATAATCGCCGTCTGCGATCCCGTGTTAATGTTTCGGCGGTTTTCGTACGCGTACATCCTAAGAGATATAAGAGACTTGTCGCAAAGGAAAGAGAGAGAAATAAAATAAGGATTTTTGACTGACAACGGTGATTCGACGGTCCTTAAAAGTCCGTACGTCACGTAACTTTGGGAGGAATCGTGCGCTCTTTGCCCCGTCGCGGACTATCGATCTGGAGCAGCGCAAACGCCGTGTAAGAGACAGTGGGAAAAGAGAGACGGATGCGCGGCCGGGTCACAAAGAAACTAATCTCCAATACAGCGTAATGCAAAGCTGATGGTGCTCTTTCGAGGCGGAGAAAAAGCGACTTGTCGGAATACGGTCAGCGCACCTTTTGCATCACAAACGGCGATCTCCCAGTGAACCCTGGCCGGACCTTATCGGGACCTCGTCAAGGATTTTCGGTAAGACGCGGACGACAAAGGGCTATCGCTTTAAACGTGACTTCCACGAGTCCTGAGTCTCGCGATTCTCTCTCCCTCTTTCTCTCTCTTGTCGCGATCAATCTCTAATTCTCCCGCAAGAAAAATAGTCCCTCTCGTCGTTCTCTTCGGCTGAGCGTGTCTCTTAACTTTTGGAGTTTCTCTCAGAAATGTTCCTGGTTATTTCAGTGTGATTTCGGACTTATCGCAGTCTAAATAAACGTAGGAACGAACGAGCGGGGAACATGTTTTGATCTCTCCATCGCGTTTACGGAGCAAATGAGATCCTTTTACAATGAAAATGAGACGAGGAGGAAATGTTGGCGCGATTTTCTTTTTCGATCGTCGTGTCAATAGCAAAAAGACGTCGTAAAAATCCCCCAGCACTTCTAGTCTCGACATCGTATTCGAAACGTCAACGACACCCGGCAGCACGATGATGCCTCGGCAACACGAGTGGAGCTTCGAGGATTTTGCCGATGGAGCACGTTCGAGAAAATTTTTAATCGCTGGCGAATTAATTTTTCGTCCCTCGTATTGAGTCATGCGCGAAACCTTGCCGCGCGTGATCACACGTCCTTAGTGAAATAACATTTAAACATTTAAAGAAAATTTACGCGCACTCATATACACACAACACGCACGTTCGCACGCATATCGGAAACATCAAATCGAGCTATTGGATTATTAATGGATCAATTGTGAAATTTAGAACATCGATAATCCTAAAATATTACAAACGTGACGAACGACTGACTTGATTACTATCAATTATTACAAATAAATTTGAGATGAAGCATTAATGATCGATATTGCGTTATGCTTTATTCAGTTGCGCCATAATACTGACTACACGTGTAATTAGTTGTTACAAAACCGTGTTTGAGCTGAATGACCCGCTGTTTCACATGTCGACATGCCAAAGTTAGTAAAGCCATGACATCAACGCGAAAATTGCCTACGCTATCACGTGAAGCCCCGGTGTGTCCCTTGCGCCGGGAATCCTCTTTTTCCACTCGGCCCGGCAAGGCCGAGCCGCGTGTCTTCTTCAAATTCGACACATCCATTTTACCGTTCGCGATAGAATCGAGACAGAGCTCTATACCGGGATGACAGCCTGGCAAGAATGCGCCCGGTCATCGGGACGTGATATAAAACGGATAACCATGAAGGGGAGGATCCGTCGGATGAAAGGTGGACAGTCGCGGTGTGACTTATCGATCGAACATCGCCCAGATGCATTCCCGTCGTTTTTCAGAGCGCCCTTTTATGCGGGTGTTATGCCGAGGCGATTCGGTCGCTACTGTTTTCTCCCTCTCCCTCTCCCTCTCTCTCTCTCTCTCTCTCTCTCTCTCTCTGTTGCGAGGGACACTATTTACTCGGGAGATAAAAATTAAGAGAGAAAATCCACGATACCGCAGATCCGAGAAACCAAAATACCGTGGAACGCTATGAAAAATAAAGCCAATTAATCTGAAAAGCTTCGCGGAATTTGCCGCTAAAAATGAACGAATATGTCGCTCCACTCTGAAATTATAAATATACATGAAGTACCATTATCGCGTAGATATTCGCAAATGCACCAGAAACGCGTCCTCGTCAGGATGTGGGATATGTGGCCATTACAGAACTGCGGTAGGGTAGGGTTGCGCGAGGGAGGAGAAGTAATCGGTCGTATTTTATCAATTATCGATGCTTTTAATCGAACATCGCCGCTGCAGCAGCAGCTACAGCGGCAGCAATAACGCTATATCAGCGGCTCGCCATCAATTTTTTCTTTCTTTTTTTATTTTCAACTTAATCACGCACCTTTTATTACATCGCGATATAGCTTCATCGAGCTGTTCGACGTAGCGCCGTGTAAACTCGTGTAAACGAGCGCACAACGATTAAAGCTACCTCGCCACCGATTTATTTCCCTCTGCCGCGCTCGCTCGCTCGCTCGCTCGCTCGCACGCTCGTCGTTGCTCCGTGTGTTTGTTCGCGCGTATCCCCGTGTCCCGTGAAATTAGATTCGCGCTTCGCAACGCGAGGCCCTCTCCAAACAAATTGCGGCGATTTTATGCGAGCGCGAGCATGATCGCGCATTACCACCGACGGCAAGCAGACGCGCCGCGCCGCGCCGCACTGTCCGATCGGACGTCCCGAGCGCGTCGCGCCGCGTCGCCCACATCGCAGAAATCATATGCACCGACATGCGTCGCGTGCACGTCACGCCGTTGCCGAGGCTCTTGAATCGTTCCGACCTTACACTTTATAAACATGAACTGTTGCCGTTGCCTATAATTTCTGTATTATAACTAGTGCGCGCAGGGGAGATGAGACTGAGGCTGCAGTCCGAAAGATGTTTACAGCGCTCACGCCGCACAGTAGTAGGACGTTTGGCCTGACAAGCTGGCCAAAAGTCCATTTTCTTAAAATTATTCCTGCTCTGTACATGAATAACTGTCTTAGTTTGTGGAATAATCGGCCGCTATGCTTTTGTTTATCCGCGATAACATGAAGTGGTTTGATTGGTCGGAATTTGGACATTATTCCTATTGCACGCATCAATTCTCAATGCTTTATAACATGCGATCTTCGATCAGAATTTTAAGGTCTTCTTAGAAGTGACAGCGCGAAATTTTTCGTTACGGATTGTTTCGAGGAAGATACGAAGAAACGTTTTGGACTATATTTATCGCAATTGAATTGTTATTCACGTAGTTATACGATTTTGAAAATAACATTCAATAATGTATCTTTGTGCGTCCTCGATGTCAAACTCGAAGGATTTAGTTATACTTCAGGGTATATCCCTGTTACGTTTCTTGGATGAAATGAAAGAGTAATCTTTCCGGATAAAATATCAGGAAGAATTAGCCGCGGAAAACCGCGGACGTAATTTTAGTAATTACTTTTATTTCCCTAAACGTAAATTAGATTTTGTCTAAAGGTTATTTAGACATGAAGTTTCCTTATGTTCCTTTTTGTTTTTTTTTTGTTTCCTTTTGTAATATGGACATAATCAACAGACTTTTACTAAGTTCTGATCCGTTACTAATAAATATGAGACTCGTACCAAAAAAGAAATTTAAACCATTTTTAAAGGAAACATTGAATATGCTTCTTCTCACTGACCCCGCACGAAGAAGAGGAAATATTTCAATAGATGAAAATGATGTTGATTCTGAGGATGGAATGCACTCATTAGATGAAAAAATTTAGAGTTTGTCTTAGTAGTTAGGGGTAGAGTTGAATACCTATTGATGTGCAATATTATGCTTTCTTAATTATTAAAATATTTTTATATATATATTTGCACTTTATTTCATGAAAAACTTATACGAAATCTTTATAATGATCATATATATAATTAGTAGCACATTTTAAACCGAAATTCGTAAAAAAATAATTTTGGCCAACTTTGTGGCACAAACCGCAATGTTGCCGCAATGTTTAGAATATTGTTGTGAAAATGATGATAGTGATTTAAAATTTGTAATAGATATTTAAGAGTAGTGATGACAGCGGAGGAGAAGAAATAAAAAATATTATAAAGGCTGTAAAGTTAATTTTAAATAAACGAAAAGGTAAAGTGTAAATAAGATCTCGCTTGAAAGATTATATTGAAAGAACTGTTCCAAACTACACTGCAGAAGAATTTAGAACGCATACATTTTAAATATGATTGACTACTCAATAAATATTAAATAAAAATTCTAACTTAAGAGCAATTTTGCATAGATTAGGTAAAATTAGATTATGAAATGTTTATTCTTTTTTTTTTACAGATTGTTCTCTGCAACTTTTGAATTCCCATTAGAATTGTCCTTATCATACAAAAAATAAATATATATCTTAGAATATAAATGTCTCAAATTAACCTTATCATTATCTTATCATTATATATTGATAAACATTTTTTTTTACCTGTACTGGCCCTCGCCGCATTTTCTGGCGACAGCTTCAATATTAATATTTCACTACTGCTTTCTAGATAGGGATAGAAATTAATTTGTCCCACATTTGCATTTTGCAATAAAAAAATCTTTTTTATGAACCTTTTCTTGTCTTTCCGTGGATGCTAGCGTCTTCTTTTCAAATAGTAACTTTCTCCCGCTTATCTGACGTCACGTGCTTACGATGCTCATGGCAACCCAGCTCTGGATCATGGGCGTCGTGAGCATAGATCTGTGACGTTACTTGTTTATGAAAAACGCTCACGACGTGAATCGGACCGACCGTCCGAGCACTGTAAGCGTATTTCAGACTGCAGCCTGAGAAGCATGCTGTTTAGCGGTTCTCTCTTTCTCCCTCGAAGGTGTCGGCAAATGTACACACAGTTCGCCCAATGACCGTTGCGAAATGAAATACAAGACGTTATTTATTTTTAGTTTTTATTATTTCTTATTCAAAATAGTCTCTTTGTGAATCAATACAACGCTGGAAGCGGTCGTAAAATTTTTCGAAGCACTCCTGGTATTCGTTTTCTGGAATTAAAGCTTTTTCCAAAGCCGCGGTCAAAGTCACTTTTGGATGTCTCGAATGATGTCGAAACGCTTTCCTTTCATCGGCAATTTTCAGTTTTGAGAACAACCAGAAGTCGCACGGAGCTAAATCAGACGAATACGGGGGATGATCGAGCACCACAATACTTTTCTTGGCCAAAAAATCTTGCTTTTGCATTAAAATGAGATGAACAGTGGATTTAGGAATGCCAGTGAGCTCCTCGATGAGCCTGGCAGACACACAACGATCATTTCGGAGAATTTCAACCGCTTTTTGGCCGTTTTCTTTAGTTCGGACCGTTACTGAGTGACTTGGCCGTGGATGGTCTTCAGTGCTTCTCTGCCATAACGAAATCTTGCAAACCACTTGAAAACGTTCCTACGATTCATTGCTTTGCTACCACAAACAGTTTCAATCATTTAGAAACTGTGGCACATTTACCCAATTTAAAAACAAAATTTAATGTTAGCTCGTTGTTCCATTGTTGCTTTTTCGACCGACGCGCGACACTCGAAAGGTACTACCACATTTTACGTCATTACGAACGACTCAGAGATGTTAGCGCCTTGAAATGTCTGGTGATGAAAGCTTGAGTGTGTCATCACATCACATAATATGTATTCATTCAAAGATGGTGTTACTAGTTACACGAAGACTTAATCAGTCACCTTTTCCATTGGACAGACTGTATACACGCGTGCATTAATTCGCGCCGCGAGAGGAGAAGCATTGTTCTCCCACCCCGGCCGTCATTCTCCGCCAATTGTCGGAAACCGGGTCTAGCGTGAAATATAAACAAACACCTCAGCTTGATGACTTATCCACTCTTTCCCCCTCAATTTGTTAGTAAAAACTTTACAATATCCCGGAAACATACATCGGCCTTAGAGACGTCTATTGTTTGGAATTATGGCTTCTTCCGACAATTTCGCGCTAAACTCGGCCGGAGTGCAGAAACAATGCTTCTCCTCTCGCAAATTAATGCACGCGACTGTACATTGTCTCAGTTTTAAACTGACGACTATTTCATTGATACACGCGAGTGAAAAGAAACGCTATTGCCTGCAGAATATATCACAGCGCAAGTCATATGTATTTTCGAAATATTATTTATAACGTTGTTTTTAAAATGATAATAACTACTTAAAATAATCGTTTATAATTAAAGGACATTCTCAACGATAAGCTCAACGATAAGCTCAATTTCACATTGTTTGTGATAATGCAGCATATACATTGCGTACGATCTCACAACAATCGTATACACCAATCAGAATTAACGATATGATAGTGATGGGCGATTTCGATTCGATTTTCAGAGAATCAATCTTTTCCCACCAAAGTCGATTTTTTTAATTCATCCTTTTCTGCTCGGTTTTTGTACAAATCGATTCTTTCGAACATTGACTTCAGTTCAATTCTTCGTTCAACAAAACATTCGATTCTCTGTTGAAAAGAATCGGTCTGTAGAAAAATCGAGCAAGAAAAGATCGATTTAAAAAAGAAATCGACTTTTCGGAGAAGAAAGATTGATTTTCTGAAGGTCAAATCGTGATTGTCCATCGCTACTATTGATACGAAGAGAAAATTGAAACTCACCTCTCTTTCTCAATTTTGTAAACAGTGATTTGAAAAATACAGCACCGTTGCAAAATTTGTCTCGATCGTGTGGGCTAAATAAATAAATGTGTGAAAGCTGTACACAGGAATCTCGAGAAATGATTCAACAAAATAAAAAAAATAAACGCCAACAGTACACGGTGTTCCCAAGTGGTCACCCATCCAAGTACTAACCGTGCCCAACGCTGCTTAACTGCAGTGATCGGACGAGAACTGGTGTTTTCAGCGTGGTATGACCGTTGACGTTAGTAACGTCTCTTTTAAGCATTAATTAGCCAACTGGGGATCATTGGACAGCTTCAAAATTTTAACCGTGTGCGTTAATAATAAATAAGTATATGATTAAAATAAAAAAAGAACTCGAAGAAATAATTAGGGAAGAAGGAAGAGAAAATTAAAGCTCATCTCTCTTTCTCAATTTTGTAAACAGTGATTTGAAAAATACAGCACCGCTGCAAAATTTTTCTCGATCGTGTGGGCTAAATAAATAAATGTGTGAAAGCTGTATACAGGAATCTCGAGAAATTATTAAAAAAAAAAAGAAAATGAACGCCAGCAGTACACGGTGTTCCCAAGTGGTCACCCATCCAAGTACTAACCGTGCCCAACGCTGCTTAACTGCAGTGATCGGACGAGAACTGGTGTTTTCAGCGTGGTATGACCGTTGACAGTAGCAGTATGTTTTTTAAGCATGAATTATTCAACTGAGAATCATTGTATTGGGTTGGCAACCAAGTGATTGCAGATTTTGTCGACAGATGGATTTTACACTTTTTTTTGTTTCGTTAACGTGTTCAAAGTACCTAATCTATATTTTTTTCTTATTGTTTGGACTTCTACCTTTCATTTAGTACAAAAATTATATCGATTAGTTCTTTAGTTTTGTTTTTATCCCAATTTAAAAATGGAAGAGCAAGACGTGCACTTCAAACATATTTTATTGTATTATTTCCGAAAAGGCAAGAACGCATCGCAAGCACACAAGAAGTTATGTGCCATATATGGGAATGAAGCCTTGAAAGAAAGGCAGTGTCAAAATTGGTTTGCCAGATTTCGTTCTGGTGATTTTTCATTGAAAAATGCTCAACGATCTGGCCGTCCAGTTGAAGTCGATGAGACCCATATCAAGGCCATTATCGATTCAGATCGTCATTGTGCAATATCACAACACGTGATATTGCAGAGAAGTATCGCATACATGCATTGAAAAAAATTTAAAAAAGCTTGGCTATGTCAAGAAACTCGATTAATGGATCCCTCACCAGCTTAAAGAAATTCATTTGGCGCAACGCATTAGCATCTGCGATTCGCATCTGAAACGCAACGAAATTGATCCATTTCTGAAAAGACTAATTACTGGCGACGAAAAGTGGATAGTTTATAACAACATTAATCGGAAGAGATCGTGAGTGATGCAAGATGAACCAACCCAGACAACATCAAAAGCAGAGATTCATCAAAAAAAGATTATGCTGTCAGTCTGGTGGGATTATAAAGGAATTCTGCACTTTGAACTTTTACCAAATAACCAAACGATCAATTCAAACGTGTACGTGTTCAACAACTCGCCAAACTGAGCGATGCAATTCAAGCAAAGCGGCCAGAAGTGGCAAATCGTAAGGGTGTTGTTTTCCACCATGATAAGCAAAGCCCCACACATCTTTGGTCACTCGTCAAAAATTATTGGATCTGAGTTGGGATGTGTTGTCACATCCGCCATATAGCCCTGACCTTGCGCCTTCAGACTACCATTTATTTCGTTCCATGCAGAACTCCTTAAATGATAAAATTTTTAATGACGCTAATGATGTCAAATCACACTTAATTCAGTTTTTTGATAGCAAAGATCAGAAATTTTATGAACGTGGAATTACGATCACTGCCTGAACGATGGCAAAAGGTCATCGACAAAAACGGACAGTACCTAATTGAATAAAGTTATATTTTTAAGCAAAAATTTTGAATTTTCATTCTTATTTAAAATCCGCAATCACTTAGTTGCCAACCCAATATTATATGGTACAAGCCAGGCATGCGTGAAATACATTTCCGGACGCTTATAAAGAGAGAGAGAGAGAGAGAGAGATAAGTCTCTCTCTCTGACCGCCTCCGGACAACCCTCTCCCTATTCATTGGCAGCCCATATCTACAAGGTTTCTGGTCCCGAGCGAGTGCGAGGGTCTCCTCGATCGGCACTTAAATTAATTGATATTCCCTCGGAACCGCCCCGTACTCATCGCAGCGACGCTCTCTCTGTGTGTTTCAGAAGCGCGAGCCAGAATAATCGGCCCACCGGATATCTACGTGAAGACCGGGAGCCTGTTGACGCTAACGTGTCTCATGTCACAAGGTCCACATGATCTGGGCACAGTCGCCTGGTACCGGGGCAATCAGGCGGTGGTGACGTCACCGCGATGGGAGAACGACATCGACGCCGAGCCGCGCATCACCGTCGAGACCGAATGGAGCGACGCGCTCACATCGAGGTATGCACATCGAGCGAGCGATTAAATCGTCGGGGGGGCTTGAAACGCGCGTGCGGTTAATCGTAGTCGCGAGAGAGAAAGCACTCATCAATCTCCATTAACCCTTTGTGGCACGTATTTTTCAGAAAATCCGAATCACATGAAAATTTATATACGGGGGTTCCTGGGGTCGCTGTGACGAATCCGTTATCAGATTTTCGAAATTCAAGATGGCGGATCAAAAATGAAAAATCGCGATAATTTCGGTGACAATGGGTATTGTGGGGCTTTTGGAGTCGCTAATAACGAATCCGTTATCAGATTTTCAAAATTCAAAATGGCGGATTCAAGATGGCGGCTGCAAATATGAAAAATCGCGATAATTACGGTGACAATAGGTATTGTGGGATTTTTGGGGTCGCTGATTACAAATCTGTTATCAGATTTTCAAAATTAAAGATAGCAGATTCAAGATGATGGCCAAAAAAGAGAAAGCTTCAACAATCTTGACAAGGATTTGTCCACCAGGGGATTATCGAGGTCAAAATCGACGTTCACAATTTCCATTTCAAAGTCGTCATTTTTCACTTCAGATTTGTAGTCGGAAACCTAAAAAACTAACCGGAAGACAATGTCAGGTAAATATATTAGAATTCCATGATCTGCTAACTTGAATCTGCAATCTTGGACAATGAGTTTTGCACCTCGGATTCGTAATCAGCGACCTTGAAAGCTAACCAAAGTACAATTTCAGCTAATCATATAAAAATGTTATGACCCGCCATCTCGGAAAATAAATTCTAGAATTTGGATCTCAGATTCATAATCAGCGACCCAAAAAACCCCCAAATGTTAATTTTGAGCAAAAAATTCACTTATAGTTCGTGGGAAATGATTTTTTTCTGTAAAAATGTGTATTTTTCACACCTTGTTTATTTATAATAAATGGACAACTTATGCAAAACACTTTTCAACCTTTCATGTGTGTTCCCATAACACATAAGAAGCTAAAAAACGCAAAAAGCCCGACAAGAATATAAAATATTTCAAATATAAAATATTTCATGAAAATGTGAGAACAAATAGATGGTAAGTATACTTACCATTATGCCTCAAAGGGTTAACCATCATAATAACGCCGCGATTGTGCGCCGCGGGAAATCGAGATGCAGTGATGCCCCCGACGACGACGAACCGTCGTCAAAAAATAGCAGCTGAGACGACGGAAGAGTCACGCGGCAGCCGGCGAATCGGGCTGATGTGTTGCGATCGAGATTGCGCGGCGAATCACATCGCCTAGTAACAACCGGGTCCTAATTAAACGTTCACGGTTAAACTCTTGGAAAACGCGTCGCTGTGACTAACGCGCGCGAGAGCAGAACAGTAATATCGTTACTTTATTCGGCTTAGGATTCATCTACGTGAATTTTGCACGAGATTAATTTTACTCGAGAAGCAACATGTCGGTGTGCGACGATCGGTCGCCGGTCGCTTTTATTTAAACGAGAAACAACGCTCGCGAGAGCGGTCCGCGAGAAAATCTGCTGCCATTCTGCTCTCTGTCCCTGCCTACATGCGTGTATATAATTCCCTCTCCCTTCCCCTCCACCCGCGCGAGAGAGGTCGCTCTCTCAACGGCTGCGCGACAGCGCGTGTATTATAATTTATTTTTTTATATATAAAAAACCGGGTTTACGGGAAACTCGTTCGCACGTTATGAACAAAATGGAAAAAGCCCCCATCCCCCCCCCCCGCCACCGGATCACACGCTTGTCGTGCATCCAGTGTCATCGTTTCCGTCCAGAGCAAGCCCTCGTAAACGTGTACGCTCTCGCGTGATATTGTTACGAAGTGCTATATTAAATTTTTTACACCGGGCTCCAGTTGACCAAGTGCGTGGACTAAATAAAAAATAAAGATAGCGCCGTATACATGTATATTTCCGGCGGTCACATTTTAACGCGGTTTAAATATTTCAATTTTCGCTGCAGCGTCGCCGCAGCGCATTTTAAAAGCCGTGACCGAGTGCGCGCGCTTCGCCCTAAACGACACGCACGCCGCAATTTGGTAAAATTGTTCACTGAAGAGCCTCGCGCCGATGATAACGCGCGCTTATGATGCGCACGGGGGATAAAGTTGATCGACGGGCAGTCGCGAAACGTCGAAAAGGCATTAAAGCATTAATCGTATTCGCCGCGGAGGGGTCGCGTGTGCGCAAGCGCTTGCCTTTTTTCCTGAGGTTCTACCAAATGCGATAGATATCGCGAAAACACGATCGGTTTCAGCTTTCCTCCTCGGCTTTTCACTCGATTGTTTTCTTTTTCCCTTTTCTTTTCCTTTCCATCCGTCCCCCATTTTCCAAAAAGTTCGAATCGCCCGTTGCGCGTACAATATTTCATCGCGTACGATGTGCCGCGTATCTTTTTCGAGCCGACGGCGAAATAAATAAACGGTCCTCCGCTTATCCCCTCCCGCGCCCTGGGGAAATAATGAGAACTAATGGCGCTCCGGCTGGTTGTCCCACCGGTCCTACACGTCGCCGTGGCTCTTTGAAAAACTGATCCCACACTCAAATTAATTTATTTCGAGATTCCCACGGCTCTGCACGGGTCGCCTTAAAAACGCGCACCGCGCGTATATCGTCCTGACACTCGCCGATGTCGCAGCGCCGACCACAAATTCATTTGCTCTATCGTAACTCATAAGCCATTCATGCTTACTACGTCTACTTGCCTATCGATGACATATCAGTAAGCGTAGAACGGCATTGAATTGCTCACGTGTGCGAACGGTTAAAAAGCGTCAGATTTTTTCGAATATAAACGTAAAATAAAAACGAATATAAGCGTAAAATTTGCATGTTAGCATGAGAGCCCACTCGCAAGTTATCAAAGAGAAACGCTCCAACAGCTCTAACAGCATTTCACTGCGCAAAATTGCCTGTTTAAAATAATTAAATTTGCTTGTAAATATAATTAGAGATTATCCAATATTTACATCCAATATTTAAAATAATTAAATTTGCTTGTAAATATAATTAGAGATTATCCAATATTTACATCCAATATTTAAAATAATTAAATTTGCTTGTAAATATAATAATTATAAATTATCCAATAATTATAATTATAACTAAAAATTGGATCTAATATTTAGAGTGAAAAAATATCTAGAAATATGCTTTAGGAACAGGACGAATGTTTAAAAAAACGTTTACGCAAGAACAGATACAAACACAGACACTCGTGAATTTTCGTACAATGTGTAAGCGGATACTCGCGGCTGCATATAAGTTTATGGCGAATTCGATTGGATACAGTGCGCACTAAGTACGCTCTCTCTTAGTACTTGGTACTCAGTTGGTTTACCCTCCAATAGTGCAGGATCTGTGTGTGTTCGATTGAAAGTGCATCAAGCAGTGGCTAGTGAAAATGTCTTTGACTTAACTGTGCAAATCTAGTTTAGTGATACTTGTATATTCGATTGAGATGAGGTGAACTCCGCTACTTCGGAAAACATTGAAGCGCACTGACGAAAAACTCCGTGCAGTTCAGTGGAGACACGGCAGCAAAGATTACATTATTAAATGAATTATTACGAAGCGGCAGTTTTAAGGATGAAGATATTATTTATTTATTTATTTATTTATTTATTTATTTATTTATTTATTTATTTATTTATATTATTTATTTATTTATTTATTTATTTATTTATTTATTTACGAATACTAGACCCATTTAACGTACAAAGCTGAAATATAATATTGATTTGCGTGAGACGTCGAGAAAAATTCAAATTGTATGAAATTAATTATATAACTGTAAAAGTACAGCAAGGAAAAAGAGATGTAGTATTAAATTATAATAAATTAAGACAGATATGCGGACAGATATGCAAAGAGCATGGTTATAAGTCATCCAATGCCGATATAGCAGAGCGTTTTAGACATTCTATGGGCCGCGCAAAGAAATCACAAGACATCAGAAATTGACATGAGTGGTAGCAAATATGAGTAATAATATCTACAAAAAGCAAATTAGACCTATAAAACCGAGATCTAAAAAGTGGAGCTGATCTGAGCGGTCTTGAATATGCATTAAAACTTATCAGTGCGAGTAAGTCTAGACAGTCTATATTACCACTTGTAATATTATAAAGGAATTTAGCATCCGCTAGATATCTACGATACTCCAATGTTTGTAAATTAAAAAGTCGCAGCATTCGAAAGTAGTCATGATCACGGACGATCATGGAATGACCTAGCCTAACCGAGACAAATCTAATGAATTTATGTTGAATAAATTTAATCTGTTTTACATAAATCGTTTAATAAGGTGACCACAATACATTCGCATATCCAAGATAGGGACGAATCAATTCCAGCGATCTGGATGCATTATTAACGATCATATACATGTGAGATGCAAAAGACAAATTATTATCGTAAATAACACCCAGATTACGATTTCATCAATAGAGCACACCGGTACGCCGTTAATTGTGACAATTATGGAGATGTTAATGAGAACGAATAGGTAAATTCCAAAAGTTCGGGATATGTATAAAGTCACTCCGGAATATTCTGAAAAGGAAGTATATATTACATTTCAATTTACATCATAAACACCCGCCATGACACATCTTGCTTAAAATATTTTTTAGTTCCAGCGAAATTCTCGTCTTAAATACATTCGACAAATTGCGCGACATGTATGCGAATTGAGAAATTTGTAAAAAGTCAAAAGAGCACAGAGGATATAAAATTACCAATAGTAACGTTCAATTATTTCCATTTCCACGTGTTCCTTATAACATATATATATGATTATTGTATACTTAATACATAACATAAGCTTTTACGAGCTAAAACTTATATAAAACTTACCTTTTTAAACAAAAAGGTAAAAAAAGGCGCCAAGTACAAGCGCATCACGTATTGTGTTATTTTTTAAGAAATTTTAAACCCAAATTATTTTTTTAAGGCATATATGTGTACATAACATAAGTTTTTACAATTAAAACTTATAACTATAATAAAACTCTACAACACTATTCTACTGTACAAAAGAAGTGATATATTAAAACAGTAGCGCCAACTGAGAAACCTAACATATATATATATATGATTATTGTATACTTAATATTTTTAGAAATCTCAAATTCAAATTATTTCCTTTTTTAAGATATAGTATATTATGTACATAACATAAGTTTTTACAAATAAAACTTATCAAATTATTTTTCTTTTAAGATATATATGTACATAAGCTTTTAAAAGTAAAACTTATATCGTATTATAAAAATTTAACACGTTTTTAATAGTGTCCAATATTTAAAAAAAATATCTTTTTAAAGGTTATTGTTATTCAAGAAAAACCTAGCTACAAAAAATGTCCATGGCATAAATTTTTACAAGTAAAATTTATCATTATTTATTAGAACACTGAGTTATATGGTTATTTTACTTGTTATTATAACAAATTAATTATTATAACAATGCAATAAAAAATATTTAATACAAAAACCTTGGCGCGGCTGCACCAAAATATAAATATATCGAAGATGTATGTACATAAATGTCAATATAATGTAAATATAATATACATTATATTATATTATATCACATGTCACATTGTATATACGTCACGTACATACACCATTAATATGTAAATGTCATTAATTTATACTTGTGAATTATCTTCATCTAATTCGCGTATTACCTGCACTACTTGCGTTATAAATTGTGTCAAGCAGACCTTAAAATTGAAGAGCGATCTCCCTGGACGACGCGTCAATAAGCACCGGTATTGATTTTTCGGTAGCACATCTCATCACATCGTCTGCTCAGCATCAGCTGACCGGCAATCAAATGATGTGCGTTATAACATACCGTGACGCATACCAACAGTATTCTCACCTTTTTATGCCTCTCTCTTCCTCCCCTCTCGCCCGTTCTCTCTCTCTCCCGCTCCTCCCCCCATCTCCCCCCCCCCCCCCCCCCCCCCCCCCCCCCCTCTCTCCCCCTCCTCTCCCCCTCTCCCCTCCTCTCCTCTCTCCTCTCTCTCTCCCTCCTCTCTCTCCCTCCCTCTCTCTCTCTCTCTCTCTCTCTCTCTTCTCTCTCTCTCTCTCTCTCTCTCTCCTCTCTCTCTCTCTCTCTCTCTCTCTCTCTCTCTCTCTCTCGCACATTTTTTCTCCTATACTGTATTCTAGCATATCTCTTGCTTATTCGCTCGCATTCGCTGCTGTCTGCTTCTTCAGTGCTCTCGTAACGCCCCTGGTGTCGGAAAAGCAATATGCACGCATATCCCCACTCCTCTGCGTCCGACGTTTCTTACTGAATTGAAATTTTCCGTGATTCAGACTTTATCTTAAAATGCCTCCACTTAGAGACAACGTACACAAAGCACAAGAACACTTTTCTTCCTATTTTTTAAGGCCGAATCGATTGGGACTAAAAAACTCGCTCGGTTCAGCCATTACTGAGATATAAATATCTCACCTCGTTTCAACTCGCAGTTTCGCGTAATATAGGCACGGTGTGCCTCACGCCGTTTAGGCGCAACATCGTTGCGCTTGAACTTGGCACGAGGCACTACCGTACCTCTTGATGTACTTATCTAATGTGTGTAATCGCGCAATGGGACAAAATAAGTGCAATACGAATAAAGTCTGATCTATAATAGGCTCTTTGTTTCCTCTGTTTTTTATATCCTTTATCTTTTCTGCCTCGGGACATAAGGTTTAAGTATGGGGTTGTTCGAAAAGTAATTTCGGTTTTTGCATGAAAAAGGAAGACGATATTTTTAATAGAAAGAAAACTTTTATTCTGTTAAGTATTAAGCATTTTGTTCCAACACCTTTTATCATGTTTGAGGTAATAAGATGATTCCACGCTCGTAGAACTTCTGGTCCTTATTGGCAAAAAATTGAATCAAGTTGTTTTTCATACTTTTATTTGAATCGAAATTTTTACCATCCAAAAAATTTTGCAGTGACCGAAACAAAAGATAATCAGATAGTGCCAGATCAAATGAATATGGTGGATGCGGTAGCAAATCCTATCTAAATGCTAACAGCTTCTGGCGAATCATTAAACTTGTGTAAGATCTGGTGTTATCACGATGAAACACAATACCTTTCCTGTTCGCTAATTCTGGTCTCTTCTGCTTGATGGAATTATTCAAGTTGTCCAATTGATGGCAATACACATTCGAATCAATCGTTTGGTTGTTTAATAGCAGCTCAAAAAAACCATTCCTTTCCAATCTCACCAAACAGAAAGCATCATTTTGTTTTGATGGATATTAGCTTTTGATGTGCTTTGAACTGGTTCATCAGGTTTATTCCTGATGATCTTTTGCACTTAATATGTATATAATTCATTTTTCATCTCCAGTTATGAGTTGCTTCACAAGCTGATCGTTTTCCTCACATTTCAACAGCAAATCGCAGATGATAATGCAACAAATCAAATCTCTTTCTTTGAAAATCCAAATATCGAGCTTTGAAACGAAAGTTGTTTTAAATGCTTATGTACGATCGAATTCGATAAATTCAATCTCTCAGCAATTTCTCGTGTCGTTAAATGACGATTTGCGTCCATCAATGCCTTTATTTGGTCTTCATCAGCCTCAAATGGCCTTCCGGGATATGATGCGTTTTTGAATTCAAAATTCCTAGAACGAAATTTCGGAAATCAATTCTGACACTGGCGTTCAGTCAACACATCTTCCCCATACACAGCACACAATTTTTTCTTATACTGCATTTTTGCCTTTACGGTAATAGAAAAGCAAAATGGAAATGTTCACGTTAGTTTTCCATTTCTGATGCAACGCTAAACCATAACAACTTGACAGATTCCAAAACAACTTTTTTTTTTAATGAAGCTTGAAATGTGCTTGTAAAAATGATTTTCTGGTTTAGAATGAGGTTAACTACTTAAAAAGGCAACTAACACCATCTATTTGAAAAAACCGAAATTACTTTCCGAACAATCCAATAAAAAAAGAGATGACGAGAAAAAGCAAACAGCATGTTGCAGATAAGACTTAAAGGTAATTACGCACAAAAGAGGCTCCCCTCCGATTTAATTTATTTTTAAATATGTTGTTGCGGAAGTCCTGAGTCGTTTCATATACATATATAACGGTCGGACACAAATAGCTTTGGAAATACAAGCTGAGAAACGATGAAAGTAGTAAATATGAAAGTTCATTTAAAGTAATGAATCACCGAAGTATACATACACATACACCCCCCGAAGGGGTGGTGCGGGGGGGCCGAAGGTCTCTTCACCCGCACCCCTCTCGTCTGGTCGAACTTGCGTCACGTGGAAAATCGCAAACTCATGTGACACAGAACAATACGACTTTCCATATGAAGCGAGTTTCGTGGCGATTACCGCATTTTTTTATGCAGTGACTGAAATCTTCCCAATTCCCAACAATAGTACTGAATAAATCATCATTAAACATTTATTTTTATACTTGTTATTTCTATCCTTTCTCAACCTGCATCTCCGAAGCTATTTGCGTCTGACCCTTATATATGTACATAAAATGACTCAGAAAGATTCCCCCAACAACATGTTTAAAAATAAATTAAATCGGGGAGGGGGCTCCTTTTATGCATAAATACCGACTTAAAAGTATCCAATATGACAAAAAATTAACAGCCACCAGTACCGAGGGTGTACTTGAACGAGTGGCACATCGATCGAATTCGTCATGAAACCGTCCCGTCGTCATCGCTCGAGATCGCAGGTAAAAGTCAGCGAATGGGGGGGAACTCGGTGAATCCTCAGAGGTCGGCGCGCCGTGGCGTCGCGTATGTGACGTCTGATTATTCTAATTGTCCGGCGCACGACTGAGACAACACAGAGCCCTTTGTCACGTGGGCCGCGTACCGTGAAGACGCATCGGACATGCTTCGCATTTCGGGCGAGTTAGCTGTTAGCCGGGCTGCTTGTGTCGGCTCGAATATTGCGCCGCAGCCGCCGTTGTGTCCGCCGCGACGCGACGCGACGCGACGCGACGCGACGCGACGCGATGCGATGCGACGCGACGCCGTGCGTCCGTTTTTGGACGTGATTGACGATTGTCACGACGACGCGTTACCGCGCCGACAAATTTACGAGGCTGCGGCTCAAGAAGCGAATTAATTGTCGGCCCAGCTGCCGGCCCGCGACTTCCGTCGTGCACACGTCCGTTTTCCGTAAATCCGATAGGATTGTCGTGAAAGTGCCGTGCTGCTGCAGTCACGGTGGTAACGTTGCCATGGGGATGTCATCGCGGTCGGCTCATCTTCGCGTATCGCCGTGTATTCATTCGACAATAGCTGCAATCAGCAGCAAGATGTGTGGGTGGGAGATGGGGAACAGTCGAGAGAGGCGTCGGCCGTAATAGATTGCACACGGAGATACTGTGTCGCACTAGTTAAAAAAGACACGCTTCCCTATAATTATTACGATCGCCGTCGAGCAATCAGTGAGAAGGAGGAGATTCAATCATCACAATCGGGACTAATAACGCGATCGTCAGGTTCAATCTTTCCACCGCCGTGGAAACTTGCGCGAAAGAATGAAAAGTCGCTGCCGCTGATGAAATGGAGAATGAAGATTACCCGGACGTTATATTACGCTCTCGGCAATGCATAATATCCATATCCCAGGATGTAGTAAATATTCGCATTCATAAAGAGATCGAGATATTCAAATTTCACGTAAAGCGAAAACGGCAGCGGCGGCTAATGTACGAGCCCGATTTTCAAGTCCCGAACTTCCGTGCGCATAAATCGCCCGAACTCGATAATGTAGCGTGTAACCGGATATCGTTTTATTCCGTAACATCGAGATTACCCGCCCCCTTCCTCCTGCACCTCCAGCCGCACCCTCAGCGGGCAAAGGTGGCGGAGGTAGGTTCGTCGTTGTCGAGGAGCTTAGCCCGGCGCAGCTATACGTTTTCATTATCCAGGATTCTCCGTCCACCGTCGCCATCGCCATCGCCATCACCATCGCCATCGCCATCGTCGTCGCCATCGCCGTCGTCGTCGTCGTCGTCGTCGTCGTCGTCGTCGTCGTCGTCGTCGTCTGGTATCACAATGATTATTTCGCGGAGCGTTCAGTTCACGAATGCGGCAGCCGCGCGCGCAGCGTTACGTAACCTTAAGCGATCGTTATTGGTCCCACGAGCGGGATACATTACGACGCCGCACGATGAGGCTAACTACTGAAATACGCGAAGTAAATGAGTAATCGATAATCTATTGGAGTCGCGCGCCGCGCGCGAACTTGTTCGTGTACGTCGTGTAACAACCGCTGTCCCCATTGTTCGCGTACAATGTAGCGCCGTTGTATATATGTGCCGGCTAAACTATGCGCCGCTTCTTATCTGAGCGCGATGCGTAACACGCGAGTATTTAAGATAAGAATGATTACCCGGGAGAGGAAGAGAGGAGAGGGAAGTCGAATAAACTCGTGAGCGATAGTCCCTTGACGGTTAATTCGAGCCTCCGCCGAACTGTTTCCTTCGAAGAGACCCTATTTCCTCCGAAACGCCGCGCCGCAAATGTCTTATTTTGACGACACACGCGTGAACGCGTGCAATTGACTGAAGCTTTCCTGCCTCGAGTCATTTGAATTTTTTATTATTAATATAATTTCAAGATCAATTTATCAGTACGTTTGAGCGAAGCAAATGACGTGATTTACGACGACAAGAGACGCGTAAAGAGAGCTTCAGCCAATAACACGCTTATGCGTGTCAAAATAACATACATTAGGATCTGCAATGGAGGGACAGAGAACATCGGAAGGACTAAGGCACAAGGCAAACGACTCGACGAATACTCCGTGCAGGCGCGAGCGATGAGTCGAGAAGCCGCGGGCGTGCAATTGATGATCTTTCCGATGCGCGCCGCCGTCTCCCCTCGGTAATAATTAATTAACAAACATTTTGCGCGCCGGGTCACGCGTTAATCGCGGAACATTTCTCTTCGTTCATGCGGATTCATTGTTTAGAGAACACGAGCGCGCGACTCGCTTTCCCGGCTAGTTGACCGTTAAATTAGCCGACTGCCGATTAACTTTCATATATACCGCGACTTTATCTCTCCCTCGTGCGCGCGCGCTCGCGTAATTATACGTGTTTATCCGTGCTCGAGCGTGATACAGCGTGAGGCGACGCGTACTCGGTTTATTAATGCACCTATCTCTCTCTCTCTCTCTCTCTCTCTCTCTCTCTCTCTCTCTCTCTCTCTCTCTCTCTCTCTCTCTCTCTCTCTCTCTCTCTCTCTCTCTCTCTCTCTCTCTCCCCCTCTCTCTCTCTCTCTCTCTCTCTCTCTCTCTCTCTATGAATATTTCCACGAAGATTCGCACAATTCTCTACCAATTAAAATTATGCAAAAATATGCTATCAGACGCACTTAAGTTGAGGTTGGTCGCGTCATTGGTCCTCCGTCATGTTGATTACTGTTGTGCTACATTCGCTGACATGTCTGTCAGCTGTCTACGACAAGCTCCGTTGGCTAAAAACTGACCTTCGCCGTCTTTACTTCGTGGGATATTTCTTTTATAATCTAATACACCTTCAACATCCCTAAAAACTATACAAGGAAATCATCTCACAAGCTGACGTTACGAACAGAAGCACTAGAGCAGCACCGGATTTACTACAAATCCCGCAGTGCAGAACAGAAATGTTCAAACGCTCTTTTAGAGTCGTGGCCGTCTCTCTGTGGAACAGTTTGCCTGGAACCATTAGAAGTTTAAACTCAATACAGTCGTTCAAAAACGCACTATACGGACGCCTCGTCGAGAGGCGTCCAATACGAGCCTGCTATAATAGTATGAAATACAGCACTGACGACCGTCTTGCCCTCCCCGACTGCCTAATTATTACTCTATTACTTTATACTACTCAATATTAATCTATTATTATTTATACCACTATTCATTATATTTTTTTTTGTATTTTATTTTATATTATTCCATTACTTGTTTATACTTACCTTGCATATTCTTTCAACTAATGTATAACTCAAAATTCTTTATATCATTTTTGACTTCCTTGCGCTTGAGGGGACACTGTCCCAGAGCGCTCAATAAATAACGCTTTCTCTCTCTCTCTCTCTCTCTCTCTCTTTTTCTCTTTCTCTCTGCGCGTCGCGCTTGTCCGGAGGCGGATTCTCCCTGCAAAGTTCACCGGCGCCTCGCATCGCGTAGTCGTTCATACAAATTTGAGGAACTGTGCCGCCGTCGCGTATCTGCGCAAAAATTTTCGGACACGCGATACATACCGAGCAGGAATCTCTCCGATTACTATCGGAGCCAATCCACGGTTCATAACGTTAACGAGTACGGAGCAAACGGCATGGCGAACGAGCGGGCAGAAGCAAAAAGGGAAAGGCAAAAATACAGCAGCTGCCCCAGCGCAGTCGCTCGATTATCGTGGCCGAGGAGTTCGATCGAGCGCGATGTAAATTTCGAACGGGATGAATAGACGAGGCTGTGAAAAAATTACGCGCCGCACGCAGAATATGTGTGTGTGTGTGTGTGTGTGTGCTTCTCTCGTTCTCGGCGAAAGAAAACGGACACGATATAAAATTTCGCTATTCGATCGAAAACGTATGCGCGCACAAGCGTCGCCTCCATTTGGTACGAGTGCATTGTCGCTCCGTCGTTTTGCGAACACCGTCGTTTATCCGATCTTATTCATCAGCGGAAGCGCCTCCGCCGACGCGCCAATTTCAGCACGCGTCTCCGTTATTATTGCGCGTCTCGTATCATCATTTGTTGCGCGATTCGACTGATAACTCGCTGGCATGATGATATCCGGAAATATCTCCGGAGCGCGGTATTGGGATTGCGTAACATGATGAGAAATTTGCATGCATATCGAGGATACCGATCCGCCGAAAGTATGCGCGACCGCGACAGGGAAAGCGAGCGGTAATTGGACCGCCACGCTAAATAACATCGCTGGATAATTATTGGCGGATTAACGATACTTCATAGTGCGCCGGCTGCGTCGTTTACACGAGAACCCCCTGAGGTGAAACTCCAGCACGCCGTCGGCGCGCGCGGAGAACATCAGCCTTCGCGGTGTGTCGCGTCTGCGCGATGTTCGTAACACATCAGATCGCGGCACCCGAAGCCTAAGGCATTCACGGCCTGTCATTATTCAGCTGCATGAGCCTTCACTTATGCATCGATCAGTACTTATTTCATGCAGGGGCTATCGATTCGCACGGCAGAACAACAGCCCGCCAGAACGGAACTGTAATTAATCACGTGGCCAGTCGGAGATTGGAAGACATTTACAACGACCAATATTGGGCCGTAATGCCTCGGTTACGTTTCTCTCTCGAAAGCACCGGCGATGTTCGTGGCTCGGCAACAATGCGATCTTGTTTTACAGAGAGGAGGACAGGAGGGGTTACTCCCCCTCCCGTCCCCCTCTCTGGCGGGAAGAAATCTGCGTTCGGATCGGTGACGCCGATCGAGACGACGCACAGTGAGGCGAAAGGCCCGAAAAACGGACATTCGAGTCAAAAATTAAATTTGTAAAAGTATCTAGTTTTGGCATGTTTTCTTGTTCTTCATACTTCAATCTATTTAAAAATATATTTCAGTCGTATGATTGAAATTCCTACTGAAAATATTTAGCAAAGTTCACACTTGGTGCAACTAGTGAGGGTCCACTGTTTCGACATATATTGCATTAGAGAATTGTCACATTAAAACTATACAAGAGCAATAGCTGAAACTTTCACAACATAAAAAGTAATGTTCAAACTTGATATTAAGATTATCGTCATATTAAAATAATATCTAGATATGCATAACAAATATATTTAAAATAATGGAATTCATACAATCGGGATTCATTACTTCAAGCTACCAAAAAGTTTACAGTCCAAAACGGTCTAAAATATCCAATATACTAATTGATTGCGGAAAATGTCTAATTTATAAAAACCTCTATTGTTCCCCCCCCTAGGTCCCCCTTTTATTAAAAAATTGAAAGTTGTAATAACATGGTAAAGCGTTACAACAGAGTTTGCGTTATAATAGAATTCGAAATTATTCTACATATAAAACAATATTATATCAAACAAATTTAAATGAAAGATAGATGAGTATCTAACCTAACGATATTTTTCAATATATAGAATGTTCCACAAATGCCAAACAAAGAAAATTGTTCTATACATATTTCATGAATATACGTTATATATTTTTATATAATTGGATGTATTTATGGTATGTCGGATATCCGGATTTTCGGGCCTTTCGTCCCACTGTGCGGCGTCTCGTGTGCGGAGCAATTCCGCAGCCACGATGAAGCGATAAACCGTCAACCTTTTGTGCGACAGATTGAGGATCACGCATGCGAAGCCGAGTGACTCCGGAAACTACAGTTGCGTTCCTACGGTGGCGGAGAGAGCGAGCGTCAACGTGCACGTGATCAATGGTAAGTCCATCAGAAATGCCATAACCGATCCACGCGACGAGATAATTCGCGCACACGCGTATCGATCGCTTATCATATCGATGCTCCGGTCTTTATTTATCACAGTGCATTAACCCTCTCACGCATGACACATCCCGTCGCTTGACGATTTCATCTCCTCGCACGCGCGTGCCTGCAGGAAATTAAAAAAAAAAGAAACCAAGCGACGCGCCGCTCGCGTGCGCGTCGCAAAGTCCGAGAGAGACGAGCTTTCTCCCCTGACGAGCGTTTTAAGCGGCGAGCCTTCGTCGAGCGGCCTGCGCATTACGGCGGAAATCAATTTCCACGCCGGTGGTCTCTTATTTCCGCCGTCGGGTCTAATCAGCGTGACGAAGGAGGAGGAAGTCTTCACCGTGTCGGCCGGTGTTTTATCTCACGTGTGGTTTGCGAATCCGTTTCGCGTTATCAGCGCGCGCGCGTGAATTTACGACGATCGCGTGCAATTACGTGAGAAAAACGATCAGCGATTCGATCTCGCGGGCGCAGGCGTGATTTCACGCACGACGCGCGTCAATCCCGCACGTAGCAGCCAGTCGAACCTATTGTCCGCCATGGCTGAATGTTTTCGGCCACGCGTCGCTTTATGATCGCCTGATAACGTATAAAAATAGCCCAATATCGCCGAAGGCGCCGCACGTTTCCCGCAGACGAGTCCGCCCCGAAAAAGCGTAATATCGACGCGAGCGAACACTCGCGAAGATGAAAGGCAAGACGTGGCTGGCGAGCTGCTTGAAAGGCGACTGGTTCCCCTTCTGCCGGCGGTGGCCTCGCAAGCGATCGAACTTGAATTAGAGTCGACCACCAGAGAACCTCGACCGCGTGTTCCCGGCTTCTCGTCGTGGCTTCCCGGCGAAATGACAATCAGTCATACACAGAAATGTCGAGCGCTCGAGTGCCCTCTGCCGCGGTTCCGTCGGGCTTACGGTCGGACAGGCGGACGAAAAACAAGAGAGATTCATGAAGAAAGATCGCTTGACACATTTCCCGGAATGGGAATCGCCCGGCTGCTCGTCCGTCGAGCCGCCCGATTACCGTCCCCGCCAAAGAGGTATCGTAAATAGAAGAGAGCCCGGGCTCTCGCGGGGAGATCGCGCTGCTGCTGCTGCTGCTGCTGGTACGCCTGTAATTTGCAGGAGGAGAAAAGTGGCTGGGAGAGGGGTGGGGAGGGGAGGGGAGGGAGCAACGACTATGCTCGATATACCGCTTTACCGGCGACCATTATCTTCCTTTTGTTAAGCCGGCTACGGCAAAACGTAATTCAATTCCTCGCCGAGGTTCGACCCATCCGCGCGCGCGTCCACCCGCCTTTTCAACGACGGACTTTTCATCCGACTGAATTCTCCCGGAGGGAGCCGACCGCATCCCCGGACACGTACCCGTGCGTGGTGCGGCTATTTCTCCGCAACGAGCCTCTGTGACTTGCTCGCGATTACTTTATGGCTCTTATTGTAAATTTCAGCAGGGATGGAACTCTCTCTCTCTCTCTCTCTCTCTCTCTCTCTCTCTCTCTCTCTCTCTCTCTCTCTCTCTCTCTCTCTCTCTCGAGCGGCCGCCGCCGGCTGCATTTCAAGTGAACGGCCTGAGTCGAGACGGCAGCGGGTCGATCTATGCGGGCCGCTACATCGGAATTATGAGTCGCCGACAGCAAAAATGAGAGAGTGCATCGAGCGGGAAGGCCGTGCGGTGGTTTCTTTTAAAAGGCGAGGGGTCGTCGCGCGCGACGAGGAACTGTGTAACGACTCCCGATTATTACCGAGCCGCGAGGCGAAGAGGGCGAGATCGTGAGAGGAGGGGACGATTTCATACATTCCGCAGCGAGTGCGCGGGTTGCGCGGGTTGCGCACGGCAATCAGGAATTTACGGCATCGCCAAGTCGTTAAACAAGCGTATTTCAAGCGGCGCATCCCGGAATCGTCGAAACAATGCAGTGCGCGTGTTTTACATTAATGGAAGCGTAATTAATGCGTCGACGTCTTTGTGGCGCGACTCGCGATACCGGGAATATAATAATAAACCGTTTTACTACCTGACCATAGCCGTTATTTAGTTGGATCCCCGCGTATCTTGTAGCGAGTGCACTCTCGCGACTCTCAACCAGTGGCGACCGAGGATCGCCTCTTTCGAGGCGTGTCTCACGCGCGCGAAAGGTCACGGAAGCTGCTCCTGTTAGAATGGAAAATACTTAAGTCTCCCGCTACTGTTCGCGAGTGTAAATTAAAGCAGACGAATTTGCGGAATTTCCCGGCGCGGATTGCTATTTGAGAATCGCTGTCTTGTGCGCCACGGTATGCATGTAATTTTCCATACATTCTGCGCAGAATGAGCTCTTAGATGCACGTGTGTGCATTTTGTAGAATCCGAGCTAGCTGCGGAAAAAATGAGGAAAAGAGAAGAAATAATCCCTCCGTACGGGCGATGCCCTTCTTGTCTGTGGCTGAATTATATGCACACATTGGAATTTCTCCCGGAGCATTCGTGCGCTCGCACGTTTTTGTACGATAAAAATTTTTATCGCGCGATTCTCACCGCTGCGCGAGAATATTTCATAATAATGGACGATAATGTCCATTCGTCCCGATCGATTCATGGTGCTGAGACTCGCGACAAATCCCGCCTTTGAATTCCACTCGTCGCGAAACTGGGGAATATATCTATATAGGGGAAGCCAAAATATTGTCTTCGTTATGTAACTGCTAAAAACTACATTCTCACAAATTCGCATCTGCGATGTCTCTGTCAAGCCCATTGCACGTTTCAACGTGTTCGTGTGACCATTTCAAGAAGATCTACAAGTTTCGTCTCCCAAAATGCCGCGAGAATCAACGACTTACGCGCGATTACATCGCTCTCCTTCCGCCGGAGAATCACCATTTCGCGTTTTTCGTGTGCGCTGGAGTCTCACCTTTCCAGCGAGCCGCGTCCCGAGTCGCTACGGTCGCCGAAAGCAAAGATATCGATGAGTATATGGAGCGGCGCACGCGCTCGATCGCTCGGCGCCGCCGCTTGCGTGACCGCGGCGGCGATGACGAAGCCCGCAAAGTGCCGTTACACGTGGCTGAGTGCGACGCCCGCGTTCCTCGGTGGCATTCACAGCCGCATTTCTGGGAATTCCGTCTGCGGTATGCACCCGCCCCTTCCGCAGTCGCGGCCTTGCGACCCCCCCCACCAGCGCCGTGTTGTGTAAACACAGCTGACGAGCACGAGGCCGCTCGGATGATGCGGATTTGGTGACGGGCTTGCCAGAGAATTTCCCCCACCACTCACGCATATATACAGCCGGATCGGTCTAGCCCAGCGTTACCAGATCGTGAGATTTTTGGTCAGCTGATATTCAACAGCGCATGCGCCAGCTACGTCACAATCCCCACATGGGCAGCCTTGTCAGTATCGTGTTTAGATGCAACAATAGGCGCTTATGTGGGGCCTGTACGAACACCTGAACAGCACATATTGCATATATGTATGCAATGTATTATCATATTATATATTAAAACAAGAAACATTCACAAATGATACACGAGCATTGTGCTATCAATAGTCGATTCTTAAAGATCTTCATCATCGCTGAACGTAAAACTATTATTTATTATATGGTAATGAAGTAAAATAGCTTGTATTGAAACCAGACAGCAATAACTTAAAAAACGATGCATAAGAAACCTGTAATACATTTTTTTATACACTTTTGTTATACATCTCTCATTATCCTATACTCATTTTTCAATATATCTCATTCTTTTCTTCGAAGGGTCTTAGCGATACCTTATATTCCAGCGAAATACGTACGCGACTGGGAATGAGCGGAGTTGCGCTTATTGCGCATGTGCGAAAAAAATCTCACGATCTGGTAACGCTGGTGCCGAGCGCGTGGCCCACACGGATGGGCTGAGCTGGCTGTGTGCGTTCATGGTGGGGGAAATTCCCTGGCAAGCCCGTCACCAAGTTCCCATCACTCGGCCATGTGTGCGCTGCCGCGCTGAGCTGCGCCCGGTGCACTGCAGGCGGCGTCACTGATCTGCGCGCGCGCGCGCGCGCGCGTGACCGGCGGCCATATTGCAAATTCGAAGACCCGCGGACGACGCGGAAACGCCGGATGAAAAGTAAGCTTGTTTATTTGCTGTTTTCGCTCATTGTTCTACCGTCGAATCAAACCGCAGACGAGGGGTTTAAATCAGGTGACCTCTCATGCATTCTTTGTCGTCGGCGACAGGACTGTCCTGTGCGCGCTCGTAAAGTGCACAGATATCTCTCTCTCTCTCTCTCTCTCTCTGTTGTTGGATATATGTGTGTGTGCGGCGGCATTTTTAATTAACAAGCGGGACTCGAGAAGCGCCGAAGAGCAACTGTAAGCGAGAGAAACGATAGAATTCATGATCCTCCGGTAATTGCGACAACTACTTCTCCAGTGTGCAATAAATAATTGCATCGAACGTGCTTTTCCGCGAGTTTCACTCCGTACGTCTTGGGGTCTTGCGCGAGATGTTACCGAGTACTTACCGGGAAACTTTAATTTATAGTTAAAAAGTCGTCGCCATTAGGAAGGAAGCACACAATTTTACTGTTCATTTGAAGCAACGATCGCAACTTCGCAAACTGCGAAGCACTCTGGATTTTGTATCGTTCGCAGAAAGACAAAGAGGGAGGAAGAGAGAAAGAAAGGTGGTGGGCGGGGGGAAAGTCGAGCTTCGCGTATTCGTTAGAAGGTATTGCTTTCCTTCCTCTCGTCCTTCCCGTGTCGCGAGCGAAATGCATGTGCGCGCGTTTAATGATTTTTGCGCGGAAGCGCCAACTGCCGCTCAAGCACGGTCAGCGCGCGAAATGTCAATTATATGGAAATTGACGAGTGAACCTCTCGTCGCGCTGAATAATTCGCGAATTTGTTTGAACGGTTATAAGGTGCGCTCTGAATGCAAACGCGGCCGCAGCACGCTGACGGGACACGTCAAGTAATCAGATGCGGCGAATACGCGCGCAGCGAAAGGGAAATCGCGCGCGATTATTACGAGATTACGTATTATCGCAACGGCGACTTTTTCTTTCACCAGATGTCACCGAACTTCTCACGCGACGTCACGACTGCCGTGAATATAACCGTCGCTGGAGAGGCAGAGAGAAAGAGAGAAAGAGAGAGAGAGAGAGAGAGAGAGAGAGAGAAACTCGTTTTAATTCCATTCGTTATAAAGTTACCGGTAAAAATTTCACAAACTGCGCTCTCTTCCAAACAACGGGAGGACGCAAGTCCTGCGTCCTCTCGTCGCACAAATCTACCCCGAAGAATTAACTTAAAGCGTAAAGACGCGTGAAAACTGCAACCCTATCTCTGAGATCGTACGAGGCGTCGAGATCGGCGAACGAATACGAAACTTTCGGATAACACCGTGGGATAATAATATCCGTCGTTCTAACGTTGCCACGCGATTGTCCAATCGATTTTCGATGCGGTTAATAATTTCCAGCGACGCGGAAGTTAATTACTTTAAGCGGAGCCGTTTAAAGCCCCCGGTATGGCGTAAAATTCTTCTATCACTCGCGCGGGCTGCATCAACGGGCGGGCAAATCGATGGTTGGTTTCGCCCGACGGGCGGACTCGTGTGGGAAAATTGCCACGACTATAAAAACACACGATCGGATCGTCGCGGGATCGCCATCGTCGGTGGGGATCTCCCCATCGACAGACGTCGCACGTGGCAGCATCCTAAAGCTCGTCGAATAATGCCTTAATGCACCGCTCGTCCCGTTCCGTGTAATTTCGACATCGATCGCTTACGGCCGCGTCCAAATGCACGGCGCTTTAACGAGACGCGCGAACGGGAAATGCAAGTAAATTCGATTCGTGCGTGGCCGGGAGATTAACACGCGCGCGCGCGCGCGCGCGCGATCGATCCGACTTTCGTCCCGTCGCGACGCAACGACCGAGTCTTATTTACGGACACCGCGCGATCGCGACAATCGGATCGTTAATTACTCGAATTATTATTGTTACATCGAAAGTCGACCTGATTGCACTGCACGCCGCTAACGAAGACTATTCATGCGTCCGTAATTAACCGGAGTTGTCTGCCGAGCCGAAGTTTCGGCTCCCCGTTAACTCTGCGAATTCCGTCGAACTTAAAGAACCCACGGAGAATCCCGAGATAAAACGCCGCACGAGCTATTGTGCTTTCCGACGCCGCAAATTGTTGCCTCGTTATTCCAAGTCGTTATTTTCATCTTGCATTGGTCGCACGAATTCCTCGCAGAGAGAGCATCAAGATGTAGGAGAGGATAGTCCGTGTAATGGCGTATCTGGAGATTCTCTCTTGATCCTTCAGATTCGACGATGTTTGCGAGATTGATGTACAATCGAAACTTCGACTCGGTCTTGCAGTCGTGAGGAAAAGCACCTTTGATTCGCGTCGTTTGTCACGATTTGTGTTTAAGGCGACTTTCGATCTTCCGTTTGATTCTCTTCGTGCTTTATATTGTACATATTTTATATATATTATGAATATACATATATATTATGTATATTTCCATTTTCCAATTTCTGTATACATATATACAACGGCCGTATAACGTACTGCATGTTATTTCTTTCATGGGACACGCGAGATAATTAAATGGAGTTTCGAGCGCTGCACCGCACTGCAACGCCGAGCGGACCGTAACCGCCGCGTTAATTCTCGTAAATTTGGATTAATTCGGATTATGTGTGGATTCACGCGCCTAAAACGCGCACAGCTTGTCTCCGGTCAGCAAACTTAACGCGAGTATTTCGCGAAATCGGCTGCCGTGCGTGATTGACCGCTTCGTACATACGCGATAGTCGGCTAATTGTGTTGATCGTCGTTAATTGTGGTTGCGATCAGCCGCAAGAAATTCTTCCGATCAATTCAGGAAAACTCGCTAACCGAGACTGTGCACTGTTTGGGAAATCTACGAGAGTCGTACAAGTTGTCGAATCAAGAAAGAATTTAATGCAAGTATCCAGACATTTTGAGGGTTGAATCGAGAAATTCGAGAATTCTAACATTAACCGTCGCAACGTCGTTTCACCAACGAATGATCGCAATATGTATCTCGCGATATGTACAATAATTTTCCCATTACATTCCTCCGCTTCTTGAAGCAATTTTTCTTTCATTAACACTCGGTTAATAGTATTAAGTGCTTCGGTTAATTTCCGCTGTTTCTTTTCCTTTTTACTTGAAAAACACATTTATTTCAATTACCAAATGAATTGATTAATCAAGATATTTTCCACCGTTTTATACTACTTTTTCCCATCTTTCCAGTGAGAGATGAATTCCGCGGCGATAGAACGACTCAGGTTTCGAAGCAATCCATTCATCCACCCAGTTTCGAACTTCTTCGTAATTTCGAAAGTGTGTGTCTTGACAGCCATGCTGCATTGAACGGAACAAGCGGTAATCAGGCGGGACCAAGTCTAAAGAATACGCGGAGTGCGGAAGAATCTCCCATTCGAGCGTCTGTTAGCGTTTCCTTGACGACTTTTGCAACATGTAACCGGGCATTGTCGTGCAACCGAATCACTTTTCTCTTGTGTGCGATTTGTGGTCGTTTTTGACCCAACGTTAGCTTCAAACTGTATAATTGTCGTCGGTATCGGTCAGCTATAACAATTTTATTCGATTTTAAGAGCTTATAATACACAACATCTTCTTGATCCCATCAAATATAAAATAATGTCTTATGAATATTGCGTTTTGGCATCGATATAGATGGTTGGCCTAGGTCTACCCATTTCTTGCGTTTAGGATTGCCATAATTTAGGATCCATTTTTCATCACCAGTGACAATCCGGTATAAAAAACTCTTTTTTCTAACTGGCAATCAAAGCAGTGGCGATGAATACACGGTTTATCATGTTCGTTTCGATTAGTTCATGTGGCACCCATTTTCCTTCTTTTTCAACTTTTCCTATTGCATGTAAATAGTCAGAAACTGTCGAAATTACGTCTTTAATGTCTCAGCCAATTCCTTGAGTGTTTGAGGTTGATTTTGGTTTAATAATGCTTGCAGTTCGATGTCTTCAAAATTTTTTGACTGACCCGGACGTTTCTTGTCTTTCGCATCAAAATCACAACTTTTGAATCGTCGAAACCAATCTCTCATGTTATTTCTAATGGAGCAGAGTCACCATAAGTTCCACCAATATTCGATGTGCTTCAGCTGCAGTTTTCTTTATATCGAAGTAGTGCGGGAGAACATATCGAAAAAACAACTCATTGCGTTCCATTTTGAATTGATTTAAAAACAATATCACTGCTTGCGAAAGTATATCTTGGTGGACTAAATTCTGTTAGAAAAACGACTAACTTTTAATATAGCATGAGTTCCAGCTATCATGGTTCATTACATTTGCAGCTGAAACCATCTAAACGCGAACAGCGGAAATTAACCGAAACATCTAATAGATAAAAAACAGTTGGTTAAGAATGGATAAAAACAGCGAGTGGATGAACAAATTGGCGAATATCAGAATTAATAAAAAAACCTTGTGGTCAAATAGCAATGGCGATACATCGTAGCCTGAATACCTGTCTATGGAACATCGCGACTAATGGAGAGTTAATGTACTCTCGCGGGAAGTTTCATAAGTCTGTCCGCGTTCATTTCATGCTCGCCCCGGCCATTTTCTACAAACGTTCCTATCGGAATGGTGCGAGTGCCGCGAGCATTATGGTCTATTAAAATCGCATAATAGGTAAACGACTGCAACCGCTAATTGTAAGTGTTGCTGCTATCTGCAGTTTGAGAACTCTTGGATCACGACTAATTACGTACACCGCATCGAATCGAGGCTATAATAGGTTTTCCACAATTCGCTTGCGCTTCGTGTAACAAACGCTCACTGTGGGCCCCTGCGCCGGCATAATGCGACCTCAGAGCAGCCGCATCTTGAATAGTAACGACTTTTGTAATTGGAACTTTGTGTCTCCCGCTGAAGACTCGCGCTCGCAAACGGGTTCGACGTAGCGCTCGAGTGATATATTATTTCGGGTTTCACTGCGTCACATGTCAAAAAGTGATATCGGGACGAAGCGAAATCCTAACCTGATGGAAAACCGTGATTACGAACGGTGAAAGAAGATAATGTCGATCATTCGCGGCGGCTTTGTCGAGACGATTCTTCTCGGAAACGTATGACTCGTACTTTCGAAGTTTAAACGCGGGTCAGGTGTATATAATCTCAATTTTCAATCGATTTTCTTCAGAATAACTCCGTCAACCCTTTGAAGCATACATTTTTCTGTTCAATAGTTTCTCATGAAAATTTGCATATAATGGTTTTTGGTGTCGCTGATTATGAATTCGGTGTCGGAATTTCGAAATTCAAGATGACAGATCCAATAAAGCGGACCAAATTTTATAAGATTTTCGATTTTCATAAAAATTCGTACATAAGGGTTTTTGGGATCGCTGATTACGGATCCGCTGTCGAAATGTCGACATTCAAAATGGCGGATCCAATATGACGGACCAAATTTTAAAATATTTTTTATTTCCGTGAAAATTCGTACATAAAGGTTTTTAGAGTCGCTGATTACGGATTCGTTGTTGTCTGTACACAAAAGAAAGAAGCTTTGTGGCCGCCCAAAACAAAAATAAAAAGTCCAAAAAAATGAAATAAGAGGAAACAAAAAATTATGAAAGCATTACCCGCACAGCATTTTATATTTCAAATATATTACAAATACATAAAATTGAAAATGTTGCAATATCACAGATACGTAGCAATACGTATAAGTCACATACCAGATACATGTTTAATACTAATGAATGTCCGCGCTAGAGATATATAATTTGCGTAATGTATCAGGTACATATGACAATATTTATTTGATACTTGTTTGAAACGTAAATTATATTAGATATACGTATCTGTAATACTGTAAATACGCGTTTCAAATGTACAGATATACGTTAAATATCCACATGTACATGAAACAAAAATGAATTGAATCAAGTACAAATGCGTTTAGTAGCCTGTGACATAGCTATAGTTATATCACAGACTGCCAACACATTTATAGTTGATTTAATTCATTTTTGTTTTGTGTACACACACACACACACACACACACACATATATATATACATATATTTATATACATATATAAAATGTTGAAGCTGGTAATTGATCATTGTCATTTTTAATTTCGTTTTCTTTTATACATTTGGCCGATAGTCCAAAATAAGTTGCACCACTGCTTGATGATTGCAACGATCAATAATCCTTTTCTGTTTCTTTTTGTGCTAGTCGCCTCTTATGCCTCGAAGAAATATCACGGTTACTTCTTTTATCCATGATATCACACTAATTATTATTATATAACAAGTTCTTTACTATCAGATAATAATAACACAAATAGAGTGCCCGCGAGTGTTTGTTTATGAGTTTTAGAAGTTATTCTTCTGATTTATCATTATATTTTGTTAAATGTATGTCAATTACGTGTTTGATACTGTTGTGTCCAAGCCACAAGGTTTGTGGCAGCGTCCGTTGTCCGTGAGCCTTAGGCATCTGATGCTGATTTTGACAACTGAACGAAGTCTGGACGACGGAAAATCGATAAAAAACAACAACAGCTGACAGAGAGTCTCTGGCAAGCTGTCATCGTAGACAGACGCGAGAATTGTAGATCAGAGAATTATTCTTGTTTCAAGCTTGAGTGAGCTGCGCTGTAAATAGTAAAGCTTGTTATTCTTACGTGAGTGTTTTCATTTACCTGAGTGCAAGTGCGAGTGTGAGAGTGAGCGCAACAATACATTTATACGTTATATACATATTATAACATTTATACGTTATATACATATTATAACATGGTAAATATATAGAAAGTATACCTCACCGGTTTTTTCATTTTGAAATATGTTATAAAGGATGAAATTCTGAGTGACTTCCTGATACAACTATATGGGAGTCGCTTATAGTTTCCGAGATATCTGATTTTAAAGTTTTGGAATTTTGATTATCCTGGAATTAAATTCCAGATATCATAAGCTGACGTTATTTACAGTACAATCCAAACAGTTAATCCAAATATAGCGTATACATACGAGGGTGGTCCGATAAGTACTTAGCCTACAAAAGAAAAACGAAAATTTTGGAAAAGTGGCGATTTATTTCTCAACATAGTCTCCTTTTAGCTCGATACATTTGACCCAGCGATGCTCCAACTTCTTTAACCCGTCTGAAAAATACATTTTCTCGAGGTCTGCAAAGTAGGCCTCCGTGGCGGCGATGACCTCCTCATTCGACTCAAATTTCTGCCCGGCGAGTGACTTTTTCAAGTTTGGAAACAAAAAGAAGTCGCACGGGGCCAAATCTGGAGAATACGGTGGATGGGGCAGCAGTTCGTAGCCCAATTCGACCAATTTGACCGTGGCGAGGGCGGAGGTGTGAGCCGGTGCGTTGTCATGGTGGAAGAGCACTTTTTTCTTCGCCAAATGGGGCCGTTTTTTCTGCAATTCGGCGTCAAATCGGCCCAATAATTCGGCATAGTATAGCCCTGTGACCGTTTTGCCCTTCTCCAGGTAGTCGATGTAGATCACACCTTGTGAATCCCAGAAAACGGTGGCCATCACCTTCTTTTGTCTAAAACATTTTTTTATTTGTCTAGTATATTTTTCGAGATATTTGAGGAAAACTTGATAACCTTTTCAATATTTAACTTACGGTATCTTGCTAACTATTTGTCGGAAGAAAAAGTGGTACTAGACTTTCTTGCTTTATTTAGTCTCAAGAATATATTGTTACAATAGCGCCTTGACTTTTGTTAACTTACTGATTTTTGGAAATTTCGAAATCATTAAATTAACAAAAATATATTTTTCCTTGAAACTTCAATACTGAAGAGTTATTTGGGTTGGGACATTAAAATGGGACACCCTGTATATTTGCAATGAAAGGTGCTGTGCGGGTAAAATAAAAAAGAAAAGAAAAAGAAGCGAATAGGTCACCGACAAAAAACGAAACAAATAGCAAAAAGGCAAAAGATAACAGAAACTAAAAAACAACAACAAACGGAGAAAATAAAAAATAAGAAAAAAATAAAAATAAGAAAATAAAAAAAAATAAAAAAAATAAAAATAAAAATAAAATAAAATAAAATAAAAATAGATAAAAATAAGAAATAAGAAAAAATTAAAATTTTCATAAATAAAAATAGATATTTTTTTTAGATTCTTTTTTATTTCCCGGTCATTGGATACTGTTATTTATCGAATTTCATAGGTTGGCAAAATTGCTCCAATTCTGATAGCGGATTCATAACAGCGATTCTGAAAATTTCTATATACCAATTTTCATGAAAATCAAAAATTTTTTTAAAATTTTGGTCCGCCATATTGAATCTGCCAACTTTAATTTCGAAATTCCGATAGCGGATTCATTATCAGCGGTTCCAAAACTTCTATATACCAATTTTCACGGAAATCAAAAATTTTTTAAATTTTGGTCCGCTATAATGGATCCGCCATTATGAATTTCGAAATTTTGTCAGCAGATTCATAATTAGCAACCCAAAAACCCTTAAATGCAAATTTCCATGGAAAACTTTTGAATAGAAAAATGAAGCTTCAAAGTTTTAAAAGGTATTACATATATGCAACACTATGCCGTAAAAGGTTAAAGCCTTGTTCGTCTCCTTAACGAAATCGCGCTTACGCATTAAGAGTGACATTTTTGTCGTTATTATTCGTCGTGAATAATTTGAGACCAGCGATATACATATTTTGGATATTTTTTGTCGGTGCTGTAAATAAATGGGGAAAAAAACCGCGTTATATATGCTCAAATTGTGAATCCCGAGGGGAGAGGGGGGGATTGTTTGGCCGAGCCAAAGTATCGTAATCGAAATGAAACACGATAATTTCCGAGTGGCCTGTAAATAGAGCCTGCGCTGTTGACGTTCGCGGTTTAGCGAATCAGCATCACGTGCTCACGCTGCGTGAACATTTGGAGCGCACTGATGCTCGAGCGATAATACAATCTCCCGCGTATTCTACGCACCCGATAAACCGTCAGCGACGATAAACTAAAGTTCCGGCCGCAAATGACTGTCAAAGTCGTGCAGTGACGACGACGTACACTTGTCACCGGCGCGGGTCGTCGTGTTTACGCGCGTTCCGCGAAGTTACTGATACGATCGTTTGCAGCAGTGTTATGCGCACGTGATAACTAGTGACTGACGGGCGATTATGTCGCGATAATGCATCAAGCGCGGTAATCGGCGTCAAAAATCATACGAATAAACGAGCGCGAATCGATCTCGTCGCGGAGAAACGGTGCTAAACGGTCTGATATTCTTCACCGGTTTCTTATTCATCCTGACGAGATTGGTGAGAGAAGAAAATCTTGGAAAATAGAAGAAGAAGATTGCTCTTTGAAGGAAAGGCCGGAGATTTTATATGCTTGAGAGAGAGAGAGAGAGAGAGAGAGAGAGAGAGAGAGAGAAGGAGAATCGTTTATTTTTCATCTCGATCTCTTTTGACTTTTCTTACAGATTCTTATTACGCGCGAAATGCGTGTTTATTCGACGAAAAGAGAAAAGTCGATCGCGCACTGCACAATTCAAACGATATTACTTTCCACACGAAATTATTCTCGCTTGAGGTAACTGATCATTGTCCTAAAATGCTAATACATATTTTTTTCCAATAATTTTGATTCAATACGGTTAATCATCGGTTTTGCTAAATCAAGCATCTCGCGCATTGTCGCGATTAATATTAATTTTGCGGGGATCATCGACGCAACGTAATAATAATAACCGTACACGTGTACGTCTGCAAACGTGCAAACAGATGCACGGTCGAGAGGTGTAAACGTAAACACGCTGCTAATAACATTTTGGAAATCTCGCGGCGGAGCCCGTCTCGCCAAACAAGTCGGCGCCGCAGAGAACGGTCGCTAATTTCTTCGGCTAATTAATTTATCGCGCGGCCTTCTCGTTTTAGGTTCCGTCGTTCCGTAATTTAGAGTTCGCACTCGCGCGCGTGCACACACACACACACACACACACACAGCACGTCCGTTTTCGCCGGACGTCTTTCATACGCTACGCTTCCCGCATCGCGTATGTAAATGCGAATTAACACCACAGAACACGCGCGGATCTGACCAGGGTCTGGCTAATGGGATTTCGCGTTTACAAACGCGAAAGCGGCTGCACGCTGATTCATAATGATCCTTCGACGAAGATTGGTCTTTTTTCTTCTTCTTCTTCTTCTTCTTCTTCTTCTTCCTGTTTTCTTCCCTTCTCTCTCCATCTCCCTTTGCTCTCCCTCGCCTCTCATACTCTTTCTCTCAGTGTTCGCCCGCGCCCATCGCAACAATTTACGCACTTTTCACGTTCTCTACCCGCGCATCGTGCGCCGCTCGTGGGCCTCCGATAATTAGATCGCGTGATAAACGAGCGTTGCCTCGTACTTGTTCGCGGCGTTCGTAGCGTTATAATTAACCAGTGGACGCGAATACGATTAACAATGGTAGGACGGGCGTAATCGTCGTGCCTTCTTCTTGAATTCATTTCCCGGTAATTTTGTAGCACCCCGGGCGAGGGTACTCGTAGAGATAGAGACTCGCGCGCGCACGCGCGCGAGTAACACATCGCGGAGAATTAACGGAAAATTAATTCGCGAGAGAACGTTTCGCGCAGCGGACGAAATCTACGTCCGGGCGAGATAACGATTATTTTCTCCCTGTTACACCGGATCTTTCCTCTTTCATTAGCGTCTTCAGCGTTGGAACATTGAAACGAGCGTAGCAGAGAGACACGTGCGTACTCTCCGTCCAGCTTTAACCGAGAAAATGAATCTCCGGAATTGAAAGCTCGCCCGGTCATTGTGAAACGCGATATGATAATAGCGGTATCCCCGCGCGAGCGCGGTAATTATTTCCCGCTACGTTCTCGATACTCTAACAACTCCCCCCCCCCCTCCCGAGTCCGTCCTTTTTCTCAGTTCGTACAATCTCGCTCGTGGTCCGAGCAGATCCGTTCCGCGAGCTGTATGACAGTCCATGAAATTTCTGTGTTTCCAAGAGGAAGCGAAATTTTCAGCCATTACGACGGAGAAATTACGGCTATTACGATAATGACGCGTTTAATGAGGGAACAAAAGAGGCAGTCGCGCTTGCAACAGAGCGAGTCGGCAGACAGGGAGAAAAATCATCTTCCACGGCGGCGAATTATTTTAATTATTTCGAGCCACTCTCGCGTATCGCGACGACGACCGTTCTGACGATTCGAAGATTCGAGGATCGTGAGAAGACGAAGGTATTTATTCGACGTTGTGTTTTGCCCGTGAAAAAACTTTTGATCGACACGCCGGAATCGCGCGCGACCCGAGTTTCCTATTTCTCTCTATCCCTCTCTCTCTCTCTCTCTCTCTCTCTCTTTCGTCGCTCCTCTCTTCCTCTCGCATAATTCTTATTGCTCGCCTCGCCCGGACCGGCGACATCCATTTATCTCGCCTTCTTGATTTATCTCCCTGCTTTAAAGCAAATTGATCGTACATCGCGTAGACGAGTTGGCTCGCTGCGCGATACAAAAAGCGCGACTCGCTCGTTGCCGGCAGAATTAACTGCGGAGGCTTGCGCGAGGTCGCAGGTCAATCGCGGGGTGACAGCCGCGCCCGGGTGATCGCGAAGTTTCGCGAAGTATCGTAGGAGAAGTGCGCGAAAAGAGCACGATGACGTAAGAAGTGCTCGCGGCAAAACGCCGCGTCGTCGCATTATGTGGACAAGGAAGTCACGTAGTATGTAATAAAAGCGGATAAAAGTCAATAATGCGTCGCGCGGAGAGCGTTTCCGGTTTTGGCGGAGTCTCATCTTTGTAACCGGAAACACCAAGCTATCGCGTCGCTTCCACCGGAGAAGGACGAGCATATTTCGCGTGGCAACACGTACAGCCATGAAGACGGCCAAACGTCGCAGTCGTCGCACTTCGGTCGCAACTCGCCATGCCGATTTTATTCAACGCCCGTTGCCTTTGTCGAGCGGCTCGTCGCACTCTTCCGGTCGTGCCTGACAGAGAGGGATCTTTTGCGACTGCGGACTTTCCTGATGGCGCCTAAACGAGTAGCGGTGTGTGTCGATGGACGTTTCCCTCTGCCGCAACACAGCGAACGTTCTCTTTGAGTCGTCGCGGAGACCGGCAGCGGCGACGACGACACCGTCGAAGCATGCACGAAAGTCGATCTCGATGGAAAATCACTCGGGACGACATGCGCGCCGATATGCCCCGGCGGAGTTATTTAAAATTAGCAGGAATATTAATAGCGCTGCGACGATGTATTTCGAGCGCCGACCGCCGAGACCGAAGGACTCGCGTTGGGACTTTTTAACAGCGCGGATTCTTTCACCGAATCCGCCTGTACCAGGCGAATAGAGGTCGCGAGTTTAAAGATTGATGTTTCTTCGGGAGAAAATCCGCACACGTTCAATCGCGCCAACGTGACACTACAAGACGAATTGACCCTCGGCGCAGCAGCATGAGATTAATTAAATTGAAGGATCAGTTTCACTCTGTCTGAAGAAAAAAAATAAATAAATCAACTTCTTCTTGGTTCCTCGGCAGATTTTTGCGAGGAAGGACGAGTGTCATAAGATGTCAATCCTCCCGAACGGCCTCAGAGCTGCTTGGAAGTAAACCCGACAATTGAAACGTCCAACAAATTCGGACGGCCCAGCGGCGGTTAAGCAAGCGCGAATGGGTTCCCTCAAGGATCTCGCAAGTCGCAGTGTAACCTTTTCTCACCGCAGCCTCACCGTGCCCTATCTGGGTCTCATCGGACGAGTCTGCCGCGCGAACTCAAATTTTAATTTGCGACTAAGCTCGTCCCCTCCCCCCTCCCCTCTCTCTCTCTCTCTCTCTCTGCTCCCTTTTTTAATCAACTTCGAGTCCACGCAGCCGATCAACCTTGTCACTCGAGCATCCAGCCGGCGACGGCGAGTCCCACGAGCGCTATGAGTGTCGTCATGGCATCTCTGCCGCCACCGCAGCCACCGACCTCGTCACCGCCGCCACTTGCACCAGCACGACGCGCGACACTCGACTTTCTCCCTCGCCCGTATCCATGAGGCACTTCGCCGAGGTACTTCCTGCTGATCTCGCATGCCGTGTCTTGCCGGGGCACGTCGGTGTACTTTATGCATCACGACCGCCGCGAGCGATATAGTCGACGTTTAACCCTCCTGCCAAGTATTACGAGGGTGTAACTCCGGGGTCTCTTTTAACGATACCCACCACCCGGTCTCGCTTGCGACAAATACGGCGGCTGTACTTTCCCCTACCCTCCCGGGCCTCCGGCCTAGGCGCAGATACGTCGGCGAGATATTAAACTTTTGCGCGGTCGATGGAAGTTTAATGACGTTCATTTTGCGATTTTTACAGTCACGTGGATGCACGCGCAGGTATATTGAAAGAACGTTAAACTCTTACAACCACCGGGGGCGGTTCATCGCGGACTCTGTCACGCTCGAGCGTTAGAAGTTCACACTGAAATCATCTCTGTGTGTGTGCCCGCTAATTTCACTTAGTCTTTAAGCTGCTTAAGCAGCTCGAGTGATTAATGCCCGAATGTTTACTCGACCGAGAATTATAATATTTCAGCAGGAAAATTATACAGGGTGTCTGATGATAACACATAAAACTGTAGCATAGAATCGGTCAAACTGAACAAAACATTTCTTTACTATCTTCCGAGAAACCACGTCAAACTTTGAATTATTAATTAAAAAATATTTCTTTTTTATTAATTTTTTATTAATAGCTCCTTCAATCCTCTTTGATTAGTAATCCAGGATTTTATGTATTTTTTTTCGCGAAATAATGCAGGACTTTTTTGTTCATTTTGAATTTATCCGCAAGCGTATGACGTGGACGCTGCCAGCACAGCTCATTTAATAGACTGCGCAAGTTCACCAGTCCTCTTTAATTAATAAGACAGAATAGTAGAGCGACTTTCTTGTCAGTTTGACCTAATCTACATGTACACGACACCTTCATACGTTATTAGACACCTTGTATAATTTAGTCGATAAACAGTCAGGATGAATGTGGATGTAGGAACAAATGTGTCTGGCCGAGAAGATGTCTAATAACTCTCGGTCTAGTAAATTAATTAATTATTCGGTTCAA
Organism: Harpegnathos saltator; assembly: GCF_003227715.2. Lineage (NCBI taxonomy): Eukaryota > Metazoa > Arthropoda > Insecta > Hymenoptera > Formicidae > Harpegnathos > Harpegnathos saltator. The sequence continues at coordinate 674,133 of NW_020230710.1, forward strand.
AAATTAATGACTCTGTGTGCGCACGACAGGTCAACGAGAACGCGAAAATCGCGGTATCGTAAGTAAATATCACCGGCGCGAATCAGTTTCACGACGGCACGGGACAGACAGAAAAACAGCAAGAGCGAGAGAGCGAGAGAGCGAGAGAGAGAGAGAGAGAGAGAGAGACGGCTTTAAAGATAAAAGACACTTACAGCGGACATGACGGGATATTTCGACGGTAATGCATTCAGAGCATCGGAATGCGTCTCGAAATCCCGAAGCTACTTGTAATTCGAGGCGCCATATGCATGTACCTTTTGGATATCCGATATCCTGCGAGTGCTCGAAATACTTCCGATATCCGAGGCACCTCGAGGCCCTCTCATCGATCGAAAACCCGACCTGACGTATCGTCGTGCGCGGTCGCTCAACAAAATACATTCACGCGAAGGACGCGTCGCTTACTTTCCCATCCCCCCCCCTCCCTTCTTCGTTCTGTAACACGTAAAATGTCATTGCGACGACGCTGTTGAGAGGTCGTTGCGTCTCTCGGCGATTCTTGGTAACGAAAGAGATTTACGTCGACAATAGATGAAAACGTGGATTTCAAACCCGACCCGCTGGGGGGAAGAGGGGGGAGATATCGACTTCCTCGTGTCCGTTTCCTCGCTCTTCACCGGGCGGGTGACTCACTGCCCGATCGAGAAGGTGGTGTTTTAAAAGATTACGAAAATGTTGATACACTCTCAGAGCAACAGTTTCCTTCTCTCCTCGGCGAATTTACGATAGAGAGAAATAATAAAAAATTAAAAACGTCGGGAGAGCGTGTTACAACTTGCCATAAGAGTGACGTACAAACGATTAAAGGAGACCTTTCCCCGCGGGTTTTCAAGTCGGATAAACGTCCCGCTGGGTTAAACATTATCTTTTAATCGCAGGAACGCGAAACCTCAAAGTGAAGACCTTCATGAATATTCTCACGCAGAGGTGAAACAACGGAAATCGCCGCAAAGAGATAGTGAAGAGAGGAAGAGAGAGAGAGAGAGAGAGAGAGAGAGAGAGAAAGAGAGGGCAGGTGGAACGTGAAAATGGAATAAAATTTTCATTTTATTGCCGAGCACATTGTACACGCGTGCGCGCGCGTGAAGCGAAGCTGCAAAGAAGTCGCGGCCGCACAACAAAGTTTGTCCCGGGATGTATGCGCGTCTCGAAAAACGTGGCACACACTTGAGCAAATTTCCTTTTATTTAATTAAAGTTTTATCCGCGGCTAAGGCATGGCGCCGTCGCCACCGTCGCGGACACGCCGCGCTCTACATATTCCGCGCAGGAAACGAGATGTTTTCGTGGGAACTTGAAGAAGTCGGCCGCGGTCGCGGCAGTAATAACATTTTTCAGAAATCTCATAAAATAATCCACGGGTGGAAATAATTATGTCTGCAACGTGTAATGCGACTAAATTGCGGCACGAGGCGTTCTCTCGCGAATCTGCTTAGCTTCCACATCTCCTCCGCGGGCGAGCGAGAGGGGAGCAGAGAGACGCGGGGAGAATTTGACCCAGATCTTGCGGGATTACTTCTCGATTTCCACGGCAGCAATTTCGCATAGAAACAATTAGTAATTGCGATCATAACGGAAACAGCTCGGGGGTACTCGCCTCGTCGAGGTCGACTCGCGCGAGGTCGTTCTCGGCAAGTTCACGTTTCGAAGCGGCCCGGAACCGGAAGCGGAGTCGCAGACGCTAAGTGATGAAAGGCTCTGGATTAAAGTCCTGTCAGTCCAACAGGTCCAACGAGCGTGTCGGGTCTGCCAGCCGGGCGGTACGAATTAAAATCCAGATAACGGTATTCGGGGAAATCGATAATGTAAGATATTGGGTCGGTGCTATTGCTAGCGCGATGCGGAATATCGATGAGATCGTGTCAGCTTTTGTAACGCCGTGACAACTATGTTATGTCGGGGCGCAGAATGCGTCGGCGTATCACCGCCGCAAAATATGCATTCGCGACACACCCGGGCTAAAACCCGTAAATGTGCAGATTCAAGGCAATCTCGATGATTTTTCGCTCGTTTTTTCTCTTTTCCGCCGAAAACTCGCTCGTCCTCTGTGTCATTCGCGCCGTGCGGCTCAAACTCGAACGACGCGCGTCTCTCGGCAAAAAAAAGGGGGAGGGGGGGGGGAGAAAAAAGAGATCGGTGGGCACGCGATCGCTCGCAAACATATTCGCCGGCCGTTGGTTTCGCGAACGGACCATCGCGCCATGGGCTTTAGCGTCCGGTTGTGATGCAACGAGCGCACCGCTGCATTACCGAATGGGAAAAGCCAGCGCGCTGCAGCTCGCCTATCCTGCGAGAGATCCATTCAGCGCGCGAAATTGCGCCGCGCACGAAACGGAACGGATCGCGACGATTTTATTACACGGCACTAAAACCCAGTAGATTACCTTTACAAAGTTACCGATCGAAACTGCCGCGCCGCGCCGACCGCCGAAAATTCGCAGCGTTCCCGTTGCGACATTCACTTCTCGCGCAATCCCGACGAAACGACGACTCGCCGACACGCGCCTCTCGTTATCCACAGATTAAATCCCAAAGAGCTTGATTCCGCTTGAAAATTGAGCGCGATATAATCTCGTAATATTAATGAATGAATCTCGCCGCGCGATCATGCAAAGTTCGACGAGTGTGCACGCGAAATTCCACCGAAAAAAAAAAATAAGAGAGAGAGAGAGGGAAAATCATCGCACGCATAGCGAGCGAATGATGTCGAAGCGGGTTTATCTTGCCTCTCAAATTGCACCGGAGGTCTAATTTCGCGATTGCACTCGTGAACTCATGCGCACGGTCTCGACCCGGCTAAAAATTCCCCGCTCGATAAAAGACGTTGATTCGCGCCGGTGAGGTAATTTCGAGTCTTGTCTCAGAAATTACGCTACAGGAGAGAGAGAGAGAGAGAGAGAGAGAGAGAGAGAGAGAGAGAGGGAGAAAGAGAGAGAGAAAGGATTCGGCGATCCGCCGGAATGGCCGAGACAAATTTAGCGAAAAATTGCGAACGTGGTTATTTGCACGGACGGCGGGAAACTCGCTTCGGAAACTTCGCCTCCCCCTCCCTCCTGCCCCGCTAATTTCGCCGATGATCCCGATGAGGTTGGAGCCACCGCGCGTCGAAACTTTAGCCTCGGCAAGGAGAGACGACCTCGCTGCTTCCGTTAATCGAGCCCAGAGGCGTGTGTGGAGTCTTCAGACTCGAAACGCGCGGCGGGAGGTCGTCGGCCGAAATCAAAGGACATTACACGACACGACGTCGGCCCCGCGATCCCGAGGGCGGGGCGTGCGCGGAAGTTCCTTTTCGGGAATACGAATGTACGCGTAAAAACATCATCATTAGTTCACGCCCGTACGAGCGCGCGACAACGAGACGGCGCGGCGCGGCGCGGCGCGAAAGAAGGTGCGAAGCCGCGAGGAATTCCAATTACACGAGCGACGCGAAGTCCGGCTAAGGAAGCGGCATTCGCGGCGGGTCGCGGGCTCGCTCGCGTTAATTTCCTCGATCCTAGAATTTCCCTGGCGCGAGGTCGCTTATATTAACCGAGACGCGCGCCGATGAATTCAGAGATCCGCGTACATCGTTGTCCGCATAATCGGTCCGGATGCAAAACGCCATTGAGGGATAAGACGAAGCGCGATGGCGGCGGCGGCGGCGACGGCGAAGGACGAAATTCCGCGCAGGATAACCGCCGTCGTCGGCGGCGAAAACGAGGGAACGAGCGAGTATTCTCATAATACGATCGAGATTCGAGACGAAGCCCCTCGTCTCACGAAGTTACGCGCAAAATGTGTGTACGACTCGCGCAGGACTTTGCAGGACCTCCGGAGCGCTCCTCCATCTTCCTCCTCTTGTTCTCGTTCTTCTTCTTGTTCTTCTACATCCTCGTAGAGGCGCTTCTCTACGTGCTCGAGTCTTGCCTACTCGGGTCTCTGATTTGATTTCGATATCCCGCTGTTCGCACTCGCGGGGATTCGTCCCCCGTATAGGCGTTTGCAGGTGGCTTCCACGATGAAAGAAGAAACTGTCTCTCTTTCTTCGCTGCGGAACTGTGATGTCCTTTGTACGTCGTTTAGCGGACTAACGGTGAGGTTACGTCTACTTGCCGCCCATGAAAATGGATCGATACTTCCAATTCGTGAAACGTCGATCGTTTTCACGGCTTTCTCATTACGCTTTCAAACGGTCGAAGGTAATCGGTTTGTAATTTCTGATAAAAACTACTCACAAATTTATATAATGATGCATCTCGTACTTTCAGCGGACGTTGAATGAAGCTAGAAAAGGAATGACTAAACTTTTTTGCACCGAGTTAATTAGTCGATAATTCTAATGTCAATGAATGCAAAACAGCGTTTCGTTTGTCGCATTCGCCTTTTCTCAAATGTCTTCTTAATCGCGTATCGTGAACATGCGACTATCCGTGTGAACCGACGAACGGCAAATACATACCCGAATATACAGGGTGCTAAATTTCAAACAGGTAACAGGTAACAGGTAAGAAATCTCGAAAACTATGAAAGATATTAAAACAAGCTAAAACACGTGTTCCATGATTTCGAAGGGGAAGAGAATGGCATTACCAGTTTTTTATTTGGAGGGCATTTTCAAGGTCAGTTGAAGGTCAACTTAATTTTTATAAATAGAAAGCCCAATTTTTTATTATATCTTCTTTTTCTACCTAATCAATCTAATTAATGTTAACAACTTTTGTTTGAAACATTTTTTATTTGCCTAATACTTTTTTAAATATTTAAGGAAAACTTGGTAACTTTTTCAACATTTAAGTTACGATATCTTGCTAACTATTCGTCGAAAGAAAAACTAGTAATAGTTAACAAAAGTTAAAGCACTATTATAATAATATATTCTTGATAGTAAATAAAATAAAAAAGTTTAATACTATTTTTTCTTTTTACAAATAGTTAACGAGATATCGTTAACGAGATAAGTTAAATGTTGAAAAAGTTACCAAGTTTTCCTTAAATATTTAAAAAAATATTAGGCAAATAAAAACATGTTTCAGACAAAGGTTGTTAAAATTAATTGGTAGAAAAAGAAGATATAATAAAAAAATTGGGCTTCCTATTTTGAAAAATTAAGTTGACCTTCAACTGACCTTGAAAATGCCCTCCAAATAAAAAACCTATAATGCCATTCTCTTTCCCCTTTGAAATCATGGAATATGTGTTTTAGCTTTTTTAATAGTTTTCGAGATTTTTTACCTATTACGTTTGAAATTTAGCACCTTGTATAAGACGGAACATCAACACATAAGTCAGCATAACGGGTTGCTTGCTCCTATTCGAACGATAATACAGAGGTTGCCGAAAAATTCACTCATTGAGTTTGTTGATAATGATATTTGCAGTGTTACTAATTATGACGAGTGCAACTAATTTTGCACCGTGATCGTTATGACAGCTTGTCGACCGTTTATGACAGGAATCGAGTCTCATTAAATTAAAAAGGATGTGTAAAAAGTAAATCTGAGAAATATACGTTACGGATTTAAACAGCATAAATAAGAGTAATAGATAACAAGATAAATAATACAACGTATTTTCTTGTTTTACATAATTTTTTAATTTCTTTCTTGCGTTGAAAAGTTCGATAAGAATTGGACGGTATAGAAATATTTGAAATTCTTATATATTATATTCCATCTATGTTTCTACAAAAGATTGCTTCTGCAAAGGTATGAATCGATCAGAAACGCGGTATAAATATTGAATGTAACTTAATCGACCTGTTTTCGGTAAAAGAGGAGTCAAGTTACAAGATGATGTATGATGTATCAAAAATATGTCGCTTGATAATTGTCGTTCAAAAGCAATCTTTTGTAGAAACATAGATGGAAAATAGTGTATAAAACTTAACTAAATATTTAACTAACTAAATATTTCTATACCGTTCTTTCTAATCTCCAATTCCTATCGAATTTTTTGACACAAGAAAAAAATTAGGAAATTATGTGAAACAAGAAAATATGTTGTATTATTTATCTCCTTAACTATTATTCTTATTTACTATCCTCAAATCCGTAATATTTATCTCCTAATTTTACTTTTTTTAACACTTTTTTTTTAATTCAATAAAGCTCAATTCCTGTCATAAACTGTCGATAAACTCATCATAACGATCACGGTGCAAAGTTAATTGCACTTGTCATAACTGGGAGCACTACAAATATTATTATCAACGAGTGATCGACCTTTTCGACAATCTCTGCACTATCGTCCGAATAGGTAGACAACCCGTCATACCGACTTATAGTATATGTTGATGTTACACTCTGTACAAGACGATACGCATTTCTAATTACATCACGGCGGGAAAATCAGTCGTGCTCCGCGGGCATATAATGCGCTCTCTTCCGCGCGAATAAACAGAAACAAACGGAGCAAGCTCGCATCTATCTACCGCGCGAGAAAAACTTTCCCGAAATACAGAGAAAGAGGATAAACTTTTCTCAGCCGCTCGGTGCGTGCTCGGATCTCTTTAATGTTATCGCGACCCCTCTAATTTTTTTTCCACTTTTCCATTAAGAAACTTCTAGATTTAATTCTTCGCTTTCCGAAAAAAAGACCAGCGCGCGCGGAAGGAAGTCGGCCGGGGATACAGCCGGCTGAAGTTCGCCTCTTCATTTTCTTCGCGGATGTTTTATTTAAATCTCCGCGCAACTTCGCTAATTTCCACCGGCCGTCGCTCAATAGTAGCTTCTTTACTCGCTCTTGCTCCCGATATATAGTGCCGATTTCCCAGGAGCATCCGCCGCCGGCGCGTACGTAAACGCGCTCCCTAAAAAGCAGCGTGTGCGTCAAAACGAAAAGAGAAAATAAAAGCGAAAGACAGCGAGTGAGAAAGAGGGAGAGAGAGAGAGAGAGAGAGAGAAAGGAGAAAGCGAAACTTTCCCGTCGAATCATTGATCCGCTTTGGTGCGGTCGAGACCGGAAGCTGCCGGTTAAGCTGATTATGGATTGAGCGATCCGTCACTGCCGGGACATACTTACGTGGCAGATTATTCGGTGAATTTGCAATCAATTTCTCTTTAGCGCGAGAATTTCTGCCGCGAGAGGACTCCGCCGCGAAAACTTCGATGGCGCAATTAGCCGATGAGACGACGCTTCTCGCAGTTCGCTTCTAAATTCGAGCGGCACTGCCGTTGCCGAGAACGACAAAAAACCCGACCGCGAGTTCCAAAAAGAAGAAAAAAAGAAAGAAACGGAGGTAAGAAAGGAGGGGAGGAGATATCGTGCGGAAATTGCTTTTAATCCGTACACTTACGGGTTTCTCATCCGAAGCGCGCAGAGACCGTCCGTCCGTTTCCCGGAGCGCCGAATAAATCAGGCTTTAATAATATTGGGTATGAGAATAAGTTTCCGCCCTTTTCAGAAGGATATCGCTAGTGGTACTAATTTCGTGTTTGATGAAACGGCTGTATACTTGTGTTTTGAGGGTGTATTTGTGAGCTTTGTATCGCAGTAGTAGACATTCGTTTGAAGCGTAAACAAGCATTTCTTTTTTCGCGTCGAAAATGGCAACATTTACCCCAACGAAGCAGCATTTGCGGGAAATGTTGGTCCATTACTATATTCTGAAGAAAAGTGCTGCTGAAACGCATCGAATGCTTATTGATATTTACGGCGATCATGCTCCGTCGAGTACCACTACCAGTACGACTACCAGTGTAAAGATAGTGGTTTCGGCGTTTTCGAAACGGTGATTATGACGTGAGCGACCGAGAAGCCGAAGGGGCGGCTAAAAAATTCGAAGATGCACAACTGCAAGATTTAGTCGAAGAAGATCCGAGTCGAACGCTCGAAGATTTTTCAAACAAGTTAAGTGTTGACAGATCTACCGTCGGAAAACGTTTACATGCGTTGGGAATGGTCCAAAAATCAGGAAATTGGGTGCCACATCGATCGAAGGAGAAAAACATTGAAAGATGTCTGGTGACGTGCGAGATGCTGCTTCAAAGACAAAAGAGGAAGAGTTTTCTGCATCGAATTGTCACTGGCGATGAAAAATGGATCTACTACGACAACCCCAAGCAATTGAAATCATGGGTGATGCCAGATGAACCAGGTCTGTCAACTCCAAAACGGGATATCCATGGTTCGAAAGTTATGTTATGTATCTGGTGGGATCAGAAGGGCGTTATTTATTACGAGCTTCTAAAACCGTCCGAAATCATCACTGGGGATCGTTACCGACTTTTACGGCAGTTTGAATACGTTTGAACCGAGCTTTAAAAGAGAAACGACTGGAATGGGATAATAGCCACAACAAGCAGATTCTGCTACACGACAACGCTAGGCCCCACGTTGCAAAACCGGCCCAAAAATACTTGGAAGGATTGAGTTGGGAAATCTTGCCCCACCCGCCGTATTCATCAGATATTGCTCCTTCGGATTTCCACTTATTTCGGTCCATTTCGGTTCCACTTAAGTCGGCCCTTTCTGAAGAGCAATTCACTTCTCACAAAGGTATCGAGAAATGGCTTAATGAATGAATGAATCGAGTTCAAAAGAACCTGATTTTTTCTTCGAGGAATCCGTTTACTACCTGAAAAATGGGAGAAAGTTGTCGCTTCCAATGGGGCGTACTTTGAATAAAATCATTTTGTATTTTTTGTTTAAATAAATGACTAATTTACTTAATAAATGACTATTTAAAACGGGCGGAAACTTATTCCCAATAGCCAATAATAACAACAACAATAACGACAACAGATCTTATCTTGTGCAACGCCGCGCGCTGCACAAGATGAGATCCGTAATCGATGCCGCACTCGTCTCGCGCACGAGCGCGCTCCTATTACAGCGCAGAGCTGCAACGCGCGCGCGCGCGCGCGACATGTTTCGTCGTCCGACAGCCCGGACATTTGTCTCCATGCGTTTCTAAATGCGGCGACACCAACGCGCCAGCGAGTTGCCGCCGCCGAGGACGAGCCAGTGCGAATCCCGCGCGCGTCTTACATAACTCTTGTTGCTGCTGTCCCGACGTATATTTTGAAGTGAGAATTCCCCAACACACACACGCGCGCGCGCGCGCGCGAGACACTCGACGCCCTCGTCGACAGCCTGAGCACCTCTTTTTCTCTTTACTTTTTTTACTTCTGCAGCACTTTTCGATACACGAATTCTCCACGGGGATCACAATCAAACGTCCCATTGACCGTAGCTTTGCGAGGAGACGAGCGGCGCGAAAAGTGACGAAAGCCGCGTCGGGCCGGCGCGCCGCGAGACGAAGATTCGACGTCGCGTCGCGACACGCCGAATTATTCCGATCGCCTTCGCGGTCGCTCGCCGCTTCAGCCATTCGTCCTGTTCTCGCGATACCGGCCTTGTTCGAGCAGCCCGCTGCTTGTATCATCGGCCGAGCAACCTCTGCGAGAATTTGTCCGGCGTCGCCGGAGAACTTCGACGGGCTATCGATTTCCCGGAGACTTTTACTGACGCGCGGGCGTAGCCGCTAACAAAATAGAGCGCGAACGCTGATACGCAGCGAGAGTACGCGCTGTCACTGCGCCCGGCTATTCGCGGGCGGCTGAGATCCTCTTGATTTATGGGATACTTGCAGGGAGTCAAGACCGTCTTGATTTATGGAACGTTTCAGCGGCAACCGCGCGCGAGCGGGCGCGCGAGCGCGAGCGCGTGCGACGCCGACGTTTACACGCGTCTCTCGGACCGGAAGCCAGTTATCGAGTAATAAAACACGCCTCAGCCATGAAATTTCGCGAAATAGTGCCGTCGCTGTCGCGCGCGCGCGCGCGCATTTACTTCCGAGCCGCCGGGGTCGTCGGAACTCGAATAAAATCGCTGAAATGTTGTTATTTCTCTCGTTCTCCATCGAGCACGGTGCGTGGCGGGTCAATCGTCTTCGGGCGCGTCGCGCGAAGCCGACGACGTCGGAGATTCCGCGCGTGGAGGAAATGTCGAGCGCAATGGAGAAAGTTTCATTTTTCCGAAAGACTGTCGCGTAGCTTTCCGGCTCTCGACTGAAAGAAAAGAGGAATAAAGTGGTCAATTATCGAGCGACGGAATATAGAATTGAGAGGGAGAGAGAGAGAGAGAGGGAGGAGAATGTTGAGTGAAACTTTATTGGATGAAAAGGTCGCTGGAGGCAGACAGAGGACGGGGGTAAGAAAGTCTGCAAAGCCACGCGAAAAATTTTGGTAAGCGAATGTAATGTAGCGAAATGCGGGATATATTAACTTACTCGCACGGAACAAAACCGACGATATAACGACTGTGGTCGGGAGCGTGATGTTTCAGTAATTACTTGCGAGCGCACACAAGCTCCGTGAAAAGCGCACTCCGTCCACTTTGCCAGCCATTGGTTGGCAGCGGTCGTGAGAGTAAATATATGCAAAGTTCAGCTTGATTCCGCAGTTTGCGACATAATGCATGCGCAAGAAGCGAATACTGCCTCATTAACGCCCCGCCGCCCCCTCGTCGCCCCTCACAGAGGAGGAGGGGAATTCGAGAACGCGTTCTCCCGATGATCCTGAGCGGAAGCCGCACAGACGATAGTGGGATCGGCCGTTATAATTGTGATTATAAGATAATTATCTCTCTCATAGGGGCGATAATGTCGATGGAGACAAGGGACGAGTTGAAAGTTACGATAAGAAAAAATATTTAAAATATTAGAGGAAAATTGGCATATTTTTCACAGCAGCTTGCGATTTTCTATATAGTTTCGGCATTTCGCAGTTTTTCTCTCTCTTTTTATTTCAAACGCTCAACGATCATAATCATGCGAATCAATCCGGCCTCGATAAGTGGACATTAACGAACAAATTGGATGATAAGAGAACCGAGCAGCCGGTCGTTCCCCGGACGTTCGCACACAACGGCGGGTACGTTCTATTTCAATTTTAAATATCGCGGATCGCAGCGGCCAAGACGGCGCGACGCGGCGCGGCGCGGCGCGGCGGTCGGCTTGTTCGAACGCGAAACGATAATACCGCATCGGCTTGCCTCCCCGATGATCCGCAATTTGCATAATTCCCAGCGCGACTTAATTTCCGCCGTCTTAACCGCGCCGCGGAACGAAATTTCTCCCTCCGGCCGATACCACGCGCGGGATATTTCTCGCGAGGATTGCAGCTCTCGAAATTAGTGCCGCGGATTAGAAAGCTATGCAATTATCGATCCCGCGCTGCTCCGGCTTTCAATGTAACCGGTCGAGGAGCTCGCGCATCCGACGGGCAGGAGAATATCTCCCGCACGGACGAGACATGGGATTCGCGCGCGCGTGTGGCAAATTTACAATCGCGTCGTGCATGACGCGCGCGCAGCGCAAAAATTCGTCCCGCGCGTTGATAATTCTCTTCCCCTCACTTTTCTCGTCCTCTTGCTTTTTCTCGACTCGCCGTCCGCCCGGATCGCAGATTGATCGCAGAACGACGAGTGCCGGAACTGCTCCGGAACTCGCGTAGATTATGTTACCCGCGCGAATTGCTATTATCATAAATCAACAATCGCGTCGCCTGTATTAACCAGACAAATGCAAATGCACGATTAAATCACCGGGGTTATTTGACGTACAAACCGTTATAACGCCCGAGTCGACGTATCCATCCATTATGCAACGCAGATTTTCGCGAGTTCTCAAAGTGCATTAACGGTGCTTATTGGGATGAATGGGCGCTAGTGTTAATATTAGCACAAATACAGTCCTGCATATCGTAATCCTGCGCTTACCATTTATGTTTGCCGTGTAGCTCGCAAACGCACCATTACGGGCATTACACACGCAGCTTTGAGCGACCTTTACGGGTAAAATGTAATTCCCGTCCTGTTTCCGCCCTAATTAAAATTTACCTCCGACTTAATACTCTCTCTCCCTCCCCCCCTCCTCCCCTCTCTCTCTCTCTCTCTCTCTCTCTTTTTCTCCCTCTCTCCAACTCACACGCTCGTTGACTCCTGGTTCCAACGTGTATCCACGATTATGCGGAACGATTATTCGACATTTGTCGGTTTTCATATTAAACGCGTAAGATTTATGGAGAAACGATCAAAATTTTCACCGCTCGCGCTTTTCAATCATTCGTCCGAGCGAATTCCGGACCAGAAGGTGTGATTTGAGCTTCCACAAAGTCAACTATTGACTTTGGGAAATCTCGACCATTAACCTCAAAGATGAACCCTGGAAATGAGGGTGCACCGGCGACGAGAGAGAGAGAGAGAGAGAGAGAGAGAGAGCTGTCGAATGTATTCTCCGTCAAAAAACGTCTGTTGAATTACGCGCCGTCCTTCTTCACGGAGCGTCGCACAGCTCCGTAATTGTAAAAGCGAAAAAAGCTACAGAATTGTCCCGGCGGGAAAACAAAAACTTTTGCCACTTGTGCGCGTGGTTCTACATACATCTACATACAACGAGCGCTGTTTCGGACGCGATTCCGGTTTACCGTGCTTGTTCATCGGCGCTGGGATTTCCTGCAAACGCGCCCGCGCATATGCGTCACAAGCGCGACGAACGCGCGCATACAGCCGCACGTGTGCCGAGAGAGAGAGAGAGAGAGAGAGAGAGAGAGAGAGAGAGAGCACTCCTATCGCTGTGAAGGCGTCTACGTGTATTTATGATCGAATTAAGCCGTGGAAATACCGAGCGCAGCTCGGCGCGAACGCGGTCTCGTAAATACACAGGCGAGCGGTAATATAAAATCTCGCGGCGCGAGATGACCACGCGCGAAATCGCTCGTCTCGGGCCGATTTATGGACTTTCGCGCCACTTATGGCACTTGCACTGAACCGATGCTGAACCGATCTGGATTCCGGGCCGGGGCGATCGGCCGCGGGTAATAACCGGCATTACGTCCGCTTTTTATTTAGCGGCTCGTCGGCGAAATGTGCCGCGTCGGTGCAGCGCCGTTGCCTCTCTCCTCGCGGGAGAAGCGAGAACGCGCTCTCGATTTTTGCCCCCTGCGGGGAAAATCCGTCGGGAATGTTTACACCTTCACGTGCTCGCGCTTAGGGCTTTACCCGGCGGCGGGCGTCGCGCGGCGCGTCGATACTGCGAGATTCGTAATAATACCCTTCGGCGCGGAGAATTACAACGCAGCGCGGCGCGTCTCTCGGTGAGAGGTAGCGATTTATTCGCGCCGCTCGCGTTCAGGTTTTTCGGTGTTACGCGCGACAAAAACGGAAGATTGCGTTTTCTCATTTTAATGAAACACGCGCACGCGCGCACACACACACACACACACACAGAGGCGTGCAATCGCGTGTGCGTTTCCATTTACGCGCCCGCCGCGCAGCTTTATCGTTCCCTTTCGTCTTATTAGTCTCGTAGGGCATAGCGATTTCTCCCGCGATTCAATGCGCAGATTATACGGATGTATGTACGCGGTAGGAAAAAAGTTCCACTCAGAAATGTTCCCGCGTTGGCAAGTTTGGATTATCACCTCGGTGCAGAAATTAACATACGAATGATACGTCGTTACCTTAGCGTCACGTCGCGACGTTCCGATGCGTTATATTCATGCCGGGGCCTCGTAACTCAACGCTTCTTGTATGTCATTTGGAAGTGAAATAGAGTTTTTTAACACAATTACTCTAAAAAATTAACTTTCCCCCAAGTTACGTTCTATATTAACAAGCACCGAAACTTTCCTTCAGTTTCCTAAAGTTACTTTTCGTATCAACGAAAGTTAAAAGAAGAAAGGTGAGCCTGCAGATAATCGGAAACTTGACGTTACAAGGTAGTCAAATTTATCGGGACAAAATCTTTCCTGACCAAACCTGACGACGCGTTTCGATCGTCTCTTCGGGCCTCTTTGGCAGGTTGAGTCGCGGATCAATCCCACGACACGCACAATCGAGAATCGAGGGATTTTCGGCGCGTCAACATTCGAGCGCGCGAAGGGTGATTCCACTGCTGAAATGTTCGCCGTGGCGAAAAGAAGAATTTCGGGATTTTCATTTGAGGAGAATTCGAGCCACCGTTGGCGGACTCTCGTGACGGGCACGACGGACAAGACGAACAGAGTCCGTGGCTTCCCTCTCCCTGTCTTCGATGGACGTCGTCGTCGGGCAAAAATAAAGGGAAAATTGCTTCGGAAAAGCGAGCCGGTCGATGTCATATGCGGCGCAACGTAACTGGGATGGCGCGATAGATCGAATTACCTTTCGCCCGCGATAACCACGGCATAGAGGCGTCACGATGACGTGAGGAGGTGAGCCATTGTGAAACAAACGGGATATCGGTACGGCAGACGAATGGCGAAAGTGGGTGTCACGGTCTCTCTAATGGGATCTTACAGCGTCGCACGTTATTGTGTAACGTTTACGTCACTTCTCCGAGGAATTTATCACTTCGGGAATATAACATAATCTTCCTCCGGATTCACATTCTCGCTCTCGCCCGGCTCGAAGTCCATTCCGTTGTGCACGGCGAGAGAGCTGTCGCGCGATGCGAACTTCGAGTGCGAGTGGAGAACGTCGAGCGATGCGGCGGTCGATGGTCATTTTTCTGAATAATTTTAGGTGTTCCGGTTAGTTTTGAGGGATTTTTGCAAAAGAAACACGTTTATTTTTTAGAGACGTTAAATTAGATTTTATTCCAAATATTTCCCACCGCTAGCTATAACTTATTTCCCACTTTTCGAGCAACGTAATTTTCGCGATAAAAGAAATGTTCGTTCTTCGAAGCAATCCACTCACCGAGCCATTTTTGTATTTCTTCATATGATTTGAAGTGTTGGTCAGCAAGGCTGTGCTGCATAGATCGAAATAAGTGGTAATCGGAAGGAGTACAATCTGATGAATATGCGATGTGTGGTAGGACCTTCCACTGAAGTGCCGATAACGTATCCTTTTTGCAACGTACTGTCGAGCATTGTCGTGCAACAAAATCACTTTGCGTTTTCTTCGAGGTATTATCGGACATTTTTTATTTAAAGCATGATTCAAATCGATTAATTGCTGTTGATAACGCACAGCACTGTGACTGTTTGATTCAGTTGTACCAACTCACAAAACACGACGCCTTTCATGTCCCACCAAATGCACAATAAAACCTTACTTCCGTGAATTGTTACGTCTACGTAACTTTTAACTTCTGAAGAACATGTTCATGACTCGAAATAAGATATTGATTTGAAATAGGATCACGACTCGGGAATAAAATCGGGAGGTGAAAAATTATATAAGACAATTGGCAATGGAATATTGATTATTGATTATTAATTATGACTCTTATGTCGTGAGAAGCATCTTTCCCCTACTTCTTATGAGGTGGTAAGAACTCGCGCGAGAGTATCTGGTAAAAGGCCTTATGCTAGGTGCGCAACTAAGTTTCCGGGTTTTTTTGATCAATGAGAAATGGAAAATTTCAAGAGTAATGCAAAAAATGGTTTATTCAAAGTATCGTCCCTCGCTAGCTACACATTTTTGCCATCTCTCTGGCAATACATGAACACCGCGACGATAAAACGGCGCGTCTTTGGACCGAAAGCATTCATCCAACCAATTTTGCACTTCTTCGAAATTGGCCAAGTGTTGCCCAGCCAAGCCATGCGCCATCGACCGGAATAAGTGATAATCGGAAGGGGTCAGGTCTGGCGAATACGGCAGGTGCGGTAGCAGATCCCATTTCAGCGTTTCGATGGTGTCCTGGACGATGGAAGTGCGATGGCGAGGAGCGTTGTCGTGCTGCAATATCACTCGTTCGTGTCTCGTGTCCCATTCTGGCCGTTTTTCGAGCAATGCATGGTTCAAATTGATCAGTTGTTGTCGGTAGCGATGCCCATTGACAGTTTCGCCCGGCTTCTTTTCAGCAGCTCATTGTACACGATTCCTTTCTGGTCCCACCAAACGCAGAGCATTGTCTTCTTTCCGAAGCGATTCGGCCGTGCCGTCGATATTGATGCTTCGCCAGGTGAAAGCCACGATTTTTTGCGTTTGGGATTCTCGAAATATATCCACTTCTCATCGCCAGTAACAATTCGATGCAGGAAACTCTTTCTTTCATGCCGCAAAAGCAAAATTTCGGAAGTGGTTCTTCGATTGCGATTGAAACACAGATTCTTAAACATAAAGATTATTCTAATTCTTTGAGAAGTTTGTTTGAAGGTTTGTTTTCATTAAAGGTATTTATTTTAATTTTAATCTCTTTAATTTCCAGTCTCCTAAATCAAATCTCCAATAATATTCCCACATTTAAACATACATTCATCAACTATTTTCACACAGACTTGTCCATCCCAGAGTAAATTGGTTAAATCCATTGACCCAAAAAGGACAACACAACATAACTTAAAATTCTTGAATCACGATGTGACAGAATGTTGCATTTTGGAGTCGATGTCGATGGTTGGCCTGGACTTATCCACGATTCTTTATGCTCAGGATTATCGTAGTAAATCCATTTTTCATTTCCAGTTATAATTTGATATAAGAACTGCTCCTTTTTGTGACGAGAAAGCAACGAAGTGCAAATGGTTAAACGATTTTGAATAGCTGATTCAAACGATGCATTGAACCCATTTGGGATTAATTGCGCATTTGCCTTCTTTTTGAATCTTCCCCATTGCGTGTAAATGATCTGAAACGGTTGATTTACCAATATTTTCAGCTTCAGCTAGTTCTTGAAGCGCTTGAACTAAATCTTCATCCTATAATGCCTGCAATTCAGCATCTTCAAACCTTTTTGGTTGACCCGAACGTTTTTTGTCTTTCAAATCACCATGCCGAGAAATCGCCGATACCAGTACTCGCATGTTTTAACCGACAGAGAAAAGTCAGAATAAGTTTCTGAGATGAATCGGTGAGCTTCAGCAACCGTTTTTTCTTCGAATCGAAACAATAGAGCAGTAAATGTCGAAAATGCTTTTCACCACGCTTCATTTTCAATCGCACAAAAAGTGTGGTTATGTTCACGAATGTACGTGTCATGTGTCAAATTATTGGTAAAAATGTCCAAGCTTTAAAATGGCGTACCAACTTTCAAACTATCTCTAATAGATTTCTAATTATAGCCGTCTACATTAAGCCCTCAAAACTAACTGGAATACCCAATAAATACGGTCCCTCTCAGCAGGATGAGAAAGAGACATGCTGCAGGAAAGTATCATATTATCATTCCCCGACACACCATCGAAGTAAAAAGATACGATATGTTCCG